>NC_138033.1:27100213-27788104 GCF_964106645.2 Podarcis pityusensis | reverse complement strand
ACTACAACTCCCATCATCCCTAGCCATCTTTGCCAATGGCCAGGGGTAATAGGAGGTGCAGTCCCAACAGAATCAAAGGACCCACAGTTGAAGAAGGCTGGTCTGCATGAAATGGTAGCAGCTCTCCATGGTTTCAGGAGATGGGACTTCTCCATTCTTCTGGATAAGCATCAGGTGTGATCTAGCAGGCCTCTTTTGCCAGGGATTGAACGTGGGACCTTCTGCATCCAAAGCAGGTGCCCTACCACTGAGCTATGGCCCTTCTCTAAATCCCCGTCAAACTAGTTGCTGCCAGCCCTGGCCTTGGCTGCCTCCTTACCTCGGATGGCATTGTGGAAATTGTCAAGGACCACAGGGGTGTAGCCGGCCTCAGCCAGTTCCAGAACACAGTGGCTCCCGATGTAGCCGGCTCCGCCCGTCACAAGGATCTTTTCCGACATCGTCACCTGAAAGGGGACATGGAAGCTGCTTGAGAGAGGAGGGATGGGGGCCTTCATGGGAACCTCAGGGCTGCAGAAGCTTTCACGGAGGACCTAGGAAGGATGTAGGTGCCCCCAACTGATATCTGCCTGGATGGCACAAGAGACGAAAATCCAGCCTGAGTCAAGGCAGGTGTTGCATAGAATGAATGCACACAGCTTTCATATATCGTGATGGCACTGGGGAGATCATGACATTCTTTTCAGGCCCAGAAGTCAGCATCCTGAGTGTTTTGGCTCATATTTAATAAGGGAACATAGCAAGTTTCTATTCTTTAAGACTGCAACGGCAGGCTTGGAAATCAGACGGCGCCTGGTGATGTTTCAGAAGATGGGCTTCCAGTGGCGCTGAGGTACTCAGGACATTAAAACTGCGCTAAGACAGGCAGGGTTGTTGTGAAGAGAACCATGATGCCTTTTGGCGCCCTTTGCATGCTAAACAGAAATAGGGGAGTGTTACCTTCTCTGAAGATGTGACATTAACGTCACAGGATGAAACCCCCTCCAAGCCTGCCTCCTTCCTTCCCACATCTTCCCTCCACCTCAATACAATTTGGAGTAAATTGCAACATTTATTTCATCATCTATTTCCCACTCCTTTGGGGTCCTCTGTGTGGTAGATGTCATACAGAACCAACACTGTCCTTAGCCAGGGACCAAAGAAACTTGCAGTTCGTGCGAGTGGCGAAAATATAGTCATCTGGGAGAGGACAGGATCAACCACTGGGGGGGAGGGGGAGTTGGACTCTGACCAGGGCAATGAGTCACTTTGTTGAGATCCACCCTGTTTTGCCCAAGAACCAAAGAGTGGGTTGCCAACACCACAGGGCAGCTGCCCAAAAGCACACCTTTGGCCGTGTGAGCCTCTTCGCAGTCGACAGGCACATGGGTCAGCCCCACCTTTCTGCCCACTGAAAGAGGTTTCTGTCCTTCTGCTCCCTGGAGAGAAAGGCGGGGCTGGAGCAGGAAGGGGTGGACGGGTGTTTCATCCTCCCAAATGGACAATTTTTTTCCCAGAGAACAGACAAGCTTTTAGTCTTCTTGAGCTGGCAAGGTTCAGCGTCTTGCTTGGAATAGAAGCCCTCAGAGTAGCAGCTGAGAAGACTAAGCCAACTAGACAAACTGGGCTCACTCCAAAGGCCAACGGAAAGAATATCCAAACACACATACACAGAGAAAAGCATTCATGTTGGGGAAAAATCATCGCAGAGATGTGGCTGGGCTGTTAGGCTTGGACTAAGGTTCAAATTGAGCCTCAGGCATGCTCCTGAGCAGCCTTGGCCAGATTACCCCAGAGCCTCAGTAGTCTTCATCTGCAAAATGGGAATACATTGGGTCCCTGTCTATTTCTGGATCCAGCAAGAGCGCCCTGTCCTTAGCTTCAAAGCCCTTCTTGGCCTTGCCCCCTCCTCATCCCACGGCTCAAAGTATTCAATAAACCCTTGTCCATGATCTTCCCTCCTTCAGTTCCACCACCCTCAACGAACCAAACGTTTTCTCAAAAGATTTCATTCTTCCTCTGTCTGCTAGAAACTGCCTCCTACAATGCCAGCCTGATACCACCTCTCCCCCTTCAAAACCCACCCCCATCATTTTTGTGAAATATTTGGCACAACCCCACCCCAATATCCTACTGAAGCCACATGCAACTGAAAGGGATACATATTTTATCCCCATTTCCTCCCTTCCTCTGTTGCATCTGCTGCCCACTGAGTCAAATTACAGATTGGAAATGCCATGGGGGCAATGACTTATACATTGTAAAGTGCTGATACCACTATGGAAATGAACGATTAAAAACTAGACTAAAAACAAGGTGAGAACAAGGTCATGGAAGAGATGCAGAGCATGGCAATCTGAAACCAGAAACATGCCTAATGTCCAGGCCAGCCTCCCTTAACCTCGTTCTCTCCAGATGCTTTAGGCTAGGCTGATGGAACCCAGATCATCTGGAGGAGAGCACCTGGTTGAGAAAGGCTGGTTTAGACACCCAGCAGAGGAAATACGAAGGACCCAAGTGTACATCTGATGCCCATTAACATAACTCTTACAAAGGCATCCACCACAAAATCCCCACCACTTCCTAAAAGAGAAAAAGGAACAGGCGTGAGGAAATGGCTGGCAAATGACTATGGCGTGACTATGGCTGGCAAAAAGAACTGCAGTTCAGCGGTCGAGCACCTTTGCATGCCAACAATCCCAGGTTCAATCCCCAGCTTCTCCAAGTGGGACAGACCCCCATACAAAACCCTGCAGAGCCACTGCTAGTTGCAAGAAGGACCAGCTTCCCATGTTCATAAGCTCCTATGACAAACTCAGCATATGAGCTTCTTCCAGGGCCTCAGGCCCATTTTCACACCATAACAAAGCAGTTGTATGGACTTTGGCGCTCCTGCAAGCACATTTGATCCAATATAGTATTTGGATTATTATTTTTACTATTTTAAATCATGATTAGCCAAAACAGAAGCCCTGGTGATAGCCAGCAGCTATGATGCTTCCCCCCTGCCATTTCTCCTGGCTGAACAGACCATCTGCTTAGCCCCTTCTGGGACTGCCCTGGCGTAACCTCACTTGAGCCTCCGCCCAAAACCATGTTTTCAATCCGTTTCTGCTTTATAATCTGCAACCTTTGCTGCAGGGTGATTAACGTTTAAGCTTTGATTGCCAGGACAGGCAATGGATATACTGTGCTTCCGACAACCGTGCAGTTCCCAGCACCCTCCAAATTAGCCAACTTTTAAAAATATGTTGACAGGTTCTGCTCCTGCGCCTTTAACAACAGCCTGAAAAGCACAAATGTAACAGAGAAAGCTTTTCCCATTTCTGTGTATCTTTATGTCTGGAAAAGCTACACTTGCCGGTGGTGGTTGTTGTTTTTTCAGGAGCAGGGAGGTTAAAATGTTGCTGGCTCAATTCCTGCATTGCTGCTTTTGCAGGGAACAAGAGAATTAAGCTCCGTTCCAGTTCAATCTACTTTCTGGCCCCCATCGCAGGTATGTTGAAACACAGTCACACCCTGTGGGTGTGCAGAGTCAGTTACATGGCTGGGAGCCAACCTGCTTCAGAGAACAGGATATGGAGACACCAAAGTCACACAGTTCCTGGTCAGAGATAAAAGGGGGAGTGGCATGATGGACTGGAACTCACCTGGGGAGGCCAGATACCTGCAAGTGGAAATAAAGCCTTAGGAGGAACAGCTGAGGGAGTTGGGTAAGTTTAGCCTGGAGAAGAGAAGGCCGAGAAGTGATGATAGCCATCTTCAAATATCTGAAGGACTCTCCTTCAGTGGGGTTTTTTAAACAGAGGTTGACTACCCATCTTTCAGGGATTCTTTATCTGTAATTCCTGTATTGCAGGAGGCTGAACTTGGAGTCTCCTCCAACTCTACAATTCTATGATAATTAGACTCTCCTAAACAGTAATCATTAGAATAGTAGATGGATTCAGGCATGGACTTTTCATATTATTATTAATTAGATGTATTGGTCACCTTTTTTTACCAAGGTAACTCAAAGCAACTTATGGTATATAAGCAAAGAAACACATACAGTGGTACCTCGGGTTAAGTACTTAATTTGTTCCGGAGGTCCGTTCTTAACCTGAAACTGTTCTTAACCTGAAGCACCACTTTAGCTAATGGGGCCTCCTGCTGCTGCTGTGCCGCCGGAGCATGATTTCTGTTCTCATCCTGAAGCAAAGTTCTTAACCAGAAGCACTATTTCTGGGTTAGCGGAGTCTGTAACCTGAAGTGTATGTAACCTGAAGCGTATGTTACCTGAGGTACCACTGTACAGTAAAACCAGCATAAAAGAAAAACATTTGAAGCAAAATCAAAAGGGTGATTCTATCAAGGAGACCACAGATAATTAACAGCCAAATGTTTTTCTAAGCTATGTAATGATGGTGCCAGGCAAGCATCCCTGGAGAGAGCATTCCACAAGCTGGGAGCCACCACAGAAAAGACCCGGTCTTGTGTTGCCACCCTTGGACATCCTGAGGAAGGAACACACGATTAAGGGCTTCAGATGACACTCACTGGGTCCAGGTTGGTTCAGAGGAGACTTTAGAAGGTGGTAGGTATACAAGCTGTAGTGTAGCTACACCAGCAGTGCCACACCAAGACAATCTGGCTCTGCTGGCACACCTTGAGTACACACAGCCCTCTCTTCCACAATTTGAGCGCAACTCTAACAGCCCAATGAATGAGGACAAGTTAAGGTGACTCAGTTATGTGAGAAGAACCACAAGCTGTCAACAACTGTAGGAGAAGCAGGAAGAAAGCTGATTTGAGTCAGACCTTGTACAAACAACAGAAAGAGACACTGTGATGGGCAAGATGCAGAAATCCAGGTAGTAGATCAACTAGCAGGAACACAAAAGCATGTATAATACAGACAGGTCTTTATTGGCATGTCTGTGAATTTTGACAGGTACAAATTGCTTTAAATCAGATTGTGGAGACATGTCTAGAAAATTTCTTTATTCTTGTAATGACCAGAAAAATCTTCTGTCATATCATTAATGAACCTTGTACAGCTTCCGTTTATTAACTGGCAAGAGCCAACATTTATCCTAGGACTGTGGGTTACAAGCATGCTCACAGCTCACAGCATCTGCATCGCTGAAGGGGTGCCTTTTCCTTAATCTGAAATCTCCCCCTTCCAACCACTATTCGTTCTGAAACCTGTATGCTGGAGGGGGCAGGGGCAGGGGCAAAGATTTCGATAAAGGAAATAGCACCAGAGGGAAATTTCAACCACTTCCCTTATCTTCAAGGCAGCTATGCAGTGCTGGTAATTAGTTAACCAAAAAGACAAGCCATGGTTTGGCTTGACATGTTGTCTGAACCCAGGCTCATGGTTTAGCTCCCCTGGACTAACCATGAGCTGTAAACCATAGGTTCAAACCACCAGCTCTGTTTCAGATAACATGCTAAGTAAGGCAAACAGTAGCTTGTCCTGGCACATCTACAGATTGACTGGCAGGGAGCAAAGTGACCTCAATCTCTTCTCCCACAGCCCATGCATTTGTGCTAATCCATGGCTTGGCTCAGCATGATGTGCAAAGTCTTTGTTGGCCATAGTATCACACCAACATGATGCAAGAATATGAAGATGAAGGGATGGAGCTATGCAGGTCCAACTTGCTCATTTCTCAGTGGCACTCACTCACCCAGTTCTGTATGTGAAAGCTCAGTCTGGGATAAAGTTGAAAGTGCACCAAACCTTCCTGACAACGAAAGGGCAGGGGTGGGGAAACTGTTAAGACTCCAGCTCCCATCATCCTTCACCTTTGGCCATGCGGGCTGAGGCTAATGGGAGCTGGAGTCCAACAACATCTGTAGGGCCACAGGTTACAATGCCAAGAATGACTTCAATATGATATCTTTGATTTTTTATTTTATGGTTCAATTTCAAATACAAGGGGAAAGTGAGTATAACATGAAACATATCCTGTATAGAACTTACGTTCCAAAAACATCACACATACACTATGTAAAAGAATGAATATTTACTACCCCCTTCTCTCCCCATCTCCCCCCCACCATATACTGTATACAGCATTCAAATTTCACATTGAATAAAAACGATCTGTAAAAAAAAAGACTTTATGATCTGAAAACATATTTGTGATCCAAGAAATTCTTTAATAAAAACAATTTTTAAAAAAGAACTTGCATTCCAAACAAAGCACACAGGTGTAGCCTCAGGGGGATAGGAAATGTTTTGCCACACACCTTAATATCACCCCAAACAGCCATCAAACCACAATATACTCCCAGCACAAGTCACGTGCAGCAAGGGGCTTAATCCCAAGTACATCAATTTTAATGAAAGAAAATACATGAGAACCACATTGCTTCAACAACAACAGCATCCTCTAATCTAACAAACCCTTTAGTAATCTGTTACAATGTATTAATATGCCAAACTCAAGAGTAACAGCTTGTATAGACACAACTTTGAGGACATCGTCCACACTCCAGATATTTCCATGCTGGCTGCTACTAGAAGGAAATTTTTCCTTTACAGAAAAGTTCATCACTGCAGAGAAGCAAAATCTTCCCTCTATATGTGATGCTAGGCGATCTGAAACCTACAGACAGAGATTATGTAATGGGGAAAGTGCATCTCTGTGTAAAGAAAACATTGGGGTACACTGAACACACCTGGCTCCCTGCAACACACTGGTTTCTCCTACTACTTCCTATTCTAAAACATAGGAAGTTGCCTTCTGCAGAGTCAGACTATTGGTCTATTTAGTTTATTATTGTCTTTTACACTGACAGGCAACTACAGTGGTACCTCTGGTTACAGACACTTCAGGTTACAGATGCTTCAGGTTACAGACTCCGCTAACCCAGAAATTGTACCTCAGGTTAAGAACTTTGCTTCAGGATGAGAACAGAAATCGTGCGGCAGCAGCAGCAGGAGGCCCCATTAGCTAAAGTGGTACCTCAGGTAAAGAACAGTTTCAGGTTAAGAACAGACCTCCGGAAGGAATTAAGTTCTTAACCCGAGGTACCACTGTAACTGCCTTGCAGGGTTTCAAGCAGGTATGCTTCCCAGGTCTACCTGGAAATGCTGAGCATTGAACTTTGGACCTTTTGCATGCACAGCATGTGCCCCAGGCACTGAACCCTGCCCTTTGCCATAGCCAGCATTTAGCTGGTTATAACTTTAGAGGAAAAGCACAAATGTTATTATGGCATAAGCTTCCACTGAGTAATTTGTTCGTCTTTTATTAGGTGCGACGAAAGTCGGTTATAAATATAATGGATTGTCCACCGTTTGAAGTGATCCAGACCAGCATGCGGAAACAGCAAATAAACATGGCTTGCTTTGATTTTAACACACAGTTGTTTGCTTGCATACTACTAGAAGCAAGATGCCAGCTCTGCCTCCGGATATTTAATTTCTGGAGATTCAGGAGAAAGCAAGAATAGGAATGCAGACTAACCTCCCCACTCACCCTCCACTAGCTCTTGCAATGTAATTACCCATAAAAGCAAACAGGAAATGTAGGAATACGGAGAACTGCCTATACCGAGTCAAATCATTCGTGCATCTTGTGTACCTTGACTAACAGTGGCTCTCCAGGGTTTCAGGCACAGGCCAGCCCCCAGCCCTATCTGGAAATGCCAGGGATTGAACCTAACACCTTCTGGGTGCAAAGCAGATGCTCCACCACTGAGTTATTGCCCTTGAATAGGTTTAAGACAGGTATCGGGAAGTAAATGGAGACAGCTGTATTGTTTCACAGCAGGTGGACACATGATGGAAACGATCAGGTGAAGGCTTTCCTTTGCATGGAGGTACAGCAGGCCGGGAAAGGCTGCTCATTTGCTAATACTCCAGCCTGCTGTTAAAGGCACACGAGCAGAGCCATCAGGAAAAGGTGGCAACCTGATTGCACAAAGGCTACCCGGGCTGCTGACCTCCCTCGCTGAACACCAAGAGATCCTATTAACCCCCCCCTAAAAACTCCCCCACCCCGCTTTTAGGATGAGCAGCATCCCTCGAACAGCATCGCATGTATTAAATCAAAACCTCAGTCAGCAGCATCTTCCTCCCTATGAGGTTTCAAATTGCCAGGGCCCTCCATTTCATTCACAAATATATAAAAATGCACACACACTGCCCGGTACCGCCTCCCAAACTCCCACACTCACCAGCAGCTCTGAAAGCGCCTCCAATTCAACAGGGGCGCATTCTTCGGCGCGTCTCCTTTAAGAGCTCCTGGGTCCCCCTCCTCCCTTGTTCCCTCCTGGCCCCGCCCCGGCCCGTAGCGTGGCGACACGCAGCAGCTTCCCCATGGAAACGTGTCACTCTTTTCCCGCCCCGTCCCCGCCCCCCGCTACGGGAAGAGGCAAGAGCCAAAAACAACCAAGCCATCAGCCATTGGATATAGACAAGTCGGCGCTGTTCTTCTCCCAGCCAGGCACCGGCTAGGCAGAGACCTGCTCAACTCCAAGCTGCATTGTGACTGGCCTTGAGCACCTTCTCTGCTTGGCTTCGGAGGCAGCCTTCTCCAACAAGGGATCCCCAGATGCAGCTGGGCTACCCCATCATCCCTAACCAGCAGGGCCAGCGGTGAGGGATGCTGGGAGTTGTAGTCCAACATCTGGAGACCCAAGGCTGAGAAAGGATGCCCTAAGTGCACCTTGCCAACAAAGGTCCGTATAGTTAAAGCTATGGTTTTCCCAGTAGTGATGTATGGAAGTGAGAGCTGGACCATAAAGAAGGCTGATTGCCGAAGAATCGATACTTTTGAATTATGGTGCTGGAGGAGACTCTTGAGAGTTCCATGGACTGCAAGAAGATCAAATGTATCCATTCTTAAGGAAATCAGCCCTGAGTGCTCAGTGGAAGTACAGATTGTGAAGCTGAGGCTCCAATACTTTGGCCACCTCATGAGAAGAGAAGACTCCCTGGAAAAGACCCTGATGGAGGGCACAAGGAGAAGGGGACGACAGAGGACGAGATGGTTGGACAGTGTTCTCAAAGCTACCAGCACGAGTCTGACCAAACTGCGGGAGGCAGTGGAAGACAGGAGTGCCTGGCGTGCTCTGGTCCATGGGTTCACGAAGAGTCAGACACAACTAAACGACTAGACAACAACAACAAAGTGCATAGTTGCTGTTGTTTTTCCTCTCCTTTCAAGAAGAATATCGAGGTGCAGAATAATAAACATGTCTTCCGTAATACAGATATGTGTCATTTTAGAATCAATTATTGCAAAGGTTGATGAATGCAATACATAAAGTAACAATAGAACAAATAACTATTTACTCCCGCATGACTCCGCCCCGCCCAACAAAATTCTTTTTGCTGTTGTTCATGAAAATAAGTTTATATTCAAAAAGTGGGAGAGACACCGTTACCTCTTCGGAAAATCACATCACAAGCATTACCTGATTTAAAAATTAATTTCACTGGATGCGTTGTATCAGCGGCTGCTTCTTAGACCACACTGCTCCCTAGTGGCCGAATGTGCGAACTGAGATCTACCTTCTTGTACTTAATTCTCGAAGTACAGGGGTTGGGAACGCCTGGCCCCGGGGCCGAATGGGGCCCTCAGACTCTACCCCAAGCCATACTCCACACTGGTCCTACTCCAGGCCCTCCTCGACTGCTTGTGCCTGGTTGGAATCTCATTTCCTTGACCTGTGATAAGGGACACGACAAGGTTGCCCAATTTCTCCATTGCTTTTTATATCAGTCCTTGAGGTTTTGTTAAATATGATTAGAAAGGACCAAGAGGTTAAAGGTATACAAGTGGGAGCTAAACAGTACAAACTGAAAGCATTTGCTGATGACTTAGTATTGACTTTACAGGAGCCAGAATCTAATACTAAATGGGTATTGGAACTGATTCAAGAATTCGGACAGGTAGCAGGTTTTAAGTTGAACAAGATGAAAACTAAGGTTTTAGAGAAAAACCTAACTGTGAATGAGAAAGAGAAGTTTCAGGAGGAGACAGGACTAACATTGGTTAAGAAAGTGAAATATTTAGGGGTTAACATGACTGTCAAAAATGTGAATTTATTTAAGGATAATTATGAAAAATGTTGGATTGAAGTTAAAAAGGATTTAGAAATATGGACAAATTTGAAGTTATCACTGTTAGGCCAAATTGCTGTGATAAAAATGAATGTGTTGCCAAGGATGTTGTTTCTGTTTCAAACATTGCAAATTTTGGATAAGATGGATTGTTTCAAGAAGTAGCAGAAAGATATTTCCAGATTTGTTTGGCAGGGCAAGAAGCCTCGAATAAAATTTAAGATATTAACTGATGCCAAAGAAAGAGGTGGATTTGCCCTGCCAGATCTTAAACTTTACTATGAATCAGCTGCTTTTTGCTGGCTGAGAGAATGGCTGCTTCTTGAAAATACTGACGTGTTGGATCTAGAAGGTTTCAATAATGCATTTGGCTGGCATGCATATTTGTGGTACGATAAGGTAAAAGCACATAAAGCGTTTAAAAACCATATTGTTAGAAAAGCATTGTTTAATGTTTGGATAAGATATAAGGATTTGTTAGAAAAGAAAACCCCAAGATGGTTGTCACCAATGGAAGCGAAGGCACAGAAAAAAACTCAATATGGAGGCCAAATGGCTGAAATATTGGGAAATTCTGGAGCAAGATGGAGACAGAATAAAATTGTAGAGTTTTGAAAAATTGAAAAACAAAGTGCGAGATTGGCTCCATTATTACCAAATAATGGAGGCATACAATTTGGACAAAAAAGTTGGTTTCCAGGTGGAAAAATCAAAATTGGAAACAGAATTGTTAGATCCAAAAATCAAGAATTGGTCAAGAATGTATAACTTGCTGTTGAAATGGAACACTCAGGATGAAATGGTGAAATCAGCTATGATTAAATGGGCACAAGATGTTGGACATAATATAATGATGGCTGACTGGGAACAGTTATGGACCACAGGTATGAAATTTACGGCATGTAATGCCCTAAGAGAAAATTTAATGAAAATGATTTATAGGTGGTACATGACACCAGTCAAGCTTGCAAAAATTTACAGTCTGCCTGACAATAAATGTTGGAAATGTAATGAGACTGAAGGTACATTCTTTCACCTTTGGTGGACATGCCCAAGGATTAAGACATTCTGGGAGATGATTTATAATGAAATGAAAAAGGTATTTAAATATACCTTCCTGAAGAAACCAGAGGCCTTTCTCCTGGGCATGGTCGGCCAATTGGTGCCAAAGAAGGATAGAACTTTTTTTATGTATGCAACAACAGCAGCAAGAATACTCATCGCGAAGTATTGGAAGATACAAGATTTACCCACCTGGGAAGAATGGCAGATGAAGTTGATGCACTATATGGAACTGGCGGAAATGACTGGCAGAATCCGAGACCAGGGAGAAGAGTTGGTGGAAGAAGACTGGAAACAGTTTAAAGACTATTTACAGAAATACTGTAAAATTAATGAATGTTAGAAAAATGTTGGAATGAAGTTATATGGCTTTAGTAGAAATGTTATAAGGAATTAAGTATAAATAGATTAATAGAGTATTAAAGGAAAAAATAAGGTTAGAATGTGTTAAGATAATTATAGGATAGAAAACAGAGGAAGATGGAAAGGAATTGCTGAAATAATTAACAGAAGTGGAATACAAAAAGGGAGGTGTAAGGAGGTCGTGGAAATAAGTGAATGAAAGATAAGATATTGAAACTGTTTGATGTGTTTTAAACTGTTTTGGCTTTGTTTTGTTAGTTTAATGTGTTAGTGTTATATAGTGTTTTTGTATTGTATTGTATTGTTTTTGTAGTGTTTAAATTGTTGGAAAAGTAATAAATATTATTTTATTTTTTTTAAAAACCAATGGCCCGTATAGTTAAAGCTATGGTTTTCCCAGTAGTGATGTATGGAAGTGAAAGCTGGACCATAAAGAAGGCTGATCACCGAAGAACTGATGCTTTTGAATTATGGTGCTGGAGGAGACTCTTGAGAGTCCCATGGACTGCAAGAAGATCAAACGTATCCATTCTGAAGGAAATCAGCCCTGAGTGCTCACTGGAAGGACAGATTGTGAAGCTGAGGCTCCAATACTTTGGCCACCTCATGAGATGAGAAGACTCCCTGGAAAAGACCCTGATGTTGGGAAAGATGGAGGGCACAAGGAGAAGGGGACGACAGAGGACGAGACGGTTGGACAATGTTCTCAAAGCTACCAGCATGAGTTTGACCAAACTGCGGGAGACAGTGGAAGACAGGAGTGCCTGGCGTGCTCTGGTCCATGGGGTTCATGAAGAGTCGGACACAACTAAACGACTAAACAACAACAACGGCTCGAACCCACAACATTGAGATTAAGAGTCTCGTGTTCTAGAGACTGTCATCCAATCTTGCTCAAATATCTGTGTATCACTTTCGTTTCCCTCCTTCTCCTCAGAGGGCTGGGAAATAGAAACCTAAAGGTTTGTGGAATGGTCCCTGGACGTTACTTAATAACTGGAGCAGGGCTGCAGCATGGAACTAGAGTCCAGATTCTGTTTACATTGGTGGAGCATGCTGTCTGTCACTAGCCTCTCCCCACTACAGAGAAGGATATAAACAAGAGGTGGCAGTGGCTGCAGATACGCAAGAAGCGGAGTGGATGAGTAGGAACTTCTCGGAGGATTACCCAAAGGGTAAGCAAGGGAAGTTGGTGACTCCATCAGTTCCTTCCCCAGCAGCTGAATATTGAGATGTTTCTATTTCGTAGAAATATTTCTTAATACGCAAGACCAAGTATCACTTCTCAGAATGTATACTTTCCAAGAATTGAGTAGCTTTTAAGCTTACAGTGGTGCCTCGCAAGACGAAATTAATCCGTTCCGCGAGTATCTTCGTCTAGCGGTTTTTTCGTCTTGCGAAGCAACCCTATTAGCGGATTAGCGCTATTAGCGGTTTAGCGGCTATTAAAGGCTTAGCGGCTTAGCTGCTAAAAGGCTATTAAAGGCTTAGCAGCTTAGAAAAAGGGGAGGGGGAGCGAAAAAAAAATCTCAAGACTCGCAAGACATTTTCGTCTTGCGAAGCAAGCCCATAGGGAAATTCGTCCTGCGAAGCGCATTGAAAACGGAAAACCCTTTCGTCTAGCGGGTTTTCCGTCTTGCGAGGCGTTCGTCTTGCGGGGCACCACTGTATTTGGTGGGGAGGTAAAGATACGTGGTGTTTTTGGCAAAGTATCATAAAAGGAATCAAGGAAAAAGCAGGGTGTGAGCTTCCCTTGCCCCCTTGGTTTTGCTGTTAGACAATATTAAGGATGTTTTTAAAATGAAAGCTCTAACTGTTAAAGTATTGTTAATAGGTTGTTTTCAACACAAATACCAAATGCCTTTTTAAAAGCAACAATACCTTCGTTTAAGAAAAGAAAATCTGGTGAGAGGTAACTTTATACAATTGCTCATATCGTTAGCAATTTGTTAGCTTAATGCAACATATATAGGATACAGTAGATTGAAACAAGCCGACTCCTCTTATAATTGGCAGCCGCTTGTTAAATTTCTGGATTAAAGTCATATGGAAATGTTAGGTAGGAAATTCTAAAAATTAACTCTTTGGCTGTGAGGACGTTCTTTACTTCACCTGAGTATAACCTGGTGGCTTTTGGTTGTTTTCCTGGTACTATTAATTTTTAATCATATAAGTTTGCACATATTAAATTTACATTTGGTTATATTAAAAGCACAGTACAGTATTCAGGGGTGAAACTATGCTTTATTTCACTGAGGTCAAAGACACAGTTTGGCACACACACCCACAAACACGCCATAGGCATTTGCATACACAAACACATCTCAACACATTTGTTCGTAACAAGTAGACAAAATATTATTTGAATACAAAGTTTTGCTTTAAAAAAAAATCCCCCCCAGCATAATTTACACAACAGAATATCCAAAATAACTTTTATCAACAAGTAATAAAAATTATGCATTTTTTTTACAGTTTTAGGGGATATAATTTATATCTATTTAGAGCATTATAATGTTTTTGCTGCAGGTTAGCTGTGAGATAAAGAAATTGTTCTTATATATTAAAGGCCAGAGCCAAACTGACTGAGGATGGGGGTGGGTGGGGAATAAGGGTGCAAAGAACAATATACATGCATGGAAACGTGAATCAGGATTGCTCTCTTACGAACAGGAAGGCTGGGCACGCAAGCTAATCCCTGAAGCCCCGGAGGCTGGGAGCCTCAATGACGCCCCTCGGGATAGGGATTATTATGACCGGAAAGTAATTGAAATCAGTAGGATTTTGGAACACAAAAATCAAGAAAATCATCAAATCATCAATTCCAGCACCTGGGGGCCACCTTATCTAAATTATATAATTTGGTATCCTAATGATTGATATTATTAATTGTGTTATAAATTGGTATTGTTATAATTAGGGTATTATTGGATTATGATTGAAAATTAATAAAAAATATTATAAAAATAAAATAAAAATGACACCCCTCTGGAGGCTTCACCCGCAGCAAAAAACGTGGCTACCCTCCCCACCCTCACCCCCAACTAACTTTTTATCCAACTAACTTTTTCCACCAGTGCCCTTCTTACTGGCTCTTCTATGCCTTTTAGCAGCAGCCTGGCCTGCAGAAATGTCTCTGAATATTTTCCTGCCAGGCGGATGACAGAGTGAGGAACCCTCTTCCCAGCACTTTGTTTATCTGCATGCCAAACTACAAACTGACAAACTACAATTCCCAGGATTCCTCGAGGGGACACCATTTTCTGAGTTCCCTGGGAAGAGGGATTGATTGCTAAACCACTTTATCAGATACACAGAATTATCCTAAATTGGCCAAGTGATGTACACACAAATGCTTGGGAGGCAGAGGGTATGGAGAGGTCAAGAGGGAAACAAAATGCGAAAAAACCCCAGGCAGTTGGTAATTGTGTAAAGGGAAATAATAATAATACCCCGCCCTTCTGGGTATAAATACCCAGCCACTCTGGGCTGCTTTAAAAACAATAAAATGTCACACAGTAAAAACTTCCCGAAACAGAGACCAGCAGAGGATGATAATTGTCACTGTAACTATTTAGGGAGTGGTTGTTAAACCACTTTGATACTTGTTGCTCTCAAACAGGAACAGGAACAACTCTCAGCACCTTCAACAAACTATAGTTCCCAGTATTTTTTGAGGGAAGCCATGAGGACCATTTAAAGTGGTATAATAACGTCAACCAGCACATGGGCGTAGCCAGGATCTTTGTGGGGGGGCCAGGATTTTGTTGGGGGGGGTCAGGACTTTTCTTGGGGGGGCAGAACCGACGTGATTGGTCAGTTAGTTAAGAATTTACAGTATATTGTTTTACTTGATCGGAGGGGAGCTGCTCCCCCCGCTACACCCATGAACCAGAGTCCTCTTTTAACTCATGGAAGCTTATGCAGGATATAATTTGCTAGTCTTTATGTTACCATGAGACTCTTGGTTGCTTTTGCTGTGAAACAGAATTAACACAGCAGTTTCCCACCTTGGGAATTGTTTTAAGCAAATCAGTTTAACAGTGCAGTGGCATAATGTGCGAGTGGGTTCTGGACGCTGTGGGAGTCTGAGTGGTTGTTGGTTAAGAACATAAGATCTTGCTGGATCAAGCCAATGGTCCATCTAGTCTAGAATCCTGTTTTCACAATGGCCATTCAGATGCATCTGGAAAACCCGCAATCGCAACTCCAGTGGTTTCCAGCAACTGGTATTCAGAAGCACTGCAGTCTCTGAACTGGAGGCAGAGCACAGCCATTATGGCTTGTAGCCACTGATAGCCATGTCCTCCATGAATTTGTCCAGTCCACTTTTAAAGCCACCCAAAATTGGTGGTCGTCACTGCCTCCTGTGGGATTGAGTTCCAGAGTTTATCACACAATTGTACACTGCATTATCCTAACAAGAGTTTCTGGCATCTCTATATAGGTCTTTAGGAAGCCAGCATGGTTGAGCCAGGTAAGAGAGCCTGTTTACTTTCTTGGGGATTGGGTAACAGTAACCGTATAGTCCAAAGGAGTTGTCTCAAACTCTCAGTCAGTGACACAAACTCTCCACACCTCCACCCCCACTCAGCGCAGATTAAAATTGGAAGCATGCTTCACTGTTAGGATCTGTTGACACTATGGCATTAATGTGTACACAGGTAAGGGGAAAAGGTAAAGGACCCCTGGACCTTTACCAGTCAAAGGTGACTATGGGGTTGCAGCGCTCATCTCACTTTCAGGCCAAGGTAGCTGACATTTCTCCACAGACAGCATTCTGGATCATGTGGCCAGCATGACTAAACCACTTCTGGTGCAAACACTGTGACGGAAGCAAGAGTGCACGGAAACGCAATTTACCTTCCCGCCGCAGTGGTATCTATTTATCTTTTTTTTATATATAAGATATTTATTGAGATTTTCAAAATGTTACAAAATAAAAATAAAAGAAGAAGAAAATACAAAATAAAAATGGTTAAAAACAACTCAATCTTTCCATTACTTATTTTTCATTAACTTATTTCCCGGACCTCCTCACGCCTCCCTTTTTTGTATTCCAGTTCGGTTTGTTGGCTCAGCAAATCCTTACCCTCTTTGTTTATCCTAGTCTTTAATCTTAAAATATTGTAACGTTAAATTTTTACCTATTCATAATCCATTTTTCATATTCCCTTATAGTATTACAGCTGAAAACCACTTAATTTCTATCCAACATCATTCTAACATTCATTGATTTTGCAATATTTCTGTAGATAGTCTTTGAATTTCTTCTAATCTTCTTCCACCAACTCTTCTCCCTGGTCTCGGATTCTGCCAGTCATTTCCGCCAGTTCCATATAGTCCATCACCTTCATCTGCCATTCTTCCAGAGTGGGTAGATCTTGTGTCTTCCAATACTTTGCAATGAGTATCCTTGCTGCTGTTGTGGCATACATAAAAAAAGTTCTATCCTTCTTTGGCACCAATTGGCCGACTATGCCTAGGAGAAAGGCCTCTGGTTTCTTCAAGAAGGTATATTTAAATGCCTTTTTCAATTCGTTATAAATCATCTCCCAGAAAGCCTTAATCTTTGGGCACGTCCACCAAAGGTGAAAGAATGTACCTTCAGTTTCTTTACATTTCCAGCATTTATTATCGGGCAAATGATAGATTTTTGCGAGCTTGACTGGAGTCATGTACCACCTGTATATCATTTTCATAATATTCTCTCTTAAGGCATTGCATGCCGTAAACTTCATACCTGTGGTCCATAACTGTTCCCAGTCAGCCATCATTATGTTATGTCCAACATCTTGTGCCCATTTAATCATAGCAGATTTCACCGTTTCATCCTGAGTATTCCATTTCAACAGCAAGTTATACATCTTTGACAAAATCTTAGTTTTGGGTTCTAACAGTTCTGTTTCTAATTTTGATTTTTCCACCTGGAAACCAATTTTCTTGTCCAAATTGTATGCCTCCATTATCTGATAATAATGAAGCCAGTCTCGCACTTTGTTTTTTAATTTTTCAAAACTCTGCAATTTCAGTCTATCTCCATCTTTTCCAAAATTTCCCAATATTTCGGCCATTTGACCTCCATATTGAGCTTTTTCAGAGCTTTCGCTTCCATCGGTGACAGCCACCTTGGGGTTTTATTTTCCAATAAGTCCTTGTATCTTATCCAAACATTAAACAATGCTTTCCTGACAATATGGTTTTTAAATGCTTTATGTGCTTTGACCTTATCATACCACAGATATGCATGCCATCCAAATACATTGTTAAAACCTTCTAGATCCAAAATGTCAGTGTTTTCAAGAAGCAGCCATTCTTTCAACCAGCAAAAGGCTGCTGATTCATAGTAAAGTTTAAAGTCTGGCAGGGCAAATCCACCCCTTTCCTTTACATCAGTTAATATCTTAAATTTTATTCTGGGCTTCTTGCCCTGCCAGACAAATCTAGAAATGTCTCTCTGCCACTTCTTGAAGCAATCCATTTTGTCCACAATTTGCAATGTTTGAAACAAAAACAACATTCTAGGCAATACATTCATTTTTATCGCAGCAATACAACCCAGCAGTGAAAGCTTCAAATTTGACCAAATTTCTAAATCTTTTTTCACTCCAGCCCAGCATTTTTCATAGTTGTCTTTAAATAGATTCCCATTCTTTGCTGTCATGTTAATCCCCAGGTATTTCACTTTCTTAACCACTGTTAAACCTGTCTCATTCTGAAACCTCTCTCTCTCAATCGGTGTTAAGTTTTTCTCTAAAACCTTGGTTTTTAACTTATTCAGTTTAAATCCTGCAACCTGACCAAATTCTTGAATCAGTTCTAAAACCCTTTTGGTACTAGATTCTGGCTCCTGTAACGTCAATACTAAGTCATCTGCAAATGCTCTCAATTTGTACTGTTTGGCTCCGACTTGTATACCTTTAACCAACTGGTCCCTTCTAATCATATTCAGCAAAACCTCCAGGACCGATATAAAAAGCAATGGGGAAATTGGGCAACCTTGTCGTGTCCCTTTTTCTATCTTAAATTCTTCCGTCACCACATTATTTACAATTAGTTTAGCCTTTTGTTCTGAATAAATTGCACTTATACCGTTTTCAAAGCCTTGGCCTACCCCCATCCCCGTAGGTTCTTCTTCATACTTGCACTGGCATGCTTTCAAACTGCTAGATTGGCAGAAGCTGGGACAGAGCAATGGGAGCTCACCCCATCGCGGGGATTTGAACCGCCGGCAAGCCCAAGAGTCTCAGTGGTTTAGAACACAGCGCCACCTCCATCCCAGTACACAGACACTGTTTCTGTGAATGTATTTGTGTGCCTTCATCCGCATAGGAGTGCTTTTAATTTTATGTTTCCAAAATCTATCTTAATGTTCATGCACACTAGTAGGCAGTACTTGGTTAAATGTGTGTGTTGCCCCATGCTTCAATTAGAACTTCTCCGTTCCTGAAACTGGACGTCTCTTGTGGGTATGAATGCAAGTACAGTGGTACCTCGGGTTAAGTACTTAATTCGTTCCAGAGGTCCGTTCTTAACCTGAAACTGTTCTTAACCTGAAGCACCACTTTAGCTAACGGGGCCTCCTGCTGCTGCCGTGCCGCCAGAGCACAATTTCTGTTCCCATCCTGAAGCAAAGTTCTTAACCTGAGGTACTATTTCTGGGTTAGCGAAGTCTGAAGCGTATGTAACCCGAGGTACCACTGTATTTCAAAATCTTGTACAACTGTATACATAGTGACCAAGACTAGATGAAAGAATTGAACAAATCTGAAATACTTTTCTTCTAGTTCTGCATGGGCAGTTGCATGCTCTTGTAACATCTTAGATTAATGTAACAGACCACATCTTGGGCAGCTTTTGAAGACAGCACGGAAACAGAAGCTGGTTAAGAAATGCAACTGTGCCATTATGTTGGAAAATGCCAGTTTGAAATATATCTTGCCCAGTATTAAAAGATTTGCACTGAATAGCAGTTCATTTCTGGGCACAGTGCCAATTGATAGCTTCCACTTCCCTCTGCCACAGGTAGGGATGGGGGAGAAACTCATTTCCTTTCAAATTGGAGGTGAACCTCCCTAACTTGCACTTTCAGAAGCAGTACAAGAACCAAAACAACAACCCTTTGAGATGTGCACTTCTCTGAATTTTGCAGTGCAGTTCTTCAGCCAAGCAATGTGTACAAAAAGGCACACACTGTCCTTAAAAATGTGTAGATTAGTAAAAATAACATTTTTTAAAATGTATTGTTTTAGAGAAATTGCTTTGCAAAAAAAAATGTGTGCACTAAGGAATATTGCATAAAAATGTATATATTAGGAGAAATCAGCATTGAAATGTTGGTAAATTTTCATGAGAATTTGTTTGTATTTGCTTTTAAATCAAGGTGATATGGAAATGTGAACTGAACCTGAGATTGAGAAACGAGGAACAGAAAGGAACTGAAACTGACAAATATGCCCATCACAGTTGTAGCTCACCTGATGCTTTTTTGCATTTTACAGTCATACCTCTGGTTGCGAACATGATCCATGCGGGAGGCACCTTCACAACCTGCAGTGTTCGTAGTCTGAAGTGCCGCGTCTGCGCACGATGCAATCCGGCGTTTCTGCGCACGCGTGTGGCATCATTTTGTGCTTCTGCACATGAGTGAGCGCCGAAACCTGGAAGTAACCCGTTCTGGTACTTCCGGGTTCTGTGCGGTCTGCAACCCGAAAACGCGCAACCCGCAGAGTTCGTAACCCTAGGTATGACTGTATATGTACTTGAGATCCATTGTATCTTATTAAAACAAGTCTCTCTTTTAGTAATTGGAGCTTTGGGAGGTGCAGCCGGCTTGGGTAAGTAATCTGGATTTCCAGTTGGGCAAATTTTGGTGATTATTTTGCTTGCAGCAGCATGAATGAAGCTTGCAAGTCATTGGAAATGGTGGAGTTCACAATGAAAGTCTGGCTTGATGAGATCTGTGAAATGGCTTTGACAGAACACCTGGCATATCAAAACAGAATAACTGAAGGGATAGCCAACAGCATTAAATTTAACAAAATTTGGATGCCCTTTCTGCATTAAGCACATATCATCATCATCAACAATCTTTATTACGGTCCAGAGACCCAACAAAACATTACAAATAAATACACAGTTCGTACAGCCTACCTCCAGGTTAATCAAGCATTTTGTTTAGAATATAGGGCTCATTTGTTCTTGCAACCACCGATAAAAACTTTGCCACTGCCAACGTTCTAGCTTTTGTCCGGTCTTCCAGTAGTAACCTGACATAGTGAGCCTCTGATTTTCCCAGGAAAGGCACCAGCAAGGGTAGTATCAGTTCAGCCCTGGCCTGCTCATACTTCGCACAATGCAAGAAAATATGATTTATGGAATCGATGTCTTGAGCACACGAGCAAAGTCTGTCCTGGTAGGGAACTCCTCTCAACCAACCATCCAGCACTGCAGAGGGGAAGACATTTAGTCTGGCTTTGGTGAAAAGCCTTCGATAGTTAGGTACTGTCAGGTTTTTGATGTAAGATGTTAACTCAAAGACATACCCATATTGAACTCCTGCTGCCAGCGGACTACATACTGCGTGTGATCGAGATCGCAAGTCACTGTGTGCATTGTCCCATAATCTTTGCTTTAAAACCTTTTGGGCGCCTTCATAACCCAGGTAATACAGTTGGGGGGGGAGACAGACCAATAGAGGTGGCTTTTTTAGCCATGGTTTTCTGCCATTTGCTGACAAATTCCTCATTGGTCAAATGTTGGTACAGACCCTTCCCTAGATTAAACACTGAAATCCTGAGCCAATGTTTTAGGGCAGCCCACCACGCTCTAGCTGAAATTGGGCATTCACCAGCTTCCAACAGAAGTACGGAGTTGGGGACGCAGTTAGGTACCTGCAGCAGAGATCGTATAAATTTTGCCTGAAAGCCATCTAGCTTTGGCAGGTCCCCATTATGCCAGACATTTGCTGCATACAGGAGTTGGGAAACGGGCTTTGCGTTGAAAACCCTTAAGGCTGCTGGAACATATTTGCCGCCCTTTGTGAAGAAGAATCTATGTATGGCTAGCTTTGTAATCTCCGCCTTTTGAAGGGAGGTTTGCCAATGGTGCTTCCAAGATCCTGTATGATGGAATGCGAGCACTAGGTAACTGAAGTATTTTACCTGTTCAAGGTTATGGCCATCCAGCACCCATTTAGACTGGGAGAATCTTCTTTCGAAGACTAAAATTTTAGATTTTTCATAATTAATGGAAAAACCATTTCCAGAACAGTAACCAGAAAATTTCCTCAACAGATAATTCAAACCCTGTCTGGAATGCGAGATGATGGCTGCATCATCAGCATACAACAACAAAGGGGTCCTTCTCATTCCTATTTTTGGAATGTGTCCATCTGGGTCCATTAAGTTCTCTTCTAGGTCATTTAAGACAAAACAATGTGGGGGCCAAAATACAACCCTGTCTCACCCCCCCTAGTCATCTAGATGCTGTTCGATAGCTGTCCCTGTCGACCGCATCGGACCTGCAGTTTGGTTCCATTGTACAGGGCTTTTATAAGAAGCCCTATATATCTACATATCATAGTAGTCCCACGCTGTGCACCCTATGGAGCCTTGTGTCTAGAGGGAGGTCAACACAAGGTAGAGGCTGTCGCCTGGGCAAGATTTCTTCTATCCTGGTTAAACATCTGCCTTACATCAGATAAAGATCCTCTCCTCAGCGATGTTTTGTTAGATCCCTTTCTTTCCCCAGGGCTACAACAGTTTAACAAGAAGGTACCGCAACTCAGGCTGTCAGTGGAACTTTTGCGATCGATTTAATATAGCCATCTGCCAAGGCTATATTAAAAACTAGGTTGTGGGATATTGAACGCCAAGAACTAGCAGCAGCAGCAGAGGAAACATGTTTCCCTCTTTATTTTCAACTTTCTTGGGCACATGAAACTAACCACAATTACCTTGAATTTCTGCTTAACCCTCAAGAAAAAGGGCATTTTCGCTGGCCAGGTTTAATTCAAATCCATCAAACCTCAGGCAGGGGAAGGTTCTGAGGCAGGGTGGAAGGAGAAAGAACTTGCCCATGTGAAGACCACCTGGTGGAAACCCTTCCACACATGGTTCTTCATTATAAACTATATGCTGATCTCCTTCAGCAATTTCTAGAGCAACTCTCTATCCCCAAATGGAAACCAGAGTTGGAGGTCATACATTTTATTTTACTGGGGAATGATCAGGAGCTCACCAAGTTAGTGGCTAAATATAGCTATTTGGTTTTTTGTCATTGAAATACACTGCAGACGTCTGATCTCCCTGGAGACCTAGAGATGTGATGATAGTCTGCTCTGCCTCCTTTCTTTTAGCAAATGTTTTGTGCCACTGGGGAAGTGGTAATTCTGTATTGATTTGTTTTGGATGTTTGTATGTGATGTCAATAAAAGGTTTGATGATGATGATGATTTATCATAGTCAGTTCCCCTACTTCTATCATGTAACATATACCTTATTCTGTGTTCTTGCAGCAGTGGCCACAATTGGTGCCCCAGTAGCACTGGGAGCAGCAGGCTTCACTGGAGCTGGAATTGCAGCTGGCTCTCTGGCTGCAAAAATGATGTCGGCAGCGGCCATCGCCAATGGTGGAGGAGTAGCAGCTGGGAGCGCTGTTGCCGCGCTTCAGTCAGTCGGTATGTCTGCTGCTCTCAGGACAAGAACCCCATGATTGGCAGAGCCAGTCTCCGCACCTTGAGAACTTCATTACAATAATTGTGTGCCTTAATCCTCTTCTAGGTGCTGCTGGGCTGTCCACTGCTACCACAGCTGCAGTGACAGCTGGTGGAGCACTGCTGGCTGCCATCTTCCCTTAAGAAGAAGACACACATACGCAGAGGCCATATCTACTTGGAAAAGCAGTACTTGGAAGATTATGCTTTGCCGTCAACGACATAACTCACTTGATTTACCTTCAGTAAAATGTGATTTTAATCAATGCTACGTTATTCCTACTGGCCAAGATATGCAACAACAAATAAAGCTTTGAGAGTTAAACAACAAGAAGTGTGTTAGCAAGAAAGCTGATTGGTGGCATCGCACAACGCACATGTAAAATACTTGCTGTCCCATGAGGAAAAGATCCATGTTTTCCTTAGCAGGCTTTTGACTTCAGTGTTTTGTGCTGCACTGGGGGAAACTCCATTTCCCCTCTTTCCACAGTTATGAGCTTCTTAGTTGAGAATCCCATTCTGACTGGAGTCCAGACATGTACTGAGGCCCCCAGTAATGGAGCTCGGATTCACCTAGTGCAATTAACTGGCAGCAGATTCAGAACCAATAGAGGAAAACACTCCTTTGCAAAGTTGTGATAGTCAATAGCTTTGAGGGGACATTAAAAAGTAATAATTGAGGATCAGACCAATTGATGGATGGCAGATATGGGACAGCTGCATATTCCTGCATTGCAGGGGTTGGACTAGATGATCCTCAGGGTCCCTTCCAACTCTATGCTTCTATGACCCCCAAGGGCTGTTGATAACTATTAATCACAATAGTTATTTGGAACATTGGGCAGAATATAGTGGGAACAAGCATGGGACAGGCCTGCCTGTTAAGCGTCACAAAACTTATATTGACAGCATTCAAGGGTGGTCCTTCAGCACACACCACAAACTACAGTGGTACCTCAGGTTAAGAACTTAATTCGTTCTGGAGGTCCGTTCTCAACCTGAAAATGTTTTTAACCTGAAGCACCACTTTAGCTAATGGGGCCTCCCGCTGCCGCTGCGCCACCACTGGACAATTTCTGTTCTCATCCTGAAGCAAAGTTTATAACCTGAGGTACTATTTCTGGGTTAGCGGAGTCTGTAACCTGAAGCATATGTAACCTGAAGTGTAAGTAACCCGAGGTACCACTGTATTTGGAGAACTTTTGAACTTGGGTATGTGCTACTTAAAAGCAACAGTGTTAAATGGAAACACCAGACAGAATTGGAACACCACTGGGACTGACAAACAGGAGAGCTAGGGTTCTTCCAGATGGTCAGTATTTTATGTGTGATTCCAGCACAAAGTGGAACGTAAGGTCTATGTGTTTAAGTGGATTAAACAACACTTCCCCTCGTGCAGGGATGTCAAACTGGGCTCTTTTTCCTTTGCGGGGGCAAAAGAGCATCCGGTCCCGCCCCCTTGCCCCGTCCTCCATTTGTGCATAATCGCTAGTACGGAAGACAGTTTTCACCATGTTCCTGAGCGTTCTTTTGGTAAGCGACTTTTACCTTTCCCCCCTAAAGTCAACAAGTTTGGCTTTCCTCCCTAAAAAAAAGCTCAACAACTTTAACCTGAACCCCTCTAAAAGGGGTAGATCACTGTCAGTTTTTTCTTCTGTAAGTAGATCGCAGTTTCTTGGGAGTTTGACATCCCTGCCCTAGTGCAACGGATCCACTTTTTTTACTTCTGAAACTGAAATTGACCAATTCTATGAAGACTTACAACACCTTCTAGAAATGACACCAAAGAAGGATGTTCTTCTCATTATAGGGAATTGGAATCCTAAAGTAGGGGATAAAAGGAACAACTGGCAAGTTTGGCCTTGGAGATCAAAACGAAGCAGGGCAAAGGCTAATAGAGTTCTGTCAAGAGAACAAGCTGGTCATCACAAACACGCTTTTCCAACACCACAAGAGACGACTCTACACATGGACATCACCAGATGGGCAGCATTGAAATCAGATTGATTATATTCTCTGCAGCCAAAGATGGAGAAGCTCTATACAGTCAGCAAAAACAAGACCTGGAGCTGACTATGGCTCAGATCATCAGCTTCTTATAGCAAAATTCAAGCTTAAACTGAAGAAAGTAGGAAAAACCACTGGGCCGGTAAGATACAATCTAAATCAAATCCCTTATGAATACACAGTGGAAGTGAGGAACAGGTTTAAGGATTAAGATTTGGTGGACAGAGTGCCTGAAGAACTATGGATAGAGGCTCGCAACATTATACAGGAGGCAGCAACGAAAACCATCCCAATGAAAAGGAAATGCAAGAAAGCAAAGTGGCTGTCCAACGAGGCCTTACAAACAGAGGGGAAGAGAAGGCAAGCAAAATGCGAGGGAGATAGTGAAAGATACAGGAAATTGAATGCAGATTTCCAAAAAATAGCAAGGAGAGACAAGAAGGCCTTCTTAAACGAGCAATGCAAAGAAATAGAGGAAAACAACAGAATGGGAAGAACCAGAGATCTGTTCAAGAAAATTGGAGATATGAAAGGAACATTTCATACAAAGATTACTATAATAAAGGACAAAAGTGGTAAGGACCTAACAGAAACAGAAGACATCAAGAAGAGGTGGCAAGAATACACAGAGGAATTATACCAGAAACATATGGATGTCTCGTACACCCCAGGTAGTGTGGTTGCTGACCTTGAGCCAGACATCTTGGAGAGTGAAATCAAATGGGCCTTAGAAAGCACTGCTAATAACAAGGCCAGTGGAAGTGATGGTATTCCAGCTGAACTATTCAAAATTTTAAAAGATGATGCTGTTAAGATGCTACACTCAATATGCCAGCAAGTTTGGAAAACTCAGCAGTGGCCAGAGGATTGGAGAAGATCAGTCTACATCCCAATCCCAAAGAAGGGCAGTGCCAAAGAATGCTCCAACTACCGCACAATTGCACTCATTTCACATGCTAGCAAGGTTATGCTTAAAATTCTACAAGGAAGGCTCAAGCAGTATGTGGACCGAGAACTCCCAGAAGTGCAAGCTGGATTTAGAAGAGGCAGAGGAACCAGAGACCAAATTGCAAACATGCGCTGGATTATGGAGAAAGCTAGAGAGTTCCAGAAATACATCTACTTCTGCTTCATTGACTATGCAAAAGCCTTTGACTGTGTCGACCACAGCAAACTATGGCAAGTTCTTGAAGAAATGGGAGTGCCTGATCACCTCATCTGTCTCCTGAGAAATCTCTATGTGGAACAAGAAGCTACAGTTAGAACTGGATATGAAACAACTGATTGGTTCAAAATTGGGAAAGGCGTACGACAAGGCTGTATATTGTCTCCCTGCTTATTTAACTCATATGCAGAATTCATCATGCGAAAGGCTGCGCTGGATGAATCCCTAGCCGGAATTAAGATTGCCAGAAGAAATATCAACAACCTCAGATATGCAGATGACACAACTTTGATGGCAGAAAGTGAGGAGGAATTAAAGAACCTTTTAATGAGGGTGAAAGAGGAGAGTGCAAAATATGGTCTGAAGCTCAACATCAAAAAAACTAAGATCATGGCCACTGGTCCCATCACCTCCTGGCAAATAGAAGGGGAAGAAATGGAGGCAGTGAGAGATTTCACTTTCTTGGGCTCCATGATCACTGCAGTTGGTGACAGCAGCCACAAAATTAAAAGACGCCTGCTTCTTGGGAGAAAAGCAATGACAAACCTAGACAGCATCTTAAAAAGCAGAGACATCACCTTGCCAACAAAGGTCCGTGTAGTTAAAGCTATAGTTTTCCCAGTAGTGATGTATGGAAGTGAGAGCTGGACCATAAAGAAGGCTGATTGCCGAAGAATTGATGCTTTTGAGTTATGGTGTTGGAGGAGACTCTTGAGAGTCCCATGGACTGCAAGAAGATCAAACTTATCCATTCTTAAGGAAATCAGCCCTGAGTGCTCAGTGGAAGGACAGATCGTGAAGCTGAGGCTCCAATACTTTGGCCACCTCATGAGAAGAGAAGACTCCCTGGAAAACACCCTGATGTTGGGAAAGATGGAGGGCACAAGGAGAAGGGGACGACAGAAGACGAGATGGTTGGATAGTGTTCTCGAAGCTACCAGCATAAGTTTGACTAAACTGTGGGAGGCAGTGGAAGACAGGAGTGCCTGGCGTGCTCTGGTCCATGGGGTCACGAAGAGTCGGACACAACTAAACGACTAAACAACAACAACAAGCCCACCCCATGCCTCAGCCAAACACAGCGGGCACCCCTCTATGCAGGGGGTGGACTTTGATTTTGTGGAATGGGTTTCAATGGGCTGGAGAGGATATATTGATTACAATGTATCCCTCCAGACACCCATGCATGTGGGTTGAACAGAGTTTCCAAATCCCATACTTGGCATCAAAACTAAAAGCATAGGGAATTTAGCTATAAAACCTTATTTGGAGCAAGTCCAACTCTGAAGTAAGCTTGCTTTCCCCTTCTTACCCTGTTTAATAAAGAATCAGGGAATAATTTAGGAAGTAAGTTTAAAAATATATTTACTTACTTTATAATCATGGATTGGTTCACAGCAACATGGCAGTAACAACTATGCAGGCAAGATACTTATATTTACAATATAACCAGCTTCAGGCCTGTGCCTAAAGATGGGGAAAGCAGAGGCATGCCTGCGTCCAACACTGGTCAAAGGAGGAGAGAGAAGAACAGGAAGTACTATATGCTGCTTCCTCCCCAGGAGAGGAGGGGAAATGACATCACACAGAGCCCTCTCTATGAATTGCATTTCTATGGGCTGAGTATCTGGCTATTGGCAATACAACTCTGTGGACTTAGCCCCTTCTCATGCTAACTAGCCAGAACATGCACTTGTTGGGTTTGGCTGCTAATCTCCCACAGATTGTGCCAATGTTCCTCCTTGCACGGAGGAGCGCTACAGCGTGGCCATTGCGTGCAGCAGCAGCGATAGCCATTCAATCAATGTTTAAAATGCCTTCAGTGAAGGAGAGTCCGTCACTTCCGAGGGAGTCCGTTCCACTGTCAAACAGCTCTGTCAGAAAGTTCTTCCTGATGTTTACTTGGAATCTTCTTACTTGTAATTTGAATCCGTTGGTTCAGCTCCTATCCCCTGGAGCAGCAGAAAACAAGCACAGCTCCATCTTCCATGTGACAGCCCTTTAGATATTTGAAGATGGCTATCATATCACTTCTCGGCCTTCTCTTCTCCAGGCTAAACTTACCCAACTCCCTCAGCTGTTCCTCCTAAGGCTTTATTTCCACTTGCAGGTATCTGGCCTGCCCAGGTGAGTTCCAGTCCATCATGCCACTCCCCCTTTTATGGAACTGTGTGACTTTGGTGTCTCCATATCCTGTTTTCTGAAGCAGGTTGGCTCCCACCCATGTAACTGACTTTGTGTTGGAAATCAAGCCTATATCGGGAGTAACTGGCAACACTCCCAGGCACCCGGCTTCATCTCCTGTTGACCTCCCTGGCTGCATTCCCAGCAAGATCCAGGCTAGGTCATGATAAGCGACCCTTCCCAGCGTGGGAAGAGCACACTCCCTCCCTCCTGCTCCCCCCCGGCAGGGAAAAGGAGATAGACAGAAATGTATTTACATGCTTTTATTCCTGTCTTTGCAGCATTACAGAAAACATGACTGCTCTCTTCAAGCTCCAGCAGTCGAGGGACAAACACCTCCTGTACTTCCTGTACAAGAGCAAGAAGAAGAGTTCATATTACACTCTGAGCTAATTCCGGTGCATTGCCCTGTGAATTGACTGTCCCTCTGTTTCCCACGGAACAGTCCCAACATTCCATCATGTTTTGTTTTCAAGCTACCAGCTCGCAGCTGCATTGCTTCTATATTGTAACATACTCCCCCATATGAATCAATGTGCGCTGCGAACAAAGCTTGATCCAGAGAAGAAAACAAACAGTTGTTATATATATAACAATCCCGTTGTTTCAGTTCCACCCTTGGAACTACCCGCCACTGGTTTCACCAGCGTACCTCTCTGGTTGTCTGACTTCCAAGGAATGAGTGCATCTGCATTACCTTGGCTAGGGAATGTAGTGTTACGCTTAGCAACTCCCTGTTGTGTCTTTGTCTCTGACTTGGACACACCTTTAACCTGTCTTGAGTTGTCAACAATAGTAACACATGCAACGGCTGAGTTAGCAAACTCTTTAGAATACCTCTTGGGTGGTATGCCCTTTGTAACTCTCTCAGACCTGCGTATGAGGTGCTGATCCTCTCTGCTCACTGGTTCAGTCATAGGACTCTTTGGAGAACCAGTTCCAATGGTAAACAGTGGTTCATCCTTCACGTGTGAAGGTCTAGCCACTGTGTGAGATTTCCTCTCAATGACTGTGTCAACTGAGCTCTTTGAACTATCACTGTCACTCTCAGTACCACTGTAATCAGTAAAATCATCATCATCATCATCTGAATTGTCCTCAGTGGGAAATGTTTTCAAGCTACCAGCTTGCAGCTGCATTGCTTCTATATCGTAACACTCTGCACACCCACAGAGTGTGACTGTGTTTCAACATACCTGCGATGGGGACCAGAAAGTAGATTGAACGGGCACGGAGCTTAATTCTCTTCTTCCCTGCAAAAGCAGCAATGTAGGAATTGAGCCGCCAACATTTTTACTGCCCTCCTCCTGCAAAAAAACCTAGCAGGTGTAGCTTTTCCAGACATAAGGATATACACAGAGATGGGGAAAGCTGTGTTACATTTGTGCTTTTCAGGTTGTCGTTAAAGGCGCAGGGGAGCCAACCTTGAAAACATTTTTTAAAACTGTTCCTCATAAGGCTTGGTTTCCAGACTCTTGATAATCTCTGCATGTTCCAGCTTGTCAATATCCTCCTTAAATTGTGGCGCCTAGAACTGGACACAGTATTCCAGGTGGGGTCTGACCAAGGCAGAATAGAGTGGCACTATTATGTTCCTTGATCTGGACAACTTCTGTTGATGCAGCCTTGAATTACATTAGTTTTTTTTGCTGCTGCATCACACTGTTGGCTCATGTTAAGCTTGTGCTCCTCATTAAGATCCTGATACGCCCTCCATTCCACTCCCCTTGCCCATCCACAGCAATTCCAAAAAAGAACAACAGATTTTATAACTAATACTTTATTTAAAACATTTCTATACCACCTCCCACATCAAGTCTCACGGTGGTGTACAAAAATATTAAAATACAATTATCAAAACATTAAAATGTGGGAAAGAAACACAACTGAAAATCTAGGGTAGCTTTATTTTGAGACCAAATGGCACCAGAATCCTGACGGCACAATGTGGTTTTAAGATGTGCAAAGTAATGAGGTTTAGGCATACTGTATTTTCCACTCTCAGAAGGCAGGTGGTTTAATAGTATGGGTGCCACCACTGAAAAGACTCTCCCTCCAGTGGCTGCAAACTGTAGCTCCATAGGCTGCAGCCCAACAGGAAGAGCCTCAGGTATCCTGGTACCAAGTTGCTTAGGGCAATAGAAGTCATTACCAAAATCCTTAAAAGCCTGGCCCAGCAGCCTGTTTGCAGTCAGTGCAACTCCTTGGATTAATGTAACATGCACATGTTGCCCCAGCCTGCAGCCTAGCAGCTGCATTTCATACCAGCTGCAGCTTCCAGAACAGCTCCACACAGTGTGTGTTATAACAGTCCAGTCTTGAGGTTACCAATATAGGGGTCACAGTGGCCAAGCCAACCCTGTCCAGGACCAGGCACAACTTGCTTATTTACCTAATAATTCCCTTCCCTTTACCTTCTATATAGAAAACCAGAACAACCCCTTTCCATATATTCTATTTCAGCCCTCCCCCCTGGGGCCAACCGAGTGCCCTCCAGATGTGCTGGACTTCAACTCCCATCAGTCCTAGCCAGCATGAGTATCAACACATGTGCCTGGCATATTGAACACCACATGTACCTCTAACCCAAGCATGGCCAAACTTGGCCCTTGAGCTGCTTTGGGACTACAATTCCCATCATCCCTGACCACTGGACCTGCTAGCTAGGGATGATGGGAGCTGTATTCCCAAAACAGCTGGAGGGCCAAGTTTGGCCATGCCTGCTCTAAGGCATGGGCTGTTTGGGGAGTCTCAGAACTGAAGGGCCACAGGTTTGCTACCTCTGCTCTAACCAGTTCTGAAGGATTTCCCAGCAACAAGAAGTTAACAATCATTTGGCACCAATGCCTCCAGCACAGGTCTGTTAGAATTGCCAGAAAGCTATCAAGCCCTGGAGCCTTTGCTGTTCCTCATCTTCAGAAAGACTTAAGAGCCTAACAAAGAAAGGGAAAGTGAACTATAAGCAGTGAAGGAACCGGGAAGCAAAAGGGCGAGCGCCATATGGACATTAGGATGACACAGAATCATAGAATTGTAGAGTTGGGACCCTGAGGATCATCTAGTCCAACCCCCTGCAATGCAGGAATGTGCAGCTGTCCCATATGGGGATCAAACCTGCAACCTTGGCATTATCAGCTGTGTCATCCATGGGTCATGGGCTGGAACAGCACAAGGATCAATCAGCTGCAGAGGCCCAAATCTAGGGGCAGGCACACCATCACTCAGTGGCACACAATCCATGCTACACCTCTTCCCCCAAGACTGGAAGCCATCATCCCATACTGGCACAAGAAGGAATGAAGGCCTGCACACCATTCTCCAAGAGCGAGTAGGAAACTGAGCATGCCCCACATTTCCTAAGGAAGATCATGTGGGGAGGCTGAACTGGCACGGATACTGGCAGCAGGAGGAGCTTGTGATGGGCTTGTTCTACAAGAGGGAGTCTTCAGGGGACAGGAGTTGGGGGTCAGACCAGGATCCCACCCTCTGAGGCCCAACAAGAAGATTTCAGCAAAGGTTTCAGAGAGGCTACTTGCTTTTAGATATAGAAAGTAGCATATTTAATTGGTTAATTCTTTTTTGCAAGCTGGGCAACCTTGGGACAGGTGTGGTGAACAGAAGGCAAAAACTATTGCCTGTTTTGGGTTGCCCACTTATATCCCGACGAGTTGATTGAGAAAGGCATCCTGGTTGGGGGGGAGGGTACTCCACAGCGCACTGTTGACGCAACCACAACGCCACATAGGAGACTCCGAATGAGAGAAGAGGAAAAGATAAATTATGGCCCAAGCAAATGCAAGGTCCAAAAATACAAATAGGAATAGAGGTATATAGGAACTCAGGGTGCTCCCATGAAGACTAATGTTTTAAAAAGCTCCCATTGAAGATGGAAGATTCGAGACAGGAAAAAGGAAGTTCTTCTTCACAAACTGCAGAGTTTAAACTAGGGCATTTGCTCCCAAAATATGTAGTGACGACCCCCAACTTGGATGGCTTTAAAAGGCAAATTCATGGTAGATAAGGCTATGAACCACTATGGCTAGGTTCTCCCTCCCCTGTCAGAAGCAGGATTCCTCCGAATATCATTTGGAGTGACCCTCAGGTGAGGAGGGCCCCACTGCACTCTGGTACTGCTTGTGAGCTTCCCATAGGACTCTTGGTTAGCCACTGTGAGAACAAAATGCTGGACCATGATAGGCCTTTGGCCCAACCCAGCAGGGCTCTTTTTATGACCCCCTGCAACAAATCTGTTCCTTGGAGGCAAGTTGTGACCAGTGGAAAGGACTCAGGTTCTTTGCGAAGCCCAAGATATCCAACCAAGTGCAAATACAGTGCTTTAGACTACTTTTTTTAATGTCTCTTTTCAGGGTAAAATTTGGCTGACTCATCTTCCTGCCGTCGAGTCCGGAGAGTGCTTAAATAAAGTTAGGAGAGGAGACCAAGTGCAAACATGGCAGATTCCAGAGTGTCGCTTGTAGTTTTGCTTCCAACAAGTCCCGTAAAGGCGCTGCTCTGCTTCACAGTTTGCAGGAGGCCTGTGCCACTTTCGAATTGGTCCTCCTGTTCAACGCCTTGCAAATAAAGGTTCCTGCGTCTAGAAGTTTCGTGAGGTCCACACCCTTCATAGGGAAGAAGAGACACAGCTGCTTACTTGTACATACAAAGCTGCATTAAATGATGTCAGATCATTTGTCCATCTAGTCTAGTACTGCCTGCTCTTTAGACTGTCAGCTGCTGTCCAAAGATTCAGACACTGGTCTTTCCAGCCCAGTAAACTGAGGTCCTCCCACTTTCTTTCTTTTTTTTAAAAAAGGGGAGATGCAGAGAATTGAACCTAAGACCATCTACACCCAAAAACATGTGCTCTTCCCCAGAGGTCACATCCGCACCATGAATTTAAAGTACACCTATACTGTGTTAACCACCATGGCTTCCGTCAAAGTATCCAGGGAAATGTAGTTTGTTAACAGAGCTCATTAGAAGACCCCCTATTTCCCCCACCATGACAAAAGAAGACTCCCTGGAAAAGACCCCGATGTTGGGAAAGATGGAGGGCACAAGGAGAAGGGGACGAGAGAGGACGAGATGGTTGGACAGTGTTCTCGAAGCTACAAACATGAGTCTGACCAAACTGTGGGAGGCAGTGGAAGACAGGAGTGCCTGGCGTGCTCTGGTCCAGGGGGTCACGAAGAGTCGGACACGACTAAACGACTAAACAACAAATTTCCCCCACAAAGCTACACCTGACAGCTATGCACACCCCTAACAAAATGCAGTTCCCAGGATTTGTTGGGGGGTGGGGATAGACTTAAAAGTGGCATAGGAGTGCTTTAAATGGATGGTATGAAGGTGACCAAAGATACATCTCTTACTCAGAAGAATATAATTTTCAGGCAAGTCATGCAGTGACCACATGTAGTAAAACTTCACACAACCTGTTTCCAACACATATACAACTTTACACACAGTGGCAGATAAAGCTTGGCTGGATGCTCTAGTTAAGAGAGACATCAAGTACAATAGCAGCTGATCAGCCAATGAGGGCCACAGACACCCATCTCTATCAAAGCAAAGCCTGGTACTAACTCCCAAAGCCAAGACAAGTGTGTCCCCCTCCTATGACCAAGTACTTACAGTGTGGATGCCAAGACCGTTGAGCATGTACACCATGTCTTCTGTGGCCACATTCCCAGATGCTCCTTGGGCATAGGGGCAGCCACCAAGGCCAGCGACTGAGGAATCGACCACATTCACGCCCATCTGCAAACAGAAGCAGAGACGTTCTAAGGAAAAGTCCTGCCTGGTCCGTCCAGTGAAATAGCCACTTATGGGCTGATTAACTAGACCAGGGATGTGGAAGCGGTGGCCCTCTTGATGTGGGTGGTTCCTAGCTCGCATCAGTCCCAACCAGCATGGCCAATGGCCAGGGATGAGGGGAGCTGTGAGCCAACAACTGGGAAAGCCACAGGTTTCCCATCGCTGAATTAGACTGAAAATCCAGGTAAGGGGTTCTGCCTCCCTTTTCTTTTGCAAAAAATAAAATAAAAATAGGTCGCCTCCCTTTCTTCCAGGGTATCAGAAATTCTTGTATGGTTAGGGGAAGGTGGATGTATGCTGGAAAGGCTCCTAAGAGCATTCCTTCTGCGTGGATCCTGTTTTATATGTAGTCCGAATGCCTTTTGTGGGGCCAAAACATGCCCCAGGGACCCTTTTATTCATTCCAGGTCACTGAGCTCTTTGGAGAGTCACTGTTAGTGGTCCCCCATGGCTCAGATGCACGCAGGGGCGCCAACTTATAAAAAATATTGGGGGAGCCCGCGAAAGCTCATGAATAATAAATGAGCTCATGAATATGCAAATAAAGTGGCGCCGCCTCCTCGTGAGCGAATAGGGGAGAGCGTGCTGCGCCTATTAATCAGCTCCGAAGGAAATTGGGTGGAGCTTTTGCTCGGGAGGGAGGGCAGGAGGCATGCAGCCCGACCCTGTGCATTTTGGGCTGGGGGAGGGGTGGCGGTGGCGCTCTGCTGGAGGGGCGCCCAAGATTATTGGGGGGGCGGAGCCCCCCCAAACTAATTTTTGAGGGGGCTCGGGCCCCCTCAGGCCCTATGGAGTCGGCGCCTATGGATGCACGGCTTATATGTGCCAGAGGCTGTGCATTCAGAGGACCCAATTTTATAGAACTTCCTTCCAGCTGAGGTCAGACAGGTCCCCTCTTTGTTACTACTTACTACTGAAGACTGCTTTTTATTCCAGCAGGCATTTTAACAGAATTCTAATCTTTTGTTTGTTTCAATTTATTTTCTTGTACATGGCTTACAGGCAATTCTAATTAAGTGATACATAAACAGTCAAAATAAATAGATAATCTCTATCTCAGGCAAGATTGGCCAATGACCAGGGCTTGTTCATGGCTAGCAAGTGGATTGGATCGGTTGATTTGTGCCACCCATTTTAGTGAATTTTGTCTTGAGCTATGAAAACAGCGAGGAAGTCACCTGAAGCGCTACCAGTGTGTTGGCGAGTGCCTGCCCATAAGTGTCATGGCAGTGAACAGCCAGTGCTCCAAGAGGCACCTCCTTCATGACAGCAGAGAGCATGTCCTTCATGTTGCCGGGGGTCCCAACGCCAATGGTATCCCCAAGGGAAATCTCGTAGCACCCCATGGCATACATTTTCTTTGAAACCTGCGGCAGAGAACAGAACATTTACAGAATTTCCAACACGTGAAGCTGCCTGACACAAACTCAGACCACTGGCCCATCTAGCTCACTGTTGTTTAGAGCAGAGTTTCCCAAACTTACGTCTCCAGCTGCTTTTGGACTACAACTCCCATCATCCCTGACCACGAGTCCTACTAGGTAGGGATGATGGGTGTTGTAGTCCAAAAACAGCTGGAGACCCACATTTGGGAAACCCTGGTTTAGAGTGAGTGGCAGTGGCTCTACAGGATCTCAGACAGGGCTGTCCCCAGACCTACTTGGAGAGGGTAGTGACCGAATCTGTGACTTTCTGCGCAGCAAAGCATGTGCTCTACTACTGCGCTTCCCATGCAGACCTACCATTTAAAGTTTGAGCTACACAATGTAAAGAGCACAGGGACAAAGCAAAAAGCGGGAGCCCCTGGCTGAGTTCCATCCTCCCTTTGCATAACATATACTTCCGTTCACCCCATGTCTCAATATTACAGTGTGCGTTCTCCTGCTCTTCGCATTGTTGGCTGCTGGTGGTGAGGATGAAATACATGCAGCTGCCTTTTACTAAGTCAACCCATTCTTTCACCTGGCCCAGTACTGGGCTCTTCCCATCCTTGCACTGCTGTCAGAACACAGTGCAAGGTGAATGGGGTGTGTGTGTGTGTGTGCCTATATCACATATATACACGTACCAACTTGATACAGGGCTGCCATTTGGGATGGCAGCCCTATGCTCTTTGCAAAATGCAATTCCATCTTGAAAAAGGCGCCTTTTGCTTTTTCCACCTTGCAATGAGAACTGAAACGACGGCAGCTGCAACATGCAGTGCTGGTGCGTGACTGAGGTTACCAAGAATATCAAATCCAGAAGGCCACCACAGCCCACAAATGCCTTTTAGTATACTCACTTCTGCTACTTTAGCAGGAGAAATCTTGCCTTCATATGGGCAGCCAAGGACACAGGAGACATACCTGCATGCAGGGGGAAAGAACAGGCATTATTATACCCAATACATGCAGGAGTTTCAAATGCCTTTTACACAACCAGAATGGCAGCCTCAGACCACCAGCCTCACACATGACCTATAAATCATTTGCAGAATAAGAGTAGCTCCTAGGGATTTACGACCAAGCCTGTGGTATGAAAACTTCACCGCAGCCTGTTATATACACGAGAATCTTCACTCCATCACATAAAATGTGAAGAGCTCCCTCACTCACCTACTGGGGAGTGGCAGCTAATTCCTCACATACATGAAAGACAGTGACCGATGGCAACCCCCCCACACCAATTATGGCTCATCAGGACCGCGTTATGGAAAGCTCCTTCAGGCCATCTCAGAGATGGTCCAGTATTTTGGTTCTGAATCCCCTCACCTCTCCCGAACTTCACCAGTCCATTTGTAAATGTAAATATAACAATAATAAATAAATCACGGTAGATTAGCAGGTAGAGAGGAACGTTCAACACCTCAGTTAGCACATAGCCCTAAAGCTTACCCTCGGACCGGGATGCCGGTTTCTCTAGCTGCACTCAGGACGTCACTGAATCTGTCCAGACTCTCCTCAATGGAACAGTTGATGTTCTTCTTTGTGAAAAGTTCTGATGCTGCCCCGAAGATTGACACCTCCTTAGCTCCTGCTGCCACCTGCCAATACAGGGAATATGCCCTATATATCACTCCCTCTGATACGTGAACTCAGGTGCTGGTGAGTGACAACAATTTAATTGTCAAACTCAGGTAGTGACTGCAAGCAATCTTGATTTTCTGCTTATCTTTTAACGCAGGGGTCGCCAACCTTTTTGGATCGGGGGCACTTTTTGAATGTTGAGAAGCGCTGTGGGGGGCCAGTCACAAAATGGCTAGGGGCGGCGTGGCATAACTCAGAATTAATTATTGTACTTTTCCGTGTATAAGACTGTGTTTATTTCTTTAAAAATTATGCTAAAAAGTGGGGGTTGTCTTATACATGGGTAGTACATAGGGTGGATGATTGATTAGTTGCTGCCGCGGCTGTCAATCACTATTCTGCATGTTATTGGTTGCTGTGTCAATGAACGGTGTTGATTGGCTGATATCCTAGCAGTTGGGTGGGCAATTGGCAGCTTCTGCTGGCGATGGGACAGATGGGAGGCTGACTTCGCATCGCGTGTCGGTGAGCACATTTTGGCAAAAAAAAAAAAAAGCTCAACAACTCTGAGCCATCTACTCCCTTTTTCTAAAATTTGAGGGGTAGTTTTATACACGGGGGCGTGTTATAGACAGAAAAGTATGGTACCTCCCTAACAACCTTATCCTAACCATGGGAAGTCAGCTACGTCCAGCTGCTCCTGGTTGTGGAGATCACGTAATATTGATTCTACACGTATAAATGATGTTACTGTGTAATAACAGAAGGCATTTCGCAGCACCAGGTGGCGACATCACACTCGCTCTCATTTCACAGAAATTGATTAGAAGGTACCTAAACATTTTGCCCCAAAACTTTCTTCCTATGAGGAATAGAGACTGGGTTGTTGTTGTTTTTTATAAAAAACTTAGAGCCTGGGACAGCAGTGAAAGCCTTTGCAAGGTGCAGAGTAGGGAACCTCTGTCTTAGTGGGGTGGATCTGATCTATTATATGTATTATTGGCACAACCATTTTAGGTTGTGTTTATTCTTCTTTTCATTCGTTTTTAAAGTTCTTATTTGTAAGTCACCCTGAGTTCACCTTTCTGGAAAAAATTAACTAAATCAATACAATCAACAAATAAATAATGTACAAAAATCGTACCAAAATGGGTCTAGTTGATCCGATTAAAGGCTACATTGAGCTAATTAAGATTCCTGTGATGCTGGAGAGACTTTTCCCAGCATGGCCTACAGGTTTTTACATATACAAGCACCTTCACTGAGTTCAATTCGGGGGTGGGTGGGTGGGAGAGATGTGCCTCCCCTATTTAAATAAATGAGCTGCCTGTCCAGGTGCACCATACCAGGAACAGGATATGAAATTATAGTCATAGTTGTGTATTTCTCACTACTAAAGCCATGGCCTCAGAGCTTCTGCACTGCCATCTTCCTTACCGCTGCTTGGAAGCCTTTGAGGTTGGGAGTCAAAACAGGGTAGCTGATCCCAGGAACCTTCCGAATCCCTTGCATGACTTCAGTATGATCAGCCATCTAAGTTGCAAAACAAAGAATGGAGAAGACAGGATTTTAATTTTCCACTGTAAAAGAGGGGAGCACCTTAAAGCTTCCAAACCCCCGCAGACCAAAATGAGAAAAAGAAATAGGATTGTGAGGCGGCAAATGAAAAGTATTTTTAAAATGTTGGCATATTCAAGACAGACTTTCCTCAATGAAAAGCAGACTCCTCTTGCAATCTCCGCTTCCATTATTAGCTGGTTTTTAAAGAGGGACTCTAGCTTTCTGAACAATGTTTTACAATAACAGGTGGCTTTAAGAACAATGCTCAGTAATCTACGAAGATCAGAAACTTTTTATAACAGAAACAACCGCCTCTGCATGCTGCTGTGTTAAATTGCTGCATAGCCACATTACGCTTAGCAGCCCTGGGGGGGAAGTCCTGAGAATCAGAGAATGGCTCCCAGCTTCCCAGACCTGCACTAAACTATAGTTTGGAATTACCTCTATGCAAATGCAGCCTATGAAAGAAACCAAGTTGAGACACAGTAATTTATCTAAGCCACCCAGCAAGGTTACGGGAGAAGCAGGGACCCGCTCTCTTTACTGCATCCCACTATGAGACTCACACGTCAGCAACGTGAATTTGAGGCTCACCCATACTGACCTGAGGAATCCATTTGGGAGACACAAAACTGGTAGCTTCTATGACCGAAAGACCCGTTTCCGACAGCATGTTGATTAAGTCAATTTTCACATGGGTGGGGACGATGTTCTACAAAAAGAGAGAAACACATTTCCCACTTATAGCAATTCCACAATCCCTTCCAGAAAGTCTAATCAAACCCTTCCCTGAAGTAGAACAAAAGTGGCTTCAAAGGGTTGGGGAAGGCCACTGAGGTGGAGGATCACAAACTGGAAGGCAAGAAGGATGCCTCTTATTGGAGACAAGGGAGTGGAAATGGCTGGGATCTTGATACAATGATCTTATTATTATTTTTTACAGATAGATGAATTACCACAACCTTTTTGCATTTCTTTAATTTTTAAACTGCATCTGACCTTCAGCTTTTGAGAATGGAGAAGACTAAAAATCTCCTATTATAATAAACAATAAATACGTAAGAACTGGCTACACTGAACTCAGTGGAGCTTACGTGGTTAGTCAGTTTTGCATCACTGTATTGCATACCACACAGCCTGCCAGAGGGACAAAGATTTCCTGTTTTGCAACGTGGTAATGCTGGACAGACTTTGCAATGGGTAAACATTCACATCAAGCCTTAAACAAACTCCCTGGCTCTGACTCTGTGTATTTGGAGATATTTTCCCCTCTCCACAGTTGCCGTAGATCAGAACTTGTACTGTTTTATCTAGTTGGCTACCTGCAATGATTAAATAGCTTTAGAAGAGGATCGGAAAAATTCAGGGAGGAGAAGTGGTCTATCAATGGCTGCTAGTCAAGATGCCAATAAGCAACCTTCCAGGTTAGAAGCATTATGCCTCTGAATACCAGTTGCTGTGAAGCAAAAGCAGCAGGAGAGGCCCATTACTCTCATGTGGGCTTCTCAGGGGCACTGTGTGGGCCACTTGGGAATCTGGGTGTGGGGCTAGACAGAACACTGGCCTGAGGGGGACGTATTCTTGGTATTCCAACAGGATTTTTCATTATGCCTTTATGAAGTCAGTATCTCCATGGGGTGCAGGTAAGACTGCTAAAATCCCCCAACGGAACTTCCAAGATATGGTTCACAGGCATAAACAAAACCATACACATCCTACAAGCTGAAAAGACTCCCATGAAGCCAGAGGCAGACAGGACAATTATGACTTCATGCCTGGGCTCTTGCAGCTTCTCCTCCTAGTACAGAAATCCTTCGATATTTCTGAATTATGCCATTTCAAGGCAAGAGCTGGTAAAACGTAGTGGCTAAGAAGCTAAGGATGCTATGAACCAGGAAGAGCCCAGTTCAAATCTTGTCTCTGCTATGGAAGTAGTTTAGGGCAGACTATTCTCTGAGCCTCAATCTGCCATCTGCAATATGGGTACAACACCACTGACCTACCTTACATGTTTGCTGTTTGAACAAAAATAAGGTATGCAAAAGCATTTTGAGCAAAGAAAGAGGGACATAAATACTAAATGTTATTGTCAGCATCACTCATTAGGGTGCCAGTCTCCTCATCACAATGCCACCTTAAATCCTTAAAAATTGAAACTATCAAGGTCTGTGTAATGCAGAGTGCTTTTCAACCAGAGCCTGCAAACATTATACATACTACTGTGCATGCTCATATGAATCTGATGAAATGCAACAAAGATCACAAAATGTTAGATTAGAGCATGTTATGAAATGTTATCTCTCCAGGTGCTCCTTATGATGGTCCATGGCATCTTTGCATCATCTGCGCAGTAGGTTGTACCCATTTCACAGACTGATTTAATTTATATAAGCTGCTGTATTGAAATGAACAAATGAGAAATTGAGCAGCAGAGACTGCAGTTTGCCCAGGCGTAAGTCTCTGAGGTGAGTCTAATGTGACCCATCAGCCTGGATTGATGCATTTCTAGTGATCAATATACAGGAATTGCCAGAAACAGACAAAGTAGGGTGAAAGGCTGAGGATGGAATTTTTGAGCTGTGACCCATGTTCTAGTTGGCAGCAAAATCAAAACAGCACAGATGTTGAAAGAGCAGGTTCATAAGAACAAATTACTGTATGTTTCACGACAAGACAAATAGCTTATCAGGAGTCATTTACCTTTTCATTTTGCAAGCCATCTCTTGGACCGACCTCAACTATTTTCACATATTTGGGAAGCGTACCAGCTGCTGTGGAGCTGAGCTGTAGAGGGGGAAAAATGATAAATTTATTTATTTACAACTGGGATGAACAATACATTTTCACAATGTTCTTATCAGTCAACATGCCTAATGAATAAATAATGAAAAGACATACGGAAGTCCATCTTGGTACAGTACATAGCTAAACTAAAGGATGTAGCGATGGTCACCGATTTGGATGGCTTTAAATGGGGTTCAGGACAAATTCATAGAGGTTAAAACCAATTCACGGAGGGCAAAAACCAAAATATAGAGTAGATTCAACTAAGCTTGACATCTGCCCTTCTAGCATTTTTGGAAGGGTGGGCAGAATGTAGACCATGATCTACAGTACTGGTAGATCTCTGGGAGATTTACAGTAGATCAGCAAGGACTCCCAATTGTTTCAGAATAGCAACAACAAAATGTCATCCCCGGAGAGGGGCGTGAATCCTAATATCCTGAAATGAAGAAAGCTTAAACTGGAATGGGTTTGTGCGTGGAAGGACTATAAGCCCACCTCCAAATGATTATTCATGCCTCACAGCACTTTATTCATGTATTTCCCCAGAGACCCCTGGGTAAGTGCATCATTTAAAAAAACCCTATATTCCTGTACATAAAACATGTTCTTGTTCAGTGATTCACAAGTTAGTAAAAACCTTTGGAACTGGTCTTTGTTTTTCTGGAGAACCTGTAAACGAAACGGACCTCTACCATTCTTCGGCAAAGGCGCAATTGTTGCTCTTGCCAGTCTCAATCTGCGCGCCTTTGCAAGTGTTTACCTTGCACACTGGGCTGCAGCTGCTGGAGCTCGGGAGGTTGCAGTGCAACAAGTAACCTGAAGCGTGCCCTCCCCACAGGCCCTAAAAGCAGCCTGTCTGGGGACGATATAGAAAACAACTGGAGGTGGCCCCTGCCGTTCGCAGGACACCCCATAGCAGCTGCCAGGGCAGCTTAGGGACACCTCTCCCCACGGAGAGCCGCCACAACCGCAGCGCCCGAAGCGGCAGCAGCAACAGCAACGTCCCACTTCCCAACCTGGACCCGCCTCAGCTCTGCTCTCCCGCTCACCGGCCGCAGCGAAGCCACCAGCCGCGGGAGCGCCCGCTTGGCCGCCACCATGTCGCCGCTTCTCCTTCTTCTCCAGCGACTGGAAGCGGGTCACGTGACGGTGGCTTTGTTCCTCCACGTGACCCGCTTCCCTCGATGCGCGTGCGGCGGAGTGGGCGGCGCTGGCGCGTTCGCCTTCCCAGGAATGTGGGCAGGGCTTCACCTGGTGAATCTCTGCCTGACAAGTGGCCGAGAATGGGAGACCCCGCCACGGGAGGGGGGCGGTTTGTTTTATGCCCTTTGCGCCTGAGCATGTGCAGAGTGCCTCCCTCGCCCCTGGCTAAGTAGCAGTAGCAGCTGGGAGTGCAGCCGCCGCGCAGCTCGGAGTGCGGCATCCAGAACCAGAGCTTGAGAGGACAGCGTAAGAAGTGCTTTGCTGAATTGGGCGAAATGCCTATTGTGGCAGACATCCTCTTGGCCAGGCATAGGCAAACTCCGGCCCTCCAGATGTTTGGGACTACAATCCCCATGATCCCTAGCTAACAGGACCAGTGGTCAGGGATGATGGGAATTGCAGTTCCAAACATCTGGAGGGCCGGAGTTTGCCTATGCCTGCTCTTGGCATTAGTAGCTGCCGCCTCGAAGCAGGCGTTGCCCCCGGGAGGCTTTCAAGAAGGGAATAGGCGCTTCCTGTATTTTCTGGCCGGCTACAACTGTTAGAGCTCTGTGCCAGATTTACCTATAAGCTAAACAAGCTATAGCTTAGAGCCCCTCTCTCTTGGGGGCCCCCAAAAAAGTAAAAGGAAAAAAACTGATGTACATTTCCGAAGTATAAGATAAAAAACAAATAAAATAGAACCTATAGCAGCAGTGTTTTGTGTTGTGTAGGCTCCTATTTGTTATGTGCAAATGGCTTTAGATACCTATTAGGTCCAGAAATTACCATATAGCATATATTCAACACAAAAAACAGTGACAATTTGTTGTTGACAAAGGACAGCTGGACATATAAAGGGCCTCATTACCTTCAGTAGCTTAGGGCCTCATCAAACCTAAATCCAGCTCGCTGTATGTATAAAATGACACCAGACTCATACAAGCATAACAAGGATTCTTTTTGACAAAGGTAAGCACGACACACAAGCAACATGGACAGGATACTGTGCCATAAAAGAATTCCCCATCAGTTTCACATTTTTGCATATTTGAGGTATGCTTGAACCTCAACATCCGAAGCAAATCCCTCACCTTCAAAGCTCTTCCTGGTCAAGCCTGATTATCTCTCTGCCCCATAACTTTTCCACCTCTTAGCATTAGTCACATGGCTACTATGAAGTTTCCTGCTAACAATCTGAGCTTATGCACAATAGGAACGGCAGCCCTACATGGCTTTTGACCACTCTCAACTGCTGCTGCTGACCCCACCTTTCTGCCCTGCTTTGTGTTCTTCACAACTTAGAGGCTGAAGAAAGCAATGTAATGACACATAATCAATTACACCTCATTTTGCTTGCTACACTTATCAGCCTAACATATTTATAGTGGCCTTCAAAAAAAATCCCCAACCTATACAGTATGGTACTATGCATCTTTCTTCAGGTGTACCCAAATTCTCAAGTGGGCATAGAAGATACAAGAGATAACCATGATTTTTTCTAAACAACTCATTACACATACTATTTGCACCCATTTTTGAAAAATATACCTGTCCCATCAGGCTTCCTCTTCGTAAAGGTCCCATTTTGCACTCTGGTGTCTCCTGCTCACACAGGGGTTTGACTTAGCTTGGCCGCACGGGTGACTTGCAGCACTGCCCTATGTGCATTTATACCACTAAAGCAACAGAAACCTGTGGCTCTGAGATAAGAGCTATTTGTTTTGGCTCTAAAACTGCCAATTTTATTTACTTGAGATATTCCCTTTATCCAAGGATCTATGGAATGAAGCAAAAAGGTGTGTTACTATATTCTCCTCCCTCCCACCAAAGTTCACAATGGTTGCAACCCAGTGCCAAGAGAGTTTGTATGCCCAGTATATACTCAGTATTTTAGCATCGTGGCATTTTCCTCAGTATGTTGCAAGGGATGATCAATGCCAAAAGCTATTTGCCAATGTCCCCAAGCCAGGAGACAGATGACATCAATTGCATTTTTTGGATCCCCCTAGCTGGCATTGAGCTTGAGCTTTTGAGGTTGACTGTTACTTCACAGCACTGCAATTAATGATTGAACCAGGATGTTCATTGGAAACCACCTTTCTTTGGAACACGCATAGGTCTTTCCCCTTGAATGTGTTAAAAATAATTTTAGAAATGATTGAAGGTAACTAAAGGGTTGGGAGAGGATTTTCTTTGCCTCAGAGGTAATGGATACCTCTGAAAAGTATTGGAGTAAAACAATGGCACCTCTCTGATGTCTCCTTGGCTTTCTCAAGAACCTGTGTCCATGCTGTGAGCTGCTAAGTCCTAGATAAATCCCCTATTCTCTCATCCTATGCTTATCTATTATGGAGATAATAATACTAAGATGGTGATTAAATGTGGTATTATTATTATTCCAAAGGATAACTGAAAAGCTGCATTTTATGTGCAGAAAAACTGGACACCACAAAGGGTATTCTCACAAGCCAGTTCTAATAGCTGCCTACCCCTTCCCAAGTTCTTACCCATTTTGCTTCCAAACCTCACTTGTTGCAATGCCTTATATTCAGATCATGCAATGCTTTTACTTCAATTCCAATGTTTTATTATTTTTGCAAAACCAACATTTCAAATCAGATATGAAAAACAGAAAAGGCACTGTGATCAATACATTGCAGAACAACACATCAGGACCACTCATACCATGTGGTTCAATCTAGCAGTTTGGTTTTATATATATATATAAGATTTAAACATCTGATTTAAAGTCCTTCATTTACAGAGTTGCACCGTACGAGTTTCTCTTTGAAATATACTGTCTGTCGTATTTTGTCATGATAGGCCATATGATGGAGGTGAGGAAATCACCTGTTATAGTTGCTAAGCAACTGCAACACACTCCTTAAACTTGCTGGGATCTACTGCATTGCTTGATCATAGTCTAGAGACCATGGTGGGGGTGGCAGAATGCAGTTAACTGTTACATAACCCTTGCAGCAGAGATAGAGAACCTGTAGTCCTGCAGATGTTGCCCGGCTACAAGTTCCATCATCCTCAACTGGCTGGTGCAGATGGGAGCAGGACTAACATCTGTAGTGCTACAGATCCCACATCCATCCCTTGCAGGGTCAACATTTCAACCCAATTACTCATACCCTTCACTCAGAGCCACATTTGCCCTCGACTGCATGATTAGCTTGTACTTCCAGAGCACAAGAACGTCCCTCAAGAAATGGGGTAAAAGGTCCTGCAATCGTATTCCCCATCTTGTATGTTTATTCATTTAGAAGGTAAGTTTATATGCTATGGAAGGGTGAGCCAACATGGTATCCTCCTGATGTTGGACTACAACTTCCATCAGTCACAGCTAGCATGACCGGTTGTCAAGGATGTTCAAGTCCAACATCTGGAGGGCACCAGATTTGCTACCCTTGACATAAGGGAAGGGACTAGCTAAGGAAAAATGGGGTGAGATGAGCAGCCAATGGTGAAAGTTTCTAAATTTTGCCAGCCATGCCTGTGGAAAAGGCACTTAATGCCATTTGCAGCAATATGAATTAACTGGATGTTTCAGGATAGCATTAACTCTTCATCAATAGAATGCATGAGAAAGGCAAGTGAGGGACCAGCTACTTTTCTTATTTACAAGTGAATTCTTAATTGATTTGTAAGTCTAGACCTTGAAACCCATTCTAAGAGAGTCCTTTCCCTGTTCTACATGGGCTCACGTTCCACTTTTTGCAAGAGATGAACTTACACAATTCTGAAAGCATGAAGGTCATATCATCACTGCCTTCCAAGAACAAAGTTGTTTTGTTCCCCTCAAATCACTGCACCAAAATCTGGCATTTAATTATCTATTGCCCCACAACTGTGATGTATTGATGGCTTGTTACCAGTGATTCTAGTTAATTCTGTGTTCCCTCCCATTGGACTTTGCTGGTTTGTGAACTTAGATACAAGGCCTCTCCTTTCCACTTCCAAGCAAAACACTTTTCAGAAGCTTTCAAAGTTCTAATTAGTACCTCTTAATACTAATGGTCTATATTTTGGACATATATTTTTGCTGTTCATACTTATTGGATGGGGCAGTTATTCATGTTTTTGAGTGATTTTTGTGAATGAACACTTAATATAGTTATTTTGTTTTATACTTCATATATGTTTCATTTTGATATTTTTTTATTGTCGATTGTATGCTGTTGTCTCTGGAAACTGCTTTGTGACTCCTCCTGTGTAAAGCGATACATAAATGGGAGACCTGCTCTAATTCAACTGAGATCAATTGCTGAGCTCTGCTCATTTTGCCTCTAATCGATGGCCTACGTTTGCATATCACAGTATACCAGGTAATGGTTTGCTGGAATGTGCTTTTCAGAGCTGCTTTTGTCCCTTTCCTGCAAGTGGACCCAAACCATTATCCCTGGCTTAGCATTAGAGCAAAACAAACCATGACCCCAGCTTTGGAGGTAATGCTAAGCCAGGAATCATGGTTTCTTTTGCTCTAACAAAGCATCATCAGTAAGCCAAGGACAAACCTTGGCTACAGATCAGGGTATGCTGAGACTGAAACAAACCACAATTTCTGCTTCAGGTATAATGCTAAGTCAAGGATCACAGTTTATTTCAAGCTAAGTGGCCAAGATCACAATAACTTTGGTGTTCAGTTAGCCACTAGGTATAGTTTCCCATAACATGTAAGTGAAGTGGAACTCATCACAGCCCAAGCTGATTTCCCCGAGAAGTTACTGGAGACAGTTCTCATTCTGTGCAAATGATGCTCAATGCACTACAGCAGAGTGCTTTTGGACATTTGTGTCAGGCAAATTAAATCCTGCCGGGAGAGTGCCCGTTCTTCGGTTTCTCCCTACTGAAATGCAACACCTGAGGATTGCTAACACATAAACACTGCATTGCATTGCAGACCCATCTTTTAAGCCCCAACCACCCACCATTCAAACCCATTCATGCCACTAATCACACCAGCTTGAATGGTTCGTCATTGAGAGAGAAACAGACGTTCCTCAATTTCCTTCCAACTTCACCATCATGCCACTCCAACGAGCTTAAGAGTCCAGCCATGCTGCAGAGGGAGAAGTGAAGGAACAGCAGAGGGCAGCATGATCTTCAGTCCTTTGTCTGGGGCTACCTGCCATTTCAAAGGTTCAGAGAATCCCAACATAGTCACCTACAACAAGGATACAAAAGTTGTTTATTTGTTACTTTATACAAAAACATTGTAAGATAATTAGGCTGGTTCACATAGCTACCAATCTCCATATTGGTCTTGCGGAACCACCAAACAGCTCATAACCTGACTAGTAATGTATATTATGATTGCACATCTTTTCTCAGTGACATGGCCACCCCGCCGCAGCATCCTAGCTGGGCCATGAGCCCAATGCAGGTACTGTGTGTCAATCACATGGGGAGAACCAGTGAGGAGTGGTGGTTAGTGTTAGACTGGGAGACCAGGGTCCAAATCCCCACTTAGCCATGAAGCTCACTAGGCGATCCTGGACCAGTAACAGTTTCTCAGTCTAACCTACCTCACAGGGTTGCTGTGAGGAGAAAATGGAGTGGGGGAGCACAATGTACTGCTTTTAAGCTTCTTGGGGGAATGGTGGGATATAAACATGAGAAATATAAACAAACAACTACTCCAAGAAGGATCCCCATTGCACTAAACAACTCAACTGTCTTCAAACCATTCAGAATTGGGGTGGAAGGAATGTTCAGAATAAAGCACAATGATTTCAGAAATATCCTCTGCTTCGTAAGAGTTTCCAAGAAAGGAAGAATATGGAAATGGCAAGTTTCAATTAGGGATAAGGTTTTCACTGTGCTCTTTAAGAGAAAACTGTACCAGTGTAAAAACAAACTGTACCAAGATTGTAAGGAGGGGACTGCCTTTATCAAGCTTACTGCAGTTAAGAAAATGCCAAGAAAAAATAACTTTAAGGCACAGACATCTGCCAAGCACTTGCTTACTGGCTTAAGGCCTGAAGAGTCTAGGGATTGTGGGTAGCCTGAACAGGCACAAAACTACCACTGCTTCCTTCCCAACAAGAGGACACAGTATCCATCTGCATAGATTGATCTCTTGTCAGAAATGAATAATTAAAAAGTGATTGCAGAGCACGGGGTAGACCACATACACAGGATGCAAGAGGAAGCAAATAACATTCTTATAAAATGGCATTTTAAGATGTGAATTCTGTTTTCAGATGGCATTTTGCTGTTTAAGTCTATTACAGAACATTCTGGCAAGTATCTAGCTACAATTGCCTATTGAAGGAAGGAGCTTCTCTGATTATTTGCAGCAATCTAATTTTCTGAAGAGTCATAGGGCAATTTTAGGAGGGAAAACCTATGGCTGCCAGATGGCGCAGCAAGATGGGAACATGTGCCAACCCTGAAAGCTCTACACTGCCTGCATGATTCAAGGCGTTAGAGATGGCCTAAGAGCCCTAACCAGCTTTGGGCCCAAATATCTGCCAGAGCATCTCCTCCAATGCCAGACAGCTTGATCTTAAGATCAGCCAGTGGGGAGGTGGAGGGAGCAGCTCTGTTCACAGGCCCCGCCAGGATTCAGGGTGAGGGGATGTATAGAAGGAACTTATCTGTGGTAAGACCACATCTCTGGAATGATCTCCTCTACAAGTGAATTTCAGTTCAATTTATTTCTGTAGTCTGATAATAGAAGATTTACCCTGAGCATCAATATATGTGTTTTAATTCGCTGTTACAATTTCCACCCTCATTTGAATATGCTTTAGTTATATTTGCTGCATTTTTGTTGATATGTTTTGATGTGTATCACCCTGAGCTCTTTCTGAGACTGGCTAATTATAAATATCCCAGATAAATTAATCTCTTGGAAATACTCAGCGACTAGATTAACCACTGACAGGCTGCCTTCCTACACTGTAGTTACTACTTCTCCTGCTGCCCACCTCACCCAACTGTATTACTTATAGGGAGCAGAGGCTGCAGCCTCTGTGTTAATTTGTGGCCTCCTCACAAAAGGAAAAGAAGAGAATCTAGGAAGACACATGACTGACAGGGAAATGCAAGCCTATTATTTTCCGGTGTGGGCATCATAGTGACCTGGAGCCAGCTGGAAGTCCAGCAAATCTACAGCCCTAAAGTGGGCAAGAGCAACAAGAGCAGTGCATGGGGTGGGGGAGATGGAAGGAGCTACTTGCCTTCATGCTGGGCAGTTTTCCCTGCCCCTCAGAGGTTAAACCTAGCTAATCAGATAACTGGGGAAGTGCCCTAACAGCATGAAGATGCAGGTTCAACTCCTGGTATTTCCAGTTAAAAAGATCTCAAGAAGCAGAGCTAGGAGAGAGCTTTGCCCAAGACCACCAGCAGCCACGTTCAGGATCAGGAACAATCCAGCCTCCTCTTAGTCAGTCAGGCTTTAAGTTGCCATCATTTAGCAGAAATGGGTACCCATGTATGGAGCACATGAACATGGATGATATGAAGTGATACTTGAAGGGGTACTTTGCCTTTCCAGAGCAAATATGCATATGAATCTGATATGGAGATTCTGTGGTGCATTTCCTTTCAAGCGAAATCCAGCACAACTTCTACTGTATCTTGGCAAAGGTAACTGAGAGGGCGTTTATTTGGTCATGCCTGGAATAGACAGACCAATAGCCAGACTAAGGCAATTTCATATTTGTATTGAATACGGGGTATTCAAGTTCCTGCTAGAGCCATTAAAATTATTCTTTGTCATAACAAAGGCTCAAGAAATGTTAAAAATTACTGAGATGCCAGTAGACGCAATTTTCAGGCCTGCTTTCCCTTCTTTCCTTACTTTAGTGGTTGCAGATGAGACAGGTGATGGAAGAATCAACACACTGCTTTCTGGCCAAGTCAAGAAGATGGCATAGACTGTTTCTCCCTTTGAAGTGTACCTGAGAAAATATATAGCAAAGCAAAGTTGTGGAAACAGACACAAAAGTTCCAAAGCAAAGAAAAAGCACCCATCTTTTGTAGGAGCAGAACATCTGTTTCGGAAATACCTTCCCTTGCTGATGTTTGCAGGGATCTAGCGCTTCTTCCACCTTCTCATGTTGTGGCTGCGTGGCCAAGAATGATGAAAGCCTCAAAGTCCACCTTTACACTCACACCCCCTAAAAGCAAACATTGCATGACGGTCTGTCCTTGCTTTTCAACTGCTGCCGTCACCAACATGGAGGTGGGTCTGGCAGGGGCCTGTGGAAACTTTCCATTAGAGTTCTATGCTGGGCTATTCTCTTTTAAATGTTCTCTGCTCCTGAAAGACTTTCAGAATTGGTATTCTCTCATCTCTCCCTCTACTTAGGATTTAGCGAATCACCATGTCATAGCTGATGTATGAGGGAGCTTTTAATAGCAAAAATTATTCCTGCATTGAATGGGGGTTGAACTAGATGACCCTCAGGATCCCTTCCAACTCTTCAATTCTGTGATCTACAAAAAGCTGCCTTGGAGATAATTGGTTATTGACAATTTGTGCACCTTTTAGATAAATAAAATAACTACCCCCAATGTAGCAAATACCAAAAAGTCAACCAAGAAAATTTAAAAGTGTAACCAGAATTTAAACAAAACAAAGCCATTTGTGGCTTCAGATGTTAAATCTAACACAAACCTTCTCATTAAGTAAAATAAAGCAAAGCACAGTAAGAAAAGAAAGCATTAATCTGAATAGCACACCTTCATGGGCTTTGGGTGCTGAAAGAGCAGAGAAGTGCAGTCCAATCAAATACTTTAACAGCCTGCATCACCTGTGATTGACAATACTTTATTTCTTTTTCTAAGGTGAGGCCTCTTGCATTTCAGTTTCCTTTGAACTACTGCAGCACATGCAAAAGGTTTGCCCTTCTTACTACCTCAGTAAAATAGTGTCTAGTAATAAAGGCTTATAGAGACTAGATCTTCTTTCACACCTGAATTTGTGTAAGATACTACAAAAGGAATTTTGTGCAAGTGTGCTCGTTCCTAAAGAGGTTCTAACACAGTTTACTCATCACATTAAGGCCAACACTGCAACCAAATATACATGAAGACACTGTGACATATCCTCTTGTTGCTATGCAAATAATGGTTAACTACAGATAGCTGAAGCATTAGATGCTACCTCCCTGAATCTTCAAGAAGAAGCCCACTTTTGTATTAGTTTTTGCCATACCATGTGCTGCAAGTGCAATTCTCCTTTTGTATTCTCCATGGCTTTGATTCATAAATGGCCTCCCCATTAATGCCTAGCCACTTCCCAAGGGCTAGGAGCCTCTCTTGGAAGACTGGAGCGATCACCCCTTCTTTTGTGGGTCCCACATTGAGAAGATAGTTTCCACCATAGCTCACAGTTTGCACAAGTTCCTGTGGTAAAGACAGAAACAGAACATATAAACATTTTTAAGTCAAGAGAGAAAGAAAGTCATTCCCCAAAGCAGCAATAAAATTGCAAGTGCCTGTTTAACTAGTCCAGTCCTTTACACTGAGAAAGGATACTCTAGAACAGGGGAGATAACATGGCCCACAATACCTCAAAGACCGCTTCTGCCCATATGAACCAACCTGGACCCTGCACTCATCCTCTGAGGCCCTTCTTCATGTGCCTTCTCTGTTAGAGGTCCGGACAGTGGCAACATGACAAGGGGCCTTTTCTGCAGGGGCTCCCCCATTTGTGGAATGCTCTCCCCAGGGAGGCTCTCCTGGCACCTTCACTACATATCTTTAAGTGTCAGGCAAAAACAGGTCTTTAGCCTTTAACTATCTGTGACCTTTTAGAAGCAAATGGGATGTTTTAATGTCCTTCTCTTTCCTCTTGGTTTTAATGTATCTATGTTGGGTTTACTGTCTGTTCATAAGTCGTTTTGGGTTTCATTGGGCAAGATAAAGCAACTAACAAATGTTAATAATAATAGTAGTAGTAGCAGCAGCAGTCCAAAATCTGGGGGGACAACACATCAGCCACCCCTGCTGTAGAACAACACACAGACACCTGCCTCCTTTTTCCTGACTTAGGAAATTCCATAACCTCACAAGTATCCAACATTATAGTAAAATATTCACATTGCAGAATGTATCCTGCTGCTCTTGCAGTAATTTCAACAAACTGATTCTGATAAATATACAAAGCAAAATTTTCACCAAACATAAATATCTTGCATGCTCATGTTTGATGCCTCGAACTTTTGTGGGGGATTTAAGTATAAGTTGGGAAGAAGGAAAAGGGCCTGTCTGAGCAGGTGTGGTGGTGGCATTTCATGCCAGTTCTTATCCTCTCCTTCACCTTCTATCTTATGCAGTCCCTTCAAAAGTCAACAAAAAGGATGACTGCTTATGGTTTTGCATGGTTTGTTCTCTTTTCAGGTATTCATCTGTGGTTGTAGGAGGCAGTCAGTTTGGGGAAGATTGAAAAAGCCTTTTTTAAAAAAAGATACTGAGCTTGTCCAGCACCATTTACATGTGCTTAAGCTGAAGTACAAAAGTATCTAGCATTTTCCTAAAGAATGTGGCCTACTTTAACTAGAGATGAGGCTCAATTCAAATCTCTGCTCCGGCTGTTGCAACCTCCAGGCAACTCTCTGCAAGCTTTTGCAACATCATTGCTGGATGGCCAATCCTTGGCCTTTGTTTACACTTCAAAGTGCTCACCTGAATGATGCTGGATTCATCCATGAGTTCATAGATTTGCATGTTGCTTCGATACCCCCAAGATCTTCTGTCAATAGAGCTGCACATCTCCCACTTGTGGTCTGGCAGAGTGCCAGGCTCGTATTTATCTTGACAGTTATAGAAACCTCCATGGTGGCAAGAGCAATTGATGCCCCATCGATCATTCACCACTACAGTATCCTAGAGGGAGAGATTCATATGAAATAACTGCAGCTGTTTTGCCTTATGCTACAATCTTCAATAATTACAGGTGCGTGTGAAATCCTCCAGATAAAACAGAGCTTAATGTTTCAGGATAAAAATGGAAGTATCCAGTGTGTTCTGTTCGTCCACTTTGCTTTGGATCAAAGACGGGGGACAGCAACACGTGGCCCTATAGATGGCTGTAGAATCCCTGTTAGCACTCTGAAGAAAGTGGCCTCATTCACACAAAACCATGACTTGTGCCTGAGCTGGAACGAGCCTTAACAAAGGCTTGGGCTTGCACCCAGCTCCCTGACAGTGCAGTGAGGAAAAAGACTTTGCTACAGTTTAGTTTCAATGTCACAGAATCCTGGCTTGTTGTCTGCCCATTTCCAGATGACTGCAGCATTGGGTGGCAATCTGCATGTGGGAATGAGCCACTGCTGATGGAACTTCTGTATCACCTCACCTTAAGCAAATGCCTTTCAGCTGAGTTTGTACACCCATTCAGCTGCCTAGTTGCAGTGACAGACTGGATGAGGGTGCTGGATGGGGATAGGCTGCCTATGCTCTGGTAACATCGCATTAAGTCTAGTATAACATGTTACATGTGGGGCTACCTCTGAAGAGGCTTCATGAACTTCAGCTGATGCAAAATCTGGCTGCCATATTTATAAGTGGAACTGGGATGATGAATAATCTAATAACAGTGCCATCTGTACGGGCTTTCAGCTGATTTCCAGGCCAAATTCAAAGTGCTAATTTTAACCTATAAAGTGTCATATGGATGAACACTCTATTGCCTTAAGGCTTATGCGGTGTCTCTTCCCTTATGAACCTGCTCTGAACCCCCTGGTCATCTCTGGAGCCCTTTCCTGAATACCATCTCCAACGGTGGTGCAGAGAATTGCCACGTGAGAAAGTGCCTTTTCTCTTAGAGGCCCTCTGCCTTTGGATTACCTTCCCCAGAAAGGTGCACCTGGCTGCAAATCTAACATCTTTTCTCTGTCGGGTTGGTTTTTTTAAAAAAAATACTGTAAACCCCAATATTTGAATACTGACATCATTCTCTCGCTAGCTCAATGGAAGGTTTTTAGCTGCTTATGGTTTTACGGTGATTGTGTGTGATTAATTTTATGGCAGGAAGTGCACTCTTGGAGGGACACATAGTGTGATCTTTTTTAGTTATTGTAGTTGTAGGTTTAAATATTTGTTTATAAACTGCCATGAGACCTTTGGGTATAATAAAGCAACACATATATAATCATAACCATAAGCTGATCCTGCATCACAAGCAATTAATACATCTCACCCCGGAGGAAAGGGAAAGGGGCAGAACTTACAAAGGAGCACAAAAAATGTGACAATCCCATATACCAGAAACCATTCTAAGAGATTCATCTCAAATGCAAACAAGGAGACTACCCAGTTCTTAACCTGTTTAACTGATCAGTAAACATGAAGGAAATTGAGATACCTTGACTGGACTGTCATTGTAAAGCCAGGCGAGGAAAGAGGTTGAGTTCCAATAAGTATCTGGTGCCTCCCAGTCTCCATCAGACCAAATGAGATCTGGCTTGTATCTAAGATGGAAGTACCATTGCGTCATAAATCCGAGTTGGTCTTTCTGCAGAGATGAGCCACTAATAGCTGCTTATGGTATTGAATTATTTTGTAAATGTATTACAACAATTTATACCCCACCTTTCTACACCAAGTGTGATAACTACACTTGTCTACAAATGACCGGGTGGACAGAAGCCTATTGTGCCAGTGGTCTGCACGCAAGAAACCTACATTCTTATTACAAAACTGGAGTTCTTTGTGCACTACAAACATGTTTTAGAAATGACAAAGTTATAGGGTTGCATATGTACTGCAGTTCCATAAAGCATAAAATTGGACACCAGGTACAGAACTTGAGTGGTGTTTTTTGTTTTTTTAATGTTCCTAGCTCTCTCGTCTGTAAAGATATGTTTGAAAGTCTGTCAGCATTGTTTGCTGAAATTCTGGAAGCCACTGTGGGCAAAACAAAAGGGGTTGACTTTTACACTCACTAAGACTACAATCCTATGCACCCTTACCTGTGAGCAAACCCCACTGAACACAGTACGATTTCCATCTGAGTAAACATGCCTACAAAGAGCTGAAGGGGATGGGGCAAAGCTTGGCTACCATTTCTAAATAAGTAACCATGACAGGGCCTAAGAGGAAGAGCTTCAGCGGCTTGCCCAGCTATTTCCCCCTCTAAGACTATCAAAACAATACAAGCATATATAGCCCTGGCATATATATCCTGACCTTCTTCAAGGAGATCAGGACACTGCTTATGAACTTACCCATTTCATCCTCATAACAACCCACCAAGGTAGTTTAAGGGGACACATAGTGAACCATTTGAGATTTCATAGCTAAGTCATGGTTTCAATGTAGGAAACATGGTGGTAAAATGTTGGGACTATGGCAGAGGCGGCCTATGTAACTTTATACAGCCCCATACACTCTGTTAAGTGTTGCAAGAACAATAACAATCTACCACGGCAACAAGTAGCAAGGGGAAACCTCTGAGCAACCCAATTTACTTGAAAGTCTCACTTTGTTCAATGGGGCTTGCTAGGGAGCAAGCATGTAAGTGGAGGTTGTTCAATCTTACCTCAAGACAAGCTCATAAAGCTCAGGCAGGATCTTGCCATAGACAAAAAACTGACTCTTGAAGCCATTTTTTTTGTCCAATAAATAGAGCGGGTTAAACCATTCAAAGAGGGAGTGGTACAGTCCATAGTGTATGTTCCTAAAGATTAAACAAAGGGGGAAACACAGTAATAGAATTAGATAGGTCTGGGTGTCAGCAGAAGGCTGTGAAGCCCAGGACCCTGCACAGCAATAAGCTTCCTCTCCCCACTTGTTAACCCACATAGATACCTTTCTCTGAGAGCATCCCCCAGTTCACCCACCAAGTCTCGATGGGGCCCCGTATCTATCGAATTCCAGTTCCATGACACGTTGGACCCCCAGTTGGTGAAGCCTTCATGATGCTTTGTTGTCAACACCACATATCTGTAGGAACCAAAGACACAGGATTAGAAGGGAAGAAAATAATAATAATAATAATAATAATTTATTATTTATACCCCGCCCATCTGGCTGGGCCTCCCCAGCCACTCTGGGCGGCTTCCAAAAGAATATTAAAATACTATAATACATCAAACATTAAAAGCTTCCCGAAACAGGGCTGCCTTCAGATGTCTTCAAAAAGCCTGGTAGTTGTTGTTCTCTTTGACATCTGGTGGGAGGGTGTTCCATAGGGAAGGCGCCACTACCGAGAAGGCCCTCTGCCTGGTTCCCTGTAACTTGGCTTCTCGCAGTGAGGGAACCGCCAGAAGGCCCTCGGTGCTGGACCTCAGTGTCCGGGTAGAACGATGGGGGTGGAGACGCTCCTTCAGATATACTGGACCAAGGCCATTTAGGGCTTTAAAGGTGAGCCCCAACACTTTGAATTGTGCTCGGAAATGTACTGGGAGCCAATGTAGGTCTTTCAAGACCGGTGTTATGTGGTCTCTGCGGCCACTCCCAGTCACCAGTCTAGCTGCCGCGTTCTGGATTAATTGTAATTTCCAGGTCACCTTCAAAGGTAGCCCCACGTAGAGCGCATTGCAGTAATCCAAGCGGGAGATAACCAGAGCATGCAAAATTAATCAACAATATTCCCAAATCTAACAGGGAGGGTAGGTGAGAGCTGGAGAGACTAGACCAAGATGGGCCTTCCCAACTTTGTTAAATCACTTCATTTTCTCTCACTCTGGCTGCACTTCCAGACTGTCACTAATTTCATGTGAGATTCAATCATGTACCAGCTAATTCAGGTTGTACAATTATAGCTGATTGGGAGGTCTCGCAGCAAATCCGCTTCCTCCAAAGGTCTGACTTTTTGCGATAAGCGACAGGAAAATGAACTGGAAAGTTGGGATAACATTTGCTTTGATGCAATGGCATTCAACCACCCCACGAACAAATCAGAATGAATGCTCATTAAATAGCCAATGGCATCTAATCTCCCTGCAACCAAATTAGGACAAATACTTAATAAACAAGTTGGCCTGAAAGACACTTAAGTAATGCTTCTATTTTGCCTTCTCCCTGTGTACAGTACTCTTCAAGACACTGTACAAACAACTATTGCTCGTGTATTCTGTTATCTTCTGCAAAAACACAGATCTCTTCTTTTATTTTCCCAGTTTGATGACTGAAATTCTCTTTGTACACTCAGATTCACCCTTTCTCCTCCATTCTTATTTCTGGTGCCTGTACAGCTGGGTTTTTTCCATTTCTTGTTTTGCTGGCTTCTGTTTCTTCATTGCCCTACATTTTGTCCAGTTACTACTTTTCTTTATTTATTTTCATACTCTGGCCCCTTCTTATCTATCTCTTCCTTTCTGCGAGTGATTGAACTTCTTCCCCAAAATCTTCGACCTCTTGTAACTTCTGCATTGACTTCCCCATTCCACTTCCTTTTGTATCCTCCCCCTCCCTTTACTGTATTGTATTCTATGGATAAGTCCTTTTAAATCAAGGGTTGTATACAATGCTATTCCGACAGAGTCAGACTCAATGAAGATAATGAACATAACTTAAGTCGATTAACTTCAATGGGTCTACTTGAAGTAGGACTTAGTTGGATACAATTGTATGGCACATACCTTTTGAGGTGTTTCCTCAATAAGCCTATAATTTTAAATTAGATCATCCCAACAGCAATGTCTGGAAAATGGCTAGCCCAGCTTCGTAAGAAGCCTCACCAAGAGATAGGGTGTGCTAGCTGGTCAAGAACTGAATGACTGAGGGAGGACTACAGCAAAACCTTTTGCACCCCAACTCGATAAGACTAATTGTCTATCTAGTTCAGCATCCTGTTTCCCACAATGACCAACCAGATGCCTCTGGGAAGTCCCCAAACAGGACATGTCTGAAGGCAATAGTTTTCTCATTGCCACATCTTTCAGCAGGAAATTTCAAAACTTAATTATGTGTTTTAGTATGTATTTTACATTTTTGGAAGTCCCAAAATCCACTGCATGTCAATTTTATTGGGTGATGCTGTGACAGAATTTAGGAAAGGACCATAGCTTTGCAGACATAAGATCCCAAGTTCATTCCCTGGCATCTCCAGGTAAAGCTGGAAGAGGAAGTGACACAGTTCAGTGCAACACCTTCATTCTTCTGCAGGTTAAGACTGTACTCAAGCTAGACTCAAGCCTAGAAAATATAGCTATATCCTAATTATTATGAATGCTATAATAGTTTTGCAATGATTTCTATTATGAAAGAGCAACGGTGTGTAGTAACAATAATTTTCTATGCAAGAGTATTTTATCCATCGCAGAACAATGAAAATGCCACGCAATAAAAAATATTGTACTATATATATATATATATATATATATATATATTCCTGATATTGTTTCTGTGACTGTTGTTTTAAACTGCTTTTGATGTTCTTTTTTATGTTGTAGCCCACCCTGGGACCTTAGGGTGAAGGGCGGGAAATTCATAACAACAACTGCGATTAACACAGTCCTCGCTGTGCTGTTTGTCACATGGATTATTATACACCATTATTATTATTACTGCTCAGTCGTGCTAAGCCCCAGGCCGGCCGCTATGCAGAAGCGGCCTCTGCTGCCCGCTCCGCCCGTCTGCTGCTGACCTTGCGCCGGCCTGCTGGAAGAGCTGCGCCCACTGCCGGGGCTGGAAGTCGTGGGCGGTGAAGCGCGGGGCGAAGTCCGCGTAGCTGGTGCCTGGCGGGAAGCGCGCCTGGACGAAGCGGTCGAAGTCGGGCTGCTTCTCGCCCCGCCAGTGCCACCAGAACCACTCGGAGCCCCAGGCCGGCACCGAGAAGACTCCCCAGTGGACGAACACGCCGACCTTGGCGGCGTCGAACCAGCCCGGCAGCGGCCGGGCGTCCAAGCTGGGCCAGTCGGGGGTGTAGCGCTGAGGGGGCGCCGAGGCAGAGGCTGCCTCGACGAAGCAGAGCCACGCCACCGCCGCCCGCAGGAAAAGCCCCCGGCCCGTCTCCATGTCTTTCCCCTCAGGAATCGCCGCTCAAAACGGCGCTCGCCTATTGGCGCCACTAAGCGCTTCCCTCGGCCAATCGCAGCCTCGCTCCCATATGTAAATCATGCATAGTAAGCGCGCGACCCGCCCGGGCGATGAAAGCGAGCAGCTGATAGCGCGAGGGAGTGAGAGTGGCATACATTATAACGGGCAGGAGCGGAACTCAAGCAGTTTCCCAAGGGCTTGGGTCTCGAGAAAGGAAATGGGCGGTGTGGCTTGTACAGTATTTCATTTTTTTTAGAAGACTCGCTAGACGGAAGTCTTTCCCAAGGCGGTTTCCATACGAGGTTAAGATAGAAAGGCGTAACAACAGTCAAAGGGGGGGGGGGGGGAGCTGTCGCATAATGATAGCTCCAAAGGCAAGCCGGATGCACTGGCTGCAGTACCAGATCCGAGTTCAAATCCTCAGCACTAGATGCACTAGATGACTTTGGGCCGATCACCAACTCATAGCCTGACCTAGCTTGAAGTGTTGTTGCGAGGATTAAAAAATAGGGAGAATCATGTATCCTGCCTCAACTTCCTCATACATAAGTATAATAAATAAAAGTAGCAATAAAAAAAATCCAACTGGCTTACTAATACCATTTCAGAGCATATAAACCTTAAAACTATTATAACACACAACTTCTGTGCCAATGCCATCTGTCCTCAGTGCCTCTGTGTGTGTGTGTGTGTGTGTGTGTGTGTGTGTATCCTGGGCAGGAATTTCATAGTTGGGGTTTTGTTTTGTTTTTGAAATAATTTTTATTAAAGATTTTCATGAACTACAAAAGAATGTGCAATGTCTCTTTTTTGTTGTTCAGATCAGGGAATTTCATAGTTGTACAGTGGTACCCCTGGTTATGTACTTAATTCGTTCTGGAGGTCCGTTCTTAACCTGAAACTGTTCTTAACCTGAAGCACCACTTTAGCTAATGGGGCCTCCCGCTGCTGTTGCGCCGCCGCCGCACGATTTCTGTTCTCCACCTGAAGCAAAGTTCTTAAACTGAGGTACTATTTCTGGGTTAGTGGAGTCTGTAACCTGAAGTGTCTGTAACCTGAAGCGTATGTAACCCGAGGTACCACTGTAGTAGGATGATCACTAAGAAGGCAGGTCATATCTGCCAGCCGAACTGGTTGTACTGCTTCTGGAGTTTATCTTAAAGAAAAGGCAGACTGGTAGAGCTGGAGGCAACCTGGATCCAAATGGTTTGACAGCAGGCTCTTCTTCCATCTCACACAGCATGAGGCCTGGTTTTTTTGGGGAAAACTGATTTACTCCTTAACTTTCCTTACCCCTGGGCTGACGCTCCACATGACTGGTTCAGCCATGACTGCTTCCTCCTTCAGCCATGACAAGTGTGACATTACCACACTATGAATTCTTGGTTCTGGCAAGTGTCATAGGGCAGTGTGTAAATGCTACTCGTGTTTATTTTAATATAACTACATTTATAGCCAACCTTTTTTCCAAGGAGCTCAAGCTGGTGTATATGGTTCTCCCCTCCCCCATTTTATCCTCACAAGAATCCTGTGAGGTAGGTTAGCCTTCATAGCTGAGTGAGGATTTGAACTCTGGTCTCCCAGGTCCTAGTCCATCCCTCGATAACCACTCGATACAACCTTCACAGGTAATCAGTTTTAACTTGCCTGGCATGTTGTATAAGACTTAAGTGTACACATGGAGCTGAATGAGAGGGTAGAGATCGTAAGGGTCAAAATGGGCTGCACTACTGCAGGTTGGTCACATTTTTGTGTCTTTCTAGATATCAAATATTCACAACCAGCACATGTACACATGATTGCCAATTGAATGGGGTGGGGGACAACAAACCTGACTGTTCGTTTATTTTGCTTTTGGACTTTTCAGAAAGGTTTTTTTGAAAGGTTTTTTAAAAACTACAAAAAACTTAAGCAGTTGTTTTTTTTAAGCTGTATGTCCAAAGCAGCAGCTTTATTTTCTCCGTCACCTTAAGTCTCACCTTAAGCCATGCAGCACCAACATGATGCCTGAAATATACTCAGAGTCGCAAAGTGATTTCATGCTCTTTATTCAGCTCATAGTGGTGAGGAGGAATGAAAGAAAGTCCCCTCAAAGTATCTGCTTTATATACATTATTTACACAATGGGCCGCACATGATTGGCTAATTCTGGAATTCTACTGTAAGCCAATCAGGTTGTGGATTCACTTATATCTGGAGCATGATTGGGTGGTTCCTGCCAACCAATCATACTGCTGCATTGTTCTAGGACCAATCAGACTGCTGCATTCTGAATCCTATTGTTCTAGGACCAATCAGACTGCTGCAATTTGGATCCTATTGTTCTAGGACCAATCAGACTGCTGCAGTTTGGATCCTATTCAACTCAGTACATAACAATGCCCCAGGGAGCAAAGGTGCCCTTTAGGTCTTCCTCTGACACCCATTAAGCCTCAACTCTGCACACACACTCCCTGCCCACCTTGGTCATTTGTGGATGAGAAGGGTTATCTTTTTCTATCCTTCATCTGGAAATCTGGAAGCAGGAGTTAGTATGTGTTCTTTTAAGTATAGGAATCAAGAAGTAAGATGGTTTAGATTCTGTACTAAAAATAACAGAAAAGTCTACAGCCAGCACAATATAATTTTCTTTTATTTTGCACATTGTAGTTCGTTCCAGCTGTTGCTTGTTGTGGATGAAGAGGGACAGGAAACTATTCAAGGTGAGGCTCTGCCCACAACCACTGGAAATTGCATGTAGACCTCTCTCTGGATTAAGACATGCCTGCACAAATTTATCACATACTGCCAAGCATAATTTTTTTTCATTCGTAAGGACTAGATACCTTTTATTAATTAAATAAATCTACACAAAGTGAAAGCAGAGATTCTTAGGAAGCCAATTTTTGCACCCAATATTTCTTTATTTGTGTATTAGCCTCCCAAACTCTCTTCAGCTAAGGTCAGCTCCCAAAGTGTTACATTCTGCCTTTTTCTGCTCTCCCACATAAATATGACATCTGAGTAGTCCTGATTGTGTCCAATCCTGGCCCACAATAATTGGAGTTTGTGTTTGCACAGTGTAGAGAGGTGCTCCCACTTTACTTTTTATTAAATAACAAATAAACTCTCCAAATGCCACCCTGTTGTTGCAAATGGTCAGACCTGATAGTCTGTTCCAGAGGTGGACCACTTTAATGGCCCTGGTTTCATACTGTCCTTGACATCCATTGCTGGTGATTTGATGGTTTGTATGGAGTTGTTCCTGCGATCTATAAACTGGGAAATCATTGCAACTGAAAAACTGCTACCATACTCAAAGGGCAAGTCAAACTCATGTAGAAAATAAGCTCTAGAGTCCCTTCAAACAAAGTATAAAACATCAGTTTCTATGTATAAGTTTTGCTGCCATTTGGAGTGCAGACCTTCATCAGTTCTGCCCCTGTTCCAGCGACAAATTAATCGCAAATGGTTTCGATTGGGCAGGACTTCTGAGTGCTCTCCACTTCCGGGTTGCTCTCAGATACACCCAGCAGTCTTCCAAAACAGGAGCAGACTCTCTTCAGGGAGGAGCACAACTCCCTACTCCTTAGGGCATAGATAGCGGGGTTCACCATAGAGTTCACCAGACAGAGTGTGCTGCAGAAGGCAAACGCTTGCTTTATGGAGTTGTCTAGTTCGGCAAAGATGCTGTAAGTCATGAGAGCCAAGGCTGGTGACCAGCACATCACAAGAACCACCAGGACAATCACTAAGGTCTTGGCAAGCGTGACATCTAGTCTCACCTTTGTGTTCTGCTGGCCTGTTTGAATGTGGTACTTTTCCATGTACACCACATGCTTGCGGGCCTTCCAAAGAACATTCATGTAGGCATAGACAATAAATATCAGAAGGATGGCCACCAAGACAATCCAACTTGAGAGATATTTGTTGTCGACAAAAGGAAACAGCTCGGAGCAGGGGGAGCTGAGGTGGCAGCAGTTCCATCCCAGCAACGGCAGGAAAGCAATTAGCATGATGATGACCCACAGCATCACCAGGGCCACCACAGCTCTTCTGCTCGTGACAAGGACTTTATACTCTGTCGGCCTGAGGATACAGATGTAGCGGTCAAAGGCCATCAGCAGCAGGCTGCCGAGGGAGGCTGTGAAAGACGTGTTGACCCCTCCAAGTTTTAGCAAGAAGATGTCCTTTGATGAATCAATCTTATTGAAAACATGGAAGGCGACAAAGCTACAGACAAATATCACGCTGGCTAGCGTGTCTGCCAAGGCCAGGCTGCTAAGGAAGAGGTAGGAAGGCTTGTTCCGGATCTTGGGGGAAGAAAATATGAGGTATAGCACCAAACAGTTCTCCAAGATACAAAGGCTCCCAACGCTGTAACAGAGCACGGCAATGACAGTCTGAGCTGAATTGTCAAGTACCATGTAGCATTCCATGGGCGTTGCACTGGAGCCGCATTGAGAGGTGCCAGCCGTGGTGTTCTTGCACTTCTCCATGCCGGTGAACTCAAGAGTGAGCAAGCTTTCTTCTGAAAGGCGTTGTCTTCTTTTGCAGTATTTATGGTGCAACTGCAAGAGAGTTGGAAATGAGAGAACTTAAATATATAATAGTGTACAAATGCCATCAATGTATTCTGCTCAACTCCACCCTGTATTTACTAAGTTCTATCTGCCACACGCACACACACACCGCCCTTTTTAGCTGCATAGTTTCCTTGGTTGATTCCTTCCTTCCTCGTTTTACTATATACTGCATTTCATTTCTTTTTCTTCATTTTTTTTAAACGCAAAATTGCATTTTAAAGAATTGCACAAAATTACTCAGTCACATTTGTGTCTTCTATTAGGCCTCACAGCAAAAAAGGAGAAATGTATCTCAAAGATGCTGGAGAGGATGGCTATTTTATTATTCAATTAGCCCAGCATGTTTTGGCTCAAAGGCTTCTTTGTTTCCTTTCAAGTTGTCATCTGGCTGTCTTGGGAGACAATGGAGGAGTGCGCCTTTGAGGGTGAAGTCAAACTGTTGGAGAGTTATAGTGTCTGCTGAAACTGATACAGGAGAGACATATTTTGTTGCAGCTGGGGCAAATGAAGGCATTCGGTTGTGCTGCTGCAGATGCACCATGGCATTTCTTCTCTCTGCAGTCCTCCCAGTGGTCATTTCTCCTCTGGTCACTACTGTGGTCTGTCTCCAGGCACTATGGTCATCTGCGAGGGATTCCCATATGGAGGGGGCTGATGTTGCCAGTCTTTATGTTTTACAAACTGCTCAAAAGTCATCCTGAGGCACTTTTGTCCTGCAAGATCTTTGAAATGGAGAATTTTAAGCAGTTTGTAAAGAAACTAGGAACACTTTCAAAAGGTACCTGAGCCAAAATTCAAAGAGCTAATTAAATGATAAAATAATAATCCTATCCAGCACTTTTGCAGTGCATTTCTCCCTTTTCTTTACATCATTGGATGCTTCCTGGGTTTTGTATGTTAATGATTTTTTTGAACAATTATGTAACTAGTTTTTAATGGGTTTGTTGTATTTTAAATAAACATTCTACACCATGGGTAGGCAAACTAAGGCCCGGGGACAGATCCAGCCCCATCGTCTTCTAAATCTAAAACTTTTACATGAGTAGAATGTGTCCTTTTATTTAAAATGCATCTCTGGGTTATTTGTGAGGCATGCCTGGTGTTTTTACATGAGTAGAATGTGTGCTTTTGTTATTTGTGGGGCATAGGAATTCGTTCATTCCCCGCAATATAGTCTGGCCCCCCACAAGGTCTGAGGGACAGTGGACCGGCCTCTTGCTGAAAAAGTTTGCTGACCCCTGCTGCAGCATCATGTAAATTGCTTAGAGGTCTTTTGCTCTAGTAAGTGGTATATACATTTTGTTAAAAGAAAAAGGCAGAATGAATGTTCAGTAACAAGGTTGTCTGGAAGTGTCCCACTCCTCCACAATGGAGTAACAGCACAGGTAGCCTTTTAAGAACATGCAGGAAGCAAAGCCTCTTCATCTTTTCATGCACTATACTGGTGCATCTACACTGTCTTTAAAAGATTAAAAACAAGATATACATTTCATTTATATGTTTTCTTTTCCTGTACATGCATGGTTATGCAAAACTGCTAGTTATTTATTGAGGCTGAGTGCATGCAGATGACGTTATGTAATGAACTGTTTGTGCATTTAAGGCTAGCAGCGTGTGACATGCTCTGTGCTCCTGTGTATAAAGCAGCTAATGGGAAAACCAAAACAATGATATAATAGAAGCAGAAGTGCTAAAAGGCGTTTTCTTTCTGAAGAGGAAGTTGTTTCCATCATGTTTCCTGTTTTCACAAGCATACTTCTTTAACTAGAATACCCTTAGAAACCCTTTGGGGGGGGAATCTAGCAAAGAGAAGTTAGGCAGCCTCTGATGCTACTAATAGAGCTCAATTAAATGGGCTTTGAAGCCTTATTCCAAGCCCTGGGTTAGGGTCCGCAACTACATGACATTCCCTATAACCTCTTGCCTCCAGAGCTTTTTTACAGCACCACATCTGCTTTTGCTAGCTCCTGTTTTCTAATGTTTGCTTCTGCCAAGCACACAGCATTCTGGATAGATTCTGGTCTGTGCTTTGGATTTTTGTAAACCTGGGCTACCTGACATAACTCCTTGAAACATCTAGTCATGACAGCTAAAGGAAACCGCCACACTCAAAGGCAACATAGCTAGGGAAGGAAGGCTCTATTTTTGTTTCCGCAGCTTCTCATTTCTGTAATCTTATATTCGGTTCTCCACATTCTTGTAGCAATATGTGATTATTTTTTTTAAAAAAAGTCTTCAAGAAAAATATTCAGCATTTTAATGTAAATCTCTCCTAATAACACCTTTTTCCATGTAGTTGTGACAAATTTACACCCTTTTGGTGAGCAATTTCTCCTAATATAATGTATTTTGGTAAGTTATTTTCACTAACACATTCATTTCTATGCACACTTTCCCTTAACATACTCTCTTTTTAAAACATTGGTTGGAGAAGTGCAGTGCAAAATTCAGGTAAGTGTGAATTTCAAATGATGGCTGTGTTTTGGTTCTCATATTGTTTTGGAAAGTGTGAATTTGATAGATTCAGCTTCAAATGTGAACTGAATTGAATTCCTCTTCCATCCCTAAGTATAGGTACAGTTCCTGGCTCTTAGAGGCAAACAACAGGATATGGCTATCCCCTGCTTCTGAGCTTCTCAGGAGTCTTTTGCTAGCCACTTTTAAAGAGAAAATATTGAAACCGAAGCTCCATCTTAGCACATCAACATCCATTCACCTTCTTTCTAATTAGGAGAGTGTACCTTGCATAGGATAGAATCACACTTTGCAAAAAACTGTGGGGCTGCAGCTGAAACCCCATGTTCTGACATCGTGTTGTTCATTGTCCTTCCTCCAACAATTTGCAGTGAAATGCAAAAGTGATAGAAGAAAGGGGAGTAAGGCTGCAGTCACAATATACATTTAAAGCACATTCAAAGGACATCCACACTACCACAAAGAACTCTGGACGCTGTAATTCACCCCTCATATAGCTACCATTCCCAGCAGCCCTTAACATAACAAGCTACAAAGCCCATAATTCTTTGAGGGAATTAATGTACTTCAAAGGTGCTTTAAAGGTGCCATGTGTACACAGCCTTCTATATTACAGAAGATAAGAATTTGATAAAGGCCAGCCATTTTCAGCATTTCTGCTAATGAGCTGTTCCACTCTTTACAATCCCACCCAATGAGAGATAACATTAGCGAGCATTTAAAAAACAGTGGGCTGCTTCAGGAATAATGCCCAACTATGCTTTAGTAATAAATAAACAAGCCTGACTGAGCCTCAAAACATGTATGCTCCTTACCTCACAATCTCTCCTCCTGCATGGTCAGTAGATCAGAAGCATTTTAAACTAACAAGAGTTCCCCATTATGTCCAAACTCTGGATTGTGTGCACTCTGGTTAGTGAACAAGCCAGGATCACAAACCATGGTTTGCTCCTGCTTTGTTTGAGCTATCTGTAGTTTGAACCAGGAATGGAGAACCTGTGGCTTTCCAAATTTTGTTGGATTCAAACTTCCATCAGCCCCAGCCAACATTGCCAATAGTCAGGGATGACAGGAGATGTAGTTAAGGAAAGCAACATCTGGCGGGTCAGAGTTTAGCCACTCCTGATTTAAGGTAATCCCTATTCCATGGATTCTGACAGAGAACTGTCATTAATTTAAAATTGAAAGTAGGTGTTTTTGTTCTCTGACTCCAGCACATTCTCAGAGTTCTCCCTTGGAGCACACCTGAAGCTTGAGCAGGCTTGTTCATATAAAGCTAAACCACAACTTAGTGTAACATTCAAAAAAGGCCTTAAAGACTTATTGAGATCCCTGAGATTTTCTCTCAATTTCATCTCACTCTCCTGCAATGAATTACTGCACATTTATTGACTAGAGAACCTGGATTATTTAGAAAGGCTCTCAAAAGCAGCACACTGTACTCTGCAGCTTCTCAGATGCATGTGCAATTATCAAATGCAATTTTCTTCGTAAGGTTTTAATGTTGGTTTTACAGTATTCAATCACTTTGTCATAAACGCCGCTGTAAAATGAAATTTTGGGAAGGACCTACCTGGCTGACTTCTTGCGATTTCCTCACCTGATCCGAAAGAGTTGCACAAAATCAGCCCGAATGTTGATCTCCGCAAGAGTCTGTGGGAAGAACAGATGTCTGGAGAGCTAAAACCACAAAGTAACAGCCTTTGCAAGAGAAGAACCACAGAAACCTGCAAAAGCTGAATCATGGCATGTCGGAGAGTAGAGGGATGTGGTAGAAAAAAAGAAGACCATGTGAGATTCAGCGCTGGCTTGATCTGTGCTGGGACTTTCCAGGATTCTGTGCCTGGCTTTCTCTGTGCGGCCTTTGAAATGGAAGGAAAGCAGGCAGGCATCAGCTCTGACAGGAGAGCAGGTGGCAGGAGCGGAACAGCTCTCCAAAGGCGGCCACCGCAAAGGGCTTGTGGGGCAGAGATCTCTGTGTCAACAGTTGCCACCACCAGAAAATGTAAGCAATGTTCTAAAAAGAGTTGTTTGCAAAGAGCACTTTTGTTTGTGACACTCACACTAATTTCATTTGTCCCACTGTTGTCTCTCTTCTCAAGGAGGTTTTGAAGCTCCAGAATTTGGAGAGCCCTTGGGCAAGATGGTCTCAGTGAACCCTCCTCCTGGGTTGTCCCCCTTGTTACTCTCTTCCTTTGGACCCAGTCCGTACCACTGCCCAGACAGAGAATGCAAGGGAAATGGAGGCTGTTACTCTTTCTCCCTGATCTTCTTGCACACTTTAGAAAGGACAGGTGAATGAAGAGGAGGAGGAGCAGGGTAGCGGGGGGCAGCAATGGGCCCTTGCTGGGGTGTTGGGACATCATCAGACACCTGAGAACTAGCCCTCTTTGGAACCCTGCAAAAACCTGTTGTTCCCTAATGAGGAGCAGGACAGAAAAGCAAACAAACAGGTAGGCACATTAGAAGCAACAACAGTGATTCTGCCAGTAAGGGACATTTGAGCATATTTCTTATAAATGCCAATCTTGTGAAGATTGCTGTCTGGAAATTTGGGCTATGTTCAGAGTCCTGTTTGCTGTGCACTTAGTGCCTTTCCAGTGATTGGTCTTTAATCCATGTTCATACAAAGTTATTTGGGTATGTTCATATGACTGCTTACTCTGCATCCACTGCACTCCCACTGCTAATTTCTGAAGCCGCACTGACACAACATTAGCCACAATCCATATTGATCCTATAGTTTTACAAATTCTACCATCACCAGCAAGGCTTCCTGGCTGACAGGAATGCATCAAACCGTAGTATTTGTCAAACTACAGAATCAATATACATTTCCAACCTCTGTTTAAAACCTCCAATGAAACAGAGTACTGTACACCACTTTCCCGCTGCAACGTGTCAAGGAGAAACTTATTGCTCCCTTGCCTCCAGGGGTGGCTGGTGCCCACTGGGAATGGTGCAGCAGAAAGCAGGAAGACCAATAGCAGATGGAGTCAGTGCCAATGAGAGGAGCCAATTAATTCTAATTTGCCCCCATCCTCTCCTCTGCTGAGATCTACAAAGGCAACACTTGGGCTATGTGCACACCATACATTTAAAGCACAACTCCCCCAAAAGGAATATTGGGAGCTGTAGTTCCCCCCACAGAGCTACAATTCCCCAAACTGTCAACAAACTACAGTTGCCAGGAAGCTTTCTTTTGGGGGTGATTTAAATGTATGGTGTATACCCAGCCTGAGAGGAGGAGGAAGCTCATAGGCAATGCTGTCCCCTGGACTGGATGTAAGAAGATGGGCAGGTACAGATGAGATGAGATGGGCATTCTCTCTATGGTTTGGGCTGTGAGATGCACACCTGATGATGCTGTCATTAAGCAATGCATTCACACATACGAATTGGCTGTTTCCCACATATCTTTTAATGTTTAACGGACTATTGTATTTTAATATTTTGTTGGAAGCCGCCCAGAGTGGCTGGGGAAACCCAGCCAGATGGGTGGGGTATAAATAATAAATTATTATTCTTATTATTATTATTCTTATTATATATTGGGCCACACACCCATTTTCCTTAAGTCAAATCTTAGAAGTTGAGTGTGGTGGCATGCTTGTGGTAGGTCTGTGCGACTTTGGGTGCAAAATCTAGAGGCTGACAGGTGATGAGGCAAAAGCACACCTAAAACCCTGTCAATATTTTTCACTGGGGAAAAACAGGAACAGAGGAATCCAGGAACTAGAGCATCGTGGGAAAAGAACAAGACTGGTTATAAAAATGACAGGTTTACAGTCTCAGCTGTATTAAGAAGAAGGATTGCTTCTTAGCTGAAGAGAACATGGCTCTTATCTTGTGCCTTTTTGGAGTGGAAAAGAGAGGAAAAAGTCACCAAGTGCAGCTGTGTTTGCACACAGAGCAGAAAGAGATAACAGCAGCATATTGCGAGAGAATCCGGAAAGATTTGCCGCAACGTACAGTGGTACCTCGGATTACAAACACCTCAGGTTACAAACACTTCGGGTTATAGACTCCGCTAACCTGGAATTAGTACCTTGGGTTAAGAACTTTACCTCAGGATGAGAACAGAAATCGTGTGGCGGCAGCGGGAGGCCCCATTAGCTAAAGTGGTACCTCAGGTTAAGAATGGTTTCAGGTTAAGAACGGACCTCCAGAACAAATTAAGTTCGTAACCAGAGGTACCACTGTATTGCGAGAGAATTCAGTGCTCCTTTTTTCCTTCTGTGCCTGCATACCAAACAGTACCTGCTGGAGGAAACAAACCTCCTGAATCCTTTGAAGCCTCAAAAAAGTACTGAAAGCAGGATTGTGTGTAACTGCCCCAACACCATCATGAGCACAAATCATTATGAATGCACAATAAATGGGACGCGTGGAGGGGCCCTCAGATGGCTAAGAGTGATGTAGCTGAAGCAGTGGAGGTCACTGACAAAAGCTGATCAGGATACGAGAGCAGAGAGAAAACTACTGTGGGGGCTACAGAGGACTTTGACAGGAAGGTCATGGAGCTTGTGCTGGATCTGGGAATGAACAGAAAGCCTTTGAGGGATTTGGGAAGAGACACATCATGTGATCAAAGAGATGAGAGAGGTGGATGAGTTTGGCTGCAGAATGCTTGTTAGACATGAGGGGGTCAAGATGGAAAGGTACCAGCTGCCTGAAGATGCCCAGTGGGGACACCAGGTCTAGGGGAGGGAGCTGAAAAGAAGAGTAGGCTAGTTTCTCCCACAAAAATTTCCGGTTCTGAGAAGAGCTTCTGTAATAGATTTCATTTCACATCTCTTGTTAAGCATAAATTGGCTGAGATCTTGAAAAGCAAGGATGGAAGCACCTTTCCAAGTTATTTGTTCAATTTTGCGTAGCTTTTGTAAAGTGGAAACTTTTTAGTGGAAACTTTTTCAAACCTAGCAATTACATCGTGTGGATGCTCCCCTACTTTGGGCTTGGGATAAAGAGCTCAGTGCACTCTTTTCATACCCTCTGATTTCAGATTTAAATCAGGAAGAAGGATATTAAGACAGTCAACAAAAGTTTCAATAATATTATTATTTTCCACATTTTCTGGGGGCCCCTTCACCCAAATAGTTTCCCTTCTATTTTTGTCCTCGTTGTCAGCTAACATGCACCAGATTTCCTGTTGTTCCAAGGCAAATGATTTTAGGACTGCTTTATTTTTTAAACTTGTTTCCTTAGCCTCCGGAGTGACTGAAGTTGCCCCCCCCCCCCCCAGTTGAGCTGTGAGTTCTCTGAGCTGATTTCTAAGGGGCAACAAAGGTTTCATCCCAGTCTTTCATTATATCTGATCTAAGTTTTAAAGGAATCTCCATCGTAAAATCAGCATCTTTGCCACCTTTTCTCGACTTTTGCGCTGTGTTTCAACAAATCTCAGAGTTGGAAGGACCAGTGCTTGTCCAGCTGCCACAAATGGTGAGTGCTGAGGGGGAGGGCTGTAACTGCCATTGCAGACTGTTGCTGTGAAGCCAACTGAATTGAGACAGGGGTCTGTGCTCTACAAGTTGCCTTCTCTGCTCCCCTTTCCCTTGATCTCTTCAAAACCCTTCCCATTTAGAGGGCAGCCCTCTTCTTTATGTTACAACTGCGTTAAAAGTGGCTTAAGCCATTTGCTTTCTCCTGTAACAAGCAATCTCTGAAGAGATCTAGAAGTCTTCACTTACCCCATTCTAACCACAGTAAATCTCTTTACAAAATAAATCAGCCCCACCTGTTTTTGTTCTAATTATGAGCATTGTAACATGTCCAGACAGAATTTGCTATTTTGATAAGCGTTTTTAAGATTTTGAGTTATCTAATGTAAACATCTGTGAGCCCTGGGGTTGGGGAGAGAAAAGCTATTCCGCCATCTTGTGGTGATGACGTCACCCGCCTAAGCATCCTCTTGCAAAACTGCCTGCCTGCCTGTGCTTAAGGTTTTCTTGGTGCTTTGCAAAATCTGTTGGGCAGTCTAGGCACCTGTCAGCCAGGAAGCCTTGCTGGTGATGGTGGCCATTTACTTAAAAACAAATCAAAACAAAACATCTGATAAGTCTTGGTCCTGTCCACACACACACACACACACACACACGCGAACAGCAGAGCCTCAGCATGCAGTTGATACTGGGCCAGGCGGATCAGTGGTCTGACAGAACAAGGCAGCTCCCTTGCATTTCCCCAATTGCCACTCTTTTGCCTTTACTCCCAGTTCAGGAAGTGAGAGTGATCCATCTCCTCAGTAATGCAGCAAATTCACCTCAGCCAGGCAGCAGGAGGGTGGCAGGGGGGCACTGAAGGTATAAATGACTAACAGACTTTGAAAAAGTGCTATCATTGGATCAAGTTCAATGTGTAAATAATTGCTACTATTTTGACTTTTATTGTGTTATCTTCCTTAGTGGGTTGTGGAAAACACTATTATGAATAATGTTTTTTATAGGGTAGGATAGTATGCACTGAGATGAGTTTATGGAACCAAGGGATCAGTAGCCTGGTAAAGTTTGGGAACTACTGACCTAGGGGGTTAAAACTTGCTGGGTCAGCCAGGCCAGCCATTCCAGGTCCTGAGCAGGCCTTGTCCAGTAAGGAAGGCAGAGAGCTTAAAAGCTCTTTCCACAAACTGGGAAAACCCAGCACAAAATAACTTTTAAATTCTCTGCCTTCTTTACCAGGCAAGGCACTCAGCATGTGTGCTCAGTGATGCTCTTATGAGATCTTGCAGGGCTGTCTGAGTTCTCGAGAGATCTCACATAAACACCCCCAGGCAGGCAAGGCTCTGGAAGGGTGATGCACACACGGGCACAGTTTGAGTATATGCATTCTTAGATATACGTGCCATCCCTGGAACATAACCACCACGCAATATAAGCTGCTGAAGAAGACCTCTGAGGTGTACTCAGTTAAACCTCTGTGCAAGTTCCTCCAGTGGATGTACCCTGGCAGAGAGTCTCAGGTGAAGCACTTCCACAAGCTGCTCAAGAAGCTGCTCAAGAGTGATTTTGGATGCTTGCTGGACAAGCACAAGACCTTCCTGTGATACTATGATCAGCTGTATTCCACAAAGCCAATATTTCCATTTTCTGAAAACCAGATCTGCAGAACCTTTACCTGGAAAGATTCTTTTGACAAGAGGTCTCTCTTCATAGGATCTGTCCAACTTGCTTTAGCAAGTCTAAGCTGTGGGAAGACTCATGTGTTGTTCAGTCGTGGAGCGTTGATTAGCATCACTAATAAAGTATCTTCAAAGAAGCCCTGCTTGTTATAACTAAGGGAAACTTGCCACAAGCACATTAAAACTGTAGTTCCAGTTCATGTTTATTATAATTTATATATCCCACTCTACCATGGGGGCTTTCAGCCTGGTTTCAAACTCTCCAACATTCCTCAGATGAAAATAAGAACATTTCTCACTCCCCCACAACCAACCCTCATCGATCAATGGGGCTTACTCCCAGGTAAGTGCATATAGAATTACAACTGCAGTTTTTTTTAAAAGAAAGTAAATACAGTCTGTCTGCCTACAGTTCCCTACCATCACCATCATCATGATCATCACACTCACATGTTAAACACTGCTCAGCTAATTGTTGATCATCTCTCTATGCAGCGCTTATTTTAAGTGTAAGCCAAATAATTCAAAGAAACAGGCAAATGATTTATGCAATGCTGTTGATGCACATGGCACTTTCCAAAAGGACAAGGCCATGCCCCAAGGAAATTCCAATCTACATTTCAGATAGGGAAGGCAGCAAAAGGAACAGAGGGAGGGAGGGAGGGAGAACCAAAGCAGTAGCATGAGGCAACAGGGACACATTTCCACAAATGTCTTTACATGTACTTCGGCTTCTATAAATGAATAAACATAAATTAGAGTCAGTAAACACTTTCATCTTACAAGTACCTTTTCTCCCAAGAAAGCTGGACCCTTTGTATAGCAGATCAAAGCTCCAGGTGGCTTTATAGATGGGATGCCCCGGTCTGGATGCTTTCTGAGGTCCTCTCCATTCCACCGCCTGGGTTCCTTATGTTGCCCTCCTTCAGCAACTGGGCACTGCACACCCTATGCCTCTTGTACTCATTGGCTCTGCCAGGGCATCCATTCCTGACTGGGTGGTAACTGGCCAAGGTTCACCCTCCTCTCCTAAGTAGAAATGCTCTGTTGTGCATCTCTTCTTGGAACAAGCATTGGGGGAAAAACCCTCCTTTCTGTTTAATCAGCACTCCAGTCAACCTCAGTTGTAGATCACCTTCCAGAGTTAGATTTTCCTCCGAGCTACAAGAAGTGTTTTAAGTTGCAAGCCAGAGCAGGGAAGTATTTATTATTTCTCCATCTCTTGACTTCTGCAGGAGTCTGTCAGCCAAAGAATGCACTCAGTCTCCTGTGGCTTTGCTATGCATCACCTTTCCTAAGAGCTCAGTGGTGTGGTTAAACTCTTGTGGTGTTTCTGTGTAGGTAGGAAGGCAGGCAGGGAGATTGCTGCATTTGGAAGACTTCATAAGCCCCTGATCAGCATTATCTAACCATTGTATAGGGATTGATTAAACTACCCATTTCCATTCTCATTTCTAGTTCCCCACCTGTCTGCAGCAATATGTGTACACACACACACACACACACACACACACACACAGTGGTACCTCGGGTTACATACGCTTCAGGTTACACACGCTTCAGGTTACGGACTCAGCTAACTCAGAAATAGCACCTCAGGTTAAGAACCTTGCTTCAGGATGGGAACAGAAATCGTGCTCCAGCGGCGCGGCGGCAGCAGGAGGCCCCATTAGCTAAAGTGGTGCTTCAGGTTAAGAACAGTTTCAGGTTAAGTACGGACCTCCGGAACGAATTAAGTACTTAACCTGAGGTACCACTGTATATATAACCTCCTCACAAAAACATTGTGAGCATTCTAGAGCTTGTCTGCACCTAAGTTTAGTGTATTCAAATTTGTTTAGGTTCCCATTTAAGCCTGTGTACACACATAGCCTATGAATGCACAGGGGCTGTCCCCCCCCCAAGAGTCTGCTTTTGTACATGGTGGTTTGCAATTGTACACACCTTTGCACGATAACGTCATCTACTATCCATGTTGTCTGTATACACGTGGGCATGTTTACAAACTAGTGTGTAATGGTGTTCTCTATCCACCTTCCCTCAATTAGTGTTTTCATACTCTCTCTCACACACGGGTGGCTAATTTAGTGTGTTGCTTCCTATTTTGCCTATTTCATCCTTAGGCAAGTTAAACATGAGGTTGGGTGTGGGGCACAGTCCTACAATGTTAGTAGGTCTGTCCCAGTGGGAGGGGGACATGAGAAATCTCACTTTGTGTACACATGCACAAAAATGGAGTATATGTGCAGGAATCTGTGAGCTATGGAACAAGCCCAGTCTATTCTAGTTTTTAAAAGCACAAGACCCAATAGAATCATTAATATAAGACGAGATGGGTAAACGGAGCCTCCATGTTTTGAGGAAGTGTACTTAGGTCAGTGGTGTAGCGTAGGTTGCCAGAGCCTGGGGCCGTGTGGAGGGGATGGGGTGGGAGGGAAACGGACTGCGTACGCATGAGCGTTCAACTGTCTAGCGGTGTCCGCGTCACCCAAGAGATCACAGCCACAGAGATAAGAAAAGAAGAGTCATTCCATTGTTTGAAGAGATCATTTCCTGGTTCACATGGAGAAGCCATTTTTAACAGAGCACAGTGGCAGAAGCGTGCAGCTGTATTGAGGCAGTACTGGGTGTTGAAATTCTACGCCACTAACACTGTATGCTTAAAGCAGAACAGCAATGACTGGTTGCTGCTCAATCGCCTACGGTTAAAAGGCAAGAGCAAAACAATACAAAATGCTACATCTGATTTGTCAAGTGCCAATTTTTTCCTTTGTATTTTAATTTTTTGCTTCTCTCATTCAGGTGCTTCTCTCTTATTTAAAATGTACAGTGGTACCTCTGGTTATGTACTTAATTCGTTCCGGAGGTCCTTTCTTAACCTGAAACTGTTCTTAACCTGAAGCACCACTTTAGCTAATGGAGCATCCCACTGCCACCGCGCCACCGCAGCACGATTTCTGTTCTCATCCTGAAGCAAAGTTCTTAACCTGAAGCACTATTTCTGGGTTAGCAGAGTCTGTAACCTGAAGCGTATGTAACCTGAAGCATAAGTAACCCAAGGTACCACTGTATTTAGCCCAACTCTTTACTGGTGTGCTGTACTGCCACCTGTTGGTGGGGATGTGCCATCACCAGACCATACTTTACCTGGTATATTATACTGTATACCAACTCCCTGGGACAGTTTATTGTTGTACATTGTTTCTAAATTTAGTGTTGTATATTGTTTTAATTGTCTGTTTTAACCATATTTGCACAGCAGTTTTTAACGTTATGAGTGTCCTCTATTTAAGAAGCTTCTACTCTGCAGCCTCTTATAGTTGTTTTATCTGCGAGTCTTTTAGTTCATATGCTCTTACAGTTGTTTTAACTCTGTGTCTTTGTTGGTTTTTAGCTCTTATCTGTTTTAATTATTAGTTTTTTATCCATCCATTATCTGTGTTTAATATTTTATTCGTATGTTTTATGCCTGTTTCCTTGTCCTCATTTGCCCTAACAATTATCGGTCAAAAATCCCAACTGCTATTTTATCTATATGCTTTTCTTAATCCTGGTCTCCGACCGTAATAAAGTTCATACTGTATACAGTATAGTTGACTATTATACAGTATCTTTAAAGCCCGTGTTTCCTCCTTCAAATAATTCTGGGCATTGTAGTTGCTGAGACATGAAACTCTGTGAGGAGTACATAGCAGTGTCCGGGGAGCGGAGTGGAATGTTCTTTAAAGGTGTAGTGTGTCTGCAGCCTATGAGGCAATACAGCCTATAGCCCCAAGAAGAGTCTGAACATATAAGCAGCTGTATTGATCCATTATTAAACACACACACAAAAGAAGCAGGACATAGCACAATACCTAATTTATTAGGTGGCATGACTTCAATCCTATGCTGTTTTCTGCAAGCAAGCTCCAAGGAAATCAGAGTTGCTTACGTCTGACTGCAGGTTCAACGTATACAGCATGTTAAGCTTTAACAAAAGATCTTTATGCAATTGAAATTCTCTCTTTAGGGACGCGGGTGGCACTGTGGGTAAAACCTCAGCGCCTAGGACTTGCCGATCTCATGGTCGGCGGTTCGAATCCCAGCGGCAGGGTGCGCTCCCGTCGTTCGGTCCCAGCGCCTGCCAACCTAGCAGTTCGAAAGCACCCCGGGTGCAAGTAGATAAATAGGGACCGCTTACCAGCGGGAAGGTAAACGGCATTCCGTGTGCTGCGCTGGCTCGCCGTCACGCTGGCCACGTGACTCAGAAGTGTCTGCGGACAGCGCTGGCTCCTGGCCTATAGAGTGAGATGAGCGCACAACCCTAGAGTCTGTCAAGACTGGCCTGTACGGGCAGGGGTACCTTTACCTTTACCTTTACCTTTAGTTTTTAATTAGAAATTCAAGCAAGCTTGTAAAGGGGTATTGCCATTTAAACTGCTACCACAAAGCAGGAACCACATCAAAGAAAAAACATATATAGCCTCTGCTTGGTTATTGTCCTCATTCTCTGACTTGGTCTATGCTAAGCTGTCACAAACAAACTCGAAAGCCTCCTTATCACCTCATTCACATGCCAGAGCAAAGACGGTCCATCAATTTCCCTAGCCCTCTAGCAGAAAATGCCATTGCTCCTGTGCTCTGGAAAAAATAGTATAACCCTGTAGCTACACACTCCTACACTTCGCTTTGCTATGCTACTATTCTGCTTCCCAGCCACTGGCCAAACCTGGACTAGAAGACTTGGACCCAGAAAGGTCCACAACTGGGAATTATCTTTGGGTTCCTTGTGATTACTGATAGAACCGTCTGTAACCTAAGACAGCCAATGAGAAAGATAGACGGAGTCAGGTGGCCAAGATGGAAGACAAGCCAGTGGAACACAATGTCAGGAGCTGCGGGGATCTGTGCACAGCTTGCCTCCTGTGGTGATCTGATGAAGTGCAGGTAGCAACTTCTCAGCACCTTTGGGTGCTAGACGATTCCTCCCATCCAGGCCAACCATTGGATCACTCTGGAAAAGGAGGAGTATAAAGGACTTCCAGCTCCCATCAAGCCTTGTCTGAACTAGAAGGTCTTCCTGAGCTCTACTGTATTCCTGTAGCTGTTTCACTTAAGTAAAGTATTATTATGTGTCTGCACCCCAATCTTTTAGCAGCAAGAGACTCCGGGGGCAGGGTACTGTGCTTACCCCGGATTTGGTTTCCAAATGATAAGTGGGTTTCAAATAATAATTTCTCCCTTTCCCCCAGATATGTAGGATGCGAGTTCCAGTAACACTCAGAGCATTTAATGGGCCTTATTCCCATAGAGATACAGTGGTACCTCGGGTTACATACGCTTCAGGTTACAAACTCCGCTAACCCAGAAATAGTACCTCGGGTTAAGAACTTTGCTTCAGGATGAGAACAGAAATCGTGCTCCGGCGGCACAGCAGCAGCAGGAGGCCCCATTAGCTAAAGTGGAGCTTCAGGTTAAGAACAGTTTCAGGTTAAGAACAGACCTCCGGAACGAATTAAGTACTTAACCCAAGGTACCACTGTATATACTTATATTTGCAGCCTTTAGTGCCATTCCAAATGAGGAAAGAATTCTATGCCTTTACAAAGAGTAATTCAGTGAAGTCCATTCCTGTCACAAGGACAACTAAGCAGGCTAGGACAAACATATATTTTTAAGCCTGGGATGCATATAAGAAAGAAAGAAAGAAAGAAAGAAAGAAAGAAAGAAAGAAAGAAAGAAAGAAATATAAGGAGAAATAACTAATGCATCAAGCCCCTGACAGAGTATTTAGGCTATAAAGCCAATGAAATATCTTTGGTGCTGGCAGCGAGTGCTGAGTCTCCTGGCTGCTTGTTCAGACTAATAACTCGGTAGCCATAGAATTAAGTAATGGAGGCCATTATCCTACACAGACCCAACAGTAGGCAAAAATAAAAGCAGAGAGAAAGAGAGCAGATGACTAGGGAAGACAGGTTCCAGAAGATTTGTGCCAGTCTGCTTTGCAGCGGCGAGGGAGGTATGTGTGGGAAATACTTATAACACACTTATAGTCACTCTGGGTGTCTTCCAAGTTCCAACACATAAAACACATATAATTAAATAAAAGTTTTTAAAAAACCAAAAAAACTTTACAGGCATTGTTTATTAAAAGAATCTGGAACACAGTTAACATTGGCTTTTCATTCTGAAGTAAAACCCGCACTGCCAACTACTCTGCAGGGTAAAAACACCCCTGATTTGACCTTAAGGTGTGGATCATGGTTTCAAATAAAAAGGTAGATGCCAATGCAATGTAATCAAAATAATAATAATAATAATAATAATAATAATAATAATAATTTATTATTTATACCCCGCCCATCTGACTGGGTTTCCCCAGCCACTCTGGGTGGCTTCCAATACAATATTAAAATACAATAATCTATTAAACATTAAAAGCTTCCCTAAACAGGGCTGCCTTCAGATGTCTTCTAAAAGTCTGGTAGTTGTTTTTCTCTTTGACATCTGGTGGGAAGGCGTTCCACAGGGTGAGCACCACTACCGAGAAGGCCCTCTGCCTGGTTCCCTGTAACTAGGCTTGCAGCGAGGGAACCACAGAAGGCCCTTGGCACTGCACCTCCGTGTCCGGGCTGGATGATGGGGGTGGAGACGCTCCTTCAGGTATACTGGACCAAGTTCGTTTAGGGCTTTAAAGGTCAGCACCAACACTTTGAATTGTGCTTGGAAATGTACTGTAGGGAGCTGCCTGATCCCAAAGTCGGACCACTGGTCCCTCTATGTCTGTATTGTCTACTGAGGTTCTCCTGGGTTTCAGGCAGGATTCTTTCTCAGCTCTACCTGGAGATTCTGGGGGTTGACTCTGGGACCTTCTGCGTGCAAATTGGATGCTCTGCCAATGAACCATGCCCCTTCCTCTCCACCACCAGCATGCGTGCAAACGCAGGCGTTTCCAGTTAATGCTGATATTATTTCTTTCGATACAAAGTGGAAGCACGTTAGCATGGAGACATCTGTGGGCATGTCCACAGCAGAGTAAATTGTGGATGCTCACTAGCCTGTCTCCCCATTAATACAGAGAAAAGGACCAGGTAGAGCAAACTGGCTATAAGCTCCTCTTCTGGCGCTCATGTGTGTTCTGACAATGACATCATTGTTCCTGCTCTAAAAAGAGGCCCAGAATGTCACTGCCCCTCCACTACATCACTAGGAGCACTCTTGTGTTTGAGGATGAATGTAATACTCCAACATTTTGTTGCAGGTGCTACTGGTAATAATATCATACAGGAACTAGGCGACTGGTAATTCTAATTGTACCCCAAAATCTGTCCCCTGAGGCAGGCTGCTGCACCCTGCCTTATGATAGGGCCGGCCTGCCCAGTTCTCCTCCACTACTCCTGTTCTGTGACAGTTTTATGATTCATCCAGTGCCTCTCTGACCGTATTCCGCCCCTGAAACTAGATAGGGGCAGCAGCTGTCATCTCTGAGTCACTAAGCTTGGGTAATATATTTAGCCACATTTCCTGCTGGGAATTTTGCCAAGCCAGTTACCTGAGATTGCAACGACTGCACTGGATATTTTGTGTGTGGAAACCTTCTGCTTTGCCACTGCCTCCCGTGAGAAAGATAGAGCCACCCTATTCTCCCTGGGCTGGGCTTGTCCAAGAGTGAACCCAGGGCCTGTTTCAAAATACCATACATGTCTCATTTTCTGTCTTTAGTTTGTTTATTTAATAGCATTTATCAACTGCTTCATAGTTCAAAAGTCGCCAAGTGATCTGTAGTCTATAAGAGCAAATAATGCATCATTAAAACATTAACATGAAAAAACAGCCTAAAACCAATAAAACAGCAATATGAAAGGAAATAAAACAGATATCCAGAGGATTCAAACATGTAAAACAGAGTTCCATCTTATCGGGCAGAGAAAGCCTGGGCAAAACAATAAGTCTTCACAAAAGGTGTGGAGCAACTGATGTTTCTGCTCTTGGGCAAACAATTGCTTTGATTGAGGTGATTTAATCAGAGAAATGGTACAGGAGGAAAGGAAACCCTTTCCTTCCAATCAAATCCTGAGCCCCCCTGCCACTGCTTTGCATATCTTAATGCCCTCACCCAGATCTTCACTATCTTGCATTTCTATTCTATTCTATTCTATTCTATTCTATTCTATTCTATTCTATTCTACCCTTCCTCCCAAAGGAGTCTAGGGTGCCAAACACAAAAAGTTAAAACAATGCAATTAAAAATGAAAACATTTAAACATATAAGATCAATTAAAAATATAAAACGAAGAAGAAGAAGAAGAAGAAGAAGAAGAAGAAGTTGTACCCAACTAAGTTCTACTCAAAATAGACCCACTGAAATTAATGCAACTAGGTTAGTCATACCCATTAATTTCAGTGGGTGTGCTCTGAGCAAAACTTTGTTGGAGCCAAGCCCATAATGGTACTGCTGCTACTAATAGTAATTGTTGTTGTTGTTGCTGTTGTTGTTATTATATTTCTTCCCTACTGGGAGCTCAAAGTGGTGTACATGATTCTTCCCCTCCATTTTTTCTCACAACACACTGAAACTGTAGTTATATGAGGGGAACGGGGTGAGGGAGTGGGTGTGTCTCCTAACAACTCTCAGCACCCTTAACAAACTACAGTTTCCAATATCCTTTGGGGCAGCCATGACTGTTTATTTTATTTTTTTTAATAATATTTATTAAAATTTGAAAAGTTACAAAAAGAAAAAATAGAAAACAGCATACTAAGCAAAAACTGAACATCACATCACAATAAAGAAAAAAGAAAAAAAATACAATGAATCTTCTCATAACTTGTCTTTCATTTACTTGTTTCCTTGACCTCCTCACACCTCCCTTTTTTCTATTCTAGTTCAATTAGCTATTTCAGCAAGTCCTTTCCATCTTTTCCAATTTTTGTCCTCTATTTTATCTTAATATAATGTAACTTTCCCTCCTTTCACCATTTAACAATCTGTTTTTTCTTAATCCTTTACAGCATCTCTGCTAAAACCACATTACTTCATTCCAACATCCTTCTAACATTCCTTAATTTTACAATGTTTCTGTAAGTAAACTTTAAATTTCTTCCAATCTTCTTCCACCAACTCTTCTCCCTGGTCTCGGATTCTGCCAGTCATTTCCGCCAATTCCATGTAGTCCATCACCTTCATCTGCCATTCTTCCCGGGAGCCATGACTGTTTAAAGTTATACATTACTATAAATGCATAATGTGGATGTGGCCTGAACAGTTCTGTAAGTAACGTATGTATTCTGTCACTGAGCTTTGCACTCTCCCTGCCTTGTGTAGGTTTGCAGAGCTTATCAGAAGGACCAGGATGTGACTCAGAAGCAGGTAGCAATGCTGAAGTGGGCACACGTCAGCAAAAGGCCTTTCCTTGGTTGCCTAAGAGGACATCCTAGTGACCTTAGGTGAGCAACTGATGTAGATGAACTCAGCTGCAAACGCTCACTGGCTTTGGTCTCACTAGCCATCTCCATAGCAAATGGCGTACACCTGAGAGGTGCTGGAACTGAGCAGAAAAAAGCCCTGGGTGTTGTCATTCAAATGGTTTGCGTGTGGTGTGCCGCATCTTGTGATTGATTATTCAGGGTGGGGCTTACCTGCCCTCCCTCAATATTTTATCCAAGTTGGCACCCCTGCTTCTGTTATATCCACGTACGTGTGAGGAAGTTCCATTAGGACTTACTTTTAAGTAGACGTGTAGAATTGCCCTGTTAGAATTCTAAACATCCCCCCCCCCCAAATTTGGTATTCACTGAAAACAATGTTCTACTCTGAGTACGGCTTAGCTGGATACAACCCAAGCTTTTTATAACAAAATAATAATAATATGGGCCACTTTCATTTCTAGTTTGTATTTCTGCTTTTTCTACATATTCCCTGTTGTTTTAGTTGCTTTTTCTATTATTACTTGCCACCCACTACCTCCTCTGCTTTACGCTTCTGCCCAGGTTTCATTTCTGGGATGATAGACATGCTTTGCATATCAATAACATCACAAGCACTTCCCCCCAAGGCCCAAAGAGGCCCATTGAAATACCAAGATTTCCAGTTATTTCAGGTTTTTTTTTACTAGACTATCAGCTTTGAGCACTGTTTTAATCTTCATCCCCCATGAGAAACTTTCCTACAATTAGATGGTAAACAATGACAAGAGTTCCTTTTAAATCACCACAAGGAAACAAATAAAGGAAGTAAACTTGTTTTTACTGAGTCACCAAGAACCTTTACAAAGTCCAAAAGTCTAGAAATTGCATCAATGAGATTTAACAAAGCACAGCAGAATTTGACAGATGCATAGATATGGGTGACTGAGAATATGTGTGCTTAAGTGACTTCATAAAGAATAACAAGTTTATATTATGATTATGATCATTGAATTTATGTGTCAACTACACAGGAGCTTATTGCTAACTTACATTTAAAAACAAAACATATCTGTCTAAAGCGCAGATGATCAAGCAGCCACAGTAAACAATATTTAGTCACTGGCCGAGAAAAAACAAGTATAAATAACAAAACAGCAACAACAAACAAAGTGTTGCATTGCTTAAAAAAATACAAATCCTGATTCAGGCTTTTACTTAATGTGTTCTTATTTAAAGTATTTTCAGTATTTGTTTTTGTAAATGTGATTTACTGTGTACCATTGAGTCTGTTTTGAATTTTTGCAAAGAACACTGGCAATAAGCAAAGAAGGTTTGACCTGACCTGTTCTAGCTTTTAATACTAGAAGGAAAAGTCTTCACTTAGGGCCCTGGGCATGTAAAGTGGGTATCAGGCAAGTTTCCTTGGGGAGAGCATTCCACAGGTGTGGCACCACCACTGAGAAATTCCTCTCTCGTTGCCACCCTCAAAATCCCAGGAAGAGGGGGCACCCTGAGCATGACCTCCAATGACCTGAGGTAGGCTCATAGACTCTCAACATTTTACAGGCATTTACCTGTTAAAGGAACCCAGAGATAGATGTAGAAAGCTGGTCAGCGGTCAGCACTATTGGACATCACACAAGTCTTTGTTCTTCCTGGTGTGCTTCTCAACCCATCAATCAGAAGTGACCTAACCCACATAATCCTGCTGTTGTGAATCACATAGAAATGCCACAGCTGCCTGCTGGTAATCCCCATTAATTAACAGGACAGTCTTGTCTCTTCCTATTTAGGAGAACATCCCACTGGTGGATGTGTACACATTACTAGTTAGTCTGGCTCCAGTGTGGTCCCACTGTTGGTGTTTGGGACAAAGTACACACAGCGTTAGCCACAATCCACAGGTCGTCTGTAGCTTCTTGAGAGATACTCCTGTTTGGCTCGCTTTCCCTTCAAACAGCCTCCATCACTTAGGAAACAGAAGCAGCAATTAATCTGAGGGGTGCGCACTTCACCCAATCGCTGCAGACGACAGGTTCAGTGAACTGGAGTTTGGTGCAGGGAAACAAATCAGGTTAAGACACCCCTGCCCCCTCTCTGGTATGACCAGCAACATTAAAAAGTGACTTGAAATGCAGCATGTGGGGAGAATGTCACTGTGGTTTGAATCACTAATATGTACATAGCCTGATTCCAGCTTAAACCCAGAAAAGTGGGTACAGGACTGGAGCCTAATTGTCCCAGAAGAACCTCTGAATTTAGCAGCCCTACCCATTTACAGCTGCTTGCTAGACTCCAGCTAATTATTGAACACCAAACATATACATTTATTGATGCTATGTCTTTTTCAAGGGGATGTACCCTCTCAGTTTTATCCTCATAACACCCCTGCGAGGTAGCTTGGTTAAGAGACAGAGACTGGCCCAAGGTCACCCAATGAGCTTCATGGCTGAGTGGGGATTTCAACCCAACATCTTTCAAATTATAAGCCAATATAAGCAAGAGCATTTTTGCTAAATTAGTATTTGAAAGATGGTGGAACTACCACTGAGCTTTTTGGCAGTGTAACCTGTATTATCTTCACTCTTCTTAACAGCAGCGAAAGTTTCCTTGGCCGTCAGCAGACATTGTGCTTTATGGAGTTCTCCCTGACCACAGGGCACATCGCTTTTGCTGTTGCTGTTGATGGCAAGGGAATTGTTTGCACTCAGCAGAAAATAAGAGAAGTGCAAGTGAGGCAGCCTATAATTTCCCCATGATGAGACAGGAGTTGTTGCTTCATTTCTATCAACCTTTTTGCGGAGCCGCTGACCCATTATTTTCCTGCTTCATCCTTCAGTAGTTTTGGAATTGGATAACTTTTTTTGCTATTGTAGTTTTTAAAGTGATATTTAGAATGGCAAGTAATTACATCTCTGACAGCCCAAGTCAGAGCTCAGGGGCTCAAGTCGGTGTCATTTAAAAAATGGAATTCTACCAATAATCCAGAGGCCAGTCTGTACTGCTTTGAGGTGGCTCAGGCCTGTCTCTTGCTCACGATGGATGTGAATGTTTCCCGAAGTAATGAATCTGCTTTGCGCAGATTGGTTAGCTGCTGTAGGGTGTGGCTTTCCAAAGGAGGACCTCTGTCTGGCACATGCAGCCTTGGGAGGGAAAAGAGCATGTAGACAACCTTCTTCATGCTCCGTGGAAGTACATAGATAGGCCAGATGGCTAGACACCAGGAATTCAGAGCTGAAGAAGGTGAGATTGGCAATGAGACATTGAATCAATCATCAAATGAACTTTGACTAAGGCTATGCAAACATTACCATTAATGGCTCCAGTGCACTCCCACGACTGGTCTTTGAAGCCATGTATGCATGTCTTTAGCCACAGTCCATATCTGTCCTGTTGTTTCTTGAGTAATACTACTGTTTGATGTGTTGTCTCTCAAACCAGATTCCATTCAATCTGAAAGCACAAGCTGCATTCATTCTGCAGTTAAGGTGAGGTGTGTACATTCAAGACAGCGGTTGCACATGTGCAGATGACAGCTTCATAGAATAGGAGTTCGGCGGGCAAGGAGTGGGGCTGCAGGCATGGGAAAACATAAATGTGTGCCAGATTAAGACAACCTCACCCCTTCTCTGGTGTGTACAGCAACATGCAAATGTGACTTGAAATGCACAGGAGGCAGGAATAACCTTTTTGCATTTAAAGCCACTAATGAATACATATCCACATGTTTTTGAACACTTGAGCTGGGCTTTTGGCACCCAAATAACCTGTGGAGAGAAATAAACAAAAAGTAGAGCCATAGCTTAATGGTAGAGCATCTGCTTTACATGTGGAAGGTCCCAAGTTTGAAGCCCCCAACATATTTAGGTAGGACTGCCTGAAACCCTGGAGAGCGGCTGCCAGTCAGTGTCTGCAATACTGAGCTGGATGCTCCTTGAAGCATCACTAGCTTGTCTCAATGACAAAACATATGTTATTGACCAGGTCTTTACACATGCAGGTACCATACTTAACCAATTTGGCTGGGCCGTTGTCTTAACAAAGAATTAAATAGTTAAAAGAGTTAAATTCTTAACAAAGAGTTTGGCAGTTTCTTATATTGTGAACCACCCTGAGGTCACAGAATTGGGCAATTCTATTATTTTTAAGTAAATAGATAAATCTTTAAAAATGTTTGTAGGGGGGAAACATTCCATTTTTAATGAATAGAATAGGGGCTAAATTATCTGGAAAGTAAGCTAGAGAAATCCTTCCAATCAAACCCTGAGCCCCACTGCTGCAGCTTTGCATATCTTAATCCCTTCACCAAGATCTTCACTATCTTGCATTTCTATTCTATTCTGTTCTATTCCACCCTTCCTCCCAAAGGTGCCTAGGGTGCTAAACACAAAAAAGTTAAAACAATACAATTAAAAATGAAAACGTGTTATAGGAATTCTAAGGTCTTATATATATATAAATTAAATGTACATAAATGTACAAGGTAAACACATACATAAGTATACAAGCCACGTGCCTTAAATAGTGCAGGAGAGCAATCCTGAAGCCATTTTGACTTTTTCAGTGACCTCAAATATTCCTCTGCAGTAAGGGAGGCCATTGGGAAAACCTTCCCATTGTCTTTTTGCTTGCAACACCTGTCTTAAGGGCGTCTTAGTGTATGAATAGGGTGAGCCTGTGACCTGGATTCAGGAGCCAAAGTATTAACCATCACAAAAAAATGGCCAGATTGCCCAGGTAATGCAATCAGTGACCATTATCAGGTATCCTGGCAGACAGTGATGTGATGTATGTATGATGTTTTTTGGGGGGTGAATGGGTCTTGGGCTACAGGGTGGGCAATTTCAAGAGTCTTGCTTGCGCACCATTGTTCAGTGTTCTTCTCCCTCCTGCATGTGGTGAGTTTGCAACAGTTCCTTTAATAAAGATCAAGCTTACTAGCTGTTTTGCTTCTCAGTATACTCCGGTTGGCCTCTGTTACTTTCTCCTACCATAGGGAACCTTAGAAGGACTCTATATGGGCTCCTGGAAACCAGGAAAGAGGAGCAGTTTTTCTTACAACACTTTAACTTGAAACATGGTGAAACTTGATCCTTTGGGCATATTCTCCTTATTTCAACTTTGATATTTGTTACACGAAATTTTACAGCCCAATTCCTCAAGGGACTTGAGTCCATGATAGGTCAGAGAATAATGGATGGAGGCAGGAACCAGGAAAGCAAGGAATTTCTTTTATTTTTTCTGTTGCAACAGAGTTCCCTCTCCCCACTGCAATGTGAGGACCCAGAACAAAAGCGTGTAACAACTCTTACTTTAAAAACTGCCCAACCCCTTCGCCAAAGACCACTCAAAAGCATCATACAGTGGTGCCTCGCAAGACAAAATTAATCCGTTCCGCGAGTCTCTTCATCTTGCGGTTTTTTCGTCTTGCGAAGCACGGCTATTAGCGGCTTAGCGGCTATTAACGGCTTAGCGGCTATTAACGGCTTAGCGGCTTTAAGAAAAAGGAAACAAACTCGCAAGAGCTTCGCAAGATGTGCAAGCCCATAGGGAAATTCGTCTTGCGGAACGACTCAAAAAACGCAAAACCCTTTCGTCTAGCGAGTTTTTCGTCTTGCGAGGCATTCGTCTTGCGGGGCACCACTGTACACGCATTCTCCCCCAGAATTCATGAGAACCGTATTTTGTTGAGGCCGGTGCTGTGGAGTGTAACTGACGGGCCAACCACAGTTCCCAGGCTTTTCTTGGAGCGGGGACAAATGTACTCTAAATGTATGTTGTGTGATTGTGACCTAATGCACAACTACCCTCTGAACTGTTGATGAGTAAAAACAAGATACATGCAAGACCGAGCAAGAGAAGCAGGACACCTCCCTCTCAGGAGCTGCTACAGTCCCTCCGCTCCACATCACATCCTCAGCTGCTCCCGCATCCCTTCATTTTCCCGACATGCCCCTCTCTCGAGAGGTTCAAATCAAACAACAGCAGCAAAAACAACTCCTCCGCCTGCGCCATCCTCCTCCTTTCCTTTTCCCTTTTAACCACTCCGAGTTCCCTCCCAAGCCTAGCAACAGGCGGACGCAATTCCTATTGGCTATCTGTTCTCAGACTTCGCTCTCTCATTGGCTAGCCCGAGCGAGAGAGGACGAGGCCCTGTTGTGCGTGGCTCCCCCCCTCCTCCTCGCTCGTACGTAAGAGGGGAGAATGTGGCCGCCATTTTGTGTGCGAGTTTGCTTCAGCGGAAGCCGAGAGCGGCAGCGGCGGGAGGCGAAGAGAGGAGCGGAGCGGGCTGCGCTTTAGCGGTGAGACGAAAAGGACTGCGGCTCCCGCGGCAGTCGGGAATGTGTTGGGCGGCCGAGGGGAGGCTCTGGGTGCGGCGGGTGGAGGGAACCTCTGTGTGGGTTCGCCGCCATGTTGTGTCTCCCCCATTTAGGATGGGTCTTTCTTCCCTAATTGGTGGTGGAAGTGATAAGAAATGGTAAGATTTTCAAGGTGGGGGGAGAGGAATCCGGGGTAGCTGGCGCCTAACTCTCTGTCCGTGTTTATGCGGAACTGAACCTCAGAGGGTTGTCTCCTCCTAAGCTCTACTCTTGAGTAGGCGTATTGAAATGGACCTACGTTAGCCGCATCCATTGATTTCAATGGGTCTTGTGAGTAAGAGCTCAAGCTCGTTTCTTCCTTCCCTTTTCTCTGGGCGGGGGAGAGACTCCGGTTTCCTTCACTTGCGTGAGATAAATAAGGCAGCAACAACAGGGCCCTTTAATACCAACAACTACAAAAACCCGCATCGGGTTGTTCCTGACCAAATCATACGCTGAGAGTAAGACTCGCTGAAATTGGTGGACTTGGGTTATAGACCGTGTCCCATTTATTTCTCGGCGGATCTGCTCCCGAGTGTGACTTCGTAGGATACAAGCCCGTTTCAGGACGTTGACCAGTACAGCCCCCCCCCTCCTAATAACGTTGGGGGGGGCATTGTTTTCTTGTGGGAAAGGAGGAAATCGAAGCTCCCCCCCCCCCTTGGTGTTGGCGGCGGGAAGGGAAAGACTTTAGGCTTCGGTTTCCCCGGAGGATTGGTGGTTTCTTTTTCAGCAGTGAGGCTTTACGAATTCCCCTTTGTGTTTGTGTGTCGCGGTGGTAAGGCTTTACTTGGGAAACGAATTCCAGAAGTGATAAGTATATAGGAGGTGGGTAAAGTATCCTGCCTTGTTTTGAACCCAGGACCGATTTTTTCCCTGTAGTGGTAAAGGAGGTTAGATAAAGAAGCAGGGTTGGGGGGGGGAGGTCGCTATCAAAAACAGTATGAAATAAAATTTGGTGAAGTTTGCAGTGTGCGCAGTTAGGAAAATATGTGATCCTGCTGAGGATTTTGTTTTTATTCCTTTGGTCATGTGAGTGGGCAAAGAAAGTGGAACAAGTATGTATCCTTGATTTAAAGATCTCTCCAAGTAACACACGAAAGAAACTAGATAAAATGCAGCTTAAATCTGAAAACCAATCAGAAAACAAATATATATGAAACATTGTGATGGTGTTGTAGTGCTCCCTAAATAATTGAAATAAAGGGGTTTAAGATGCCACCAACTGCATACTGCATATCTGTGTGAGAGTATTCTTGGCAACAGTGGATAGAGGGTTTGCTTGAAGGAAGAGAAGTGCTGCCATGTAGTTTCTATTGGAAGGAGGGAAGAAATGTTTTGCATGCAAAGGATACCAGGTTTTATCCCTGGCATCTTAGAAAAATAATAATTAGGGAGCAGAGCAGTAGTTGGTGAGACGCCTCTTCTGGAGAGTCACTGCCAGTCAGAGTAGACAGCATAGGAGCCAACTCCAGGGGGCTTTGGCCTCCACAATAAAATATTTGGGGGGGGCTGGGCCCCCACAAAGTTCATGGGCATTCCCATTCAAATTGTGTGTGTGCACTGCATCATGTGATCGATTATGCAGGGGGTGGGGCTTATTTGGCCCCCCCCCACAATATTTTATTCAAGTTGGCGCCCCTGGTAGACAGTCCTGGACTAAATGGACTGGGTATAAGACATTTTATGAATCTAACCCCCTTTCATATTGTCTTGAATGGGAGTACTGGCTTCTTGAATAAACTTTTCTGTTCAAATATCTAGCTGTGCTTGCTTTTTAAAGAAATAAATAAATTCCGGAATCTTACTCTTCCTGAAAAAGGAGGATTCTGGTAGTCATAATCTCAGGAAAAGGATTATCTGTTTTAAATTTGACTGACTCCAGTTAACGACCATAATGATTAAATTGTCGGATACTGAGCTTGTTTAAATAGAAACTGTTTAAATGAATTAGTTTCAGCACTTGTTGCTGAATATCTTAACTACAAACCATTGAACATTTGCACATAAGGGTTTGCTGCTAAAGTTTTTTTTCATTGACATGTTTCTGGTTAATGCAGCCTTCCTTAGCCTTGTGTCCTCTAGATGTTTTGATGGGAATTGTATTCAAAAACATTGGGATACAGCACATTTGAGAAGTCCGGGTTAATTTACTATTGTAATGAGTGGGGAGTTAAAAGAGTACCTTTTGGAGTTAAAAATAAATACAGTGGACGCTCGGGTTGCAAATGTGATCCATGTGGGAGGCACGTTCACAACCCGCAGCACCATGTCTGTGCATGTGCGACTTAGCGCTTATGCACAATAGTGCTTCTGTGCATGCGGCGAAACCTGGAAGTAACCCGTTCTGGTACCCCCGGGCTCAGTGCGGTGCGCAGCCCGCAAATGCGCAACCTGAAGCGTCTGTAACCCGAGATATGACTGTAGATGGACAAAGGCTGTAGTCCTGTGCATACTTATTAGTAAGCTTCCTTGAGTACACTGGAACGTCTGAGTAAGCATGCATAGAACTGGGCTCTTCCAGATCCAGGCTGAAAATCTACAGAAATAAAGTGAGATCTAGCCCACAAATTCTTATGCCACAGTCTATTTTAGTCTGTGCTTTTGCTAATATGGCTGCTCCTCTGAAATTTGATACCCGCACTGAAAGAAAAATAATTACTAACTAGATATTTTTTAAAATCAGATGCAACTGATGGTTTAGAACAGAGACAATGTTGATATTATTTTTAAGAGAATCAAAATTCTATTTGTTCTCCAAACTATTTCTGACTAGGAGCTACGGTATATCTTATTTGTTTTTTTTAAAAAAACCTTTATCTTTTCAGAGCTGGGACTTCTACCCTAGAAGCCCGTGTGCCGAGAATCCGATGTTGGGCTCGGCTTCGTGGCTGAAAACAGCAAATCGGCCCATGAGAACTACCATTCCTAGCCAAAGGAAGGGGTCCAGCAGGAGTCAGTATCTATTCCTTCAGGTCTGGCAGCAGGAAATAGAACAGGAGGTGGAGACTGTGGAATCTGAAGAGAGAACTGAAAGGTAGAGGACAAAACAGCATTGGAATATCACAAGTACTCCTAACCCTCTATAGTTAACATCTGGTCTTTGAACCACTTGAAACCTACTTATCAAGCTTCTTGAAGCCTTCAAATTATGTCTTTGTGAGGGACTAGGGGTTCCTCGGCGTATAATACAACCTTTAAAAAAGTTTGCAAATTAAACTTTTAAATCATTATGACTTGTTACATGGTGTACCTTGAGGCTCTTAAACCTATGGTTAATGCTGTAGTTTTTTGTTTTTTTTTTAATAGTAGTGGTATGAAAGGCCAGTAAAGTCATTTAGATTTTTGTCTTTTCAGTTTGAAAACACAAATCTAATAAATAATTTAATCTCTTTAAGACTATATCATTTAGAGTGTGCTTTGTATCTTCAATAAACTTTATCTGGCTTTCTATTGACAATTGCATTTGCTTTCTTCTCTGCCTTGCCCTAGGTGACACTTAAGTTGAAGATGGGGGGTGGAGAAAGGTTCAACATTCCATCTACCCAGCCCAGAAATACTTCGAAGAACCACCAACAACTGAACAACAGGAAAAAAAGCAAAGATCAGAATTCGCAGATAAAGAAAATCCACAAAAAAGAGAGGGGACATGGATGCAGCCCATCATCCGTAGCATGGCAGGCCATGCAGAATGGGGGGAAGAATACAATGCACTTCCCAACTAACCAGACTTGGAGTCCAGCTTTATCCCATTCCCTCTTCATGCCTCAAACCAATGAAAATTATGCTGGAGCAAAATTCAGTGAGCCACCATCGCCCAGTGTTCTTCCTAAACCACCAAGCCACTGGGTAACTGTTTCACTTGACCCTGCTGATAAAGAAATCATGACTTTTCAACTTAAGACCTTGCTTAAAGTCCAGGCTTGAGATACAATCTATGAATACATTGGGATAAAAGATACATGTTATCATTTCAAATTCCATAAGGTTGGTCTGCATTGGGTTCCCAAATGCAAACCAAGGCACATCTTATGGAATTAATGAGCTGCGTAATAGAAGTTGGGTCAGTTTTGTATGTCATGCGGGGAATCCCCACTTGGAAACACCCGTTTTGGGGTTTTGTGCACTGGTTAACACACACCTATTTGGGGGTTCTGTGCACTTTTATCAACTTCTGTGCTAATGATGCACCATTGTAATCAGTATGTAGTCTGAACCAACTCCCGGTGTGGTCCTGGAATTACAAATACTACCAGACCCTCTTAATAAATATTTCAGTTGCCTTCCCTTTTGGAACTGCTTGATGGAGCATGTATTTGGGGGAATTAAAATTTAACACCAGCTGACCAAATTTACTACCACTGCAATGCTAAGTAATTGCAAAATATCATTGATTTTCCCCACATACTGTGAAATGTTAGTAACTTTTTGCCTAGAGTTTCTGATTAAAAAAACACAAACACCTAAAATTGTTTTAAGAAAGCCATTTAGATTGCGATGGATTTTATTAGTTTACGAGACCTGTATCATTTGAACTGGTGGTTTGGGCGGGTAGGCATCCATCCAAAACCCTGTGACCAAAATGTAAACGCTTAAATTTGGAAATCTCATTCTGTATAGAACTTGTTTAATAAGAATGAAAACATGGGCATGCACTTGATCTCTAGCTTTTTATACAACCATAGAAATGTATTGTATTGAGCACAGTCTGTGTGTGCCAGGTCAAGAACATTTTTGCATTGCCGGGTGACTGCCAAAAGTTTTCAAAGTGTTTTTTTTTGTTCACAGAATTTCACTGAGCTGTGTGTTTGAAACACATTCTGTATGTTTTGTATCTTTTGCTGAAACAGAACTGTTGAGGCCAGTCCGAAATTGGATGATATGAACTTGTTTAAATGAACTTAGCAAGTGTAAAACATCCTTTATCTAGGGAAAAAAGAGCCATGTAAATAAATGTAAAACTTTGTAGCATATGTAAATTTATGCTGGGCTTTCCTGCCAAGATGAAATATTTTTAGTACAAAACTGCTGAATGTAAGAAGACCATGCTAAACACATGGCATGATTTTTTTTAAATAAAAAAAAGTAAAAAAAAACCTTAAAAGCACATGTCTGTGCCATTGCACTCAAGTATCAGTGAGGGTATATGCCCCCATTTTTTGGCTTTGGTTGTTAAGTTGAATTTTAAAGTAACCTTGGTACAAAGAGAAGCTGCTTTTTAAAGGTAAAACAAGCATTTTAAAAAAAAGTTCAGGGTGCAATGGAGCTGAATTGTGTCCTTGGGCAGCAATTCTAGGCACACTTAACTTGAAAGCAAGCTTGATTACATCTGAACTACTCAAGTGTGTTTAGGATTGGGCTGTTGAGGGAAGGCTGCATTGTAGCCAGGAAATGCTTTCATTTTGAATGTACTGAGTAAATAGCAGAGACAAACCATTATCAGAAATTTAAATACCCATAATGGTAGTAAGTGTAAAATAAAGATCTGCCAAAACCCCATCTTTTATTTGTGACAGTCTAATCTTAAGTTGTGACTCAGGTTGGATATTTTATTTGGTTTAAGAGTATGCATTTGAACTCATTACCTTTCCTAGCAGCGTTGCTTGATGCAATTAAGGGTTGTATACCGTGTTAGTCCCACTTGAGTAGATCCATTTGAATTAATGGGCAAGACTAAATCAGGTCAGTTAATTGCAGTGGATCTGCTATGTAGAACTTAGTTGAACTACAGGCCTGAGAGAGCTATCTCATGACACACTTGAAAACCAATTTTCAATTTCTGCCAACATCCAAGAATCGATAGAATTGGATAGAATTTATTAAATTGTATGTGGTGCATGACTTGGTAGCAACGGAAATCTTAAATTCCTTCCACGATGAATATCTGGTGGTGATACCAAACGTGGATTTCCACCAGTAGTTACTAATAAACATGTTTGTCTCTGCAGCACTTGACAATACAAAAGTGCATGTTTTATCTATTTGTACATTCAAAATGTTTGCAACTGTGAAAAAACTTTCCATATTCCCAAATGAAATGTATTGGGCATCTTGAAAAAACGTAAGTATTGTTTCCCCAAATTGTCATATGTTGAAATCATTGTTATAGCCCAAATGTAATTCTGATCTAAATTTCATGTTTGAAGTACTGCTTGAATTTGAAACAAAATTTAAATAAAAAACCATAATGTTTTCTCTCCCCTAATAATGTGTTGGCTTATTACTTTTACACAAACTTTCCCTTTTCCGGGGTGTGGGTGTTCTACACACTTGAAATGTACTGTAAGCTGCAAGATTAAATCACTTGGTCACACTGTTACTTAATTTGCTTTATCTTAGAATTATGGATTTGGGTTTGTAAATTGAATATGCCTTAACTCTTCTCAATCTGAGTTTATTAAAGAGTGAAAGACTAGACCTTATGCATATGTTGGTAAAGGATGCATTGGAAAGAGAGAATGGGAGAAAGACAACAAACAAAGGCTATGGGAGCATAGTCTGAGTTTTCTGTTGTCTTTCTCCCATTATTCCTCTGCAACTGGAGCAAAGAAACTATTTAGACAGGATTTGGTGTGCTTAAACAAAAGAAGCAGTGCACAACTTCAGAGTGCTCTTTGCCATCTCTGGTTTGTCAGGTCTGCATCGTTTGGATGACAAAATGCAACAAGGACTCATAGCTGCTCACTAAATCAAATGTGCATCCCAGGGACCTCAACAAACTTGCAAATCAACCAAACCTAAAGTGATTGTTACGGCCAAATAGGAAGTTGAAACACTTGTCTGCCAGAAGACTAGTGGTTATTTAGCTAACAGTGTAGACACATGGGGAATTTGGAAGGGTGAGCAATACTGGCTTTTAGAATTAGAATGTATTAACTTCATTTGAAAAGGAATAATGAAAGAAATGTAACACTTCTTGTGTGGTATGCAACCAGTGGAAAATGATAGAAATTCATAGGACTGTATCTGTTTTAGGATACCTGACCCTCCAAAATCATCCCTATACCCAACCACCTCTCTTACTTGCATCATGGTATCATGTAGCAGTTACATGGTTGAGGGTTTCCCTGCTCCCTGTACCCACAAATGCAGCACTGGAAAAGCACACAACCCTGTTGTAGTAGCCAACCATTCTTTAATTTTCCAGGAAGTTTTGTCACATAGTAGCTCCAGTGCACATCTGAACTAAGGTATGGCATGGATGTAAAGATAGCATCTCTAGTGTAATACATATGTGCACTGAATATAAATGCAGAATGAGCCTTTACGACTATGAATATGGAGGTTTGTGCAGGATGCATTTGGCATGATTGTCTCAAAGGACTGCCTGTCATTGCATCAAGGATACTTTGCAGAAAGTGTAGTCAGAGAAGAAAGTTTGGGTCAAGAAAACTCTTTTCTTAGAAAAGGAATCCAGCAGCTTTATGTGCCACAATGGTAACTATCTTAGGGTCAGTTATTGCAACAGGACGATGAATGACTTCATATAACCTAGCACTGTGCTAGGGAGAACAGGAGCTGTTTAGGAACCAGGAGTTCTACAGTGAGCAGTACAATCTGAAGGCTTATTTTAGCTACTTGATTTGACCAATATTTTGTTTTTTAAACTGGTCAAATGCAACCCTACACAAATACCTACACCAAACGATCCCAACAAAGAATTATCTTATTTTGTTGACCAACCTTCCAATCATAGTTGGAAATACATCATTGGTATGTCTTGAGCAATACAACTTAGTACCCATTTTTACTCAATACTGATATAAAATTTTATCCCTCAGCCACAAACCGATACATTTTAAACAGTGTTTGGAACAGGTTAAGATTACAATGCAGAATCACTGGATCTCTTTTATTACAGCATGTTTGCTAAATTTACAGCAGATAATAAGCTGGGTCTTCCTTGATCAAAACATTGATGTTTTAAAGTAGTACACAATATTTTAAAAAGAACATATAAAAATACCCTTTTAGAAGCCTCTATAAGAAAGGAAATACAAAGTTTATTTCCACAACTTTCATCTGACCAGAGCTGCACAGTAACGCTACCATTTTACACTTTGTTTTAAACTATACATCAGGGGAAAGTCTACAAAATTAAAGGAACGCAGATATAAATGATTGCATAGCAGAACGTTAACTTTTAACATTAAATGAAAGTTAGAAATACTATCAAATATACAAAGGTTCTAGAATCACCTCTTAAACACATTCCACAGCCAGAATTTTAAAAGCCAGCTTTATTTAGAGTGGCCGGTTAGAACTAAAATTGAAACAAAACAATTCATCAACATTCAATTATCCTACCAAGCATAAGTGGAGGGTCTTTAAGTGTTTGATACTGGCTTTCACATTTGAATTAAAAAGCTATGGTTTGTAATACAAGAGAGCTCTCTGCAGAGAATACTTTGAGATTATGCCATGGCAACTTTTCATATTCAGTTCTCATACTGTATTACAACAAACCAAAAGTAGGATGCAGCTCTTCTTCATAGGGATGAAGAAGCTCACATTATGATAAACTACTGGAACTGGATATGCTACATTGCAAGTGGAGCACAATTTATAATCACCTTCTGGGTAAACAGACTAGTTTAACCTACTATGATGTAGGTTCTGACATGTAAACTCAAAACTGTAAATTATAATTTTTAAAGATAGGAGACTAGAAATTGGTTCTTATGGATACACAGGCTACGTATGAAGTCCTTGGCAAAAAATATTCATTCTTACATATTGTACACATTAATCTGAGATGTTTTCTTTGCAGTTTTACAGCAAGTAACCCTATGCAATTTAGAGGTCAACTGTTCACTAGATAACAATACACTGGATATAAATGTATACACATTCACCTAATTATGTAACTAAATATTTTAGGTGTCAATATAGTAGCGGGCAAAAAGTACCTGGAACCTTGACAAATTCCACAACAGTCTCATGGCTGTTTTATCTCCTTTTCACTATGCTACAAGAACCATCCCTTCAGATGTTATCAATGAGAATCTTAATACTATTTTTCACAATGCCTTAGGAACGAGCCACCTTGGCACAAGCGGGGAAGAAAAATGCAAATCCCCTCCCTCTCAAATGTCAAAGTACTAATTTCTGATTTCACAGCAGTTACCAGTGCATCACAACTGCGCAGTTTTCCAACTGTACTGCAGGGATTATTGGACAATTTAAATATACATGAAACAGTTATTGTTTGTGGGTGAGTTCATTAGGACAAGCTGTAAACTACTGTCATAATCAATGTGCCATTGATATTTGAAGCATAAAAATGCAAGTCTTTTACAAAAATATACATAGAAACACCACAAGAACCTCAGTAGCTGCCCATGACATTTAACAAAGTGGACTCTTTTGTATAAGATTCTCAATATTGTGTTTTAATAGTATTAATTGTCTGCTAACAGGATAACTGACGAAAGTTATTTTATGCAATGTTGCAACATCATAACTCAACTGTGTAACTGGATGATACATGCCTAAAAAACAAGGTACATTGTTAGTGGCCACTGGACTTGGGACTAGCCCATGACCTGGATCTGGATTTTGATCTAGATCTAGAATGCGATCTCGACTGAGATTTGGATCTAGCTGGTTCTTTTTTCCTTGATTCTTTTTCATATCTTGAGCTGGATTTATATTGTGTTTTAGAATCCGTTTTAGAGGTGCCTCTAGATTTAGTGCGAGATGCAGATCTAGAACGTGATTTAGCCTTCATTTCTTTTTTGGGTGATTTAGATCGTGATCTTGAATTGGACTTTGACCTTGAAAAAGATCTGTTACGGTGTCTGAACCTATCAGAAAGAGGAAGATAATACATTTGAATATGGACAAGTTGCTAGGAGTTGGGTATCTCACATCAAAATAGCTTACTCTTGCAGGCACAGACTAGTCTGATTTTGAATTTGTTATATAAAAGAATGTTTACCTATCATTATCTGAACGACTTCTGCTACGTCGACGTCTTCCAGCAGGTCTACTGCTAAAAAGGTACATCAGAAAAAGTAAACAGTGGCATATACCTTTAAAATTATTCACACACACCCAACTACGTTAAGTTTCTTGAGAGTTGCATTTGTTTTTCATTTTTCTTCAGTGATGCACAGACTTTTGGATGGTCCATGCAAGGTACAACAACTTCCATGCATGTTATTACAAAGGTGACTTGATATCTAGAAGTGTCAAACAGTCAATATGATCTCTCTTCTCCATTACATGGCAGCATAGGTCAATCCAAGTACAACACTTACTTTCTAGGACTATAAGATCTGCGATAGCTGTAGTCAAAAGAGCGGCTTCTTGACCTCCTCCTTTCGTAACTGCGGCTTCTAGAACGTCTGTATCTGTCATAGTCATCGTAACGGGAAGAGCTGTATACATTTCTTCCTTCCTTGGCTTTCATTTGGTTTGGTGCTACAGAAGAACAGAACAGCAATTTTTTAATGTTACAATAAAAATTCTCAGCTGATGTTTGTAAATGCAATACATGTTAATCATTAAGTAACAGACCCCTGAAATGACTTCCCACCACCAATGGATCTTCATCTCTGAAATGGAACAATTTAAAAAACATACTGTCCGATCATTTCAGTTTATTTTAAGATATATGGGGGGCCAAATGTTTCCCATCCATAATCAACAGCAAAACCCTTCTATAGTACTCAACTACAGTAAGTTATTGTATGCACACTCAAATACATGATTATATGAATACATTTTCTAGGTGAAATACACATGCACCGTGCAGAAATTATCAGAAACATATGCAAATCAACTCTGCATCCTTTATTCGGCATCCAGCATTCTAGTTTATTATCTGCACTCTTCTTGACAAATGAGGAAGAGTTGGACTATCAGGACTTGGGCAGATACTAAGTTCTATTAACTTCAATAGGTCTACTTTTGTGTATTACTGATATTGGATCCAACCCACTAGCTTTGCTTCCAGGATTTTCTCCTTGCCTCCAATCACACACGTTAGAACCTTAAAAATGGCAAGTAGCGCTCACTCCATCAGCTGTTGTGATAGACCAACTCCATCTGGCCTCCTCTCCCTGGGAACAGACATTCCATCAGACTGTCTCAGTGGGATGGATAGGAAGCAGGGTTTTTTCCATCCATTTTGCTGAATGCCTAGCTCAATCAGGCTTTCCATAATATTTAATAATAATAATAATTTAATTAATAATTTAATTTGTATGCTGCCCATCTGACTCAGTTGCTCTAGCCACGCTGGCTGGCACCCAACAGAGTATTAAAAACACAATAAAACATCAAACACTAAAAACTTCCCTAAACAGAACCCTGAACTGTGCCATCTAGTCATTAACAACTGTTTAGGAATAGGTGCCTAAACAGTGCCTCTTCTGCTTCCCTCCATGTCCCTTTCCCTTTGTGTCATTTTTATTTATTTAGTGTAAGCTTGTGGGTCTTATTTATGTATTTCATAAAGTTTATATACCGCTTGTAGAAAACCCCCTCAAAGTGGTCTTGTTTTAATTTATTATACCATTCACAAGCCATTCTGGGAGCCTTGTTGGCTGAAGATTGGGACAGAAATGCTTTAAATATTCTAATTTATTTATTTCGCAGTGCTAAACCCGCACCAGATTTTGTCTTCTTCTGACAAGTCTGACCACACATTTAATACATAGCCCTGAGTATTTGGCTTTACGTTTTACACTACACAGTTGTTAAGACAGTATACATACTTTTACGATCTCCTTGAGCAAACTGGATTTCTATTTGGCGGCCACAAATCCACTTCCGGTCCAAATTATGAAGGGCATCTTCAGCATCACGGACATCTTCAAATGTGCTAGATGTTAAGGTACTTGGGAATTTGATGTATTTACAGCTACACAGTTAGCAAGCTTTGTCTTTCCCATAATGTCATCACACACCCTTGTTTACCAACTTGTCCTCATTTTTTGGCATGTTCTATGGCATAACAAAAATTAGCTGACATTAACAATATCTATTTGAGACGAAAGACAAATTTCAGTTTAAAATAATCGTTCTATAGTTGTCTATATGGGTATTTCAAATATAGCTTCTCTGAAAATCTGTTTTGCTTCCCTCAGCAGAGACTCATTAGAAGACATCAAAATGTTGCTTTTTGCTGATGAAACTAGTACTAGATGTTTCCTAGATTCTTATACAGTGGAACCTCAGGTTGCAAACGTGATCCGTGCGGGAGGCACATCTGCAACCCGCAGCGCCGTGTCTGCGTGCGTTGCGATTTGGGGCTTCTGTGCATGCGCCAAAAGTAACCAGTTCCCGGTACTTCCGGGTTCAGCGCAGTGCACAACCCAAAATCGCATAACCTGAAGCGTCTGTAACCTGAGGCACCACTGTACTAAGGTTTTAAAGTATGAAATTATACCAAATTTTATTATTATATGTAATAACCCATATCCTGCATACCTCTAAGTAGCCTAAACAGGTTGTCCCTATATATTCATGTACCAAATCCTAAGCTAAATTTCACCCTATTACAGGTATATTCATCTCAAATAATGATGATTGCATTTTACTGAGAACCATAATTTCAGAAGATACTACCAAAGTTAAGCAAATTATTACAGGGCCCAAAGCTAGACTAAACCAGAAAAATTGATTGGTTAATCACTTACACAAGCAGCCAGAGGACAGCTCTTATTCTGTAGGATACATCAGGTTTGGCTCCTTTTATCTTGGCCACCAGTCAACTTCATCTTGACCTTTAACTCTTTAAGTGCTTGTCAGAAGGACTTGTCATGAGATGCTTGGTCAAAAGTGACAGATGGCTTTATCTTTATACTTTGAAAAACAACCTTTTCCCCCATTTGCAGATAAAGCGAAGCTTTGTCTCCCATTATGGCTTGTCCTTCTTCCAGCTTTTTCTTTATCTTTTCTTTTCCCAAACTTTCCCTTCTCTTCAAGCCTGATCCTTAAGAGGTCTTTGGCTTGTCTACTTGCCTTAATTCTTGAACTCTACTCTAAAGGTTCTTTCATGCTTTCTCTTTGGGGTCGCCATTACTGTACAGCTTTACACTCTGAGGCAACAACAGAGGACAGTAAATTAGGGGACAATAATCAGAGCAAAACTTTTCACCTCATTTTTATACAAATCTGCTTTTGATCAAATTATTCCAGTTTCCACGAAGTTAAACAATAAAATATCAGCCACATTTTGCTAAGCACAAGAACAAGTTTATCAATGCCAGTAATATAAAACTGCAACGATACACTTGGAGGCAGCAGCAAAGGCCATTTCAATGTTAAAAGCACAAATCTGTATATGAAGCTTGCAATAACAAAGCACATTTTACTTGATGCAATTTAAATTTTAACTTATAGAAATTTTGTAAGATAGTCATCTGTGAGGGAAATGGAGCACACTACAATGACATTATATACAACACAGAAGAAAACAGCTTTTTCATTTAGGGTTGTTACCTCATACACAAACGTGAATTTCAAACTTCAACACCCCTCACTAATCAGCCATCTGAAGAAAGGATATTGAACATAAGCGAATCCTCTTGGACGGCGAGTGTAGAAATCCAGAGGTACATACACATCTACTATCGGACCGTAACGACCAAATTCACGACGTAGATCTTCAGACCTGAAACAGAACACTGACCATTTGAATGTCTTTACTAATTATAATCAAAGCAAGCTGAGAAAAAACAAGCTACACGAACACATACTTAAGAGACAATTGCCAAGCTACTATTTGAAATTAAGGTTGTATCCAATGCTGTGCTTGCAGAGTTCTGCACGTGTCCCCAAAATCTGCTTTGGAGAGGAGTTCTGTTGTGCAAGTGGAACACTAATGTTGGATACAACCCTAAGGGATCTATCCAACTAAGTTAGGCTCAGAGCCACTGAAATTGATAGACCTATTTTAGCTTATGTCCACTGTCCAATAATATCAATGGCTTAACTTTGAGTGGGATTCATGTTGGATCCCTAAGGCTACAATTCCATGCTAACTCAACAGGGAATATAACCCACTGAACATAGTAGAACTTACTTTAATGTGGGACTGAAGACCATTTCCTTAGCATTTTGTGGTAACAGTCCATTCCAAATACAAGTATATCAAATCATTATTAAAGTGTATCAATTAGATGAAAATATTTTCAAGCTTTTTTTTTTATTTAAAAAAATCTATGCTAGTGTCCCTCAAGACTTTTAGGAATTATTACAGAATAATAGCGGATAAAAAAGCAAAGGAGCACATCCACCATCGCCAGGAGCTATGAACTGCTAACTGTAAAATACTTTAGAGTTGTGTTAAGGCCTACTGAAACAATGTACTTTAAATAAAAAGGTACTATTTAAATGCTAATATCTAATATAAAATTTTCCTAATGACACGCATTCTCCTTTTCTTTGATATTGCAACCTGGAAACATTTTTTTTAAAGAAAAGAAAGGGGACTGAATTAATAGAAAAAGTTTGACCGCTCTTGATTGAATACTCTATATTTCAAGTAATTTCTAGAGGCTTGCTAACCAGTTTAACCATAGGTGGAGGGAGAGAGACCTGGCATAACAGACCTAGTAAAACATAAAGGAACTAGATACTGAAGGAAACTGAAACTGAAAACCTAAAAATTGTAGATTTGGATTAGGGAAGTAATTAAAAACATAACAGCCCATTAGATCAGGCCAACTGCCCGCCTAGTCTGGCAATTAGTACTCAAGGACCAACCAGATGCTTGTAGAAAACTTGCAAGCAGGATTTAACCACAAAGTACTCTCCCTTCCTTATTTTCCAGCAATGGGTATTCAGAAGGATACTTCCTCAGAGACAGAGTATAGCCATCGCAGCTGGTTGAAAATATAGGCAAAACCATCTAATGAGGATAAATTACAAACAGAAATTAGACGGTGCCATGAATAGAAAAAAAAGGTAGACAGACGAGACTCAGGTGGGGATGAAACAATATAAAGAGGGAAAATGAAAAAGACGAAAAGAGGGCAAGAGAAGAAAAAGGACAAGAAGCGCGCGGGGGGGGGAGAGTGGGGAGGGGAAAAGGAAAAAAGAAGTTTTTGAAAATAAACGCTGCTGCGATAGGGTTTTTAACATTAATTTGTAAGCTACTCGGGGGACTGTTCCAGCTGAAGAGCGGAGCCTAAATGCCTATTTTCTTATTGTGTTTTGCCAAGTCACGTTTGGCTCCAAACGGGAAAGCTTGAGACCAACACACAGAAGAAGTTCAGCGGCGCTTACTCCTAGGGAACCCGCGTGCTGAGGCCTCAGAACGACATTGGCGGTTAAGCGCCACGGAACAAACGCGCTGAAGTGGGACGTGCATGGTGTGCAGAGGCCCTGCGAAGACTACACAAGAAGCGGGAAGAGAAGACAAATGGCGGGAAGGCGGCTCGCGAAGACCTCCGCCGCGAGCTCCCCCACCCCCGGCTTAAACTGAGGCCTGGCGCATTCTGCATAATGCCTATGCGGGTCGGGAAGAATCAAGAGAGCTAATGGCGGCGGGGGGGGGAGGGGGCTCCTCTCTCTCTCTCTCTTTCTCCGCGCCTCGGCCAGCAGGCCCAGCCAGGCGGCTGCCATGCCCTCTCCACCCCCCGCCTCACTTACACACACCTGGTGTCGTCGGCCACGTTCCGCACGAAGAGCGAGGTGTTGGGAGGCCGCAGGTAGCGAGACATGGCTCGTCCGGAGGCGGCTGGCTCGAAGGGAGAGCGAGGCAGAACGCGAAGGGAGGTCGGCGAAGCGACCCTCCTGACGAAAGAGACACAAGCAGAAAGCGCCTCAGGCCAACCGCCTTGTGCTGACCTCTCGCGAGACTAGAGCCGCGCGGGGCGGCAAGACTGGCGCTCGCTCACAATAGGAGCGGAGGGAGTGCGAGCGCGCAGGCGCCGGAGAACTTTCGCCGGCCGTCTGCCCTAGCGGGGTCGTATGCGCAGGCGCCGAAGTTTCTCCCATTCCCCTCCCAGCTCCACCCATTTCCTTCTCTGAGGCCTCGTCATTTCTTTTTCAAGCGGGTGCTCGCGGAGTGCGCATGCGTATCTGTTGAAGTGGTCGCAAGTCTGTGGAAGCGAGGGGCTCATTTCCCCGCGTTTAAGGCGCGCGCTGTGTTGCTCTCTTCGGGGGTCGGCGTGAGAAGGTTGCTATTGGCCGTTGGCCAGGCTTTTATTCATCTGGGAACTACCTTGCAGGACACAGAACCTTTCAAGGATATATTTCTACGGAAAAAATATTTTCGTAATCTTTTGTAAACCTTTATTAGGTTGCATTTTATAAAAGGTGACCTTTAGAGGTTCACTCTTCACATAATGCTCATAAGCCCTCTGCATGGGCCCAGCGGGGGGGGGGCAGATGCCTCCTTAAATAAATAAAAATAAATACAAATCCCCTGCCCCTCCCAACAAAAGTCTGCCCCCCCCCCAAAATCCTGGGTATGCCCATGGCCCTCTGGTTTCATTACATTGGTACAAACTAACTTGGATCCCCTGTATGGGAAATACACACTGTTCAGAGACACTGTGCCTGTGGTTTCACTCACTGAATAAAATAATAAAATAATAAATCAGGAAAATGCCCTCACTGGTAAAGTGAAGGCATTTTCTCTTGGAGCAATACTCTGCATATCCTGAGAAGCACTATGCCTGCCTGTAACCACTTTTGATTCTTTCAGGCGTAAAGCACTGTCCAGTAAAGCCTGCAGCCTGAGCGGTGATTCATGCAATGATATCTTGGGACAGTGTTTCTGAGGCTTGCCAGTGGAAATAGAAAGATGGTGGAGAAAACTACAAGCAAGGTACTCAGTGCTGAGGCCAATGCAATGATTAGTGATTCTATGGCTACAATCACTTTGTAGTAGATACATAAAAGTGTTGCTAGTACATCACATAAAAGTATTGTGCCAAAGGTATACAGGTAATGAGTCGAGTGAATAAAGCACTTTGGAGTAGAAGCCTAGCTAATGTTTGTCTTGTGCATATTTAAAAAAACCTTCAACCAGATGGAGTCATCACAAGTCTCCACATGCCCTTATGCTTCTGAAATATGATGCTGCCAGCTACAATGTGCTTGTTTTTCAAACCTCTTTAACATCCTGCTCTTGCTGCTAATTATGTTTGGAATGCAGTGCCTTAAAAAATACATTTTCACTTAAAGTTTTTTTATGATGCAAGTTACAGAACACAAAACAATCCAATAGGATAACAGTATACTTCCCAAAAAAGTGCAGCAGTTTTCAAACCGTGTTTTAGAGGAATCTTAGCATTCCTTTTGTTTCTCTGACAATATACACAACTTACATTTAAAGCGCATACCCCCTGGCAAAGAGTCATGGCAACTAGTTCATTCCTCACAGAGCTATGATTCCCAGCACCCTGGGAATTTGGAAGGGCTGTAGATCAGTTGTAGTGTATCTGCTTTGCATGCAGAAGGTCCCAGATTCAATCCTCAGCATCTCCAGGTGGGGTAGGAGAGACTCCTGCCTGAAACCCTGGAGAGCTGCTGCCAGTCAGTGTAGATAATATTGAGCTAGATGGATCAATGGTTAGGTCAGCGGGAGGCAGCTTCCTACATATCCTTAACAAGTTTCCAGGTTTCTTTGAAAATGTGCTTTAAATGTATGGTGTGTATATGCACCATACATATAAGGAAGCTTAGGATTGGTTATAGCTTCAATTTCTTTAAATACTTGTTTCTGCTCTTATTTCAGTCTACCAAGGTGAGTGGCAAAAGCACGTCCAGTTCTGAACTTCAGATGGCAGCACAACCTATGGTACTTTTGTTTTTTCAGTTTTATCTGGGGTGCATTTTTCTACACTGGATGCCATGCCTGTACATGTGTTTGCCCTTTTTACAAGACTGGTGCTGCTTTATGGAGGAATTTAAGCCAAGCTGCAGCAGAGCTGTGCATTCGACCCACTGAGAGAACTTTGCTCCGCATTCCTGGGACTGACCTTGTTCCCTGCAGATACAGTAATCAGTGGCTGACTGTACTTTGCTTTCTGCAGCTCAGGGTTGCTGATGAACTCCAAGCATGCTAGTCTGCTAGTCCATTGCCCTTAGTAAGTATGTGTTCCTTTCACAGCTCTTCCTCCCCGCCCCACCGCTAGCTGTTCAGCACAGCTTCATCAGTGTCAGATTCAATTCTGTTTGTGTACACACCAGGGGGCTTTCAAGGATGTCTACCCTGTGCAAAATGAACCTTGGCTAGTAATGAATTAGCAATGGCTAACCCAATTGGTATGAGCGGGTTTTCACAGGGAAAGCTCTGGGCAAAGGAGAGCGCTCAGAACTTTAAGGCATGGAACTCAGTTGGTTAGTGTGTGGTGCTAAGAACTCCAAGGTTGCAGGTTCGATCCCTGTAAGGGACATTTGCACAGTCCTGCAATGCAGGAGGTTGGACTAGGATGATCCTAGGGTCCCTTCAAACTATGATATATGACACGTGCCTGTAAAGAGCAGGGCAAAAAGTAAGTGTGGATAAGCCCTTTGTCTAGTCTTTAATGAGCATTAATTCTAATTTGTTTATGGGGCAGTTCTATCAGCATTCTTCTTGAATTGCTTGCAGGTTGTTTACATGTCTTCCCATTCGTCATTCATTCCACATCTTTCAGTGTATGCCCCTGTCACTCTTCAAACTGCAATAAGTTATTAAAAGAAAAATGTGGATTTGTTGCACTAGGGGAAGAGAATTGTTTAAATGCATAAACCCCAGGTTCCAGTTTGTGCTGGAATCACTCACATAAAATACTGACCATCTGGAAGAACCCTAGGTCTCGTGTTTGTCATTTCCAGTGATGTTCCAATTCTGCCTGGTGTTTCCATTTAACATTGTTGCTTTAAAGTAGCAAATACCCCAAGTTAAAAAGTTCTCCAAACAGTTTGTGGTAAGTGCTGAAAGACCGTCCTTGAATGCTTAACAGGCAGGCCTGTCCCATGCTTGTTCCCAGTATAGTCTGCTCAGTGTTCCAAATAACTATTGTGATTAATAGTTATCAACGGCCCTTGGGGTCATAGAAGCATAGAGTTGGAAGGGACCCTGAGGATCATCTAGTCCAACCCCTGCAATACAGGAATATGCAACTGTCCCATATCTGCCATCCATCAATTGGTCTGATCCTCAATTATTACTTTTTAATGTCCCCTCAAAGCTATTGACTATCACAACTTTGCAAAGGAGTGTTTTCCTCTATTGGTTCTGAATCTACTGCCAGTTAATTGCACTAGGTGAATCCGAGCTCCATTACTGGGGGCCTCAGTACATGTCTGGACTCCAGTCAGAATGGGATTCTCAGCTAAGAAGCTCATAATTGTGGAAAGAGGGGAAATGGAGTTTCCCCCAGTGCAGCACAAAACACTGAAGTCAAAAGCCTGCTAAGGAAAACATGGATCTTTTCCTCATGGGACAGCAAGTATTTTACATGTGCGTTGTGCGATGCCACCAATCAGCTTTCTTGCTAACACACTTCTTGTTGTTTAATTCTCAAAGCTTTATTTGTTGTTGCACATTTTGGCCAATAGGAATAACGTAGCATTGATTAAAATCACATTTTGCTTAAGGTAATTTATGCCGCTGACAGCAAAGCATGATCTTCCAAGTACTGCTTTTCCAAGTAGATATGGCCTCTGCGTATGTGTGTCTTCTTCTTAAGGGAAGATGGCAGCCAGCAGTGCTCCACCAGCTGTCACTGCAGCTGTGGTAGCAGTGGACAGCCCAGCAGCACCTAGAAGAGGATTAAGGCACACAATTATTGTAATGAAGTTCTCAAGGTGCGGAGACTGGCTCTGCCAATCATGGGGTTCTTGTCCTGAGAGCAGCAGACATACCGACTGACTGAAGCGCGGCAACAGCGCTCCCAGCTGCTACTCCTCCACCATTGGCGATGGCCGCTGCCGACATCATTTTTGCAGCCAGAGAGCCAGCTGCAATTCCAGCTCCAGTGAAGCCTGCTGCTCCCAGTGCTACTGGGACAGCAATCGTGGCCACTGCTGCAAGAACACAGAATAAGGTATATGTTACATGATAGAAGTAGGGGAACTGACTATGATAAATCATCATCATCATCAAACCTTTTATTGCCATCACATACAAACATCCAAAACAAATCAATACAGAATTACCACTTCCCCAGTGGCACAAAACATTTGCTAAAAGAAAGGAGGCAGTGCAGACTGTCATCACATCTCTAGGTCTCCAGGGAGATCTGACATCTGCAGTGTATTTCAATGACAAAAAACCAAATAGCTATATTTAGCCACTAACTTGGTGAGCTCCTGATCATTCCCCAGTAAACGAAAATGTATGACCTCCAACTCTGGTTTCCATTTGGGGATACAGAGATGAAAGTTGAAAATAAAGAGGGAAACATGTTTTCTCTGCTGCTGCTGCTAGTTCTTGTCGTTCAATATCCCACAACCTAGTTTTTAATATAGCCTTGGCAGATGGTAGGGACATCAATCGCAAAAGTTCCACTGACAGCCTGAGTTGCAGTACCTTCTTGTTAAACTGTTGTAGCTCTGGGGAAAGAAAGGGATCTAACAAAACATCGCTGAGGAGAGGATCTTTATCTGATGTAAGGCAGATGTTTAACCAGGATAGAAGAAATCTCACCCAGGCGACAGCCTCTACCTTGTGTTGACCTCCCTCTAGACACAAGGCTCCATAGGGTGCACAGCGTGGGACTACTACGATATGTAGATATTTGCTTAATGCAGAAAGGGCATCCAAAGTTTGTTAAATTTAATGCTTTTGGCCATCCCTTCAGTTATTCTGTTTTGATATGCCAGATGTTCTGTCAAAGCCATTTCACAGATCTCATCAAGCCAGACTTTCATTGTGAACTCCACCATTTCCAATGACTTGCAAGCTTCATTCATGCTGCTGCAAGCAAAATAATCACCAAAATTTGCCCAACTGGAAATCCAGATCACTTACCCAAGCCAGCTGCACCTCCCAAAGCTGCAATTACTGAAAGAGAGACTTGTTTTAATAAGATATAATGGATCTCAAGTACATATACAGTCATACCTCGGATTACGAACGCTGCAGGTTGTGCGTTTTCGGGTTGCAGACCGCGCAGAACCCGGAAGTACCGGAACAGGTTACTTCCGGGTTTTGGCACTCATGCATGTGCAGAAGCACAAAATGACATCACGCGCATGTGCAGAAGCACAAAATGACATCACGCACATGTGCAGAAGCTCTGGATTGCATCATGCGCGTGCGCAGACGCAGTACTTCAGGCTATGAACACTGCGGGTTGCGAACATGCCTCCCGCACGGATCACGTTCGCAACTGGAGGTATGACTGTAAAATGCAAAAAAGCATCAGGTGAGCTACAACTATGATGGGCATATTTGTCAGTTTCATTTACTTTCTGTTCCTCATGTTTTCCAATCTCAGGTTCCGTTCACGTTTCCATATCAGCTTGATTTAAAAACAAACGCACACAAATTCTCATGAAAATTTCCTCACCATTTTAATGCTGATTTCTCAGAGTTGTACAAGATTTTAAAATACATCATTAGCATTTCGAGGTAGCTTGCCTGGAAACATTATTTCAGTTTTCTGATGACTTTTTATCGTTTTCTTCTCTGTGTGGTCTCTTTTTAAAAAAGAATTGCTTAGCAATGCTAATGATTCAGCGGCATAATGATTTAGCCCTAAATTTAACAAAGTCAAGACAACTTGTATTACAACAAGGTGCTGGACCCAGGTAAATGTCTATTCATGCCCACAAGAGACCTCCAGTTTCAGGAACAGGGAAATTCTAGTTGAGGTGTGAGACAACACACACATTTAACCAAATACGGCTTACTGGTGTGGATGGGAAACATCTAGATAGATTTGGGAAGCATGAAATCAAAAGCACTTATATGCGCACAAATACACACTCAGAAACAGTAGCCTGTGTATGTACATGTTAGTGCCATACTCTGGGCGCAGTCCAATAGTGAAGTGTGCTTCTAATTTTAACCTAGGCTAAGTGGGGGCAGAGGTGAGGAGAACCCCATGTCCCCGACTGAGAAGAGTTTGAGAAGACTGGAAGGTGACAAGTTACCCAATCCCCAAGAAAGTAAATAGGCTCTCTTACCTGGAACGCCCACCATGTTGGCTTTAAGAGACCTGAAGAGAGATGCCAGAAACTCAGTTAGGCTAATGCAGTGTACAATTGTGTGTTAAACTATGGAACTCGATCCCACAGGAGGCAGTGATGGCCACCAATTTGGGTGAATTTAAGAAAGGACGGGACAAATTCATGGAGGATAAGGCTATCAATGTCTGCTAGCCATGATGGCAGCAATGCTTCTGAATAGCAGTTGTCTGAAACCACAGGAGGGGAGAGGGTGCTCTAGTGCTTGAGGGTTTTCCAGATGCATTTGGATGGCCACTGTGATAACTGGACACTGTCTATTTAGGATACAGTGGTACCTTGGTTTACGAACTTAATCTGCTCTGGAAGTCCATTCTTAAACCAAAGCGTTCTTAAACCAAGGCATGCTTTCCCATAGCAGCAGGGGACTCAATTTACAAATGGAACACATTCAACAGGAAGCGGAACATGTTCTTATTCCAAGGCAAAGTTCACAAACCAAAACACCTACTTCCGGGTTTGCAGCGTTCTTAATCTAAGTTGTTCATAAACTAAGCTGTTCTTTGACCAAGGTACCACTGTAATTCTATACACCTGACAAAGTGGACTCTGGTGGTTTAACTACCAATCCCTCTTCCCAGTTAAGTCAGGGTATTGTAGTTTTTTAAGAGAGTTAATCAGCACCAAGGCCGGCTCAAGACATTTTGGTGCCCGAGATGAATCAGAAAATGGTGTTGTCCCCTCAGGAATCCTGGAAATTGTAGTTTGTCAGGCTACAAACTGACAAAGTGCTGGGAAAAGGGTTCCCAACTCTGTCATCTGTCTGGCAGGAAAATATTAAGAAGAATTCCTACATGCCAGGTTGCTGCTAAAAGGTATAGAAGGACCGGCAAGAATGGTAGCAATCCCAACGCACAATACGGGATAGTCCAAAGTTTGAAAATAGGCATATACCCTGTGAAAGACAGGTGTACTCTTTTAAAGCCTTCTCAGACATGTAATTTTATTATGTACATTGGTTTTTAAAATCTGTTGCTTTTATCTCCATCTGTTTGAAAGCAATATTGTCTTTATTGCTATATAAAGTCATTATTGCTATATGACTATTTCATACAATTTTATGTATACAGTTTAGAGGGATTCTTTTTTTGAAGTGCCAAAAAAGCATCGTTAAATGAATAATAATAATACTAAATAAGTAGTGCCTAAAATCTCAGCATTCCCTTTGTAGAACATGTAGCCCCATGACAAAGCAGAGCTAGAAAGGATTCATCTTTCTTTCTTCTGGGGGGGGGGGTGTATGAGGGATGTGTTTATGCGTGCAGCACCTCCATTTTCAGAGGCAAATATACCAGCAGCTGCAAAAATGCAGCTGCCCCAAAGAATAAATGCTGAGAAACAGCATAAAGCCAAGATTTGATTTTTAAATGCAAATAAATAACCATGAGTATGAATCAAGGGGAAATAAAAGTGCTTGACAGCAGCACTGGACACCCACAAGCTCAGGAGGAGGATAAGAATATTGCTTTTATTTGTGGTGTCTAGGATTGTCTGTAACAGCTGTGTGGCAGACAGAAATGCCAGAAGGCCAACTCTCCCCATCAAGGCATCCTCATGCTGGGAAAAGCTGCACCCTGGTTTTTGTTTTTCACCCAGAAACCGATAACCTAAATATGAAAGCATGAGAAGTCACCTTCCTTGCCTTTTTATCAGGAGACATAACACTGCAAACAGTGTTAGAAACTGAGATATGAAAGCTAGGAGCTACATAAATGGAATCTTAAACCTTTGTTATGGGCCCCGCAACAGAATGTCTAGGCGTGTTTTTTTATAACGATACAAAGCTGAAAATGAATGAACCGCACCTAAAATCTTATTTTCATTTTTCACATGGTCTAGTCCTCATCTGAAGACTGCAAAAAACACAAAGCCATGCTTCCTTTACCCACCTTGCTAATATTCTTATGAGGGTCCCTTCGCCCGTCTTCAGAGAGTGGCTGGAAGTGGGGAGGCAGAAAAAGGTCCTCCTTTCCTTCCAGCAGTGGCAGTTCTGCACCCAGAGCTCAGAAGCTGCTTGAAAAAAATTCCCTGATGCAAAACATGCCAAAACAATGGGGAGTTTTGAGCGCTGGCTGCAAACGGAAGAGAGGAGCCTCCATTTCAGTTTGGATTGCGTCAGAATGACGGGATTAAAGTCTAAATCAGGGATGGCGCAGCCAGGCCCAAAGCCCTGCTCCCCACACCACCCATCTCTCTTTGTTTGCCGCTCGCTTGTTCTGCACAGGTAGCAGCTCCCAGCCAGTGGATGAGGATTTCTTCTCTGGCTTCTCCCCGCTCCTGCTGCCCCCAATGAGTTTGCCGCTCACTCTGCACAGCATCAGCATCTCCTCAGCTGGTGTCTTGGCAACAGAAAGCAAAGGCCTGAGGACCCCTATGCTGGCCCTGCAGTCCCCTGCAAGGCATCACCTAATGTTTCCATATAGCTTTAATTGGTTCCAAAAATTTAACAAGTGGCTGCCGGTTATCCAAAGGGTCTCCTTGCTTCAATCCATCCTATAAGTGTTGTATAAAGCTAATACATCGCTAACCATATAAACAAGTTACCTCTTACCAGATATTCCTTTCTGAAATGAAAATGCTTTTGTTAAAAAATGGCATTCAGTATTTACATTGCAAGCATCCTATTAACAATACTTTTACAGCTAGATCTTTTATTCTGAAAACATCCATAAAGTTGTCTAACAGCAAAAACGGGGCCAGTGTTATTCTTTAATTCCTTTTACGCTATCCTGCCGAAAACACTGCATATCTGTACATATCGACCAAACATGCTTAACATCTACTAAATTCTTGGAAAATAGACATTGGGGTGGTCTTGCATATGAAGAGAAGTCAGCTCCCCAAAACAGAAACATCTCTATGCTCAATTGCTGAGCTGGGGAAGGAACTGATCGAGCCACCAATTTCCCTTGATTGTTTTGGTTACCGCTGCTAGAAGCTGTTACTTACCCACGCCTCTCCTCGGAAATCTGCAGCTACTTCCACCACGTTCTCTATATTGGGGAGAGGCTAGTGATTGACAGTATCCTCCGCCAATGGAAACAGCACCTAGACTCTCGTTCGATGCTGACCCCCCCCCCCCCCAGTTTTAAAGTGATTCTCAGAGACCAGCCCACAAAACCTTTAGGTTTCTATTTCCCCGTCTTCTGAGGAGGAAGGGAGGAAACCAAAGTGGCATTGATACCGCGTGGCTTGTAATTTAATGATTCAGTTTTCCCTTTTGTAGCTTGCCTAGGAGCAAGAAGAGATAGACTGAGCTACGTCTCTATGGGAATATTCACAAATTAAGCATTTTCATCAGGAACCATGAGAACGTGAAAACCATGAAACAAGGACTGAGTCTATGAAGTGTTTTGAGCATATACTGGTAATGAATCCTATTAAAACACTTCTCCCCACCATTTTTTTAAAAAGGACAATCCAGTAACTAATTGTAGCTGTAAAATTTCAGGAGATGAATGGAACTATGTAGGGGAGGAATGAAATGATAAAGCTGAGTCATGATGAAATTTCAGTACTTGTATCAGAAAGGATTCAAAATTCTTCGGACAAATCCTGGGGGTGTGAAAGAGGAAAAATGTGGCAGTGAAGGGCTGGGATGGCTCTTTGTAATTATGCTAGAAGGTAATGGAAGCAATTATTACTGTGATTCTGGAAGAAAACTGAAGCCCAGGCAACACCAAGTAAAAATAAATCATTCTGCATCTGCAGTCAGCATGGGTGTTACTAGCACATTTTTGGGGTTGGGTGAGACTTTGTCACCCCAAAGTGGTGACATTTTGGTGAGTGATATTTTTCACCATTAACTTTCAGGAGGAGTTTTAAAATATTCCTGCATACCCATACATTTGATGCACGGGTAGGCAAACTCCAGCCCAATCGCCTTCTCAATCCGGCCGTGGATGGTCTGGGAACAAGCATGCTTTTACATGAGTAGAATATGTCCTTTTACTTAAAATGCATATCTGGGTTATTTGTGGGGCATAGGAATTTGTTCACCCCCCCAATATAGTCCGGCCCCCCACAGGGTCTGAGGGACAGTAGACCGGCCCCCTACTGAAAAAGTTTGCTGACCCAATTGATGGCTGAAAGATACTACTCCCAGTAAACTAGACATTACTAGCTTTCAGAGCATTTCTTAAGTTTTTGGATGTTTTTAATGTTTTCATTTTATTTACAACTGTGTTGCGGACAAAAGGTCCAATGGTGGGGTGACCTGAGCCATTAATCACACCAGGATTGAGAAGGAAAGATTTAATCAGACAGCAGGAAGAAAGTATGGGGAAATCGAGTTCCAAATCCTATACGTACACCATTTGTGGCATGCTCACACAATTTATACAGTTAATTCTATATGCAGTAATACTTACGACGATTCAATTGGCTATCAGCATCGGCATATGCAATCCCCTTAGCAACCTACTTTTTTTTTTGGTCTTATCTTGCACAGCCAGCAGTGTGGGGTTGTTGTTGTCTAGTCGTTTAGTCATGTCCGACTCTTCGTGACCCCATGGACCAGAGCACGCCAGGCACTTCTGTCTTCCACTGCCTCCCGCAGTTTGGTCAATTTCATGCTGGTAGCTTTGAGAACACTATCCAACCATCTCGTCCTCTGTCGTCCCCTTCTCCTTGTGCCCTCCATCTTTCCCAAAATCAGGGTCTTTTCCAGGGAGTCTTCTCTTCTCATGAGGTGGCCAAAGTATTGGAGCCTCAGCTTCACGACCTGTCCTTCCAGTGAGCACTCAGGGCTGATTTCCTTAAGAATGGAGAGGTTTGATGATCTTGCAGTCCATGGGACTCTCAAGAGTCTCCTCCAGCACCATAATTCAAAAGCATCAATTCTTCAGCGATCAGCCTTCTTTATGGTCCAGCTCTCACTTCCATACATCACTACTGGGAAAACTATAGCTTTAACTATATGGACCTTTGCTGGCAAGGTGATGTCTATGCTTGTTCTCTTGGCAGAACTCTATTAGCCTTTGCCCTGCTTCGTTTTGATCTCCAATGCCAAACTTGCCAGTTGTTCCTTTTATCCCCTACTTTAGGATTCCAATTCCCTATAATGAGAAGAACATCCTTCTTTGGTGTCATTTCTAGAAGATGTTGTAAGTCTTCATAGAATCCGTCAATTTCAGTATCAGAAGTAAAAAAAGTGGATCCGTTGCACTAGGGCAGGGATGTCAAACTCCCAAGAGACTGTGATCTACTTACAGAAGAAAAAACTGACAGTGATCTACCCCTTTTAGAGGGGTTCAGGTTAAAGTTGTTGAGCTTTTTTTTAGGGAGGAAAGCCAAACTTGTTGACTTTAGAGGGGAAAGGTAAAAGTCGCTTACCAAAAGAACGCTCAGGAACATGGCGAAAACTGTCTTCCGTACTAGCAATTGTGCACAAATGGAGGACGGGGCAAGGGGGCGGGACCGGATGCTCTTTTGCCCCCGCAAAGGAAGAAGAGCCCAATTTGACATCCTGCACGAGGGGAAGTGTTGTTTAATCCACTTAAATACATAGACCTTACGTTCCACTTTGTGCTGGAATCACACATAAAATACTGACCACCTGGAAGAACCCTAGCTCTCCTGTTTGTCAGTCCCAGTGGTGTTCCAGTTCTGCCTGGTGTTTCCATTTAACACTGTTGCTTTTAAGTAGCACATACCCAAGTTCAAAGGTTCTCCAAATACAGTGGTACCTTAGGTTACATACACTTCAGGTTACATATGCTTCAGGTTACAGACTCCGCTAACCCAGAAATAGTACCTCAGGTTAAGAACTTTGCTTCAGGATGAGAACAGAAATTGTCCAGTGGTGGCGCAGCCGCAGCGGGAGGCCCCATTAGCTAAAGTGGTGCTTCAGGTTAAGAACAGTTTCAGGTTAATAACAGACCTCCGGAACGAATTAAGTACTTAACCCGAGGTACCACTGTAGTTTGTGGTGCGTACTGAAGGACCACCCTTGAATACTGGCAATATAAGTTTTGTGAAGATTAACAGGCAGGCCTGTCCCATGCTTGTTCCTACTATATCCTGCCCAATGGTCCAAATAACTATTGTGATTAGTTATTGGCCCTTGGGGGTCATAGAAGCATAGAGTTGGAAGGGACCCTGAGGATCATCTAGTCCAACCCCTGCAATGCAGGAATATGCAACTGTCCCATATCTGCCATCCATCAATTGGTCTAATCCTCAATTATTACTTTTTAATGTCCCCTCAAAGCTATTGACTATCACAACTTTGCAAAGGAGTGTTTTCCTCTATTGGTTCTGAATCTGCTGCCAGTTAATTGCACTTGGTGAATTTGAGCTCTATTACTGGGGGCCTCAGTACATGTCTGGACTCCAGTCAGAATGGGATTCTCAGCTAAGAAGCTCATAATTGTGGAAAGAGGGGAAATGGAGTTTCCCCCAGTGCAGCACAAAACACTGAAGTCAAAAGCCTGCTAAGGAAAACATGGATCTTTTCCTCATGGGACAGCAAGTATTTTACATGTGCGTTGTGCGATGCCACCAATCAGCTTTCTTGCTAACACACTTCTTGTTGTTTAATTCTCAAAGCTTTATTTGTTGTTGCATATCTTGGCCAGTAGGAATAACGTAGCATTGATTAAAATCACATTTTGCTTAAGGTAATTTATGCCGCTGACAGCAAAGCATGATCTTCCAAGTACTGCTTTTCCAAGTAGATATGGCCTCTGCGTATGTGTGTCTTCTTCTTAAGGGAAGATGGCAGCCAGCAGTGCTCCACCAGCTGTCACTGCAGCTGTGGTAGCAGCGGACAGCCCAGCAGCACCTAGAAGATGATCAAGACACACAATTATTGTGATGAAGATCTCAAGGTGCGGAGACTGGCTCTGCCAATCATGTGGTTCTTGTCCTGAGAGCAGCAGACATACCGACTGACTGAAGCACGGCAACAGCGCTCCCAGCTGCTACTCCTCCACCATTGGCGATGGCTGCTGCCGACATCATTTTTGCAGCCAGAGAGCCAGCTGCAATTCCAGCTCCAGTGAAGCCTGCTGCTCCCAGTGCTACTGGGGCACCAATTGTGGCCACTGCTGCAAGAACACAGAATAAGGTATATGTTACATGATAGAAGCCTTAAATCTAAATTGCCTAGACCACAGTGCTTAACCATCTTGGCTGTGGGTCCTAGGAGACCTTGCAGGCCTTTTCCCACCTGGCCTGGGATGGTGGGGCCTTGACTGACACTCTAATTTCAAAAGCTAAGGCTCTTGGGCTGGGGTATTTAGGGCAGTGGTTTCCAGTTGGGGGTTTGTGTGGTCTGTTGCACCCCCAGAGAGAACGTGCTTATCTTGCTAATTGGGGAGTGAAAGCCATCTGTGGGTCACTGAGCCTCCACGTACTATCAGCGAAAGTTGCTGGATGGCAAGAGAGTAGGGATTGGGGGAAAACCTCTGACATCATTTTATGGCTCTTGCAATTGGTACAAGGAGAGCGTGAGAATGCAAATTGCTTGCTCCATGGGATGAATTCATGGAGCCCTGCTAGGACGAAAGGGGAAGCAGCTCCTGGTTGCTTCTCATCTAAAATAGGCTTCCTCAGACTTGGCCCTCCAGATGTTTTGAGACTATAATTCCCATCATCCCTGACCACTGGTCCTGCTAGCTAGGGATCATGGGAACTGTAGGCAAAAAACATATGGAGGGCTGAGTTTGAGGAAGCCTGATCTAAAATAATTAAACTAGGAGCGACTAATTCAGACGACTTGGCGTGTAAAGCTCTCCACCTATCGTTGTCGTCATCATCAATCCATCTTTTACCCCAAGGTCCCAAAGCAGCTTACAACAATTAAAACACAATATTTAAAGGCAATAGAAAACAACTTACTGCCATATGAATAAGGTGGATTCTAAAAATATGCCCAATCAAGCAAATGCATAATTTTGCGTCCAGACCTCATTGATTTTGGAAGGGGGGTGGGCCGGGCAACCAGGTGCCTAGAAACTTGGGCTTGGGGAGAATTTGGTTCAAGTCCCTTTTTCGCTTTAAAAATTCAGAGTAGCCCTAGACCAGTCACAGTTTCTGAGACCAGTGGAGTGAGGGGGGACAAACCTTTTCACCAGCACTAGGTACCTCCGTTGCTAGCACCTGCTCACTACAACTTGCCATAACTTCAGCTGCATTTCTGACAGTCAAGGCAGTTTGTTTCTCTCCTCCACCCACCCACCCCTGCCATCCTTCCTGCTTTGGCTATCCCTGCTACCAGTGCTTTTTTTCTTGAAAAAAAGGTGGGGGAACTGACTACGATATATAGATACAGTGGTACCTCAGGTTACATACGCTTCAGGTTACATACGCTTCAGGTTACAGACTCCGCTAACCCAGAAATAGTACCTTGGGTGAAGAACTTTGCTTCAGGATGAGAACAGAAATCGTGCTCCGGTGGCGCGGCAGCAGTAGGAGGCCCCATTAGCTAAAGTGGTGCTTCAGGTTAAGAACAGTTTCAGGTTAAGAATGGACCTCTGGAACGAATTAAGTACTTAACCTGAGGTATCACTGTATTTGCTTAATGCAGAAAGGGCATCCAAATTTTGTTAAATTTAATGCTGTTGGCTATCCCTTCAGTTATTCTGTTTTGATATGCCAGGTGTTCTGTCAAAGCCATTTCACAGATCTCATCAAGCCAGACTTTCATTGTGAACTCCACCATTTCCAATGACTTGCAAGCTTCATTCATGCTGCTACAAGCAAAATAATCACCCAAACTTCCCCAACTGGAAATCCAGATTACTTACCCAAGCCGGCTGCACCTCCCAAAACTGCAGATACTGAAAGAGAGACTTGTTTTAATAAGATATAATGGATCTCAAGTACATATACAGTCATACCTTGGTTTACGAACGCTGCTGGTTGCGGGTTTTCAGGTTGCAGACCGCACAGAACCCGGAAGTACCGGAATGGGTTACTTCCGGGTTTGGGCCCTCATGCATGTGCAGAAGCACAACATGACATCATGCGCATACACAGAAGCTTTGGATTGCATCATGCGCGTGCGCAGACGCGGCGCTTCAGGCTATGAACACTGCGGGTTGCGAACGTGCCTCCCGCATGGTTCATGTTCGCAACCAGAGGTATGACTGTAAAATGCAAAAAAGCATCAGGTGAGCTACAACTGTGATGGGCATATTTGTCAGTTTAAGTTACTTTCTGTTCCTCATGTTTTCCAGTCTTAGGTTCAATTCACATTTCCATATCAGCTTGATTTAAAAGCAAATGCAAACAAATTCTCATGAAAATTTACCAACATTTCAATGCTGATTTCTCCTAATATATACATTTTTATGCAATATTCCTTAGTGCACACATTTTTTTTTGCAAAGCAATTTCTCTAAAACAATACATTTTTTAAAATGTTATTTTTACTAATCTACACATTTTAAACACATTAATGCCATAGTGTCAACAGATCCTAACAGTGAGGCATGCTTCCAATTTTAATCTGCGCTGAGTGGGGGTGGAGGTGAGGAGAGTTTGTGTCACTGACTGAGAGTTTGAGACAACTGCTTTGGACTATACGGTTACAGTTACCCAATCCCCAAGAAAGTAAACAGGCTCTCTTACCTGGCTCAACCATGCTGGCTTCCTAAAGACCTATATAGAGATGCCAGAAACTCTTGTTAGGATAATGCAGTGTACAATTGTGTGATAAACTCTGGAACTCAATCCCACAGGAGACAGTGACGACCACCAATTTTGGGTGGTTTTAAAAGAGGACTGGACAAATTCATGGAGGACATGGCTATCAGTGGCTACAAGCCATAATGGCTGTGCTCTGCCTCCAGTTCAGAGACTGCAGTGCTTCTGAATACCAGTTGCTGGAAACCACTGGAGTTGCGATTGCGGGTTTTCCAGATGCATCTGAATGGCCATTGTGAAAACAGGATTCTAGACTAGATGGACCATTGGCTTGATCCAGCAAGATCTTATGTTCTTAACCAACAACCACTCAGACTCCCACAGCGTCCAGAACCCACTCACATATTATGCCACTGCACTGTTAAACTGATTTGCTTAAAACAATTCCCAAGGTGGGAAACTGCTGTGTTAATTCTGTTTCACAGCAAAAGCAACCAAGAGTCTCATGGTAACATAAAGACTAGCAAATTATATCCTGCATAAGCTTCCATGAGTTAAAAAAGGACTCTGGTTCATGGGTGTAGCGGGGGGAGCAGCTCCCCTCCGATCAAGTAAAACAATATACTGTAAATTCTTAACTAACTGACCAATCACGTCGGTTCTGCCCCCCAACAAAAGTCCTGACCCCCCCCAACAAAATCCTGGCCCCCCCCCACAAAGATCCTGGCTACGCCCATGTGCTGGTTGACAGTATTATACCACTTTAAATGGTCCTCATGGCTTCCCTCAAAGAATACTGGGAACTATAGTTTGTTGAAGGTGCTGAGAGTTGTTAGGAGATCTCTGTTCCTGTTTGAGAGCAACAAGTATCAAAGTGGTTTAACAACCACTCCCTAAATAGTTACAGTGACAATTATCATCCTCTGCTGGTCTCTGTTTCGGGAAGTTTTTACTGTGTGACATTTTATTGTTTTTAAAGCAGCCCAGAGTGGGTGGGTATTTATACCCAGAAGGGTGGGGTATTATTATTATTTCCCTTTACACAATTACCAACTGCCTGGGGTTTTTTCGCATTTTGTTTCCCTCTTGACCTCTCCATACCCTCTGCCTCCCAAGCATTTGTGTGTACATCACTTGGCCAATTTAGGATAATTCTGTGCATCTGATAAAGTGGTTTAGCAATCAATCCCTCTTCCCAGGGAACTTAGAAAATGGTGTCCCCTCGAGGAATCCTGGGAATTGTAGTTTGTCAGTTTGTAGTTTGGCATGCAGATAAACAAAGTGCTGGGAAGAGGGTTCCTCACTCTGTCATCTGCCTGACAGGAAAATACCATATTTTTCGTCCTATAGGGCACCGGCCCATAGGACGCACCTCGGGGTTTTTTTGGGGGGGGAAATGAATAAAAAAAATTTATTTCCCCCCCCCCGCCGTGGCTGCCACCCCAAGCCTTGCGCACACCTGCCTGAAGCATGGGGCGCCCTCCGGAGGGCTCCCCATGCTTCGGGCTGCAGGCTGCCACCCGCAAGCTTTGTGAGCCCGCGGGAACTCCCGCCTGGCTTGCAAGGCTTGTGGATAGCTTCCTGAAGCCTGGAGAGCGAGAGGGGTCGGTGCGCACCGACCCCTCTCGCTCTCCAGGCTTCAGCGAAAGCCTGCATTCGCCCCATAGGACGCACACACATTTCCCCTTCATTTTTGAAGGGGAAAAAGTGCGTCCTATGGGGCGAAAAATACGGTATTCAGAGACATTTCTGCAGGCCAGGCTGCTGCTAAAAGGCATAGAAGAGCCAGTAAGAAGGGCACTGGTGGAAAAAGTTAATTGGATAAAAAGTTAGTTGGGGGTGAGGGTGGGGTGGGTAGCCACGTTTTTTGCTGCGGTAAAGCCTCCAGAGGGGTGTCAATTTTCTTTAATAATATTTTTTTATTAATTTTCAATTATAATCCAATAGCCGCCTCATTATAACAATACCTATTTATAATACAATTAATAATATCAATCATTAAGATACCAAATTATATAATTTAGATAAGGTGGCCCCCAGGTGCTGGGACTGATGATTTGATGATTTTCTTGATTTTTGTGTCCCAAAATCCTACTGATTTCAATTACTTTCCGGTCATAATAATCCCTATCCCGAGGGGCGTCATTGAGGCTCCCAGCCTGCAGGGTTTCAGGGATTAGCTTGCGTGCCCAGCCTTCCTGTTCGTAAGAGAGCAATCCTGATTCACGTTTCCATGCATGTATATTGTTCTTTGCACTCTTATTCCCCACCCACCCCCATCCTCAGTCAGTTTGGCTCTGGCCTTTAATATATAAGAACAATTTATTTATCTCACAGCTAACTCCTGTCCCCCTGAAAGGATATCTGTGGCAACAAAAAATGAAGTCAGACAACTAATAAAGCAGGCATGAGTTTGCTGGCAACAATTCAAGAGTCAAATAGAGTTAACACGGGCAAGATGCAATAGGAACGTAGGGATCACTTCCCTGCAATGAGAGAGATGGATAAAAGAAAGGGGGGGGGGAGGCTCGAACACACGTGTGGCTGCCTGCAATCAGTTTACAACACCGAGAATGAAGATAAACTGGTAAAATAAGGGGGCTGGGTTAAAGCTAAAGGGAAAACCTCAAAGATCCCTCAAGAACAAGGCAGGGGTTCAGGGGTCCCAAAGCCGAGCTGCAGCCTTAGAAGGGAAAAATGGGGCTTTTGGAGGTGGTTTTTACTGCCCTGCTGCTTCCAATTTATAAAAGGCAAATTGCGGGAGAAGATGCAGCAGTCAATCACTCTCTCACTCTCTCCAAGCACCCACGCTAGCAAACAAACACACAGGCAACCACACACTCACAAAGCACACACACTAGCAAACACACAGTCATGCTGCACAACAATCAAGCAATCAGAGTGGCCAAACCTCCTAGCAAGCACTTTCCTGGCTTCTGCTTACCTCAACGAAGACGACCCTGTTGACTCGAAGAAAATGTGTGTGCAATGGCGGGGATGGCTGGCGCAGCCGCATTTAAACGGCAAGCCATGCCCCCACCGAGCTTCCCTATTGGGTGCCCAACTGGGGAGGGGCGTGGCACACCAGCCCTGGAGTTGAAGCAGGGGGCGGAGCGCCCCCTGCATGATGCGGGAATCGTCTCCTGCTCACAACCCCTCCCTCTGGTAGGAGGAGAGGATTTTCACCCCTGAATACTGTACTGTGCTTTTAATATAACCAAATGTAAATTTAAAATGTGCAGACTTATATGATTAAAAATTCATAGTATCAGGGAAACAGCCACCAGCCACCAGGTTATACTAAGGTGAAGTAAAGAACGTCCTCACAGCCAAAGAGTTAATCTTTAGAATTTCCTACCTAACATTTCCATATGACTTTAATCCAGAAATTTAACAAGCGGCTGCCAATTATATGAGGAGTCGGCTTGTTTCAATCTATCCTATATATGTTGCATTAAGTTAACAAATTGCTAACAATATGAGCAATTGTATTAAGTTACCTCTCACCAGATTTGCTTCTGTCAACAGGTGTCTTTTGTACAGGTACTGTAACGAGCTGGGATTACAGGTAGGACTGCTTCCTTACAGCAGGTGGTTCTAATCTCAGCTCATTACATACAGTGAAGATGCCAGGTAGCCTGACATCTGGCTGGTTGATAGGGGATCAAATACTTATTTCACTCATTCTAATGCACATCAATCTCTAACTTTTGTCTTCTGGGTTTCTGGGGTTTTTCCTGTTGTTATTCTTGTTGGGAAAAAGCACCAAGGCAAAAGCCAGCTCCAGATGGCTGGAATGCAAAACAGGATGTTGTGGTTTGCAGATGTACTGTTGGGGAAAAGGTGGAGCCTATTCTCTGTACTGAGCACCGGATGTTAGCTCAGAGTGTCATATGACCTGTACTGGAAGTACAGGGGAGGAGTGTGTGACTCTTCTAATGGAGACTGAAGGGTGCAGTCACATTTCCATGTACTGCTGAGTGACAGGAATAAAACATGTAAATAGGACTCCTGTCTGTCTCATTTCCCCTCCCTGGGGAGAATGCAGGGAGGGAGAGAAGCAGAGAAGCAGAGGGTGTGTTTTCCTCACATCTAATGAGGGAAATCGCCGCTTTATGACCTAGCCTGCCGGGAGACGCAGCGGAGAGGTCATCAAGTATCTCACTCAGTTGCCCGGGGGAGGCCAGTTTACCTCTGACTGTGAGCTGAGATACTAACATATGGTAGCAGAGGATGGTTGCGATTCATCGGACATCTGCATGAGAGGCTGGTGGATTGTCCTCCTCTGCTCCAAGGAGGAAGAGAAGCGTCTGAAAGAAGCCAGAGGCTCAACAGACAGCTGGTGGAAAGAAGAGGTGTTTTCCATAGCAACAAAGTTCAAGGTATGCTGCATTTCGGGCTAAAAGTGTGAACGCAGTTTGATTAATTCACTGGTTCACGGAGCTGCGTTTCAACGAAAACAAGAGCTCCGGGAGGAAGAGGCCTGCAGCTTAAAGGCTGAAGCCTGCATTCCACAAATTCTTGTGGTTGATAAACTGTCCTATTGAAATGCATTGTTGCTAAGTAACGGAAAGTTGGAAAGTTACTGGCAAAGGGGCTGGACTGTGAGTGTGAGCCTGGGAAAGCGAAACAAAACCAGAGAGTGTTTTGGCTACAAGTTTACGTCCCCTTGGAAGGGACTTTCCATAGCAGCCAGAGTTTAGCTGCCAGGTGCAAAAGAGCGTAAACAACTTGCAGTTTGCCTGCCTGAGAAAGGAAAAAACAACTGTTGGATTTTACAGCTTGTTTGACAGTGTGAGCTGGAGGCTTGGCTTCAAGATGGATGCCAAGAAAGGGGGAGGTCTGCCTTACCCACCTCCCTTAACCAATGACAATTATTCATCTTGGTCTGTAAAGATGAAGGCCCTGCTGCAGAATCAGAGGCTTTTTGATGTAATTGAAAACCCCATCCCTGCAGCACCAACCAGAGGTTGGGAGTCACAGAATGTAAGGGCCAGGACTGCTATAATTCTGTGTGTCTCAGATGATCAGTTGGTGCATGTTCAGCATTTAGAAAATGCGAAAGAGGTTTGGGACACGCTGCGTACAACGCATCAGAGAGATGCTGGTTCTTCAGCGTTGCTGTATTTTGAGAAATTGACCAATCTGAGACTTGCGCCTGATGGAGATGTTCAAGCGCACCTGACAGAAATGAAGTTTCTGCGTCAACAGATGGTGGAACGCAATTTCCGTCTTCAGGAGGAAGTGTTTTGCTTCATGATGATAAACAGCCTTAACCGCACCTACAAGGTTGTTGCCAGTCAGCTTGGTTCCCTACCGGCCGCGCAGCTGACCGCGGAGAGAGTTTGTGCTGTGGTCCTGAATGAACACGACAGGCTTGCTGCACTGGAAGTGAAAGACAGGGGGAGGGAAGAACAGAGTTCTAATTCCCCCACTGCTGATGCTACTAGGGAGCATGGAGTAGCATTGAGTGCTGTCCGATGCTACAATTGTGGACAGACTGGGCATCTACAGCGAAACTGTAAGAAGCCGCGCCAGTCAAGAGGAGCAAAGAGCAGCTCTACGAAGCCTCAGGCGTCAGGCAAAAGCCGTACCAAGTGCCAGGTGAAACCTGCAAAGGCTATGATGGCGAAAGGAACCACGCCAGATGTTGGGAACTCATTCATAATTGACACGGGCGCAACGGTTCATATGTGCCCGCACAGACAACTGTTTTCGACGTTGAAGAAGCAAAGCTTCACTGTGAAACAGGCCAACGGTCAGGAGTTGGAAGCAACCGGAATTGGAACTGTGTATCTTGAGAGTCTGAACTTGACTATAAGTGATGTTTACCTGGTTCCAGAACTGAGATTTAATCTGCTGAGCGTGTCGCAGATTGCAAAGAAAGGACTGAAACTGTCCTATGATGCTAAAAGCTGCAAGATCTACAAAGATGGAGAACTGTTTCTTACTGCCAAAGAGAAAGATGGACTGTATTTGTTGACTTTTGATCAAAGTGATTACATGAAATGTAATTCTTCTGTTTCTAACGAAATCTCTCTTGCAGGTGTGACCAGTGTGAGCACCAGGAAGCTGACCAAGAAGGTCGACAGAGCATTTCAGCGGGTGTATGCTGATGTGATTGGTCCTCTAGAACCATCTAGGGGCAATGCAAAATATTACCTTTTGTGTGTGGATTGTTTCACTAATTATTCTTGGGTTTATATGATGGAGAAACCGCAAGAAACTTTAGAAAAGTTTCAGGAGTTTTGTGACAAGGTTAAAAGTATGCATGATGCTAACATTGATTGTCTTTTCACAGATGACAAACAAGTTTTTCTGTTACAGAAGTTTCAGAAGTTCCTGGATGGAAAAGGGATAGACCACAAAGTTGCTGTTTCGCCAGAAGCGTGGAACAGGGGGGTCTGTGTAAGGGTGAACAAAGAATTGCAAAAGGGGATGAATGCGCAATTGCTGAGTTCACATTTGCCACATGAATATTGGGCCGAATCGCTAGCGTCCTATCTTCATGTGTGGTTGAGAAAAGTCTCAACAGAGTTGGGATGTTCTCCTTTTGAGAAGCTGTTCAATAGAAAACCTTCTGTTGCCTACTTTAAGGTTTTCGGGTCCCATGTGAGAACAGAAGCTCCAGGTGGAGTAAAGAATGCCAGAGGCATTTTTGTGGGATATGAAAAGGGTCTCTACAGAGTAATTTTGTCTGAATCTGGTCAGGTGATTCTCACAAAGTTCCTAGAGAGTGCTCCAAAGCAAGAGCGGGTTGTAGAACAAACATTTCCCACAGGTGGCAATTCAGATGATGCTGATGATTATTTTTCTGATGTCACAGATTACAGTGGTACTGATGATGATGACAGTGATAGCTCAGAGAGTTCAGTTGTAACAGTCATTGAGAGAAAATCTCACACAATGGATAGACCTTCACAGGTGAAGGAAGAACCACTGATTGCTACTGGTTCTCAACAAAGTCCAGAGGTTGAACCAGTGAGCACAGAGGATCAGCACCTCATACGCAGGTCTGAGAGAGTTGCAAAGGGTGTACCGCCAAAGAGGTACTCAAAAGAGTTTGCTAACCTAGCTGTTGCATGTGTTGCTATTGTTAACAATTCAAAGCAGGTTAAAGCAGTGTCTAAGTCAGAGAAAAAGACACAACAGAGAGTAGCAAGCCAAGGTAATGCAGAGGCACTCATTCCTTGGAAGCCAGACAACCAGAGAGGTACACTGGTGAAACCAGTGGTGGGAAGTTCCAAGGGTGGAACTGAAACAACAGGGGACTGTTATATGTATAACAACTGTTTGTTTTCTTCTCTGGATCATGTTTTGCCAATTGATGCTTTTGGGGGAGGATGTTGGGAAAAAGCACCAAGGCAAAAGCCAGCTCCAGATGGCTGGAATGCAAAACAGGATGTTGTGGTTTGCAGATGTACTGTTGGGGAAAAGGTGGAGCCTATTCTCTGTACTGAGCACCGGATGTTAGCTCAGAGTGTCATATGACCTGTACTGGAAGTACAGGGGAGGAGTGTGTGACTCTTCTAATGGAGACTGAAGGGTGCAGTCACATTTCCATGTACTGCTGAGTGACAGGAATAAAACATGTAAATAGGACTCCTGTCTGTCTCATTTCCCCTCCCTGGGGAGAATGCAGGGAGGGAGAGAAGCAGAGAAGCAGAGGGTGTGTTTTCCTCACATCTAATGAGGGAAATCGCCGCTTTATGACCTAGCCTGCCGGGAGACGCAGCGGAGAGGTCATCAAGTATCTCACTCAGTTGCCCGGGGGAGGCCAGTTTACCTCTGACTGTGAGCTGAGATACTAACAATTCTATCTCTCACAACTACAATAAACCTACCATTAAAATTATGGACTGGTCATTTCTTCGTCAGAAGGCAAACGGGCAAATTTAGCAGGGGATCAAATACTTTCCCCCCTCACTGTATGTCTGGCACCTTCGTTATACAGTTTTTAATCGTATGCTGATGATATACCTCTTTGCCTTGGCTTTTGACACCTGAGAAGTGTGTTTTTGGGACCTGCCCTACTCTTGTGATTTGCTTAAACTGCTTTTAGCATTGCATTTTAGATTATGGTAACACACCCTGGGACCTGCTCGTGAATAAATAAATTGAATGCTAATAATATGTCAGACAGTTTTTGCAAAGCAATTTTCCCAAACACAATGCATATTTGTATGTATGCATGTTTTTGTTTTTTGTTTTAGTTTTATTACTAATATATGCATTTTGTGGACGTTACTTGGCTGGAGAACTGCATTCCAAAATTCAGAGAAGTGCAGATTTTGAAGAATGGGTCTGTTTCACTTTGCATATGGTTTCGGAATATGTGAATAACGTAGGTTTTGCTTTTAACCTGAATTGAATTTCTCCCAAATCCCTAGCTACATATGAATATTATAATAGGTACTGTATATATGCACAGTCAGGCTAATTAAAGATAACAGAATCATAGACTGTAGAGTTGGAAGGGATCCTGAGGGTCATCTAGTCCAACTCCCTGCAATGCAAAATCTCAACCAAAGCATCCATGACAGATGTCCATCCAACTTCTGTTTAAAAACTTCCAAGGAAGGAGAGTCAACCATCTTCTGAGGAAGTCCATTCCATTGTCAAACAGCTCTTACCACCAGCTTGTCAATATCCTTCTTAAACTGTGGCACCCAGGACTGGACACAATATTCCAGGTGTGGTATGACCAAAATAGAATAGAGAGCCATCTTATTATTTCCCTTGAAATGGGCACTATACTTTTGTTAGTGCAGCCTTGAATAGCATTAGCTTTTTCCGCAGCTACATCACATTGTTGACATGCTAAGACTGTGGTCTCCTAAGACCCTTAGATCCTTTCCACATGAACTACTGACAAGCCAGGTGTCCCCCAATCTTATATTTGTGCAGCTGGTTCTTTCTGTCTAGTGTAGAACCTGACATTTGTCCCTATTGAAATTCATTCTATTAGTTTGGACCCAGTTCTTCAATCTGTAAGGATAATCTTGAATCCCGATTCTATCATCTGCAGCATTAGCTACCCCTCCCAGTTTGGTGTTGTGATAGGAATTTTATGGTTTTAGATATATGGCAACGTTCATAACCACACGTACATAGATCAGCACAGGAAAGCCAACCTGGAACCATTTTGATTCCTAAACTGAGCAAATGTTTCTCTGCATGGTAAAAATGGAAAAGCCTCCCCATTGTCTCTTCCTTCACAAATCCTGTCTTAATCTGTGTTTGAATAAGGGTGTGAGCCTTATCATTACAAAAGACTGCCAAGGCTCCCCAAGAAATCCAATCAAGTAACCTGCCAGACAGGAAATAAACAAAGCGACAGGAGAAAACAACATGCAAATGTTCTGTTTTAGACCGCCTTATCTGAGGGGTGGTCTTAGGTTACACCCCTTCTGTGATGAATGCATAATGTTTCTGGGGGTGGTCTTGATCTAGAGGATGGGAATTTCAAAAGTCTTTATAAGCCCTTGCACAGCATTTTTGTGGGTCCTCTTCCTCTCCTGCGTGTGAGGGGAGCACCCTGTTGCAACAGATTAATAAAGATCAAGCTTACTAGCTGCTTTGCTTCTCAATATTCTCTGGTTGGCCTCTGTTATTTTCTCCTACCAATAGGGAACCTATGCAAGGACTCTATATGGGCTCTTGGATACCCCATAAGGGAAAAGGGCATATTTCTATTTACAACAGATGGCGACCACGAAGGGACTTTTGGTTACCCGGATTCTGGAGGCGAGGAAGGACTGGTTATCCAGCGCGCACCAGGCAGTTTGCCAGGAGGAATAGCCAGTCCTCCATCGGTCCCAGGGTCTGGAAATAACTGGAGGTTCAGCGGGGCTAACCAGAGGAAGTAACGCTTGATCAGGCCGGCCTTAAACAACCAGTCAAGAGATCGTGGGATCACCAGGAACAGCGCATGCGGAAGTGAGTATTAAGTAGGAAACACGGGTAGTGGGTTGGGTTCTCTAAACCACAGCAACCAACATTCTTTAATTCTTCCTTTTCCCTTCAAATCTAAAATTTCTACTTTTTTCCCCATCTAAAAATTGCCTTCTTTCTGTCCCCTCGATCTCAACACCAGTCCTAGCCCTTCGGAGTATGCCCAGGCAAGGGTTGTGTGTGACTTCTTCCACTTAATTCTTTATGCCGACCTATTCCTTTGGAGTTTTGCCCAGAAAGGTCGTGCAATTTCTTCTGCACTGAAAACTATAATTCCCAAAACTATAACTCCCAGTGCAGCCGCACCTCTGCCATGGCGATCTTTGTTAGAAATGACCTGTGAACAGAGAACGCAAGGGCGCTGAATTCCTTTCCATCTTTCATATTCCAGAGTCTCAATCTGGCTTTGCAAGTGTGCAAGCATTCAGTAGAGACTCTGAGTTAGATTGTAAGAGGCAGGGAGGTTGCTGTGGGTTGTAGAATAGAGATTAAGTGAGGGAAGTTCCCCTCGGAGTTTTGTCCAGGTATCCCCAGGTTTTCCCCCTCGGAGTTTTGTCCAGTTCCCCTCGGAGTTTTGTCCAGGTATCCCCAGGTTTTCCCCCTCGGAGTTTTGTCCAGTTCCCCTCAGAGTTTTGTCCAGGTATCCCCCAGGTTTTTCCTCCTCGGAGTTTTGTCCAGGTTTCCCCTTTTCCGGACCCTTCGGAGTTTTGCCCAGGTCCAAGCCCCTTTTTAATTGAAAATGGGTGCACCTCAATCAAAAGAAAAATAGTCCTCAGACCCCTGGCGTGAAAGAAGCCCAATTGGTGCTTACTTCCCGCCTGGACTCTGACAGTCCCCTTTAATTTGTGTTTAAGAAACGTTTTTCCTGTGTTTAAATTGTACTTAGGTAACACATCCAGCAGCTGCTTATCTTAAATGTGCCATCTAAAATAAAAATGCAAGCTTGCTCCAAATTCTAAATCTAAGAAAGCCATGTTGGGCCTTATCAATCTTAAACAAGACAAAAATGAGAATGAAGTGTGCAAATGTTTGTTATTTGAGAGAGGCTCAAAAGAGTCTTCCTCCTTGTATGTACTTCATTAAGCATATGTCTATGAAAGTATGGTCTTCCTTCTAAGAAAAATATCTGAGTCCAGTTTTAACTTTGATTTGGTTGGACAGAAGAGTTATTGTAAGGCTCCTGATATCAGTCTCTATAAGACTTCCTGGCCTCTTTTCTTAGAAAATGCCCCCCCCCCCTGTTTCATTCTGTCTCTTTCAGGGGTTTTTCCCCCTTCTCCTTCTTACTTCTGTGCCAGGTAAATTTACTCCCGAGTAAGCTTCCTTTAAAGGAAACTGCAAAGGGGGGGGGGCATAGATTAGGCTTACTATTCCTCTGCAAGTTCAGGAAATTGTCACTTTTGTATTCCTTTTAAATCAAATCTATGGCTGTTTTAACTATGCTTTATAAGAGATCCTCTCCCTATCTTAGGAAAAATGTTCACTTCAATCTTCCTTTAAAGATAATTTCTCTAGGAACTTGCACTCTTTAGTCTAAGGAAGTAAACTCTCACTCAAACTAGCTTCAAGATCTGCTAAAAGGGTTCTGTATAAAGTTGGGTACTTTTATTTTCCTCTTCCTTAGTACATGATAGGCGCATGGCTTGTGGTCTCTTCCCCAGTTGTGTCTGTGTACATAAGTATGTGTGTGTTTCTGGTAGTACAAATCTTGCTATGAACCCTGTATTTTAGGGTTGGACTAGATGACCCCAGGTCCCTTTCAACTTTCCCAATTTGTGGCTGATGAGTTGAAATTCAGCCCAGATTTGCTCTTTGTTTTTAAAAGGTGAGAGGTGAAAGCCGTGATGTTTGAAGCAGAACTGGTGATATCAGGCATTTAAGTGATTACAGTGTTTATCATTTTGTCTATTATTTACAAAAATCAGACTTAAAAGTCTACTCAAAAGTTTAAGCACATACAAATTCATATAATCAAGTAGAATGAGCCTTGACATATAATTGAGTAGCCTTGACCATCCTGTAAATAAAGGGCAGGAAAATTTTGTCTGCAAATGGTAAGGCTGAAATGACTGAGAATGTTAAAAATCTTATGAATTCTGACTCTCTGGCCATTTTTTCTCATATATAAGGGCGTGGCAGATTGTTCCGCGAATGGCCAGAGGGATATTAGCCCTTTCCTGTACATAAAGGAAGCAGTCCCTTTGCTTGGGCTGCAATTGCTAGCTTTGGTGAATACTTAAATTGCTGAGTTTCTCTTTTTTGTTTTAAAATCTAACCCTATTTTAAAAATCTACTCCTTACCCTTCCCTTCCCTTATTCAAATGGTAATTTAGCCAAAAGATTCAACATTTTCAATAGTATAAAAGGTTTGCTGAGACATGAACTCTGCACATGCATAGAGGCTAGATCAGCTTAAAAAAAAAAAGGGAGAGAGAGAGAGAGGAAGGAGGGGGGAAAGAAGGGGGGAGAGGAGGTTTGGAGAGCGTGTGCTGCAGGGAGAAACCTATCCAAATTTCCTTATGTAAAACTTGGAACCATTGAGGGAAATCACCCTTAATGTGTCTTTTGCTCCAAGGGCTACATAAGACAAAAGGGTAAAGTGCTGGACCATCAAAAGTCAAGAGGTTGCCAAGTTTCAAATCTTAACATGCCAAATGCTTTTCACAGGTAAATATCAAAGCACTCCCACTGACTTCTCACATGAAATAATTTTCCCTTTTAACAGGATATGTGAACCCCACTAGCAAAGTGTTTGTCCCTTCTTTTCTCCCACAGCAACTTACTTTCTGTTCTGTGAAACAAGTCTGAATCCCTGCTGTATTAGTGACTTCCATCTCTTTGTGGCTTTGACAGTTTAAGTTACAAATAATCTGTTTTCATTTATTTAATCAGTTTTTCCATGATGTCTATGAAATTAATCAAAGCACAACCAAACATTGTTTGTGGAATGGTATTTGTTTACCTTTTTGCCTGAGTATTTTGCCTGAGTATTATTATTTTTGGTTCCTCATAGGTCATTGTGTGTCTGTGTGTGTGTTTTACTTTGGGGACATGTCCATCACATATTGAAAGTCATTTTAAGCCCTTTTCCATTGTTTTCCCATTTTTTTCAGTCCAGTAGTAATCTGTGTGGTTTTGATAATATCTTTGTATTATTTAATAATAATTCTTTTCTAAATCTGATGTCTTTGTGTCAAGTCTGTTTTCATCTGACTGGTAATCTAATTTTTTGCTTTCTTTTTTATTTTTTAACCTTTGTTGTATTTTTTACAGTTTTCTTTCTATACATGTGAAGTAATTTTTTATTTAATAATATGAAAAAACAACAACAACAAAAAACTAAGTGAAGGAAAGCAAACAAACTTAGCAGATAATAACAGTAATTATATGAAAATGTGATAATAATATTAAAATGAGTAAAATGCTTAACGTGCTAAGATAACTCAAGGAGATTGGGGGGGGGGCTTTTGCCCCTTCCTTTTCTAACTCTGTCTTTTAAGTCCCTAAAAAACCCTGCCCCCTTACAGGATGTCACTTCTACAGATGTGTTACTACAGACCTATGATGAAAAAGCTTCGCCACCACCTGCAGCAACAACAGACACCAAAGTTTTCAAAGTGCCCACAGCTATCTCTTTCAAAGGATATAGACTGACGGGGGAGTGGGGCTGACAAAGGGGGGAGGAGTTGAATTGCAAGGACATTTTCTCACTTTTGAACTTTAAGACTGTGCTCCAGGATTGAGAAGATCACAATTGTCTCAAGATATGCAACTGATATTTAATTAGGTTTTTTTGTATTATGTGTTATTACGTAGGAATGTTGAAATGTGTCTGTGACAGTGTGTTATTTCCACAAAGGGGGGGGGGTATTTTTGTGTGTAATTGTTTTTATGTTTAATGTCTTATTGCTTACACACCAATGGAGAATTCTCATGCATTTTATACTTTCTAATAGCTCGCGCTATTGCGTAGTCCAATGTTTAGATTGTCCCACCTGGCACTATGCCAACCTTCCCTACCCATTTTAAAAATGTGCTAAAACTTGCTTTACCAAGGAGAAGCTTCTAAGATACATGAAGGTGGATATGCTTTGGGTTAGCAGGAATGATCCCTTATAGACTTAAATTGACTTATTTGGACAAGTGCCCTTTTTAAGAATGGTTTTCTTTTAACAGATTGGTTTGAAGAGTTGAGAACCATTGGGGCAAGATAAATTCAAATTGGACTCAGTTTGAATTGGGCAAGTGTATCCAGGCTGGAATTAGCTTTTTGGTCCTTTAAGTGCAAGTGAGCAACTTCCCATGAGTGCAAGACCACAGCCTATAATAAAATCCCATAGAAAGGCCAAGGCAAAGACATCTCTCTCATGAGATGCCCAAACCTGTGCCAGCTATGGTGAATGCCAGGCGACATGGTTAAATGAAAGCCCCGAGGGGATTCAACAGACAGGATGTGTTGCTGTAGCACTATGCCGGTGTGAGACCACAGAAGAGCTAGCTTGACACCTGAGAAACACACAAAAATGGCGAAGGACAAAACACCAACTGCATTTTTCAGTCATTAGTGGACCTTCCTGCTAAATGTAAAGCATAGCCACTATTGAGAAAATGTTTCTCCCAAGAGCTAGAATGCCACAAGTAATTTAGTAACAAAATGCAACATATGTTATTTTTATATGATATATTTATACAAAGGCATCCATTTACAACATACGATGTTATTATTTGTGGGGCAAAATTTTTTAAGAAAAATTCTAGCCCCAAAGGGGGGATAATGTGATAGGAATTTTATGGTTTTAGATATATGGCAACGTTCATAACCACACGTACATAGATCAGCACAGGAAAGCCAACCTGGAACCATTTTGATTCCTAAACTGAGCAAATGTTTCTCTGCATGGTAAAAATGGAAAAGCCTCCCCATTGTCTCTTCCTTCACAAATCCTGTCTTAATCTGTGTTTGAATAAGGGTGTGAGCCTTATCATTACAAAAGACTGCCAAGGCTCCCCAAGAAATCCAATCAAGTAACCTGCCAGACAGGAAATAAACAAAGCGACAGGAGAAAACAACATGCAAATGTTCTGTTTTAGACCGCCTTATCTGAGGGGTGGTCTTAGGTTACACCCCTTCTGTGATGAATGCATAATGTTTCTGGGGGTGGTCTTGATCTAGAGGATGGGAATTTCAAAAGTCTTTATAAGCCCTTGCACAGCATTTTTGTGGGTCCTCTTCCTCTCCTGCGTGTGAGGGGAGCACCCTGTTGCAACAGATTAATAAAGATCAAGCTTACTAGCTGCTTTGCTTCTCAATATTCTCTGGTTGGCCTCTGTTATTTTCTCCTACCAATAGGGAACCTATGTAAGGACTCTATATGGGCTCTTGGATACCCCATAAGGGAAAAGGGCATATTTCTATTTACAACAGAGTCATGTGCGAAACTGTAGATGTGTGTGTGATAGTAATTCTGAACTTATTTTTAAGGTTCTTACCATGTTGTTAATTCTAGCGTTCTCATTTTTTTAAGGGTACCACAATTTCACTGGAGGCAGAGTTGTGAATGGGTTCTTGGATGCATAGATGATGGCAATACCAGCACTTATCTATGCTGGAGGAGTGTCTGAAGTGAGCATTGCTATCCTATTCTAGTCACTCTTAGAGAGCTATTACACGAATGTACCAAGGTTTGGCCCTCTAGCTGAGGATTCACAGTAACAGTGTTTCTTACTCTTCTTTCTTCTCAGCTGCTGCAGGTCTGTAATTAATTGGCACAGCTTTATGGGCAGCTATAGGGGCACTAGTGGGAATCTTATATGAGGGCTTTGGCATGAAAGAGGCAAAAGGCAAGAGATGATGTCCTTTGCAAGAGGAGAGGCACTTGATGCTTAACGATGTATCTTTGCCATTTGATGAGAAGCCAACTTCACATGACTACAGTAATTTGTGGTTGTACCCAACTGAGTTTTATGTGGAGTAAAGCCATTGAAATGAATGGGCCTAAGTTAGTCATGCCCGTTAATTTCAGTGGATCTACACTGAGTAGGACTAGCGTTGGCAGCAACCCATGCTAACTCCATTCCATTTGGTGACACCAGAGTTATTTTTGTCCCAAAGCTTTCCTTGGAATCTTTTCAAAACTAAAATCCTCTCAGTTTCAAAGTCCTCTCGATTTCAGCAACGTCCCTTTACATTTCCTTTAGCATTGCTAAACTTAAGAAGAACCTTACTGCTGAAACACACCAATGGCCTGTCTAGTCCAGCATCCTGTTCTCACAGTGGCCAATGAGATGCCTGTGGGAAACTTGCAAGTAGGACCCAAGGGCAAGAGCACTCTTCCAGCAACTGGTGTTCACAAGCACACTGCCACCGACAGTGGAGGCAGAACATATTGATAGTCTTGTTAGGATTTTTATCTCACCAGCTGCTCAGCAAGTAGCACTATGGTTGTTTATATCATGTGAGTGTCTGAGAGCGTGAGACAGGAAGTCTCATTACTGTTGGAGTACTGATAGAGGTTATTTCACTTCTGTGTGAGATGTTGTTCTGTACTGCTGCTGAGAGAGAGCAGACATGCTGTTGGAGTCTCTGTATATAGACTGTTAAATAAAGTAGTTTATAGCTACTCATTGTCTCTTTCTTCTGCAGTGAGATGCCAGAAGATGAGCGTGCTCCTCTCGGGGGGGGGGTCGCTTATCACAGGTCTCTCTGGACTGAGGAAGATTTACAGCCAGAGAGTGACCACCAGAGAGACGCCCCGGTGTCTTGGGAAGGTCTCACCCTCCATAAATAAAAGGAAACATTATCAGTGATGGACAGGGCACTTTATTCCCCAAATATAAAAAGTTTGCTACAAAACTGGGTTGTCTTTTGAATCTTTAAACCTTCCGGCTTCGTCTGGTGAATGTTGCTGAGCCAGATGTGATGGTCTGTGGAAGATAAATTGGAAAAGGTTTCTCTAAATTGCCTCGTAACTAGCAGGTGTAAGACTTACCTAAGCAACGCAAAGTACATCAGAACGTGTCCCAAAACACTGCAAATAACCAGGTAATTGGGGCAATCGTTGAAGCCAGGGGACCAATTAAAAGTAGATCCCTTAGTAAATTAATTGACACATATAATTTAGATTCAAAAACATTCCAATGAAACTATTTTGTTTGGAGTGAGTTTTCACCTTTGTTCGAGCCATGGCTATTGTTGGAGCATATTCCTGATGAGATCCAGTTTGCTGTAGTCTTGGATTGGGGATAGGGTGGCCATGTTCAAAATGCTCTTGTATGCATTAGCAACTACACCTGCTTCGATTCTTGCTTTCACATTTGCAATAGTTAAAGGAGCATGTGCCCTTTGAGCATGTGCAGAGTGCCTTTCTCTAGATGGCCTGCAGTATTTTGCACAACCATGTGGCACGATGCAAAATGCCAAAATAAAAGTGAGCAAAATGCTTGCATTCTTGACCAATACTTCCCACATATCTGGGATTGGGAGAACAGGAGCTTCCAAAGGCAGAGGCACAGACATTCTCCCAGCCCCTCTTTTGGAGAAAGTGACCCTTCTGCAACTGTTCATCTTAAAATACAGTGGTACCTCGGGTTAAGTACTTAATTTGTTCCGGAGGTCCGTTCTTAACCTGAAGCTGTTCTTAACCTGAGGTACCACTTTAGCTAATGGGGCCTCCTGCTGCCGCCGTGCCGCCAGAGCACGATTTCTGTTCTCATCCTGAAGCAAAGTTCTTAACCCGAGGTAATATTTCTGGGTCTGTAACCTGAAGCATCTGTAATCCGAGGTACCACTGTATCAGCATTTACTCACCTCCACCATTTCATTGCCAACTACTTGCTGCTCATGGACGAATTTATCTGCTTTGGCTATTAGTTTCCCATTTTCCAGGGTTACTGTGCACTGTTTTAAAAAAGAAGAAAAACCATTACTGCACAAGGTTTGGGCAGCAACAGATCAGATGCATAGGTGGCCACAGCCAAATGGCCAGCAGAAGGCAGAGTTGCACCAGAATGAAGGAAATGAATACAGGCAGTTAGTGTTTTAGGCACCTCTGATATGTGCATGACTTCACATGTCCACATTGCAGTGAACTCAGAAACACCCAGAAAATGTCACGAAAAACATCACAAAAAAGGGGCAGAACAGGACAGGGCGCCTTACACAGGCACCACTGATGTGTGCAGGGGTCTGGAACGTAACGTACACTCAAATCAGTTGCTGCCTGTATATACATTCTAAACAAATGTGTACATTATGGAGTGAATAGAATAGAAGCTTCTCCATACACTGCAATGGGAAAGAAACAGGTGCCTCCTGGGAATACTGTGCCACAAAGATTGAGGGTTGCCAGCCAGGCCCAGAGTCTCTGACCACTTTGTCCCATTCTTTTATAGCACTTTGCTACCATGTTAAACAGTCATGGTTTCCCCCAAAGAATTCTGGGAACTGTAGTTTGTTAAGGGTGCTGAGCATTGTTACCAGACCCCTGTTGTCTTCCCAGAGCTTGAATTCTCAGAGTTCCCTATGAAGAGGGCTTGGCTGTTAAACTACTCAGCGAACTGTAGCTCTCTGAGGGGAGCAGGAGCCTCTTAATGCCTCTCAGGATCCTTAACCACCTACAGCCCCCAGAATCCTTTGCGGGAAGCCATGCCTGTTTAAAGTGGTGCCATAGCACTTTAAATGTATAGTGTGACTGTGGCCTCTGTGTCTACCTTTAAGAACCCACCCATGTGGGCTCTCACATGCAGGTGTGAGTAGGGATGAGTGAACCTGTTTTTCATTTTTCCATTCTTCAGTTCTCTACATTTTCACATCAGTTTGATTTTTTTTAAACGTCCTTGTGAAAATTCACTAGCATTTTCATACAAATTTATTCTCAGATATAAACATTTTAATGCATTTTTTTTACTAATATACTCAGTTTTGAGAAGCCATTTTCCCCAATATAATGCATTTTCCCCCTTTGTTATTTTCTCCAGGATATGCACTTTAATGCACACTTCACCCTAGTAGCTGCCTTCTCGTACCCATTACTTGACTGAAAAACCTGCAATGCAAAATTTGGGAAGTGTGGATTTTGAAGGACGCCTGTCTTTTGCCTTGCGTATTGTTTCAAAAAGTGCGAATGAGGTAGGTTCACCCTGAAATGAAAACTGGATCAAATTTCTCCCTCCCCTGCCTTTTTCTCTGTGTTTGGCAACTCTACAGAGAATTGTTCAAATTCAGCGCTAAACCACAGGTTTCCCCAGAGGAAAGCGGCAGGGCAAACCGAAGAAGTGTGGATGACAACAGCAGCCAGGTGAGGCAGCTGCACCAGGTGGCAGCTGCATCGTATGCCTCTGAGGATGGCAGAGTAAAAACAGGTAGGGCAGATTTGAGCCAGGAGGCACAGTCCTATGGGATTTTCTCTTGCTCAAGCCCCAGTGAAATGAGCAGCAACTGCAGCTTAGTGTCGCAGGAGATTGTGCACCCTTTTAAATTCATGCACGTGTGAGGAGCGGTCGGTTTTCTACATTATGCACCAAAATATCTTGGACTGGCCCTTTTCTATACATTACAAACAAGACGGTTTTAAAGGAGTGTGGTTATAATGCCTTTCCAGCAAAGAATCTTGGGAACTGTAGTTCTGGCAAGCCATCTGGGACTCTCCACCAGCTACAGTTTCCCAGCAACTCTCACACTGGAGTCAACTCTGCTCTAGTTTGTGTTGCAGGTGTGCCTGAGTAATCGATAGGCAGGCTCAAGAGCCACCTGCTAATGCTGTTAACTCTCAAAGCCCTTAGTTACCTTCACTTTCTTGCCATCCATGGTGGTCATTTCTGTTTCTTTTCCCAGAGTAAATGAATTTGTGACGGATTTGTTGGGGGTTTTGGATGTGATGACAAAGCTGTTCCCGGTTTGCTGGATTTCAGTGATGGGCTTAATGTCTTTAGCCGCTTTGATGATATCGTCTGACAAAGCTGGGGAGGTGGAGAGAGACAGAGACACACAGAGAGATGTGGTGGAACAAAAAATGGAGAACATGAAAGATCCTGACTGGATCAAAGAACTGCTTATTGGAGCATCGTTCTTCCCCCCTCCCCCAATATACCTCTGGGGACGCCTTCAAGTAGGAGCACAGTCTCCCCCCACTATTGCTCTCCTGCAGCCATAGTTCACAGGCAATGGAAGTTCCATTTTGCTATCATTCCTTCTATTTCCCAGGCTTCTGGTTATGAGTGCCAATCCTTTATGTAGCCCAAACAACACCACCTCAACATGACTGGGAGGTGTATCTACAAGGCTTGTGGGGGACTCCAAATTAAAGGACCCCCAAACTGAGCATGCTCATTGACCACAGAATGACTGTAGGAAGGGGGAGAAGCCAGAGGGGAGGTGGGGTTGGAGTCCTGAACAGCAGCCCTAGAAAGGGCAACATTTGGTTGCAGGTGCCAACTGTGCATGGCTAGTAGTCACTGCTAAGCCTCTCTTCCTCCATGTATGTGTCTCACTCGTTTTTAGAAACACAGGAAGCTGCCTTGTACTGAGTCAGACCCACTGATTCATCTAACTCCATACCAACTGGCAGCAGCTCTCCAAGGTTTCAGGCAGGGGACTGTCTTCCAGCCCTCCTCAGAGACCCTGGAGATTGAACCAGGATCTTCTGCATCCATATCAGATGCTCTGCTATTTTGCTATGGCCCTTCCTTTTAGATTTAACGCCTTCTAAAGCAGTGACCATCACCCCATTCTATGGTGGGGAACCCTATGCATGCTTTCTGCCTGAAGGATTGCTTCCTCTTGCCTGGAAAAGAAACATTATATTCTCAGTAAAAGAGCAATTCTGAGGTTGGAAAGGTTTCGGGAATATGTCTAAATTGGGGTGATGGTGAATGTATGGCGAGGAATGATGTAGAATTGGAAGGGACCACCAGAGTCATCTAGTCCCACCCTCAGCAATGTAGGAATCTTTTGCCTAGCATGGGGCTTGAACCCATGACCCTGAGATTAAGTGTCTTAATTGCCAACTGAGCTATCCTTGACCTCTAAAACTGGAGGGATACAATCACAGAATTGTAGCAAAGAAGGGCTTTCTAATTGCAGCGAAAGATTGATTCTGTAGCAGAAGATGCTGCTCACCTTGATCTAGCAAAAGAGGTCTGCATGGTTCCTAGCCCTGCCCTTTGCCTGCCCAGAGGACTTTACAAATTCTATTAGTCCTCAAAGCAGAGAGAGCAGGTCTCCCATGAGACCCCTGATTATACTCTAGCGATCTTGTCTCTTCCGGAAGAAGCAAGGAGCTGCTTACCAATAGCTTTCAGGAACTCTTCATATTTCTCTTGGCTGTAGACCTGCCACGTGCCATTGAATGCCATTTTGGAAACCAGGAATGACAGAACGACAGGCTACTGGTGCAGGGCAAAAGCAGTTGTTGGTGTCCCGAACTTAACTGGGTGCCATTTATAAAGATGTGAATCCTGCATCCTGCCTAAATTCAAGCTGCAAATGATTATACTAGGAACTATCAATAATTAATCCTAAATTTTGGCTTTGTGGAAATAACCTTCCGGTCATTGGGTCGGTGCAAGCCTTGACTGATTCCTCACAGGAACAGGCATTGGCAAATCACACGTTATTTCAAGATCCAGGGTTTATGTAACAATGAAGGCAGGAAGCCTCAATGTATTTAGGGTGGGTGAATCCAATGCAAAGGTGGCTGAATCTGTCAATTTCAGTTTCTCACTTTCCTACCCTTAAATTCATTTGCTACATCTCCACATCACTTGGTGATTTAAAAACAACAACATGTCCTCATGAAAATGCTATTTTCACTAATTAGGCATTTTTTTGTGTATACTTCACCCTGGTATATCATATATCTCCTCCACCCTCACTTCAGATTTTTACCACAGAACATTAGGGATGGATGAATCTGTTGATTTTAGTTTCTCATTTTCCCAGTCTAAAGTTAAGACCTGCAGTTTGCATTTTTTAAAGTCCTTATGAAAATTTGCCAACATTTTGGTGCACATTTCTCCTAACACACACATTTTTGTATGCAATTTTGATTAGTATGCACATTTTTGCAAGCAATTTGCAAACTGACAGTAAGAGCTGTTCGACAGTGGAATTTGCTGCCAAGGAGTGTGGTGGAGTCTCCTTCTTTGGAGGTCTTTAAGCAGAGGCTTGACAACCATATGTCAGGAGTGCTCTGATGGTGTTTCCTGCTTGGCAGGGGGTTGGACTCGATGGCCCTTGTGGTCTCTTCCAACTCTATGATTCTATGATTCTATGATTCTAATTTCTCCCAATATATTTTGTGTTATTTTCATCCATGTGTGCATTTTTATGCATGCTTCCCCTAATATAAGCATTTCTGAACAAATTTATTTGGTTGGAGAACCACATGCCATATCTGGAGAAATGTGAATTTCGAAGGATACTTGGGAGTATCTTAGAGAGTGGCTGCCAGTCAGTGTAGACAATACTGAGCTAGATGGACCAATGGCCTGACTTGGTGTAAGGTAGCTTCCTTTGTTCCTAGCATAGGCTTAAAAGCAAAAGCAAAAACAACAAACTACCTTCCAGCTTCCAGCTTGTGAGAGTTCTGATTCCTGATTGTCTAGAATCACCACAGGCAGCCAGGTGAATGTCTATTGAAAAATGTGGCCTATCAGGCAGGAGGATAGAATGCTTGATGATCGGTCCTTCAAAGCTGAGATTGCTGGTCTTCTGTTTGATAGGAAATCAAGTGGATCATGTAGGATACTAGCATGGTGGCAACCTTCTTTTGTACTTAGACATCGTGGGCAAATTCAGAAGTTCACAGTCTGTTTATGATAGTCACAGCCATACCCCAGTTACAGCCACACCCTCTTCTAAGATTATGCAATACAGTGGTACCTCGGGTTAAGAACTTAATTTGTTCTGGTGGTCTATTCTTAACCTGAAACTGTTCTTAACCTGAGGTGCCACTTTAGCTAATGGGGCCTCCTGCTGCCGCCACACCGCCATCGTGCGATTTCTGTTCTCATCCTGAAGCAAAGTTCTTAACCCGAGGTACTATTTCTGGGTTAGCGGAGTCTGTAACCTGAAGTGTCTGTAACCCGAAGTACCACTGTAATAATAAGCAGGGGCTAATTGCAACAATCAATGCAGATCTCCCTGTGTTGCTTTTCAGCAAGAGCTATTATTTTCTGTGCATGTACATCGGCAAATGATTTGGAGTGCTCCAATATCTTCCTTTGCAGTGACTCAAGCTGTGTTTTCCTTGAAGTTCCGTTGTGCATAACAGAACTTACACACCATACTCTTGAAAACGGAGACACCTTGCATTTTCAGTGTTCCTAAATGCTCAGTTTTGGAGCATATGGAAAAACAACGCCTTGGTGTTCTTCCCATGTGCCTTCTCCAGGGTGACCCTAGGAGCCAATCCTCAGTGGCCAACTCACCTCCTTTCACTCCGATTGGCTCCAATCAGCACAAATGGTAAGAAGACTTCTTCTCAGTGGCTACGAAGCTCCCCTTTCATGTTGATTGGATGGCTCTAGGATACTGGAGACAGGGACCCTGCTGCAGAAATAGTAACAGGTCTTTGACCCCACCCCCCATGACTCCAGACCTCTACACCTTTTGGGCACAGGGCCAAAGAACAGAGATGAATCATCACTCCAGGACGATGGCTTGTTAACTTTGGCAGGCTTTACACTGCAGTGTAACCTTGTATGCCACGAGATTGCTTAATTGAAGTAGTATTTGTGTACTACCAGGTCTGACCTACCTAGGTCAACATTTCTACTCCTGCATACTACACAATGCACCCCCTTTTGATAGCAGAATGGAAGAGTAATACTTCCCCCTCTTTTTGTAGCTGTATGCAACTTGTCCCCCCCCCCCCCCAAAATGCCAAGAGGTGGAAACCATCTTAATACCCCTGCGCCATACTTTGAGAAACACCACACCATGAGTCCTGGTTTGGAGCAGCTTTGCACTTGCAAAGTACTGTTGAATTGATTTGGTGGCGAAAGGCTTGGTGACTCCAGGCTCTCACTAAAAACTCCTTAGCAATAGCACCACGGGCTACTGGTCTGTTTCCAGGCATAAATCAGTGCTGGTTTTGACCTACAAAACCTTATATGACTTTGGTCCAGGCACTTTTGGTGAGGACACAAGAGAGGGATTTCTCGGTGGTTCCTCCCAGATGGTGGAACTCCTTTCCATGGGAGGCTAGGCTGGTCCCCTCTCTGCTTTCCTCTCACCAGCAGACAGAGAGCTTTTTGTTCAGATAGGCCTTTGGCTGTTATGGCAGAGTCTTCTGAGGGTGGGTCACAATTAGTGATCTTGCAGCTGAGGTAGGACATAAAAGTCTTACCTACAGGGTCCTGGAGCAACTGGCAGATATACAGGGAAGGGCTGTAGCTTTGTGGTAGAACATTGACCTTGCATAGAAAGTTCCATCTTCAATCCTGGACATCTCCATGTAGGTCTGGGACTGCTGGCTGAAACCCCAGATCAAAAGTCTGACTCAGTTTAAGGCAGCTTCATATATTTGTATGTTCCTATTTTTATAGCCTAGGTATTTATTGAGTAGAGGCCCCACCCACTAAATGCTGTATCTGGTCAGTTGATGGGCTGATGCCTTCTGTGGCCATTGGCTTCTGCTAGGCCCTGGGGTTTCAAGCTGTGGGGATATCTCCTCAAGGTTCTCTTCATCATCCAAGGAATCTGTTCTGGGGAGATGTGGACTCTGGTACACACAGTCCTACATGGGATGGACTGGGGAGTGGAGCCATCTTCTCCTCAGAGAATCTCCAAGGGTTCCTGGACTAGGACCAATAGCAACTGAATCATGCAGACCATGCATAGGAACACATTTTCAGAGCTAGCTTTGTATCAGAAAAACATACGTACGTATGAGATGGAGATTAGGGCTCTCTCAGACAGGGTGGCCATGTCTTACTTTACAGAAGACAGTCATAAATGGCTCTCTGGTTCCAGCCTAGTTTAAAAAGAAATAACATAGGGAGGGAGAGCACGAGGGACCTTGAAGAAGCTGCCCATCAACACTTAGCACCTCAACAGCAGACCTGGAGAGTAGGTACACAGGTCACTTGAGCAGTCTTTCCCACTGCAGTGAGAAGTATTGTGTTTCTATTTATTGTAATTATTTCTGAATTTGCATCTTTACATACAGTATAAGTTAGCATATGCCAATTTCTTCAAATCTGCCTCTTCTTTTGGGTTATGCAGTTCCTCTTCTCTTGCTCCCTAACGGTATCAGAATGCCTGAAGGCTTTTAGTGCATAACAGGACATATTCAGTTGTAACACTGGAAAAGTTCATTATCTCTTAAGCAATCCTGCTCAGTTCTGCCAGTTACCTCTTTTGACTTCTGCTGACCCTGGGGAGCTAAAATTTAAGCTGCTGTGTCAAAGGGACTGTGGCATTAGCTAACCAGCCCTAGCCGCCAGAGAGGGTGAGGAGGACATGACAAATGGCCACAAATGCTTTTAGGAGCATTTATAACACAAAATAGTGTGTGGCAGATTTTGGCCACGTCTACACCTTATATTTAAGGCTAATGACTTCCCCCAAAGAATCCTAGGAACTGTAGTTTATCCTCCCACAGTTACAATTCCCAAACACCGTTAACAAACTATAGTTCCCAATATTATGTGGGGGATCCACGTGCTTTAAATGTATCACGTGCATATGACCACACTATGGTCCATGGACCACTGTCAGAGAAATAGTATAGAAATGAAAGACTTAAAGAAAGTTGAAATGTCTGTGAGAGGGAGTTGAGCAAGCGAAGGTTGTGTTTGCAAGAGAGCCGTGAGAGAAGGGTGGAACAATAGGAGCTATCGCTGTAAGTGTTAAGGACAAAGGGAGGGGAAGCTAAGAAAGTTGCTATGTCTTGAGATCAAACCAGTAGAAGCTAGTACAAAGAAGTACTGCCATATATGGAGATAATGGCCCCTTTGCTTGCACATGTACAAACGCTTGTGCCTTTTTCATATTTGGTGTGCCATCCTCACAACTACTTGCTGGTTGAGGTTGCCGCACTGGCCTTGCCACGCTTAAATAAACACCCGACAATTGAAGTCTGGATTTCATTGGCCAAGTGGTCCAAAGTGTGTTTGTATTAAATATTCACCCATATTTGGCCCACCCTTGGTGACCAACAATTGAAGTCTGGATTTTATTGGCCATCTAGGCTGAACTCATAGGGTCTTGGGTTTTGAACCCCAATATTTCCCCAACACCAACAGCGGTCTGTGTGCTTCTTTCAAGTGGTCCGAAGTGTGTCTGCATTAAATATTCACCTATATTTGGCCCACGGGGGGGGGGGGGGAGTTGGGCAACACCGTTAGCTCTTTTCATAACAAAGGAAGACCTTCAAACTTCTTTAGATCTAGGTAGCACACAGGTGAGCAGCCATGAATTCAGGTTTTAGGCTTCTGGTTTATTAATGCATGCTTCATCATCAAGCATCATCATTTGCTCTTGTCACATTTATCTGTTTTCTTTAACATGGATATTAAAAGCATAGCATGAACCACAAAACAGCTTACTACAGATTCTTGATCAATAACACCAAATAATAAATGCATCAGAAGTCCACTCAAGCCTTCTTTCTGAAAAAGTGTCACCTGGACTCTACATCCAGAATAGAGCCAGTGCCATTAATATCAGCAGGAAGGTCTCTGACCAGACATATCAACACTATTCAGTTAAAGCATACTTAAACCAAAGCACATGACTTCACCCAATGAATCCTGGAAGTATACCCCTCACAGAGCTACAATTCCCAGGACTCTAAACTATAGTTCCCAGGATTTTTTTTTTTGGGGGGGGAACCATGTGCTTTAAATGAATGTTGTGGATGTGACTCTAGTATATAGTACTGTAGACTGAGACCTCAACCATCAAACTCAACAGGGACCTTGAGCCACACACCAACTCTGCCACTAGCCTACCTTTCAGGGTTGTTACTGTGGGAATAAAATTAGGGGACGGGAATAATGTATACTGTCCTGAGCTCCTTATAAGGTGGGATGATCATGATCATCATAATAATAATTCAAGTAATAATAATGCTGCTGCTGCTATAGACGTTTGATTTCAGGTTTGTTTTTTGTGAAAAACAAATTCAGCATCTTCTGTACTCTAGTTCAGGCCATGTTTTGTGAGGAGAACCTGAGCTGTAGGCCTGTCACTCTTTCCAGGCACCCCCCCTTTCCCCATTCTCTAAAGTACACTTTCTTTTCTCTCTGTCTGCCAGGGCTGAGTCATGCATGCATGCTCGTCACTGGGCAACCGCAATATCATGTTATAATTTGTGAACCAGCCACTGTAGACCTAACATCACCCTTAGACCTGCCTGACATACCACCCAAGTCCCAAAACTTTCCAATAAAGCTTGATTGACAAGTCCCTTTTTAACATGGTGAACCCAGATTTTTTAAATTGTGATTTCATGATGGGTGGGGTATAAATAATAACATTATTATTATTATTATTATTATTATTATACTATCGGGGACGTCATATGCAATCCCACTATTTGCACCTACAAAAGTTGGGGTGGTCACATTACTTCATTTCCAATCACTACACATCCTGTGACTTCCTGCTGAAATTCCTTGACTTTTCGTGCTACAAATGTTCTGGGTGTGTCCCACTTTTGTTCTGCTGCAGCCTTTCCAGACATCAATAATGAGGTAGCATTGGGGAAGCATCACAGAACTAATGAGCAGAATAAAGCCACCACTAAAACATTATTTTTGTGATAGCACCCACAATAAAGCACAAGTCTGGAGGGGTCCTTAGCTTGCAGTCCACATTTTCCGAGTGGGATTTTCATGTACAGTACTGTTCCTATGGATGCTCTGATGCAAGTCCTCGTAGCTGTGTTCTGAAATATTTTCAAAAAGTGGGCTACCAAGGGATGTGGTGGTGGTTGGCACTTTCACAAGCTGAGATCACTACGACAAAATCAACTAGGAAGAGTCAGAAATTGTATGCTATAGAATACCAGCTACTGGATGTGTGTGTTTAGGTGGAAGCACAATATGGGGAGAGCTATTGCCATCCTGCCCTGCTTTTGAGTTTCCCATGAGGCATCTGGCTGGAAAGATGCTTGACTAAAGATGGAACCTCATGTCCATTCATTGCAGCAGTTGTCCTTCAGAGGGACTCAGTAGAATGGGGAAGTCCATTGCACATGCCTCTTACTTGTGTAATTCCTGGGTGCCCACAAGAAAACCGGGCTTCATTCCCAGCCTCCTACCTTGACTGCCAAGTGCTGCCTCCACCCTCCAGCCATTTCACTGCAACTGTCCCTTGGCACCAGCTGTTCTAGGTTTATGAAGGAAGCAGTACAAACTGTGCATGCCCACTAGTTAGGATAGATAAAAAAAAACAGGAGGATGGATCCAGATTAAGGTTGATACCCCAAATAAATTTACTGGGTGAACATATGAGGAATTTTGCTGGCTGAATTCAAGTTTTATTTATTTCAATGCAAGTTAAGTCATGACTTCCCCAATCCATTGATTTCCATGGGACCCACATTCAATTAGCTTAGCCTGGATCCAACCCAATGACACTGTCTATCACAGATTGCCTTTACCATGTAAAAACAGATGGGTCTCCACTGGTTTTTGATTCTTCATAGGTATTTATTTGCTTCCCGTGTGTCTATCTAAGTGTGCATGCATGCTGTCTTAGGAAATACTGTCAGGATATTGATCAACACAAGAGTAGGGGCTGGGGAATTATTTCTCTCTAGTGTTTAATTTCTAAAAGGAGAGGAGTTGCGGCTTCAGGCAGTCATAAGAACACAAGAAGAGCCCTGCTGGATTAGGCCGCTAAAGGCCCTTCTAGTTGAGCATCCTTTTCTAACAGTGGTGAACCAGATGCCTATGAAAAGCTCAAAACTGAGTGCAACAGAGCTCTCACCCTTTGTGATTCCCAGCAGCTGCTATTCTGAGCCATACTGCCTCTGACAGTGGAGGTAGAACATAGCCAGCATAGCTGGTAGTCTGTCCTGGAAGCACCAATCTATATATATTGGGGGCAGTTATTTGGCAGTGAGAGAAATGCTCTGCAAATGGGGAAGGAAAATAAATCTCTTCTATCTGACTATTTTATGTGAGCTCTGGAGTTGAAACAAGGCCCTGGGCTAAGGCCTAGCTCAGATCAAGGCCCGCTCATCTCTTAGCTCCTTCGGCTCTTCTCCATGCTTGTACACACTGACGGTAACCCTGCCAGTTTCAGAGCCCCACTTGTTCTTGACAAAGATGCTGAATTTCCCAGAGTCCTCGCTGCTGACATTCTCAATGGTGATGGTGATAACGGTCCCTTTCACTTCCATCTTGTACCGATCTTTGAATGTAATGACCTGCTCGTTTTTGTACCAAGTGATCTCCGGATAAGGATCTCCAGATATGATGCATGTCAAGCAGAGAGTCTGTTTAACAAACAAACAAAGAAACAAACAAACATAGCATTAGCGATAGGAATTCAGGCTTTACAAAAGAAAAGCAATACAGATAAGAAAGGTCTCTGAGTGGGAGAGTATATTAAACTTATGCCCTTATAAAATGGATGCAGCACCAATTCAGCTGTTATGTGTAAGCCTTAGTGAGCATTAGGTTCACATACTCCACTTGTGTTGCATGCAGAGGAGGTTATTTTAAGCTTCCAGACTCAGTTGGTAACAAACCATAGTTTACCATTTTCTTTGAATATGGGAAACTGTGGTTTGCTACTAATCACAATCAGGAGCTTTAAATGCCCTCCCCTTGTGTGTCTTTTCCCTGCCTCATATATATGCAGAGAAGTGTAAATATGAGGAAAAGATTTAGACCATCGTCCTGTTAATAAATTAGAGTGCGGAAAGGGGGCATTATTGTATCCATGGTGTTATAAATTGTAAGGGCTGTCAAGCATTTTGGGGTATCCAGAGGAAGAAGTTGTTCCCCTACTATTAGGGCTAGAGTTAACCTGTCCATAACATTAGAATTACCTTGTTCTCCATTATGGTGGCAACATCTGGAAGGCCCCGAACAACTTTTGCTCGGCCTGGCAAAAGATCAAATATCATTATTATTTATTCAGCTATCACCTCACCTTTTCCCACCAAAAGAGGAATGTCTACTAAGCTTATATATTAATAATGTTATGACTGCTGTTTGACTGTTCCTTGGTTAGGCTACTGACTGTTTGACCAGGACAATCAGCTGATGCTTCACAGCTGAGAGCTAAGGCCAGAAGATGATCTTGTGATAGCTGTGAATCTCTCTCGGTAGCTTTCAGAATGCATTGCACATCAAAGCTCAGAGAAGGTGATGCTCCTCCAGCTGCGAAGAGGAGGCAGATAGCAAAAAAGCAGCTTTCAGTTTGAACTTAAAAGAGCTTTCCACCTGGAGTTAATTGAAATGGGAGGAGCAGCCTTGATGGCAGGGGTGGAGTTGATGCTGCTGCAAAAGATTATCCCTTTGGACCTGCTGAAAGAGTGTCTGCTTGCTTCTTATATGCCCAACTTGTATATTTATGAGGATAGCTCATATTAGAAAGACAGCTTTAAGTCTCCAATACTTTTGGATCCATAGGAAACTCAACCCACTGGTACTGCCCATAGACCTCCCCTCCATGACCAAGGGAAATGGAAGTGTGTCACAGTACAATATATAACACAAAACAATGCATTTTGGTTCAGGCAACAAAGATTGCACTTTTGTATACTCACGCTCTTCCACAACAGCTGCTTCCCTAAAATGAAAAATGATATTGTGAAATCAGCATAGGCTTTTTCTTATTAAATGAGTATCTAATACTCATAAAGAGATTTCCTTCCTGAATCTCTGCTTTCCCCTATTCCAAGGCGCCAACCCATTTAAGCTGCATAATAACCCCATGATATAGGTTGGAAGGAGGGGCAGATGAATGTGCCAATTCCAGTTTCTCTTAGTTTCTTGTTTTTCCCCAGTTTTAAGCTTGGTTCTCCACACTTCCACACCAATTTGCAATTTTTAAAAGTCCAAATATATACAATTCTGAATGTAATGTTGCCTAATATGTACATTTTTGCAAAGCAAATTTTCCTTAATGTAATGCATTTTTGCATATCCCCCCCCCACTATATTCCTATCCAATGCACAGTTTATTGCAATATATGCATTTTCGTACCCCTTACTTGGCTGGAGAACTGCACTGAAAATTCGGAAAAGTGCAAATTCTGAAAATGGCTATGTTTTGGTTCTCATATTGGTTTCAGAAAGTGTGAGTTAGGTAGATTGACCTTTAAATGTGACCTGAGTTGAATTTCTCTCCCTCCCAGCCACTCTAACTGGGAGAGAGTGTGTGTGACATCCAAGGCCCACCCAATTGGCTTCATGGCTTCATCAGGTATTTGAACGCAGGTCATATTCAATGCTCTAGCCACTACACCCTGTACTGGCTTATTACATAAGATTAGAGAGTTCCACCATAAATATACAAAGCCCTCCCATCCTTAATTAAAATTAAAACACTAACAAAGACACCATCACCCCAACTGTAGGGCAAATAAGAACCCCTCACATCCCTCAACTAATATGGCTATTCTCCTATCTGGCATTTCAATCTTGCATATTTCCCCACCCCACTTTCTGGGTGTGTTTTTTTGTTTTTTTGAAAACAAAGCTTGACATCAGTGCTTTTTGGACAAGCTTTTTTGGCAGCTGTTAGAAGAACAAATTACACCACCCTTTGTTTAATGGTAGGTCCAGTGCAGACTACTTTGTTCCAAAGGGCAGGTGCCTCTTGAAAAAAAATGTGGGTGCAAAGGATCACTAAGAGGGTGAGCATACTAACTGCTTCCTATCTCAGGATGCACATTTTGTCATGAAGTACACAGTTAGGGCATCAGCTTCACACCCAGATGACTGGAGCATGCTTAGAAAGGAAGCAAAACCTTCCTCTGCATTGAGTCTTGGTTAAGTGACAAGTAGAGATTTTCTATTGAAAAGGAAAGAGTTTGGAGCAAAAACTTACTTGAGCCTTTGATGTTCAGCCAGCGCATCATCGAAAGCTGCAAAAAGAGGGAGATTTTGACTGAATGAACCATGTTTTTCTTTACTGCTGAAATATGAAAACAATACCAGGTTCTTGTACTCTATTTGTCTCCTATGTACAGAATTGTCATTCATCTCCAAGGAAGTGCCCAAACTCTTTCTCCCTTGGGTTACAGACGCTTCAGGTTCTGTTTTTTCAGGTTACAGACCTGCTGAAACCCAGAAGTACCGGAATGGGTTACTTCCGGGTGTGGCAGTCTCTCATGTGCAGAAGCGCTAAATCGTGCTTTGCGCATGCCCAGAAGCGCTGAATTGCAACCTGCACGTGCGCATATGCGCCACTTTGGGTTGCGAACGCTGTGGGTTGCGAACATGCATCCTGCATGGATCACATTCGCAACCCAAGCGCCCGCTGTATGTAGCTTTAAGGCAAATACACAAGCAGCCAACGAAAAGGAAAGAAGGAAAGATTGCCAGCAGTAAAATGTTTTCTATTATCCCAAACGCCTATGCCCATAAATCTGGACGGAAAATGCTCAGTTGCCCTCTCTAACACGGGGAATTAGTTTCCATTAGTGAAAAAGAGCCTTGTTCATTGAGAGAGGTGAAGGGAAGGTACTTCTAGAAACTGGAGGAAAAAAATGTAGGGCTTCAATGACAGGGAATTCTAAATTTCCAGCAAGATTTCAGGTAGGAATGAGAAGTAGGAACCAAAGTGTTATTGGAATAAGTACATGGAGGGAACCAGTTCTGTGGAACACCAACAAGTCACTGAAACTTACAGCATAAGCCTATGAAAGCCATTTAGTTCAGTGGGACTTACTCCCAGTGCATATAGGATTGCAGGTGCAGGTTAGCAGTAGCCATTTTGAATTTGGTTGTTGTAAGAGATGTAGTGTATTAAGTAAACTTTGTTCCATAGCTCAGTCTCCTGCCACTCAATGACATCACATAGCTCCTTTACAATAGCAAAAATTACATCTCCCTCAAAATCAAATATCAGTACAAAAATCTATAAGTATCTGAAATTCAAAAAGTCAAATCTGACATCTGAAATGCTGTTGAATCTGTGGAAAATTTTCTTCCAACTCTAATCCTGCAGGAAGGAGTGTTAAACCAGGATCTCCTCTAAGATGGAGCTAAGTGAGCTAAGGCAGGAACTTAGCAAAGTCACAGAATGTTAATTTTCTAGGCCAGGGAGACTCATCTTTGTGGGGTGAGGAAGCAGGACTTTAGTCAGCAGGTCTTTCTTAGCTTCAAATGGCTGGAAGTGCAACGGCAGGGATCATTCAGTTTGCAATGTAAGGGTTAATTTTGCCAGTGTTGGAGAGAGGAAAACCAAAGGCCAGGCAGAGTGTTGGGTGTTGAGATGGAGGCAAAGAGGACCCTTTGGGTACCTTCCGACTCTACAATTCTATGATTCTAAAAAAAAAGCTGTTGGCTTACTGCTTACCTTTGCCAGACAGGTCAGTTGACAGCTTGCGTGATTTTTCTCCATCAAACAACTCCAAAGTATATTTGCCTTTGTCCGACTCCTTGGGATCCAGGATGTGGAGCCAAACCTGCTCCATGGTTGTTCCTGTTTTCAGTCGGTCTCCTCCTTCCACGCGCTTGTCGCTGAATAAACAGGATGACATTGGATTACCATGATGTAAAAAACAACAACATTTAACTATGTCAGAGCAATGGCGCTGGGGCCAGACGTCTTAGTGCTGGTGCCAACTAGCCTCTTCTCTGGCAAATGTGATTGATGGATTACTGCCACAGAGAGTTAAGTTATGGAAAATATCTAAAATTGGGGTGTGTGGCCTTTTGCTACACTCAGAGGTTCCAGTGTTCCTTTGTTCCTCCCTCCCTCCCTGATTTAAAAATAAAGCAGACTAGTCCATTCCCTCAGTTTCATAGACAAAGAACTACAAACGCTGAACCAAACCCCATGCCTTTGAGTTAAGGCAGAAGAGAGCAGCAATTCCCCCTCTCATTTTACCAGAAGATTTGTCCCACATTTTCAGGTATGGAGGCAGTGACTTCTGACAAGCGGTGTAAAGGTTTCCCCACTCCATCTTTAAAATAAAGCTCAATTGCTGAGAAGAGGTTAGACAAGTGGTGGCATGCAGGCAAAAGCCTCATGCATATACGGCAAACCATGTGGATGCGTCATTTTTGAACACTTCCCCACCCCATTAGTACACATACCTCTTATGCTAATAATTTCCAAAAATGCTAGATCTGAATGTGGAATATTAGTTTTGAATGTAATTTCGTTTTGAGAATCTTTTGCAAGCCCCTGAGCAACGCTTGGAGCTTTAAAGTGGAGGTATAAGCATTCTTTTTTTTAAAAAAAAAATCATTATTAGTTCATAAGCAATACACACAGAAAAAAGAAAACATAACTCCAAAAAGAAAAAAGAAAGTACAACACCAAAACACACAAATATTACAAACAGACAACTTTCTCCACCGACTTCCGACCTCCTCAGCGTGGGTTCTTTGTTTCCTTATTAATTGCATCTCTTTTTCAATAAACTTAACCTGTATTAAATGTTGTTTGTGCTCTTTTTACCTTATGCTAGTCAAAGCATACTAAAGTTAGAGAGTTAGTCAAAGCATACTAAAGCTTTGATGTGGGGACAATGTTCTTTTAAATATAATCTGTAAATGTCCCATTCATTGTTAAACTTTTGGGTCAACTGATCCCTGATCTTCTCAGTCATATTCTCTAATTCCATATACTCAAATAACTTAACCTGCCACTCCTCTTTTGTTGGTATAAGCCAAGGGTCAGCAAACTTTTTCAGCAGGGGGCCTCAGACAGTGAACAGGCACCGGACTATTTTTTGGGGGGGGGGGGGAATGAACGAATTCCTATGCTCCACAAATAACCCAGAGATGCATTTTAAATAAAAGGACACATTCTACTCATGTAAAAACATGCTGATTCCTGGACCATCCATGGGCTGGATTTAGAAGGCGATTGGGCCGGATCCAGCCCCCGGGCCTTAGTTTGCCTACCCATGGTATAAGCATTCTAAACCAATTAAGTACTAATAAATAAACACATACTTGTGGTCCCAGGTTGCTTTCATGGCATCTGTGTAGTATTTCACCTCGCTGTAGATCTTGATGCCTTCTACAGTAGGCTGGACTTTCAAAGGTGATGCAGAAAGAACTAAACAGAGAATTATGGGGAGGGAGGGGTTGTGGGGATGGAAATGCAGTTGAGAAAGATGATCAAGCCTCCTATTATTTGCTTTTCTTTTAACCCACATTTGTGTATTTTCTTTCTGCCTTTCTTCCACGATGATAGCAAAGGCAGGTATGTATACATGCCGTTCTCAGAGGTCACTGATCCAGGCACTGACCAAACCCAGACCTGCTTAGCTTCAGCAAGGCGGCAGCCTTGTACCTATTTACATCTTTAATGTAATGTAATTGATACCACAAGGATGTGGGTTTAGAAGTAAACAACTTACCGCTGATCCTGGCAAGTTCCTTGAGGATGTCATCAAATGCTGTAAAACACATTTTTAAAAATCCTTTTAAGTAGATAAAAACAAACAAGCAGCAACACATAGCAAACATATCAGAATGGCAATATTTTCAAACTACGTTCTGGATAACCATGGGGTTACTTGGAAAAGAATTAGGGGTTGTTCAATTAGAAGTTCACTGAGATCTCGCCCTTCCTCCAAGGAGCTCAGAAGAATGTGCATCAATCTTCTTCAGCCTGGTACCCTCCTGATGTTTGGGTCTACAGTTGCCATCATCCCCAGCCAGCACAGCTGTTGGCAAAGTGCTGGCCACACAAGTCTTTCTTCCTCTTATCCACGCAACAAATCCTGCTTAGGTGGATTAGGCCAAGAGAAAATGAGAGGTCAAAGTTACCCAGGGAGATTTATGCTGAGTGGGAATTCGAGCCCTACCTGGTAGGGTATTACTTCCCAACACCAATAATAATTATTATAATTTCCCGGAATGAAACAACCCATATTTGTACTTCTTGTGTGTGTGTATCATTTTCGATTTCATTTGGTTCTTGTTTTTTGTTCTTGTTATTGAAGTGCATACTCTTGTTTAAATCAATGAAAAGAGTTTTTAAGAAACACCAGAGTGTGTTGCTTGATATACTGGTACTCTGGATTTGTGTTGATAAAGGGCAGGTTATATATATTTTTTAATGAACAGACAACAATATATCTCCTGCCCAAGGAATGAAGAGAAACACACCTTCCTTAGAGAGATCAAGCTGAGTTGTATCTTCCCCTCGGTCATCAGAAACCACAGCTTTGTATATTCCCTTATCTGCTTTGGTAATCTAGCAAAAAACAGACATACAGACATATATTTATCTATCAAGAAATGAAAAAAGCATTGAGCATCATTGATGTGTAGGGTGATCAGATGCAACAAAGGTCCATGTGCACCATGATTACCTGGGCAGTCTTTCATTCCCCCACCTCATTTTAGCATGTAGTGTCTATAAATCCATTTTAATTCCACCCTATACATTACAGACCCAGTTGGCTATTGCATGCTCTTTACCTTCTTAATCCGCAGGACTCCAGCACCTGTCTTTGGGTCATACTGACCATCTGAACGAGGTTTGTTATCAAAGAACCATTTGAAGGTGCTCTCCTTCTTCATGTTTGCTGCCTGTTGAAAGGAAATGGGTAGGGGGATGGAGGCTTACTTGAAATCTGGTTAGGGGAAGCAATGTAGAAACTGCTCCTCTCTGCTGCTACAGCATCCCCTAGGGCAGCCCTGCCAGGGAATCCCATTTCTGGCACAATTAATGTCACAAATAGTTTAGCAGTGGTAGTGTAGAGGGAGAGTGCAAGGGAGCACAACTCCAGGATATTTTACAGGGCCAGAGCAATGACAATACCTGCTGGGAATACAAGGGAATTGATGAATTCTACTTGCTCCGGCAAGTGAAATGAGCGATAAAGAGACTTTCAAGTACAATCTATTGTCTGGGACAGAGAAGCATAGACTAAGTCAGAGAAAGAGGGAAATACTTAAATAGAGGCTAGGTACTGCTTTGCTTTTATTGGATGGGATGACTGCTTCATGCTAGTGGTTTAAACGGTAACTTATTGCAGCTTCCTTGCAAGATTGATTGCATTTCTGTTGTTGCATTTCAGTTGGCTGACGATCTTTTGTTAAAGCTCAGCATCATATACAATATGACGCTATGTAGTCAGAAGCAAGTACCAATGAGTTCAGTGAAATTGACTTCCTGTAAGTTTACTCCCAGCAGGATTACAGTCCTGCTGGTCCTAATAAATGGAGTATCGTGGTATGTACTGCTGCTCTTTGATGAGTGTATAATATAGAGTGGATCAATACCAACTGCTTGCATTGTTGGACTCTCCTTGAGTTCACGGTTACAAAGACTAATGATCTCTTGCACTTAAAAAAAATCTACCACTATACCACTGCTCCACCGGCTTCTGGTAAAATGGGAACAAGGCTGAGATTGTGGGGATGGTTTTATTTTGTTAACTGAGACCAGAAGACAGAACATTTTGCATCTTTGTTATGCCAAAACAATAGGCTTCACTCCCAACCCCACTTACCTGGGAGTAAGCCCCACTGAATTCAACAGGACTAGGCATAGATAGGATTGCACTCTTAACTGCCTATTAATTGCAGATATTGTCTCTCCTCTTTTCTTTTCCTTAATAATAATAATAATGCCAGTGTCTGGGATTGTGCTATTTACCTTGCAGGTCAACAGGACTTCACAGTCTTCAGTGACCTTCCACTGTAGCTGTTCAATAAAATGTGGGCCTATTAAATGGAAAGAAACAATCTTGGTCACCTGCTGTGCTCAAAGTCATTGTAGATTTGAAGAAGGGGTTGGTTTCTAGGCATAGTTAAGCATAATTTTCTTTTAAAAACAGTCAAGGGAATCTTGACTAGGCAGAACTAGGCAGGGGATGAGATGGGTGGAATTTTGAGCACTATCACTTTGGGGATAGGATTGATTTCTTCTTCTTTTGCTTGTTGAAATTAGGCATTTTCCAATTTTAAACAATTTTAAATGGAAATGTCAGAAATCAAAGACCCTGGTTTTGAAAAATTCTTAGATGAGAACGAATCCGGCATCCAAGTGGGGAGGTGCATCTGCTGGCCCCACACTGGCTCAATGTCCCTACAGCAGAAGCCATTGGGGATTCATTGTTCCCCTTCACCATCCACACCACTGTACAAGTCTGTGTCTAGCTTTGGGACTGTCTCTAAAGTACAACACACTGTTCAAAACTTTTGCTAACTTTTCCTCTACCTGTAACCTTGACCTACTTTGTCCCATGTCAACAAATGCCATTTGGTATCACAGCTTTGTTCCCCCACCTCCCCATCCCAGGTGCATTTTATGGGTGACCTCTTTTGCCACAAACGCAGCTTCTCAAGCCAGGCATATAGCCACTGACTGCAAGGATATCTTACCATGCTTTCTCTTCCATTCTCTCTTCTTGGCATCAGCCTCTGCTTTAAGTTTATCAAAATCTGGAAGAATAAATACACCATCGGATTAGCGTGTGATGGCAAGCCAAGATATCTTGATTCATGATGTTGGATGTTTAACACTGAGTAACTTCCCCAGATGTGTTGATCTACTAGGTTTTCCAGTGGATCTACTAGGTTTTCAAGACCCAAGGGCACAAATACGGAGTGAAGGTGGGAGACGGACTGCGAGACAAGAGAAAGTAATGACACTTGCCTGTGGGTGGTAGAGATGGAATAACCTTTCCATTTCAGTTTGTCTCAATTTCTAATTTTTCCAGTCTTAAGTGTGATTCACCACATTGCCATAGCTTTGTGATTGATTTTTTTTAAAAAAAACCCCAACTGTTTAAGAGCTGTTCCCTAAACACTGCATCAAGTTCAGACACTTCCTGAACATTTAAAAGCAGCCTTCCCTAACCTGGTGTCCTCCAACTGTTTTGAACCACAGTTCTAACCAGTCTCACCTACCCCTGGCGTGGGCTGGCAGGGGCTTATGGGAAGTGTAGTCCAAATCAGCTGGAAGGGATCAGTTTGGGGAAGGTTGCCTAAAAGTTACACTGGACCCACAGTCACAAGAGACATTTGCAACTGCCTCCTTTTGCTTCCTGACCCTCCACATACCGTCCCCAACCAGAGCCAAAGTAAACTGGTTTTCAGCTTTGCCGTCTTTCAGCTTGGCAGTGTATGTCCCCTTGTCGTCCTCAGAGAAGTCTTGGATGATCAGTTCCACAAGGCCTTTTGCTTTGTCAAAATTGATCTTATGTGTCTAAATGTAGACAACAAGGAACAGCAACACAAGCAAAAATAAGTTGTTAGCAAAGGAGAACATGGCTAGTGAGGAACAGAACAATGCATTTTAAAATCCCACTAAAATCCCAGCAAAAGACAACCATGAGACTAAGAAGGAACCATTTATTTATATCGGCTCACTACTTCAAAGACTTCAGAATTGAGAAATAAGGTTTGTAGCATCCAGAAAGCAAGAAGAGAGTGAGCAGGAAGGGATTTTTAGGGGCAGAATTGCCCCAAGACATTTTGTGGCCTGAGAAGTACAAGATGGAGCTCTCTCCATTTTTCATTTTTCATACAGAAAAGAGGACTGTCAGCATCTTCCACTGGAACAATCTCTTCCATTGCATCTGAGGGAAACTCATCAGCAGATGTGCGTGTGGGTGGGTGGGTATTTCTGCTGAAATGTCTGCAGACACCAATTCCCCACAAGGAAATGCCTTACACGGCAAAACTCAGCAGGATTTAACAGCCCCATCAGCTAATAAGCTGGTGTGTGTGTGTTAAATTATGCTTTATTGGATGCTCGCCCCAGTTTCTTGGTGCACAGCCAATGCAGACCTGAACCTCACTCCTCTGCCCATTAGCTGACATCACCAAGTGACATCCGTTGAGTGACAGGTTTGGGGGAAATGGCACCATGGGCCAAACTGGATCCCAGATTAGCCACAGGGCAGCAGTTCCTCACCCTTGTTGTAAAGCAAATGATGGGAAACTCACTGGAGTGCTTGAAAGCTCCTTTCCATTGAAAATCAAGTGCAGCTCTGCCTCTGGGGAGAGCTTCTCAACCTCCAGCCACAGCCGCACCTCCCCTTTCTCAAGAACATCAATGTTCCATCCGGATATCAGGTCAATTACTGAAAGGAACAGAAGAAGTTGTGACAGGTTATTGGAATCCGAGGATGAAGAGTGAAGCTCAACTTGAACTAGCAACATTTGATGGATTAAGGCTTATTGCTGAACTCCTTGGGAGGCTTGCAAAATGTAAAAACAACAACCCATAATTGGGCTGATTTTCCTTTAATGCTATGCCAATCCATGGCAAAACCAATGCCCAAGGGTGTGAATACTCATAGTAAAACACTTTTGACTTAGCATTATGTCCATCTCCTCCAGACAAACCATGTGCAGTAAGTGAAGAACAAACCTTGGTTACAGCTTGTGGTTTGGAGCGAAACCGATTCTGGGTTTGACCACAATGCTAAACTAAACCATGGCTTGGTTCCAGGTAGGGTGGCAGAGGAGGAAAGTGGCCAAAAGTAGATGCCTGTATGCATTCACCCTTAGCCCTGGTTTGGCTTGGCTTTCTGTGCAAACTGGGCCTACACAACACACCTAAAACAAGCTTGCCTGGTTGCTGAAGGCTGATATAAAATGTACAAACAGAAAATATACAAAAATATACACAAAAACCACTAGGAGTTATTTATTATTATCTATTTTAAATTTTAATTACAGTGGTACCTCGGGTTACAAACTTACCGTAATTTGTTCCGGAGGTCTGTTCTTAATCTGAAACTGTTCTTAACCTGAGGTACCACTTTAGCTAATGGGGCCTCCTGCTGCCGCCACACAATTTATGTTCTCATCCTGAGGTAAAGTTCGTAACCTGAGGTACTACTTCTGTAGTAGTCTGTAACCTGAAGTGTTTATAACCCAAGGTGTTTGTAACCCAAGGTACCACTGTATTTTTACCCTTGTGTTGGTTAATCAACCTTGGTCACTGTTTGTAGCGGCAAAGTCACATATCATTTTTAAAAAACAGCAACTTACAGGGGTTGCGGATCTCCTGGCTGATCTTCCGCAGCTTGTCCAGTTCTGAAAAAAAAAATGCAATGAACAGAACTAGGCCTTAGACTTAAGAGAAGGAGCGATGCACATCCCAACCCTTTCCCCATTGGGTGCTGGTGCTTTGGTTCAGTTGCCAAATTTCTACTGTGCTGAATAAATGAGAGGTAGAACTTTTGAGACAGCCTTGGGAAGGAGCCGATTCAGTAACTAACAGAAAACACTCAAGGGTAGCACACAGCAATGGGTGGTCTGAGAGATGGCCCTGGCCAGGCCAGGAATGAGTCCCCAAGGGATAGGCAGGCCAGGAGAGCCTCATTCAGCTCATGGGCTAGAGGTTCTGTACATCTAGTCTGGGGTGCTTGAGCGCAATGCCCCCACAATGACATTGGTTCCCTCTGATTGCATTGCCTTAGACTGGGTAACCTGGAACCCACCAAGTCATGTAAAGTTTGCCTGCCACATACAGTGGCCTGTTGGGTGTCAGGAGGTAAAGTGCCGGCCCCCTTTTGTGGGCTGCCTTTCATGGCTGCTCAGCTTAGTTTGGGTTGGTGGATCACAAGTTGTGCAAGGTTCCTCTTAGAGGATGATGTGAATGAAACCAAAGTAACCATGTGGTGGAGACTTGATTGGATTTTGCTTGAGGAGACATCTTTGTGAAGGTAGATGATGTAAGAAGGCAGCAATTTCTATTCTGACCTATATTCCTCTCAATCAGCGCTGTTTCTCTTTTGCTGCAGCTCAGTTTCTGTCAGATACTACAGTATTTGTCTCACTGTCCGGTATATAACATATGTTACATAACTAGTTAAGTTACTTATATACTTTACCTTCATTTCAGTGTTTAAAAACCCCTCATGCCATACTGCTTGAGGACTTAAAAAGAACAACGTTGTGAATGAATACTGGTTGCATTCACTTGACTGATTCCATTTGTGACCATAGAAGAGCACACACTATTTCTGCTCCCTTTTCCATTTTTGTCAGAATTCTCCAACATTCCAAGGTGCAGGAAGAAAACATTCACCAATCTGCACTGAGACCTCTTGTCCTTGTGAAAAAGGAGAGTCTTGCAGAATAGAACCTGCCCACCCCAACCTCTTTCAGGCACATTTGAGGATGGAGCACAGAGGACGCACAATTTCAAACCTAGCAACTTGGGAGGAATTTATATCTGAGCCTCCAATCAGGCAGAATTAGCTATATTCTTTTTTTTTTTTAATCCTGTAAGGATGGATTATTTACCTTCCTGGGTTAAAAGATGACTGGCAGAGATGTCTTCATCAGTGTCTGTTACTTCTACTGAGTATGTCCCCAGATCTCTTTCAGTGGCATATTTCAAAATGAGTTTAGATCTTAAAAGAAAAGAAAATGCAAACATGCAAATTAAGACATATCTATGCAGCTGTAGTTGTTCTCAGGGTCCTGTACTATGGGTGGCTTTTAATGGCACAAAAGCACACCTAATTAAAAACTGGCAACACTGCAAGCTTACTTATCATCTTTGTTTACAACCTCGACCCTGTCAGGATTTGGTGGCCCTTCGTAATCCTTAGACCAGATAAACTCTGAGGTGTCAACCATTTCTGGAGCCTCAAAGGCCATATAGATGAATCCTTCTTCATCCACCCCAACTTCAATTTCTTTTGTGCCTGCAAATTAAAAGAGAAAAATAATTTAATTTTTCAACACAGTGAAATGAACCACAATGTTCACCACCTTTTCCCTTTGCCTAATGCCATTACATAAGAGGAGCCTGCTGGATTAGGTAAATGACCCATCTAGTTCAACATCCTGTACTCATACTGGCCAACCAGATGCCTAAGGGAAGCTGGCAAGATGGACAGGAGCGATGCCCAACTGCAATTCCTAGCAACTGGTATTCAGAAACATGCTGCCTTTGACTCTGGAGGAACAGCACCGCCACCATGACTGGTAAAGGTAAAGGTAAAGGGACCCCTGACCATTAAGTCCAGTCGTGACCGACTCATCGTGGCGCTCATCTCACTTTATTGGCCGAGGGAGCCGGCGTACAGCTTCCGGGTCATGTGGCCAGCATGACTAAGCCGCTTCTGGCGAACCAGAGCAGCACACGGAAATGCCGTTTACCTTCCTGCCGGAGCGGTACCTATTTATCTACTTGTACTTTGAGGTGCTTTCGAACTGCTAGGTTGGCAGGAGCTGGGACTGAGCAACGGGAGTTCACCCCGTCACGGGGATTCGAACCGCCGACCTTCTGATCGGCAAGTCCTAGGCTCTGTGGTTTAACCTACAGCGCCACCAGCATCATGACCGGTAGCCACTGGTAAACTTGTCTTCCATGAATTTGTCCAACCCTCTTTTAAAGCCATCCAAGTTGCTGGCCATCACTGCCTCCTTTGGGAGCAAGTTCCAATAGTTTGACTATCTGTCCTGCATATTCCAACATTTAGCTTCATTGGATGCCCATGAGTTCTAGAGCTGTGTGGGAGAAAAACCTTTATCCACTTTCTCCATAAACGTCTATCATGTCATCACTTACTCTGCTGTTTTCTAAACAAAAAGGTCCCAAAAACTGCAGCCTTGCCTCATAAGGGAGTCACTCCATCATTTGGTTGCTTTTCCTTTTTCCAACTCTACAATATCCTTCTTGTTTTTGAGGCGAGGTGAACAGAATGGTACACAGTATACCAAAGGCCATCACACGATATATTTGTATAATGGCATTAAGATTTCTGATGAAAGGTCTACCTTCCCTGGCCTGATGCCCTCCTGAGGTCTTGGACTACAGTTCCCACCACCCCCAGTCTACTGACCTAATCTTTCTCCAATGCAGGAAATGCGGACTTTTGTGAAGAAATGTGGAAATAATAAAAAATGTTGAGAGAAGAAAGGGAGAGGAAGAGGAGGGCAGAGGCAGAAGCTTTGTACCTGGTTTGGTTTTTACTACCACAGGATCTGATGGCAAGGATGGTGGGCCAACTCCTGCCTTATTCAGGGCCCGCACTCGAAATATATAGCACTTTCCTGTCTCCAGATCTGACAGCTATCAAGAAAAATGTAAGAAAAAGAGCAGGTAATAGTCAGAGGTAACTTGCCAGAGGTGCAGAAACTCCAGTACTTGCTTTCATTTCCCCTCCCCGTTCCTTTTTCCTTTGGTAACAGTCAGAGATAACATGTCAGAGGAGGACATGGGTACACACACACACACACATGGGCAGAGAGCATTTCCTCCTAAAATAGGAGATATTCTTCTCTTATCTCTATGCTGCTCTGTGGTGGAAAAACAGTAGTTTCCCTCCACTGGCCCAGCACTGCTGTGGGGTGGAACAGCACCACTGGAAGAAGTTTTTAGAGTGTTTCTGAAATCTCTAGGACTTACTGTAATGGGGCCATCAGAACCGGCCCAGCCATTAGGCAGAGTGAGACCACCGACTCAGGCAGAAGAAGCCCGAGGCAGCACCCCCATGGGTGCCCTGCCACCTCCGCCAGTGGCAGATAAGCGCCACCACCATTGGCATTGATTTCAGACAAGATTGCATCCAGTTTGGGTGAGATCTCACCTGAAACCGTGTGAGAACTTGCAGAGCGCACAATATCTCACACAATTTTGGGTGATATCTCACCCCAAATTGGTGCAATCTGCCAGCGGTGAATGCAGCAGGGCGTGTGGTAGAGGCCAAGTGGGTGGCGTAAGTTGTGGCAACAGCAGCAGACGTGGTGGTGGCAGGAGTGGCGGCAGTGGCAGGACAAATTTCTGTTTCGCCTCAAATGGGACACACCATCCCTGGGGTTTGTGCAGTAGGAAGAAGAGATATTTTTTTCCAAGGTAAGAAGAGAGCGTTACTCTCTGACTACCAATTTTGGCAAGAGAGCTGGTGGTACACTAGAACTGGCTTCATGGGCTGGATTCAGCCTGCAGGCTTCAGTGGACCTTGGTGTCAGAGGAGCAACGACAGCTGTAATGCAGATGTAAATGGCACAGGAAATACAAGAGAAAGACCTTCATGTGTGTGCTGGATATTGGCTGCTTGTTCAGTTGTTCCCACGTGTCTGATCCCTCCTCACAGGCATCCACGTAGTAGCCAGTGACAGGGCCTGCTCCAGTATACACAGGTGGCTCCCAGTGAAGCATCAGAGATGTGTCTCTCACTTCTGTACACCTGACATCATAGGGAGGTCCTGTTTCAAGGGCAGATGAAATTTCAAAGTATGCGCAAATGAGAAGGTGGGAAAACAGGGGCAAGGAGCACACAGGCCCCTTAATTTCATAGAATCATAGAACCATAGAATTGTAAAGTTGAATCCATGGACATACATTCCCCCACACACCTGCCAGGGCAGGAGGGGGCATAGTTAGACCACCATTCCATCTGCTTGGGACTCATCAGCTGTGAGTTTGGTTGCTGAACAACCTCACAATTGTCCTAAAGCCCAGACCTTCCTGGCCAGGCATTCTTCTCCTGCTGTTTTAAGTTCCAAGGTGAGACTGGGCAAGATGCTTTTACCTGATGGTACAATTTAAGAAGAGCTTTCGGACTCTTAATTGGTGTGAAGCTGGTTTGAGGCATAACCCATCAGATAGGAGTTGTAGCAAAGTACAGGGTGTGTACGCATTTGGGATCACGTTGTGAGACCACAGATTTTAAAACCCAGCACTGGAAATGCAGACACTGCGCAGTAAATGGGTATGTGAAGACAGCAATCAGTCTCAAGGCCTGGCATTGACTTTTACCTGGCTCTGGCATGGTCCACTCCTCGCACTTGAATATGTCACTGGGTTCTGACACCTTCCCAACACCAACCATATTCATTGCATAACCACGGAACTCATAGAAGTGCCCTTCATCCAGGCTGGTGACCTACAGAATCGAAAGAGAGTGAAAGTCTTGCCTAAAAGGGATAGTAATTTATTTACTTATTTCTTCAGAGGCAAACTAATGGCACAAACACCCATACCGTGTAAACACGCTGAGCGATTGGCTTAACGTTGATCTCGTGCCATTCAATCTGCGACACATCATGTTGATCCAGGAAATAGCCCAGGATTGTTGTGCCTCCTTTGCGTTTGGGAGGCTTCCAAGCAATGGTCATGTTGTCTTTCCCGCAACTCAGCAAGGCAAAGGCCCGCGGGGCTGATGGACAAGCTATGCAGGAAATAAATTAAAGGACAATGAAGGTTTAGAATCTGATCGGCATGCAGCTTCTCTCTCAAGTTTTGGTGGTTTCAGGGGATAATGTGTACGCCATAACTAAGAGAAATTTGAATTGGTTTACCTTTTAAGGAGAAAGGACCTAATTCATGCTTCTCAAACCAATTCATGAACTAAAACACAACTATCCTTCAAAATTTGCAGTTCCCCTAATTTTGCAAAGCAGTTCTCCAACCAAACAATATGCACAAAGGTGGCTGAAATGTGACATATCAGGCTGAAATGTGCATAAAAATGCACATTTTAGTGAAAATAACACACACACACACACAAGCATTGTATTAGGGGAAACTGCTTGCAAAAGATGTTTATATTAGTCAAAGCTGCATACAAAAGAAATTCACACTAAAATGCCAATGAATTTTCAGAGGAATTTTCTTTTCTTTTCTTTAAAAAAAATGCATGTTCCTACAGAAATGCAGAGAACTGAGTTTAAAGTAGGAAAATTGAGAAAGCTAGAGGACAAAAATGGATAGATCTGCCCACCCCAAAACAATACTTACAGATAGCCTGCCTCACAATGATGGCATCTGATTCAGGGGAGCTGTCACCCACGCCAGCTTCATTGACACATTTCACACAGAAGACGTACTCTTTGCCTGTTTTGAGCCCTGGAACGGTGAACCTGATAAACAATTGAAATCGCCCCTGCATGGTCATTTCTTAGCACCTTACAAGTCACCTTCCAAACTCAGAATGTAAAAGTGCTTGCAGTGTTCAGCCTATTTATTTATTTATTAACATTTGCAGACACAAACGATGCTGAAAGCAGAATCGCACATAACCACCATGAATATAAGTACAGTGGACGCTCAGGCTGCGAACGTGATCTGTGCGGGAAGCACATTCGCAACCCGCAGCACCACGTCTGCACACACGCAGGTCACAATTCGGAGCTTCTGCACATGCGCAAGTGCCAAAACCCAGAAGTAACTCATTCCAGTACTTCCGGGTTAGGCGCAGTGTGCAACCCAAAGCATCTGTAACCCGACGTATGACTGTAATCACGATTATGAAATAAAAAGAGTTTCTGGAGCTGCTCCTAGTGAATTCAAAATGACTAGCTGTTTGGAGAACTGGGCCCAAGCTAACAAAATGAAGTCAAATAGGGATAAATGTAAGGTTCTGCACTTAAGCAGGAAGAACCAGCTGCACAAATATAAGATGGGGGACACCTGGCTTACTAGTAGTACATGTGAAAATGATCTAGGGGTCAGCAGTGTAGCTAGGGGGGCAGGGGGAGGAGTGGGGCACACTTGGTGCCACTTATCCAGGGGGGCGGCATTTACCATGGGGCCTGCAGTGTGCCTGGGCCACATGTCTCTCCTGAGAGTGATGCGGTGGCTCAAGTGTCTGCAGGCACCACATCGCCCTGCAGCTAAGGGGGAGGTGGACTCCTGCAGCCACTGCGCCGCCTTTACATGGAAGATGGCGCAAGCTTGTTTTCTCCTGCTTTGGAGGGTAGGACTTGAACCAAGGGCTTCAAGTTGCAAGAAAGGAGATTCCAACTAAACATCACGAAAAGCTTTTTGACTGCAAGAGCTGATTGACAGTGGAATGGACTTCCTCAGGAGGTTGTGGACTCTCCTTATTTGGAGGTTTTTAAGCAGAGGTAGGATGGCCACCTGTCATGGATGCTTTAGCTGAGAGTTTTGCATTGCAGGCGTTGGACTAGATGACCCTTCCAACTCTACAACTCTTATGATTCTATGAATCACAGTGTCTTGAATATCTCCCAATGAACACAGTGAAACTTACTTCTGAATAGACATGCACAGGATTGCCCTGTACACTAGTTACAGTTAGATCCCATTGAGATAAAAGGGACTTCCAAATAAGTCATAATTTGCCTTTCATTATTGATTTCAATGGGACCTCAGTTTAGCTAACTTACCTGTCTGTATCCAACCCAATAACGTTATAAAATAGTACAAACAAATGGAATTTCCCCCTCCCCTGTTTCAAATCTCAGAGCTGGGTGATGGGATCCAGCCCATGCCCTCAAAGAAGGTCAGAGAGGAGATGCAGGGAGAGATACCAAATTGCTTTACCAACTTACTCATTACATGTGACGGGTTTATTGTTGACCGTTTGCCATTCATCTGTCCCAAACTCCCGGCAATATATATAATAGCCAAGTGGTTCCTGGCCCTCCTTTGGCTTGCTCCACTTCAGGAAAACAGAAGTGTTTGTGTCTCTGAAGGTCAGCACCTGGGATGGAGGTGGGAGGGGAGCTGAAGAAGGAAAAAGAAGAGGGATGGACTCACCAAAGAACAGCAGCTATTGGGAGCCTATTATAGCTCCTTCCAGGTTCAAGTTGGGTGTTATTGCTATCAACCACGGGTAGGGATGGGGAAGAAATTGGGTTTGGTTCACATTTTAATGCAAGCCCACCTAATTTGCATTTCCCGAAGCAATCTGCGAACTGATATACAACTAACCTTTGAAATTCACCCTTCTCCAAATTTTGCAATGAAGTTCTCTAACCAACGTGTGTAAAGAAGTGTATATTAGAAGAAAGTGTGCGTAAAGATGCATATACAGTGGTACCTCAAGTTAAGTACTTAATTCATTCAGGAGGTCTGTACTTAACCTGAAACTGTTCTTAACCTGAAGCACCACTTTAGCTAATGGGGCCTCCTGCTGCTGCCGCGCCGCCGGAGCACGATTTCTGTTCTCATCCTGAAGCAAAGTTCTTAACCTGAAGCACTATTTCTTTGTTAGCGGAGTCTGTAACTTGAAGCGTATGTAACCTGAAGCGTATGTAACCCGAGGTACCATTGTACTAGTGAAATTAACATACCAAAATGTTTTATATTCAGAGAAATTGCTTGTAAAATGTGTGCAAGCAAAACTGTATCAAGGTACATCAGGAGAAATGTGCGCTGAAACGATTCCATTAAAAAAAAAGATTACCTATTTTTTCTCCAGAAGAGATGGGCTCACTGGGCAAGGAAGGCTCGCTCACTCCATACTTGTTCACAGACCGCACTCGGAAGCAATAGGACTTCCCTTTGTCCAGATCAAAGACAGTGAATGTTGTGGAATTCACTGGGGTGTCCAGATTAGCCATCTGCCAGCTGTCGCTGCCTGCTATCGACTGAGAAGATAGGAAGGGTGATTTATCAGTGTCTAATTGCTATAAACTAGAGACAGTAGCGCTACAAGGATAAAGGATTATTATTAATGTTGTTTATCTGATTTATATACGACTCTTCCTCCCGAAGGAGCCCAGGGCAGCAGACACCATAGTGATAAAACATTTGAAACATTTTAAAAACAGCTAAAAACATTAACTCAGCCAGTGACCTCGGGGTTGCCAGGAACTGTGCATTTCTGCCATCCACTGCCTGGGCAAGCAGGAAGGTTTTCAGATTTCTCCTGAAAGTCAGTAGTGAAGGAGGCAGAGAGAGGGCATTCTGCAAATGGGGAGCCACCACTGAAAAGGACCCATCAGGAGATAAAGAATTACACAAGTTTTAGAAGACATCTGAAGGCAGCCCTGTAATGCTTGATGTTATGTTTTCAGATATGCTGTAAACCACCCAAAGTGACTGGGAAAACCCAGCCAGATAGGTGGGGCATTATTATTATTATTATTCATTGCCAACAGGGCAGCCTCCAGTGGTGGGACCACTATCAAAGCCTCTCCTACTGATCGTAGGATCCAAGATGGTTGAGACTTGGGAAGGTGCTCTTTTAGGTACTTGGGTCCCAAAATATAGTCCGGCCCCCCACAAGGTCTGAGGGACAGTGGACCGGTCCCCTGCTGAAAAAGTTTGCTGACCCCTGATCTAGCTCAGCATTGTCCACACTGACTGGCAGGGGTTTTAGGCAGGGGATATCCCCAGCCCTACCAGGGAGTGCTTTAGGATTGAACCTGTGACCTTTTGCATGGAAAGCAGCTGCTCTGTGACTGAGCTAGTGTCCTTCCCCTGGCTTGGAGTACTTGGAGCTGAATCAGATCAAAAGGCCCATCTAGTCCTGTTCTCACGGTGGCCAACCAGATGCCTCTGGGAAGCTGCAGGTATCATAAAAGCTGCTACTTTTGCACTCAGCACAACAAAGTGACATATAAGTAAGGTAAAGGTAAAGGCTCCCTGGATGGTTAAGTCCAGTCAAAGGCGTCTAAGGAGATGAGAGAGTAGCTTGGAAAAATTACCCAAGTTCTTGTAATTTGGGGGGTTGAACAATTTGAATAATTTCTGAGTTAATCCATGGCACACTTGGAAGCCCTTGCCCATTTCTAATTAATTTTATTAATTAATTGAAAAGCCATTCTAGGCCATTTTTTAAAAAAAATCCACAGTGGTATACAAAAGTAGCATAAAAACAACACTATAATCGAAACAGTAGAAGAACGTTATGAAAACAGGAACAGTTAAGAGAGAAATACAGAAATAACAGAGTCAAATCCTATAGGTCAGGGAAAAGCTGGGGCAAAAATATAGAGAGATCTTCACAAGATCTTTGAAGCAACTAACAGGAATGTAGGACAGCACTGACTTCAGTTCTGTCCTGTATTTGCCAGCTACAACACCGTTTCCATTCTGCTGCAGTTCAGCTTCCAACAAAAATAACATCTTGCTGTCCTCTGTGGTGAAATGTTATGCAATCAATCAAACAATTAATTAATCACTTTCCATTACATTATTGCACATCATTCATTACAGCGCAAAGGAAATGCAATACACATTGAGGGTGTGTGGGTGGACAGGGGAGTCATAAATGATGTATTGTTAGGTATTGTTTGAGGCTGAAAAGCGCAAGAGCAGTGCTACTGATTGCATTCGCTGGGTTGGTTTTCGTTCCAGACATGGGCTGAATTAGGGAACACCGGCAATTTCTACTCCCATTTCCGATGGACTTCTCCAGCATCCTTAGCAACTAACAGATGGTGCTTCTTGTATGCTCTCTGTGTCCTTACCTTTTCAACAAAGTAACTCAGTGGCTCTTTGCCTCTAGGGTCTGGTTCATCCCAAGAGAGGACAACATATTCTTCCCTGATCTCACTGGCATGAACATTGGTGGGTGGCAAAGGGACTTTGATCTTGGCTGTGGGAGAAAAACAACAAGCCAACCTTTCAGCAATTTAATTTGGAATAGAAAAGGGTTTGCAAGGAAGACCAATTAACAGCCAGATGGATAAAAGTCACCAGATGGAGCAGCCCCCAAAATAGCTGATGAGAAGTATAACTAGAAATTCATGTTTGAAGCCAAATTTATCAAATTCACACATCTGAAACATTATGAGAACTGAAACACAGCCAGATTTCAAAAAACTTTGAACTTTGAACTTATCTGAACTTTGCAATGGAATTCTCCAACCAAATATTTGCAAAAATGCACATATTAGGGGAAAATGGTGAAAATGCATTATATGAGAAGTTCTTGCAAAAGTGTGCACATCAGTCAAAACTGCAGATAGGAGAAATTTAAAACTAAAATGCTGGAGATTTTTTCAGGAAAACCTGCAAATTCAAAAAACGAAACAAACACCCCTGGCAATTTCTGCAGAAACTTGCGGAACTGAATTGAAGAAAAATGAGAGACTTGCAGAAATGAAATCGACAGATCCTTCCATCCCTAGCCACCACTGATCAGACCCCATGGATATAATTTTCATTCTGTTCCAACGCCCAATGTTTTTCAAAGGAGACAGCAGCAATGGTACCTCAACTCTGCCACCAGCATTGCTGCTAGACATGGGTGGGATAGGGCAGTGGTTAAAGTCCAATTGCTGCGTCCAGGGCCAGCCCAGGAGGTTTTGCCTCTTGAGGCAAAATATGAAAATGTTCTCCTCCTCCTTCTCTGCAGCCCCCCGTCACTATCTCCTTCTCTGTGCTCCCTCCTCAGGTGCCTGGAGGTGGCCTAGGGCAGCCCCAGTGCGTTGAATGTGGTGAGGGAGTAAAAGAAGGTGGTGGTGGTAGGTGGTAGGTGGTAGAGGTGGCAGAAGACAGTGAGTGGCACACTTCTTAAAACCTGCATCTCCTGCCTGAGGCAACTGTCTCACCTCATGCATGGGCCGGCCCCAAGTGCATTCATGCAGCCCCCTCACCCCCCTCCAGCACCATCCAGTTAAGCAACAGTGATGGGGAGGGCAACTCTGCAGTGTCACCCAACCACACGCCCCACTTCTAGGAACTAGGGCTCCTCAGGTATTTAAAGTACAGAGAAATCAAGGGAAGTAAATGTTTTTGGAGAACCCCCTTGTTTAACAGAAATGCCCATTCAGAGCCACTTCCATTTTGAGCAAAATATAGTTATTTGGGCATTTCTAGTCTGCTAAACTCCTAAGTGATTGTTAGATATATAAAGAAGTTCTCAGGCACGACATTAATCATTGGTGGGGAAAAGGACAAAGGTCACATGTGAACTTACGTTCCAGTTCATCTTTGGAAACTGTAATTGTCCTAAATCCGTCATCATAAGGGATATCTAGACAGGGAGCAGAGAAGGAAAGAGAAAGAGATGGGGACAAGTGAGGAATCGTGAAAAGAATTACAAATTGAGTTTGGGGGGTGGGGAATGGCCAGGATGCTACCTGGCTTGACTAGGGGGCTGTGGCTGGGAACTGACCTGCCCCCATATATGTGAGCGTGCGCCTCTCTTAGTGGCCTTCAATCCATAGTGGGGGTTAGTCTTGAGCACAGTGGATGAGTTGGTCCCAAAGCTCTTAAGCAACCATCCAATGATGGTATAGAACAGAGCTTTCCAAACTTGTCATGGTGGTGACAGACCTTTTAGACATGCATCATTTCGTGACACAGTAATTCAGTTTTGCATCATTTTGCAACACAGTAGTTAAGCTTTATTAGCAAACCAGAGGTTAAACTAACCCCTTTCCAGCCCCGGGACGAGTGTGGTGAGCATTCGTGCGACACACCTACACACTGCAGCTGACACACTAATGTGTCACAACACACAGTTCGGAAAGCTCTGGTATAGAAGCTAGAAGGCTGAAGCTTGTGCCCTTGCTCTTCAGCTTCCAAAACAATCATGCAGACTTGTGTTAAGCTTGTGCTAGGCTAAATTGGTGGGTGTGGGAGCCTACATGGTGAGGAATAGGGAACAGGGTTCAGAGGATGCATGCCTGATGAGAGCATCCTCCAAGACCAATTCTGCTCCCCTGGGGTCTTCTAAACTGCAAAAGGGCAGAATTCTTCAGAGACAGTCAACATGGCACCCTCCAGATTTTGGTGGGCTCCTGCTCCCATCAGCCTCAGCCAGCATGGTCAGTGGTCAGGGATGATGGGAAGTGAAGTCCAACAACACCTGGAGGGCACCACTTTGGCTACCCTTGGTTTAAGGAACCTTAAAGTTGGGAGAAGTCCCCCCTTTCCTTACTGTCACCATTTTGAACTACGGTGGACTCTTGTATGCAAAGTGCTGCAGTTGCTAGTTTTTTTGTTCTTCTTGTTTTAGGCTGGGCCAGAATAATCAGCCTAGATTTTTTTCCTGGTCACTTTTGGGGTATGGCAATAATCTTAGGGAGTTGTTTAAAATGTGTTAATTTTTGTCAGGGGGGCTTACAAATAAGATGAGGTGGAAGAGAAGTAGAAGAGGATTTTGTCTTCTCTCTCTGTTTCATAAACAAGGAAAAAAACCTATGTTGCTGAGCTGCTTTCAAAGCAGACCAGTGATATTCCCATATGTCTTCCAGAATGGATCACTGGGAATGATGCTCTGTTGTGACATAGTGCCATTGGCCGGGGCATTCTTGGGGGGACACTGACTGCCCCCACCAGCCACTTTTGATAGGACATGTGACATTACTCTGAGTGGTACTGCACAGATCTATTGCTCTTGAAGTCTGCTGACACAGGGTAATTGTTCTGTGTTTTGAACATTAAAATTATTTTATTTGGGATTACTGGTGGGTTTTATGATCTTGGAGGCTGCCTTGGATGTTAAGAAAATAGCAATTGTTTTGGAGCAATTAAAAACCCAATGTACTTAGCACTCTTTTGCTGTCATTTGGGTCTATCATTGTCACTGGGTCGCTGTCCTTCGATGGGTTACTGATGCCTGCACGGTTGACGGCCTTTACTCGGAATTGGTATGTCTTCCCTTCAGTGAGACCTAAAACAGGAGATCTGCAGGCTTTCACGAGCTTATCATTGCACAATACCCATTCGTCTGTGCCTGCTTCACACCTGGAAAAAGAAGGACCTTACAGTTTGGGTGCAACATGATCTGGGAAAGAAAGAGATAACAGATCTGTGGCTTCTGAGGACAGACCTCTCAATGTAATAGCCGATGACAGGACTTCCACCATTATCACTGGGAGTAATCCAGGAAAGTATGAGACTGTTTCTATTCACGTCATGGCATTGCACGCTGAGGGGTGACCCAGGAGCTCCAGCAGTTTCAGCCTCAGCATCTAAAGATAAGAAAAAGCCATGCTTAGATGGTTTCCAGTAGGTCAGGTTGGCCCATAAGCTAGAATGGCTCCCAAGTTTATCTTCTGGCCCTTGAAAGCATGGTCAAGTTTTAGAGAAGGCATTGTACAAAATTCATCTACAGTAGGTATGTGGAACTGAATCCGACCTGTGGACTGGGTCCTTATCTCCCCCCATTCACCCACAGGGCAAGCCTGAAAGGTAGGTGGGACCATTCACTAGATCTCACAATGACAACCGGTGACTCATTTTTAACACAACGCTCTGTAAACCCTGACAATTAGTTGGTTGTCAGGATTTGTATAGCGCTGTGCATGGAAGCCCTGGCAATCAGCTGATCAGGAGGGCTTGCAAAGCAGTATGCACAGAGAGCCAGAGTGGTGTAGTGGTTAAGAGTGGTGGACTCGTAATCTGGTGAACTGGGTTCGCTTCCCCGCTCCTCCACATGCAGCTGCTGGGTGACCTTGGGCTAGTCACACTTCTCTGAAGTCAATCAGCCTCACTCACCTCACAGAGTGTTTGTTGTGGGGGAGGAAGGGAAAGGAGAATGTTAGCCGCTTTGAGACTCCTTCGGGTAGTGATAAAGCGGGATATCAAATCTGTCAGGGAACTGCCATCAGTGCCGGAGGGAGAGAGCAAAAGCCAGAGGGATTCCAGAGAGCGTCCAGGGATCGGGAGAAGCAGCCCATCTTCTGGGGAAGAGAATCAGCGTAGCCCCAGTGGAGAAGGGGGGCAGATGGGGGAAGCAGCGAGACGGTCTCATGACTCCTTGCCTGGGACCAGCAGGGAGAATAGGGGTCCTCCGTTGCCTACGCCCTCCTTGCGCAGAAGGCTTTCGCGCAGAGAGAGTAGGAGGAGACTAGGCGTCAAAGAGCTTCTTTGCTGGAAGAAGTTTAAGAAACACCCACTGACGGATTCTGCCAGCAATTGAGTCAGCCACGGGTGAGTGGCTGTCCAGACAGAAAAGGTTCTCTTTGGCAACCCACCCAGGTGTTTGCACCCAGCCGGGGAGATAGACACCTGCTTACGCACGAGCAACCCCTAGAACCATTACAAAATCCAAACTCTTCTTTGCAAGCCCTGACAATCAGCTAATTGTTGGCACTCACTAAGCACGATGCAAGGAGCTGTGAAGGTGCCACTGTTCAGCTGATGGCTGGCACTTGCAAACCCTCTTTCAGCCCAGATGCATCTTTACCTGCCCTGCACTTGACCTCCTCAATGGCATCAGGTGTAGGGCTGGTGCATGTGGTTTTGCCAAAACAGCCTCATGGGCTAAATGGGAAGACCTGCTGGACCTAAGTCTGTAGGCAAGAGGTTCCTTACCATTGACCTGTGGTTTTGCTTTTGCTTTCTCCCTAAAGACTGTAAGGCTCTAAGCAGGACCTACGTTCTTTTTAGTTCCATACAGACCATTGACATTTTAGGGCCTTTGTAAATTACAATTATACAACAATGCCATCACCAAACAGCAGCAAACAAGTGCACCTACCCCTAACAAACACATAAGCTCTTTGCTCGTTGTACCCATCATGTGTTGGTATGCGGATGCTGTAAAACCCTTCATCCTCTTTGTAAGCGCAAGAGACTGTCAGGGAAGCCTCCTGGGCCTCACACTTCATTTGCCGGCGATCAGAATCTCTCAGCAACTCACCTGAGTGCAAGAGAAAGATGGTAACTGAGGACTTACCTGGTCGGTGGCTTCCTACCAGAGCTAAAACGTAGCAAAATTTCAGAATGTGAAATTATAATTCCAGCCCTATTTGGGAATGTTAATGGAAAATTAAATGCAGAGGGTATTCTTGCATAAACACTCAATCTTGGATAATCTGTTTAAGAATTTCGTCCCCAAATTCATTTAATCTCTTCTTCCAGCATTCATTTGGGAGAAGCCAGGTGCCTTTTTCCCCTTTTCCCCCAAGAGAAATTTTTGTGTAATTAGTACCAGGAACCAGGTATGTAGCATCAGGAGTCATGTGGCCCCCAAAAAGTTCCCTGTAAGGGAATGTGGCCCTCAGGCTGAAAAATTATTCCAACCCTGGTCCGAAGTGTTGGCTGTATTGGGGCCCCACTTCAGACAACAAAATGTCTTTGGCCAGGATTTTCTTAATACTTGTCAAATGGCAATAGTCATGGATGGTGGGGTGTTTTTTGGGGGGAGGGGTTACAAATACAGACCATCTCTGAACCAGCAGATGTCTCGTTGGTATTCCTGCAAGTCTGAAGTAAAAGTGCAGCAAAGCATGAAGGGCTCCTTTTCTCTGGAAAAGACAGGCCTCAGAGTGCTAGCAAAGTCAGCTTCCAGGTCCCTGAGTGACTCTAAAAAGAGAAGATGAGGTTAGGTAAGAGCATCTGGCCTTGCCAGATGTAAGGAGATAGCGATTTCCATCCAGTGCATCTGGCTGTTAACCAAAAGGTTGGTGGTCTGAGCCCACCCAGGGACAGCTGTGGGCATGATTCCTGCATTGCAGGGCGTTGGACTAGATGACCCTTGTGGTCCCTTCCAATTCTACAGTTCTATGATTCGACGATCTGTTCATCACAATCAGTGCTATTTCCATTCCGCTACAGTTCAGCTTCTGCTAAAACCTAACTTTGATCATCTCACTATCTCCTATGGCCAAAACTAATGTGATTAGGTAAAGGTAAAGGGACTCCTGACCATTAGGTCCAGTCGTGGCCAACTCTGGGGTTGCGGTGCTCATCTCGCTTTATTGGCCGAGGGAGCCGGCGTACAGCTTCCGGGTCATGTGGCCAGCATGACTAAGCCACTTCTGGTGAACCAAAGCAGCGCACAGAAAGGCCGTTTACCTTCCCACCGGAGCGGTACCTATTTATTTACTTGCACTTTGACATGCTTTTGAACTGCTAGGTTGGCAGGAGCAGGGACCAAGCAACGGGAGCTCACCCCGTCGCGGGGATTCAAACCGCCGACCTTCTGATCGGCAAGCCCTAGGCTCTGTGGTTTAGACCACAGCGCCACCCACATCCCAGTGTGATTAATGATGCAATTAATTAATTTAAATGCATTTCAGAGGAAGTGAAATGTAAAACACAATGCAGAAAACAACTAATTATTTACATCACGTTTGCAGATCAAAAAACCCAACCATTTCCATTCCTGACTTCTAATGAACATGTGAATTGTAACAATTTCTGCTCCGGTTTTCCATTTCTGTTAGAACTCTCTAGACGTCTGCAGCTTTCGGCTGCCACAAACAGCCAAGCTCACAAGCAGAAGACAGTGCATGGAGCTAATCTCTGCTCTTTGCATCCAGTTTAAGGAAAGTGTGGAACTGCTGTGTTTGACTCATTCATTATTTTTATTGGGCATCTATACAACCCCCTCCTCCAATCATATCTATGCTATTTTTAAACCCACTTTAGGGCTCCTCCAGACAACTTGTTTATTGAGCATTTATCCTGATTTGCTTACAAAAACACTTACCTGGAGTTTATACAATGTGCAGACTTTATTTAACATTCATTCTGGTATGTTTGCAGGGAGGTTATGTAGCTTCTAGCATTCATCCTGATTTGCTTGCACCTACCCTCCTTCTTCCATTCTGAACAAGTACAAAGGGGTTCTCTCCATGAGCAAACGTGTTGTGCCACAAATCCTGTGGCAGCCATTTTGTGACTGGTGCTCACAACACACTCTCAAAATTCCAAATGTGCCCACAGGCCCTGAAAGGTTGGCAACCCCTGGAGTAAAGCTTATTTGAAACAGGAACCTTTCTCTCTCTCCACAGAATAGACATAGACCTGCTTCCCAGTCACCATTTAGACATTCTTCCAGTGGCATAGCAACCCCTGCCAGCACCTGGGGCGGACCAAAGATGTTGAGCTTTTTTGGGGGAAATCGAAGTTGTTGAGCCCCCTGAGGAACTGCAGTGGTGTCCGCAAACTCCCCTGACACACAGCAGCCAACTTAAAACACTGCAGACCCCGTGCTGCCCTACAGAGCCCCATGATGCCCTATGGGTGCCCCCCTCCACCCCTGGCTACCTATGCAACTGCTTTCTCCCCAGTATTCCCATCTCATCATTTGGGCAACAAAATGGCCCCAAACTGTACTATGAAGTCACATGCCAGGCTAAACCAATATAGAGAAAACCACAAAAGAATAAAAGTTTTGTACTTACTTTTATATATCTCTGAGTCAAATCCAGACTCCTTTCCATAATATTCTACCAAAAAAAAAAAAAAAAAAGAGAGAGGAAGGGAATTGATGAGATAGGCATTATATATACTTATTTTTTATTTTATTTTTATAAATTTTAATTAGTGTTTTAACATATCATTTTCAACAGTAATTAAACATACCTTTATATCTTATTCAATTTTTTGACTCCCATCAGTCCTGTCTGAAAATTTTCCAATCTAATCTCTTAATATGCATTTCTTATTTTCTTATTTTCCCTATTACATTTCAAATTCATAACCAATATCTCTATCTTTTTCTACTTTGTAACACTTCATATATTTCTCCTTACAAAACTTCTTGTAGTCCTACTAGCGTAATTTGTTGGTTACAGTTGCTCTTCAAATAATTCATATACTTCTTCCAATCTTCTGTAAATCTCTGGTCCCGCAGGTTTCGAATCCTTCCTGTCATTTTGTCCAGTTCTGCATAGTCCATTAATTTCGTCTGCCATTCTTCTTTTGTCGGAATGGCATTATATATACTTATAGCTGGGATGAACAATCTGTGGCCCTTCAGAAGTCATTGGTCATCCTCAGTGAGCACAACCAATGGTAAGGGATGACTGGAGTTGGAATCCAACAACATCTGGAGGGCCATAGGTTCCCAGTTCCTGGTTAATAGAATTGTATTTCAGTTCTCAGAGTCTAAATAATAATGCCCAGGAGCTGATCAGCAGATCCTCCAAAGCAGTGTTCACATTCCCCATTTCCCCCAGGGTCATAGCTCAGTAGTTTTGCATGCAAAAGGACTGGGTTCAATCTCTGGTTTCTCTAGGTAGGGCTGGGAAAGACCAGTCTCTGTCTGAAACCTAGGAGAGCTGCTAACAGTTTGTGCAGCAACAATCTTGAGCTAGATGGGTCCATGGGCTGACTTGGAATAAGGCAGCTTTCTATGCTCGTATCAACATTGAAGAATTCCAGAAGCAGTTCTGGTGGGTTTCCTTTGGATGAGAGGGTGCTAAAGCCTTGGAGGGTTCTGAATTGTTTGGTTTATTTTGAAGTATACAGGCAGAGCATAAGTGAAGGTAGGCACTCTTGGAAGGCAGCAGGTCTGCTAACTCACATTAGATATCTAGAGCAACTTTCCCCCAACCAGGTGCCCTTCAGATACTTTGGACTGCAACTCCCATCAGCTCCAGACAGCATGGCCAATGTCCAGGGATCACGGGAGCTGTAGTCCAGAACATCTGGACAGCACCAGGAGGCTGCCCAAGAGAAAGGCCGTATGTCTCCACAATGTGCTTAGAGGTCACTTGCAGATCTCACTGTCTTGGCCTCATAGCTGTAGAGGAAAATTTCCTATATACCACCAAAGGAAAATCCCAGTGGGTTACAGGGATCCATAATTGAAACAAAATAAAAAAAAATTCCTTCCAGTAGCACCTTAGAGACCAGCTAAGTTAGTTATTGGTATGAGCTTTCGTGTGCATGCACACTTCTTCAGATACACTGAAACAGAAGTCACCAGACCCTTATATATAGTGAGAGTGTGGGGAGGGGTATTACTCAGAAGGGTGGTGGGAATGTGTGATTGGCTGATAGGTGTGGTAAACCTGTTGATGACTGTTAACGACTGCAATTGGTCTTACAGGAAAAATCAAGGGGAGAGATGGCTAAAAATAGCTTTATCATATATAATGAGATAAGAATCCAATGTCTCTATTCAGACCAGGTCTCTCCATGGTTTTAAGTTTGGTAATAAGTTGCAATTCAGCAACTTCTCTTTCCAGTCTATTTCTGAAATTCTTTTATAATAAGATAGCTACTTTGAGATCTTGTATAGAATGTCCTGGGAGATTGAAGTGTTCTCCTACTGGTTTCTCTGTCTTGTGATTCCTGATATCAGAAGGGATCTATAATGGAACAGATGGGGCCTGAACCAAAGTAAACACAGGAAACAATCTGGTAAACATCGTGGATGATTAAATTATATGTTGCTTCTGTTACAATGGGTCGTTGCTATAACAGCAGATTAAGGTAATTTTGCATCACATGGAAAGTCTTCCATTTCCATTTTTACTGCAAGGAACTTCAGGCTCCTGAACAAATATTTTGTTTTATCATTATGATGATGGTTTATTAATTTATACACTGCTTACTTGCCAAGGTGGCTTCTAAGTGGAAGAATTTAGAACAAAAACTAAATAATCAATAAAACAAGGTCAAAATAAAAATTTCTATGAAACATAAACACCAGTAAAACTTTTAAAAACAAATATGCATAACTCAGTTATATTGCCTAGGTAAAGTAAGGACAGATCGTGAAGCTGAGGCTCCAATACTTTGGCCACCTCATGAGAAGAGAAGACTCCCTGGAAAAGACCCTGATGTTGGGAAAGGTTGAGGGCACGAGGAGAAGGGGACGACAGAGGACGAGATGGTTGGACAGTGTTCTCGAAGCTACGAACATGAGTTTGACCAAACTGAAGGAGGCAGTGGAAGACAGGAGTGCCTGGCTTGCTCTGGTCCATGGGGTCACGAAGAGTCGGACACGACTAAACAACTAAACAACAACAACAACAAGGTAAAGTAAAGGGACCCCTGACCATTAGGTCCAGTCATGGCCGACTCTGGGGTTGCGGCGCTCATCTCACTTTATTGGCTGAGGGAGCTTTCGGGTCATGTGGCCAGCATGACTAAGCTGCTTTGGCAAACCAGAGCAGCACACGGAAACGCCGTTAACCTTCCCGCCGGAGTGGTACCTATTTATCAACTTGCACTTTGACGTGCTTTCGAACTGCTAGGTTGGCAGGAACTGGGACTGAGCAACGGGAGCTCACCCCGTCACAGGGATTTGAACCACCGACCTTCTGATCGGCAAGTCCTAGGGCTGCTGAAATAAACAGGTTTTCCCACAGGAGGCTAAAACAATACAGCATGGCCACCTGCCTAATGTCAATAAGCAGGAAGTCCTAAAGCACAGCTTTTACCATGTTAAAAGATTATCTCCTCACAAATGAGAAACAAACATTATGTACAAACCCCAAACATTTTGCAACGGGGAAGCTGCAAGTAAGGTTCCTGAGAGAGTCCTAAAGCATTTTAGAGAGCAAAGAAAATCACTTCCCCCTTGCCCACGTCCACTTACTCCTGACGAGCACCGTGGCAAATGAATAGGCTTCGCCATAAGCGTTTTTCACTTCTACACTGTATTCAGCAGAATCATCCAAGGAGCATCTGAAAGAAAGAGAGGAAGCTAAAAGCACCTGGCCCTGAGGGGGCCCCAGGAGGCCTCAACAGCAATGAGCGCCAGACCAGGGTCCAAGGGCAGGAATAGGATGCCTTTTTCAGCCAGAGGGCCACAATCTCTTGAGGGGAACCTTCTGGGGGCCACATTCAAGTGGTGGTTGGGGCCAGAGGCAAAGGTGGGCAGAGCAATTGATGGGATTCTTAACTTTGCAGACTAGGCTGTATTCTAGCCGCACAAAAGTGAAAGGTACACCTATACATATACACACACCTTCATCCTTCAACCAGGAAATAAGAGCCATCATTGTACTTCAAGGACCCGTTCCAGCTAGGCAAAGGCACTTGTGTAGGGTGAAGAGGAGGGCCAGGGAGGGGGAGGGGCTTGGGATGGGGCATGGCCTAGGGAGAATCTCAAGGGATAGACAAAGAGGCTGGGAGGGTCACAGTCTCTTGAAAGTGTTGGGGTGCCACACGGCTTTCAGTCCGGAAGCCCCAATTCCTAATATACAAGTGCGTGCTTATTTTTAATACATGTGGTTGGACTATTAAGACATTCTGCAGAGATCTCAGAGGAGAAATGGCACCTGATGTTTCAGAAAAGATAAATCACAATCTGGCTTTTCCTTGCTTTCATGCAAGTCTGTTACCTGCTGATGTCCAAAGTCAGCATTCCAAACTCATTCTTCATCTTATATTTCCCCGCTGGAGCCAGACGAGGGTCAATCCGAACTCCATTTTTATACCTAGTCAGGTGCAAATAAACAAACACAGAGACATGAAAATAAGCAGCAAGGCCAGATTTCAGGTAGGGATGCATGAATCTGTAAATTTTGGTTATCTAAGTTTCTCGTTTTGCCAATCTTAAATTCAGTGCTCCATGTTTCCCTGACATTTTGTGGTTTTTTAAGAAATGGAAAGAAGTCCTCATGATAATTTGTAGCATTTTAGTGCCAATTTCCCCTAAGAAGCATATTTCTGTATGCAGTTTTTTTAAAATAAACATTTTGTTTTGCAAGCCATCTCTCCTAATATAATGCATTTTGTGTCATTTTCACTAATAAATGCATTTGTGTGCGCGCTTTAACCAAGCAGATACATCTTCATACACTTTACTTGGCTGGAGAACTTCATTTCAAGTTTCAGAGAAGTATGAATGCCAAAAGAATGACGGGGTTTCCCTTTGCATATTGCTGCAAAAAGAGTGGTTTTAGCAGGGTCACCTTTAAATGCAGACTGAATAACATTCCGCACCCGCAGCCCTAATTGCAGGGGACTCTTGAAACTGAATTCTTCCATCTCTGCCCACTCACCAAGTCACCTCTGGCAGAGGAGAAGCCAGAACTGTACATTCCAGTTTGACGCTCATTCTTTCCCAGACTGCGTGAGCCCGGAGAGGGATCCAGAACATGGGCGGCCGGCAAGAAAGCAGCTCCATGACCTCCTTTTCCAACTGTGCCTTTGCTTCAGCCTAGGACAAGGACCACAAACAGCTTTAAAACCTTTTATCTTAGTGTTCTATAAATACACTTGCAGGAACTGGGCAGGCAACTCTTAACACCCTTCTGTTTTCTGCTACAGAATAATCAGGCAGGCCCTTTCTGGAAGCTGCCTTATATGGAGTCAGACTATTAGACCATCTAGCTCAGTATCGTGTACACTGGCTGGCAGCAGCTCTCAAAGGCTTCAGACAGAGCGTCAAGCCTGTGACGGTATCTCATGGAACAGCTCTCCCAGGAAGCTTAAGTTTGTCAGCCTTTCATGGGAGGGATTCAGGAGCATACTGTAAATTTTAAGTTTGTGCAGGTAAGATGCCGCCTCGGTGCACTAAATCCAAATATATACCTTTGCAGCTAGGAAAGGTATATCGACTGAAAAGTGTGGGATATAAACAAATGATTTACAGGACGATGTCTGACATGCAGCTTACCTGTCACAGTATTTCTATTTAAATCATAGAAATTTGCATCTATACATATAAATCCGTATATGCAGATACGTGTCCTCCTGGGCTGGATCCAGCTAACTTCTACTCAGAGTTGACCTATTGAAATTAATGGTCATTGCTAACTTGGGTCCATTAATTTCAGCAGATCTATTCCAAGTAAATGTTAGGGGAGAGCAGCCCCATCCTTTCTGGAGATATATAAGTGGCCACTGTATGGAAGTCGCATGTCCACAATTTTGGAAATCTAACACGTTCCTTTATCTTATAATGTACTGTTTCACAGAGCTACAATGGTTGGAATGGTTTAACAGTAAATCCACCTTCTCTGGGGCTCTGTGTGGGGTAATGGTGGTCCCCTAACAACTCTCAGCACCCTTAAACTACAGTTCCCAATATTCTTTGGGGGAAGCCATGACTGTTTAAAGTGAGATGAAGCTGCTTTAAATGTATAGTGCATATCGGGCTGAAGGGGCTTCAGGACTCAGAACTAACCAGGAGGTGTCAATGAACACTGAGATTCCTTCCTGGCTTGGTTATTTTACCTGCTGGTTGTTAACCCACTTGCTATAACAACAGAGTATCTACATACAACAGTCAGGCTCTCTTTTCGCAAACCACGGAGCGCTGACCCTTTCTTGTCCCATCTAACATACATAACTTTAATCTGTTGCTCGGGCAGAAATCACTGCCAGAAAGCAATGGAAAAGTATCCACACATGCGCAGAGCCAGACATTCCTCCTCCGCAAAGCTGCAGCCTTGAGGCTGATCTTCATAGTGCAATTTGCAAGCTTCCAGACTGGCCCCAAGCTGGTGGATGGATGTGAGTTGAAATGCTACGCAAAAGTATCACTGAAAGTTTGTATCCGCCCAGTGAACTTTGCCTCTGTGGATGCTGCTGGCTCTTGACTCTCAAACAACCCACTTTAAGCTGCTCCTCCCCTTACCTTCCTCCGCAGAGCCTTTTTGTCAGCTCTCACACGCAAGGCCCGGCAGTTCCGAATGACCGTTTTCTCCAGTTTCTCTATTTCGTTCCCAAAACGAACTCTCTTCTGTCCTCTTTTCTCTAGCTCCAAAACAGTAGTCTTCTGCCTCATTTTCGTTTCCCTGAGGACAGAAAGCATAAAATATATAGCATCCAGCTTTCCATGTCCTCTCGCAGGGTTCAAGTTGTGGGATGTAATCCACTGAGAGCAGTCAAGTACAACATTCCTTGTTTTCCTAGAGTGGACATGCAAAGGAATGTTTGGTCCAGCCAGGCGAAACTTCCTGTTCCTCCTGGCCTGGAGCATCCTTCCTTGCATGTGACTAGTGGGTGGGTATGACCTTTCCAGACCTGGTAAAAGGACAAGGCATGCTGCCACTCTCTCCTCTTCCATCTTCCTTTAGTCCTGCGAACTTCCTGGAATGAACTGCTGGCTGCCAGCCAAGCAGTCCCTCAGGTCATCTCCCTTATGGGGTACACCTCTTTTATACGTTTGTAACTTTAAAGCCTGCCTTCAGGGATCACACTGTGCTCTGCCTGATCGTGAGTAAACTTTCTTTTTACTGTTTATGAATAAAACTGTGGTGTCTTTATTGTTTTAGGAGAGATTCAAGGGGTCTTACCAGGAAAATATTAGAACACATTTCAATCTGGACAAGCCAGATTGAATCACATATTGTTTTAAGAAACTCACACGAGTTTTCAACTAGTTTTCTGCTGTGTAGAGGGGAATGCACTCTGCTAAATAAAGGAACTTGCATCAGGAGCTCGTCCTACACTCGAGTAGGACCCTGGCAGAGACACATGCCCGACTGGCACATTCTCTCCCTCCTGGTTGATTGTCCGGGAGCTTCAAAAGCTTTCTTCTGCCCGAACATCACAGCGACCGATGCCAACAGACAATGGCACACTAAGGGATCCGCAGTCTTCACAGCTTGCGTAACAGACCTCAGCAACTCAGCATTTTGGCTAATCTACTTTATTTCCATATAAACACACACGGAGCACTGTAACATGGCTCCCTCTCTCTCTAGCATCAGACAGTAAAAAGAAAGAACAAAGGACAATAATCCCACTTCACGGAACACAGTAACACAAACATCCTGTCCCTGTCACTTCCCATTCTGTGGAGTCAAAACATACACCATCAGGTGATAGACAACAATGCCATGACTGCAATCATGGAGCAGGAATTCTAACACTTGCTAGTGCAAGTTAGGAAGGATATTAATATATCCTCTTGGGGCCCCCTGAACATTCCCACACAGGTTTTGCCCGAACTAGCAATCTTTATCCTTTTTCATTCTCTCTGCCTCTACAGTCAGAGGCAGTAATGCTTCTGAATACCAGTTGCTGGAAGCCACAGGAGCGGAGATGGCTCTTGTGCTCATGTTCTGCTTGCCAGTTTTCCACAAGCATTTGGTTAGCCCCTGTGAGAACAGGAGGCTGGACTAAATGGGCCATTGGAATGATCCATTAGGCTCTTCTTATGTTCTTAACCTATGAGCAGGGCTCTAGATGGTGGGCAGCCAATATGGTACCCTCCAGATACGTTTGGGCTCTCAACGCACATTAGTCAGCATGGCCAATAACCAGGGATTTTTGGAGCTGAACCACATCTGGAGGGCATCGCATGACTATCTTCTTATGCTCGCAGGTATGGCTCCAGAAAATTAATGCGTCCAAAGGTTTGCTGGTGATATCAGTTCACATTCATGCAGCAGACAGATTTTATGCAAATGTACACAGTTCAATCACTAAGATAACTGACCCTAACTGAACTCATTATGCTTTAGAATTTTGGAAAAGTTTGCTCTAGTAAGCTACTGGACCTACCATGATTTTTCCGATGTCAATGCAAGTGCAGATGCTATGGACAAATCCAGACGTGTGAAGCCCTCTTCTTCTTCACTGTTGCCCCCAAGGTTGAGAAAGCAGATAGAAATGAAAGATTTCATGAATACCAAAGAAGTACTACAAGGTGCAGCGAGGGAGATATATAACAGGACAAGTTCAAAAACAAAAATGTTTCACATGGCCTAGAGGTGCCAAAACCCCCCAGCCTGTTTCTAAATACAACAGCACTATACTCAGTTAGGGATGGGTGAATCTGTCAATTTCAGTTTCTCCCTGTTTCCCATTTGTCCAATCTTAAATTCAGATTCCTGGCATTACAAATGGCAACTCCGCTCATATGATATGCTGAATATCCAAACTGCAGTGACATTCTCACAGGAATGCTAGCAATCCCTAATGAATTTTGTGAATCTTCCAAAGTTTCGCTCTTAGTTTTCGTGAACTCATAAAATTTATCACAAAAGGTTTACATTATCTGAAATTCTGGTATTCACTGTTAGCGCGCGCGCACACACACACTATATATATATATATATATATATATATATAACACTTTGGAGCACTGGGTTTTGTCATCTCATTCATTCCTTGGCTAACCTGGTCCTGAACTTTGCCTTCCTTGTTCTAGAACTCATTTGTAGATTTCTGTGCCTCTCCTCCTTTTGCTCGTCTTCCCTGCGGTGGGAAAAGCTTCGTATTTCCATGATGGACACTTATGGGGGGAGGGAATTCCTGTCAGAAACAATAACATCAAATGTTCATGAAAATAACAGACAAAAATGCAAAATTGCATAGAGACATTTGTATGTATGGAAAAATTCAGACTAAAATGCTGGTGTATTTTTATGAGAACATTAGAAAAGAAAATGGAAAATGATGTGGAAAATGTGAAGAATTTGCTTGGAAAAAAATGAGAAACCGAGAGAACTGAAAATTGATGAATTTACCCATCCCTGTTGAAGAAGACACACACTAATTCATCCATCCATTCATTCAGTTAGTTAATTAGTTATTTGCTTTCTCTTGCCCAGGATAACCCAAAGCAACTTACAACCAAACAGACAATAAGCCCCACCTAGATATGTTAAAACCAAGATAAATTATTCAGGTGAATTATCTCAGAAATTACTCAAAATACTTGTTAGACAACACAGTCTCCAAATCTGTAAAATGAAACTCCCATTTAACTCACTGGATTTAAATAGGTTTTTTGTCTTTGGCATGTTGGTTTTATTGTGTGTCTCAAGTTCTGTTTGGAAGATGCATTTTCTGTTTTAATTAGAACATCTGAGGCTAATACTTTTAATAAACTGTTTATGCTTGAATGCAAGTAACGGGTTTTAAAATAGCCCATGTGTTAAACTGTTGCAGTGAACACAAAACACTCAGACTTAACTGTGCATGTGTTCCCATCACTCTTGCATCAACAGAGCTCAGGCAAGAGGAAGCATAAGAACTGCAGCAAGTCGAAAGACAATTGTCTTAAATTCAGGATGAAAATAACACTTAGCAGCTGCGAAATTGATATAAATAAATTAGTATTCTTTAGTATTACATTATAGACTTTATTTAGATTTTATTAAGACATTATTTAGACTTTACATTATTAAAAATGAGGTCATTGCTCCTTTAGTCCAGAATCCCAGGTGTGTAACCTGATATCTGTAACACCTAGCACTGGGGTCACCAATCCAGTGCCCTTGAAGGATTACACTGGAGCTGCTGGGCAAGTTCCCCAGACTCTGAGCTTTCATTTTAAAAAAGACATCAGTCTCTAGCCCTCCTAGAAAGAAAATTATGGGGTAAAATGTGCAGGTACCTTCAAAATGACTTCTGCGAAAAGAGAGTGCAATGTGGACACATGGTATATTTTTCCTGCTACTGAGGAAATAACACACACACACACACACACACACACACACACACACACCTGTTATTAAATAGCAATAGCAAAAGTGTATGCATTAACAGTTAAACCACTCTGAGAATTGTAGCTTTGTGAGGAGACCAGGGGTCTCCTCATAAGTCTCGTTATGCTTAATCCCAGAGTCACCTGTGAGAATAGGATACTAGACTAGATAGGCCATTGGACTGATCCACTTAGGTGCTCTTTGCGTTCTTACGCAAATAAACTATAGTAACCAGAATTCTTTGGGGGAAATCACAAAGGTTTAAAGTGATATGATGTGGCTTTAAATATATAGTACTTGGAGTCCCTGATTTTTAGGGGCCACGTGGCACATTTGGCAATCTAAGGAACTATTGTGGGCTCCACAAAATTCATTTTCACTAAAGAAAGATTGCTGCTGCCCACAAAACAGGCAATCACCTAGACACCCACCAAAACAAAACACAGACCAAAGAAGCAGGCAACAGACACCCCGCCCCATATCAGGCACTTCCCTAAACAGCCACCAGTAAAGAGTCAACACCCCTTTAATTTTAAAAACTGGAAGGGGAGAGGCTGTTGCCAGGCACCAAGTGGGAGGGCATTCAATGGTGCCATTTCTGGGACTCCAGCAATCCAGCAATATACTCATGAGCAAGTCCTCTCGACATACTCTGAAATAAATGCCTTCGTCTTGAAGGATTTGCTGTACTCTGGTATACATTGCTAGATGATTTAACAAGAAGTTCAGGAGATGAGAACATGCAGTATGCTCCACTGATTTGTAATGAGGGTCACCCCGTAAATAAATAAATACAGGAGAGGTTAATTCTGTGTGGAGAGGGATGACAAGGGTCTGACAATTTTTGTTTCTCCCCCCTCCCCCCAGTCTTAAGTTCAGTCCTTCACGTTTCATCAACAGTGTGCAATCTTTCTTTTAGAAGTCACCATGAAAAGCCACCAGCATTTTAGTGCAAATTTCTCCTAATACTAAAACTTGCCCAATATATACATTTTTGCAAAGCATTTCCCCACTAACGGAACCTTTTATGCATCCTATTTTCACCAATATATGCATTTCTGTCAGGGCCTGCCCAGCCATTAGGACGGGTGAGGCCACCACCTCAAGCCATGGAAGCCCCCAAGGCGGCAGGGGCAGGACAGGGTGGTACTTCCCAATTGGCCACAAGCAGTGCAATGGGATGGGCTGCTCCTGATTTCTATGCACACCTTACCCAAGTACTTACATTTTTGTACACATTACTTGGCTGGAGAACTGCACTGGAAAATTTGGAGAAGGGATGGCTGTGTTTCATTTTCCCTATTATTTCAGAAAGGGCATATTCATTAAGTTTTCTTTTAAATGCCTCCTTTGTCCGTATTGGCACACAATGCGAAGCACACAATGGCTTAGCGCATACTACGCAACTGTCCCGTTTTAAGCAGGACATCCTGGATTAACAGAAGCCTTCCTGGACTTCCGGGTTGGCGCCATCGCCGAATGGCGGACTCCCTCCGAGCTCCGGAGGGAGCCTGCTCGGCAGGGGCTGGGTCCTACCGCACCGGCGATGCGGGGACCCTTAAAAACCACGGCCACGAGGGCCGTGGACATGGAGACTCGGCTGGCACCGCCAGCGCCCTCCCGACTCGTGAAGGAGCCTTTTTAAAGGCTACGGATCGGGTGCCGGGGAGAAGCGTGGTGCTTTGAGTCCTCTGCTATCCCTGCCGAGCGCAGCCGCATGCCATCCGGCGGAGAGCGCTGACTTCTTCCATTGAAAATTCGGACTTTTTAACAACAACCCGTGAGTAATTTGGAAACTGGGTTTAAAAGGAGAAAAAAAAGAATTTCTTTTTGAATTGGACACGAGCGGGGGGGGATCCAAAAAGGAAGTCAGTCCCCCCCCCTATTGTAAACCTTCCAAGACAAGGACGGGGAAACCAAGGTCCAAAAAGATTTGTATTGCTGATAAAAACTAAGAATTCCACGATGGGGAATTATAAGAACTGTGCTGGAGGACGAATTGAGGGAGAAGAATCGTAACCCCCCCCCTGGGAACCGGGGTGATTGAAGAGAGAGCCTGGTGAAAAGAGTCGGAGATTTTGACAGCTGTCAAAGTAGCTGTCAAAGTCGGAAAGCGGAGAGGATTTTATTATGAGAACTTTGCGGGCTAAATTTGTTACAATTTGCTACAACTTTTAAAACTCGGATACAAAATGGCGAAAACATGGATAACAATTGGACTTTTGGACTAGAGAAAACAAAGTTACAACATCCCCCTAGAGGAGTTTCGGGACATTACAAAGATGGTCGTAAGTGGAAAAACACCATTGGAATTTTACAGGACTGGTTATCTTCTGGGAAAGCTGCAAAACGGAAATAATATTTTGTCTACAGGGTGTTCAGCTAAAGGAGACAATGGAATTTTCTATTGAAGAAAGGAAGGGACTGAACGCAAGTTTTTGTTCCTGAATAACAATAATCCCTGCAGACTTACTAAGCTTCTGAATTAGAACGTTTTAGCAGCGGAACAAGAGGAAACTGGACTACAATTTGGAAAGAACAATGGGGGGAGCTTTATTAAAGATCTGAAGTTAAGTGTTTTAAAAATAATTATGAAAGGAAAAAACAAAAAAAAACAAAAAACAGCCAGCAAGGAGTTGGGGGAAATAGGTGATTTATGGATTGTAAGAATTCCAGGCGGATAACATGGTTTGGTGGCCAGGGGGAAATTAAACCGGGGACAGGGGGGGAGAACTAAAATCCAAAGGCTTGTCAACTTCTTTTTTTGAATTGGCTTTGTTTTATCTACTATATCTTTCATTTCTTATTTCTGATATTTCTATTATGTGGGGTGTCTTTATTATTAAAAAAAAAGGGAAATTGTGGAATAAAAATGGGGTGGGCCCTGGGAAAGAAATTTTTTGTTCTTTATTAAGGGTATTGACGAGGAATGTAGAAATTTTAAATTCGAATAATGGTTTAAACAAATCAAGTTTTTAATCAGAACCGAGAGCTTGTGGAGCCAACAACATGAACAAGGAATATGGTAGGGGTGGGGGAAGGGGGGAGTCCCAGAAAGTGGATATATGAAAATAAGGTTCTGACTGTATTTTAATTCTTACTTTCTGTATTTTGGAAAATTTTAATAAATATTATTTAAAAAATAAATAAATAACAGAAGCCTTCCTGACTCCTGATCCCAATTCTGGATGTGTAGATTTTGGTTCTGCACTGTGGTGCGAGTCAGTTGGCTCACACCAGAGCACAGCACACAAAAAAACAAAACAAAAAAAAAAAAAACAGAGCTGAAAGATGCTCTCTTACCTTTGCCTCCATTCAATTTTTTTTCAAGCCCCCTACACCTTCTTTAGCACCACCACTCTCCTTTTGCATCGCCATTGGCAGAAGCTAGTGCTCAGTCAGAGCAAACACTTCTTTTCATTGGCTAGCCGTACAGCAGGGGGTGTTGCTGGCCTTGGCCGTGGCCACTTGAAACACTGCTGTTGCCGTTGAGTTAGAGGCATTAAAGATGGAACAATGGGGTGGGTGGAGTGTAGCAACTCTGAAGGTGCTTATGTGCTGTGGACCATTGTTCATATATTGTACTGTCATACTGAGAAATAAATGAGAACACTGGGTCCTGGCTGAGGTTTTGGAGCAATGAGAGATGGGCGGGTGATTGGGGGTGGGAAGAAGCAGCGTGAAGATCAGGCAGGTGGAGGCCAGAAAGAGTGCAAAAATCAGGCGGGAGAAGGAGCATGGAGTTTGGGCAGATGGGGAGGAGCAGGAAGATCGGGTGGGAGGGAAGGTGTCCCATTTTGCCCTCCTGAAATGTCGGAGGGTATGAGTGCAAGAGAACAGATGTGCAGACCCTGAAGTGGAGATTGTAGCTGCTTCGCTCCTCCTCCAGTCATTCCCTTTCAATAAATACTTTGGCTATACACTCAAGTTGGGGGTTTGCTCTCCTTGGAGGCAAGTGAGGTGGTGAAGTTAGGAAATTTAATGGGTTTTGAGATGAGAGTGCCAATGGAAACACTCTTTGTCCATGACACTGGTTGGAGCCTCTGGGAAGCCACGGAGGTGGTTCAGCCATTTTGGGCAGCTATGGTTTAGTATCTTGCAAGTGAGTAGTCTTGGGGTGCGATCCATCAGCGCAAGCATTTCTCCTCCCCACATACTGTTTTGGTGGTTCTCACCATCCAGAGCAGATTTCGGGTAGGGGAAGCTGAGCAGGAGGACAGCCCCATTCTTCTAGCAGGAGTCCTTGTCCTAGCTTTTGTTAGTGCACCACGTTGGCTGAATCTGGTGCTTAATCTTACACATTTGTCCACATTGCTCCTTCCCTCTCTTGCCAGTCAAGACTAGGAACTTCTGGTTCCTGGTTGCAGGAAACCATAGTTTACCCTTTCATCTGATCAGCAAATTAGAGTTGGCACATGCTCTGCAAACTGGGGTTGTAAAACTAGGATTGGTGATGTTGCACCCTGCTGCTTCACAGGGTGGTTTTAATATAGGATGTGTGAAGTATGACAGAAATGATAAATAGCAATAATCAAAGAGATCTGAGCTAAATAAAAGAGCAGAGCATTCTTTTTAGTTCAAGAACAGGGAGGAACCGCATTTCCCTTCCATGCTAAATTAAAATTATATTAAATTTAAAACCGAGCAAAAGAATTCCTGTGAAACAAAATGTAAGAATAGCAGCAACAATGAAAACCAGCTAGTCTTTCATACGACAAGAATCACAAGCAATCTTTAAAGCAAGATACAAGTTTGGGGCAGGCGGCAGGAATCACGTACCTTCCCTGAAGTTGGGGGATTTTCTAAATCTTGACTTTGCTATCCCAGTGTAGAGAAAAATCAGAGAGCAGGTTGGCAAGGGAGCTAGTCTTGAAGAAGAGAGATAAAGGACAAAAGGAAGGATGCCTTCCCCCTGCTTGATGGCATTAAGAATGACTGTCCCGGGAAGAATGTGTCCAAGGGTAAACTGCCCACCCTTGCAGCCTTAAATATAGCATTATCTCATGTCATTTCAATGACAATGGAGAGAACTATCTAGGATTTATGATCCCCAAACAGCTCTCTGCACGGGTAAAGCAAGATCATTTTTCTAGGTCAGAAGTATTCATGGCCATTGTCAAAGCAGAACAAGGAAGAAAAGCTGCAGGCTGATTTTCCAGGCCCAGACTCTACGGATTTCTTCTGTTTGGGCTCTCAGAAAGATTTATTTGCACAAATTTTAGCCAATGAACAAATCTGTGGATTTATGCTCTGTGTGTGAGAGAGGCGGGTCGAGAGGGAATGGGGAGACAGAGAGCAGGGCTCCTCCAGATTACCTGTTTATTGAACATTCATCCTGATCGCTTGCACAACGTTTATATGCAAAGCAGGGTTTTATTGACTATTGGACACAATATGCCTCTGAGTATCAGGTGCTGGAAACTGCAGGAGGGGAGAACGTTCTTGTGCTTGAATCTTGCCTGCAGGCTTCCCACAGGCACCTGACTGGCCACTGTGAGCAGGGCCAGGCTGGGACATTTTGCTGCCTCCTTCTCCTCCTTGGTTGCAGTTGAGAACTGTGGACACACCCATGATGGGGGCATGGTGGAGTGGGGTGCACTTGTGGCAGAAAGGGTGGCCATGGTGTTCGCGGGGCATGCCTGTGGCAGAGGAGGCAGTGGGGGGCACCAGCCACAGTGGCAGGGTGCGCCTGTGGAAGCTGGGGCAAGGATGTGGCACTGGCAGCGAGTGGCACACTCCTTAGGCCCAGATCTGCTGCCTGAAGTGACCGCTTCACATCGCCTCATGGGCTGGCTTGCCCTGACTCTGAGAACAGGGCATTTATCTTTAAATGTTTGAAACTGTTTTCATTGATGATTTCAATGCTTTACTACAATCAGGTGGCATATACATTTTGTTAAACAAATAAATAGATTGTGCTGGACCTCGTTGTATCTGGGGGGAGTCAGGAGTTTCCTGTTGTCCTTCTTTAAATATCCGAATGACTGGACCTGCCCCGGAAGGTTGTGGACTCATTACAGTGGTACCTCGGGTTAAGTACTTAATTCGTTCCGGAGGTCCGTACTTAACCTGAAACTGTTCTTAACCTGAAGCACCACTTTAGCTAACGGGGCCTCCTGCTGCCGCCGCGCCGCCGGAGCACAATTTCTGTTCTCATCCTGAAGCAAAGTCCTCATCGTGAAGCAAAGTTCTTAACCTGAAGCACTATTTCTGGGTTAGCGGAGTCTGTAACCTGAAGCGTATGTAACCCGAGGTACCACTGTAGAGGTTTTTTAAGAGGAGTCTGGATTGCCAACCATGAGGTTGGACTGGTTGCTCTTTCAGGATCTTTTTCAACTCTATGATTTTATGATTCTAAGAGAAGGGCTGATGGGAGTTGTAGTCCATAACATATGGAGGGCCAAAGACTCCTTATCACTAAGCCTTGCATGACATGGTGTCAGCTGTAGAGACTCAAGGCCCGCAAATTTATAAGAAAACAAAGAAAAAAAGACAGCCACGCCTGAACCAGAAGCCTTCGCCTTTCATAATTCTGGAGAGTGGCCTGGGTTGAAACAAACAAACAAACAAACAAACAAACAAACAAACAAACAAACAAAGGTTTGCTGGAGTCCCTGATAATACCTAATTCAAAGGTGGGCCCACCAGTGAACTCTCCATTTTGTATCACTCCTTCAAATGGAAGGCCTCCCCGCCTTTGGTCCAGTGGTGTCCCCATTGATGGTTCTGTGTGTGAGGTTTCCTTTTTAAAAAGTGAGCAGGAACAGGCTCCGCCGTGGCATTTAATCACTGGCTGAGTGGCATCACCTGGCATGCTGCTGACATGGGATCCCCGGGCTATTGCTCAGAAAAGCATCCCACATCAAGAGCTTGGAACGCGGCCCCTGGCAGGGCAGCCTGCACCCTTTAAAGCCCCGTCCTTGCATGGAAACCAACAGGTGGCTGGCTGGGCTGTCAGCAACATCTGCAGCTGCTTGCCCAGGGTCAGGGAAGGAGGAAATGGACTGATGATGATCCCACTAAACGTATCCCCAAGCTTCAGACGGCGGCACATGCCCCTTCCTTTAGGGTCACGACCACTCAGCCTCTCTCTTGACGACGGATGTGTGGATTTCAGTTTCTCCCACTTTCTCATTTTTCCAGTCAGTTCTCTACATTCCCACATGTTTGTGATTTTTTTTAAAGCGTCCTCGTGAAAATTCATCAACATTTTTGTGCAAATTTATTCAAATAAGCACATTTTTGTGTGTAGTTTTGACCAGGGCTTACATTTGTGCAAGCAATTTCCCCCAATGTAATGTGTTTTGGTATGTTACTTTCACTAATATATGCGTTTATATGCCCGTTGGGGTTGAGCCATACCCATACAGTGGTACCTCGGGTTACATACGCTTCAGGTTACATACGCTTCAGGTTACAGACTCTGCTAACCCAGAAATAGTACCTCGGGTTAAGAACTTTGCTTCAGGATGAGAACAGAAATAGTGCTCCTGTGGCGCAGCAGCAGCAGGAGGCCCCATTAGCTAAAGTGGTGCTTCAGGTTAAGAACAGTTTCAGGTTAAGAACGGACCTCCTGAACGAATTAAGTACTTAACCCAAGGTACTACTGTATATCTAAAGTGCACTTAGCACACTTTTAAAGCACATGGCGACTTGAATGAAAGAAGGAAAGAAGGAAAGAAAGAAGGAAGGAAGGAAGGAAGGAAGGAAGGAAGGAAGAAAAGGAACTGTAGTTTTGTTAAGGGTTTTGTGAATTGTAGTTCTGTGACTGGTAATCAGTTGCAAAGATTATTTGTGGCGAAGCCATGTGCATTAAATGTGCTTGAAATATAAGTTGTGGCTGTGACCTGCTATTTACTAGATATTTATGTAGCAAATATTATTTATTTTCACTGCTTTAGGTCATAAGTTGCAAACAGAGGCCTTCTCTGCAGGGTCCTGTTCCCCACCCTCCCTAGCTGAAACTAGGCTTGGAAGAAGTGTTCTACTTTGGTTAAGGCTTGTTTCAAGTATAATTGCAGCTTGTGTTCCTCCAGTTTGCAAATGCACCCATGGGCCCCAAACATTTGGCAACCCCTGCTTTAAGGCATGTTAGTGACGTGATGTTCTTTCACTTGGGAGTGGCCCCATATGAAGTGCAATATCTGACTCATACTTAATGGGGCATCTTTTATAACCTCTAGGTAGTTCATATCTTTGTATCTTGTAGATGTTAAAGCATGCTCCAGCAAGCTGAGAAGGCCTTCCCGCCTACTGAAGAGACTTTTTGAACCACTTCCAGAATGTTCATTTTCATAGCTCTCCCTAACTCACAGGAAAACTGTACATAAATATTGATTTATTCAATGTTTATTGTGAAATTTGGACCCCTCCTTTCAACCAAAGAGTGCCCAAAGCAGCTACCAAACAGTAAGAGAAGGGAAAAGCAAAACAGTAATGAAAAAGGAACAAAAACGGCAGATGAAACATGCGGCTAAAATCAATAAGGACAGCAGCCAGATGAACGAATTACAACATACCAGCCACAGACAAATCAACTTATCAGGGCAAAGTTCTGTCTGAATAAAAACCCATTTACCTGCTGCCAGGTCACCATATGGACTTCCTAGCAAAGAGTTCCAGTTCTCTTGAACAGGGATGGACTTGGCCATTTTAGTTTCTCATTTGTCCAATTTTAGTTCAGTTCTCTACATTTTTCACATGAGAGTGTGTTGTTGTGGTTGTTTTTGTTTTTTTAAGTCCTCCTGAAACTTCACCTGCATTTTAGTGCAAATTCCCGCTAAGATAATGCATTTTTCTATGTCATTTCTATGTGTTTATATGCACATTTTACCCTAGTTTATGCATTTTCTTACAAATTACTTGGCTAGAGAACCACACTGCAAACAAAGGGGAGCGCAAGTGGTGAAGAGCTTATTAGGTGCTGCAGGAGGTGTCACAATTATAACATCCCATGGAAGGTGAGAGGGGGGCCCGGATTTTGGTGTCTCACAGGGCTTCAGTGAAATTTTACAGTCTGCCACTACTGCAAAATTTCAAAGGATGTTGGCATTTTTCTTCCTATACAGTGGTACCTCGGGTTACAAACACTTCGGATTACAGACTCCACTAACCCAGAAGTAGTACCTCAGGTTAAGAACTTTGCCCCAGGATGAGAACAGAAATCGTGTGGTGGTGGTGCAGCGGCAGTAGGAGGCCCCGTTAGCTAAAGTGGTACCTCAGGTTAAGAACGGTTTCAGGTTAAGAACGGACCTGCGGAACAAACTATGTTTGTAACCGGAGGTAACAAGCAAACTGAGATTAAGATTAAGATTTAAATGTGAATGGTAGCAATTCTCTCCCCCTGCTGCTACTTTTGAGTTTCTGCCAAATATGCTTTAGATGTTGGCAGGATAAGAGTGCTTCAAAGGTTGCATGCCACCCCACCCCACCCCAATCTCTGCTGAGCAGTAACAAGATTCCAGGGGGTTCCAGGTGCTCACCTAAAGTGAGCAAAAGGATTGTGCTTTTGTTGGGAAAATCAAAGGATGGTGAAACAGAAAGGCAGTTTTACCACTTTATTCTATACAGTGGAACCTTGGGTTTTTGAACGTAATCAGTTCCGGCAGACCGTTCGACTTCTGAAATATTCAAAAACCGAAATCTGAAAGCGGAAGCCTCAATACAATAGGGAAACTCAAAACGAAAGCCACGTGGCACGTTCGGTTTCCGAAAAATCATTCGAAAACCGAAGCAGTTACTTCCGAGTTTTCGGCATTTGGAGGCTGAAACATTCGTCAATGGAGACCGAGGTTCCATTGTGCCAGCACCAGATTTAGAGCTGTGTGGCCAGTTCCCCTGCAGAGGGCGCCAAGCCGAGGGGCCGCAAAATAATAGTAATAATAATAATATTTTTTTAACCTATATTTATATGGATACCTCCTGAGAAGATCCATTAAAAAGCAACTGTACTGAAAGGAATTATTGTGAAAATAATAAATATTGGGAGGTGGGAATTTTGTCCTTGCTCAGGGCACCATACCACCAAAGTCAGCCGCTGCCTACACCCTACTCGGCTTGAGGTGGAAGTGAGGATGGAAGAACTCTCTTGCATTGCTTCGTCTGTTTGCTAGTTAAAACAAAAGTGGAGTGGTGTGCTTTTTTTCTTTCTTTCATGTTTTATTCTCCATTGGAAACAATGAGAGGTAAAAGGGAAGGGAAGATTTAGGCGAGCTCTGAAGCGCACGTTCAAATCCTCTCCCTGTTTCTGAAATGGGGGCATTTGGAGCCCTAGGGAGGTTGCAGCTCTGATGTCAGATGCTTCATGATGCTCCCAAAATGACAAAGAGGATTTTCCTCTCTGACATCAGAACAATGTCAAAAAAGTAGACCCATTCCATCCTATGACAATGTTGATGTGTTTTATTTACTTTTTATTTCATAAAAATTTATACACTGCTTGATTGTAAAAATAAAATTCTCAGAGTGGTTTACAAAAGACAGAACAGAAAAATCAAGAAATATTTACAACCCCATTTTAAAACATACAAAAGTTAAAATACTAAAACAGCTTAAAATTACCTTGTGCTACATCTATTGTTAGCAATACTCAGAGTAGATCCATTAAAATTAATGGACATGGCTAATTTAGGTTGAGCGATTTAAATGGGTCTGCCCTGAGTAGAACTTAGTAGGCTGTAATTCTTCCTTCCTTTAAGAGCTCTTTTAATGTTTTTATACTTGGCTCCAGAAAATTAATCATCTGAGTGTATACACCCTTCCATGGAATTATGGAATCATTGCCTCAGGCAATTTATTAATAAAGCTTTCCTTACATTCCGTTGTGTTTGGACCTGGTTGTTTGGTTCAGTGCATTTTGCAGGATCAAGTTAGCTGTGAAGTTTGGAACACAGACGACTTCTCAAAGGGTATAGGCTATTTTGAACTATAAATACAATTCTTAGCTCTCTGTAGACTGAAAATAAGTCAGACTAATAATAAAAATATTTATTAGTAAAGTACAAAGATAGTACATACTTCTCCCCCCCCCCCCCATGTAATACAGAACTGGGGAAGAGTCACCAATGTCTCTGCTGCTTCTGTTCCTGTCCCTTTAACTCAGGAGCTGCCAACCATTAGGAGCCAGTGAGCAAATGTGGAATTTTGAGGAAACAGACACCAGTCAGAAAATGGCTGCCGTGGGTATGTGACACGCCACAAAATGGCTTACATCTAAAAGAGCAGAAAAAGAGATGGGTCCACAAAATGGTGGAGGCATTCACCCCATCAACAGTCCTGTCATCCATGAGGAAAAGGTACCTACATCAGCCACTGCCATGCTTGCTCACAGAGAGAAGCTCTTTGCAGCAATCTTCTGTTCAGAATGGGAGGGCAAGAAGGGGTCCAGCCCTGGCATCCAATGAAATGTGAGCATATATAAGGGCGGTGTGCAATGTAGGAGAGGCCAAGTCAGTGCAAACAGGAACAGAACAAGAATAACAAGCAGTCTCTTGCAAGCACTGTGGATTTGTTTGGTGGAAATTTACTGAGACCTTTCGTGAGCCTCATAAGAGGAACTCACGGGCACCCTGGTGCCCACGGGCGCCACACTGGTGGTTCCTGCTCAACAGCGGCAGCTTCTTTTGCTGACATGAGCAGGTGGTCGTTCTTATCGCCAGGCCATGTAAAGGGTCGCCTCCCGACTTGCAGGCAAAACTGTAATTAACACCAAGGCAGGCCAATCGGTGTGTTTCCTCCCACACCCTATCAGCCGGCAACTCAAGTTTGGGGTATCTGCCACAAGATAGGACCAGCACTGTCAGGATTCCTTGTGCAAGCTAACCAGCAATGTGTGAGGGACAGAATCACCTGGGAATAATCATGCCAGCAGTACCCACCCAGTTGGCAGGGTACCTATCAACCACATTTAGTTTTCTTTTAATGGGCTGAAGTGTGATTCACAAAGAGGATTCAGGAACAGCTGGGAAAAGACATTTCCTTTCAACTCTATTTTGGAGGGAGACATTTCCACCTCCCTTGTGTTATCGCCTCCCCTCACTCCATTCCTCAGTTGCTGGATGCGTTAACCATTATTCCTCAGACGCTTGATCCCACTGCACCTTCAGCTCCAAGTCTCTGAACAGGCTTGTGAAGAGCCCATTGCTGTGGGCAGAGTCTAAGGTATCTGGGTTTGTACCAAGGAACCCAGGCTTGTTTTCCAACCCCTTGCTCTCTTGAGTTATGCAGTCCAATACAGGGAGTCCCAAAGGCTGATGCTGGGGATTCGTCCAGGCTGTCAAATCCCAGGCCACCCACTGCCCAGGGTTCTGATCTTGAATGAGGCTGCTGCAGGTGCGATGTGAAAACAAGGATGGTGGCACGCTTGACAGAAGATTGCCATCTGAGATGGCATTTTGGTCGAATTCCACCGCAGATGGTTGCAATTCTGCAGGCTGCTCTCTGTAGCTCCCTGTCTTGTTGCCTCTTGTGGCAAGTACGCTCTCTTCCAGAAGGGGTAGAAGCAGCTGTGGCATATCTTGCATGTCTTCCTGAAGCAGCAGACACTGAGTTCGCTCTGCATCTCCCAACACAGGCACCGGCATCTGTTGGGGCTTGTTTCCCCACAATTCTCTTTTGATCTGTTCTGGCGGCTGTGCTTTATAATGCCCGCTGCTCAAGGAGCCCTCAGCTAAAGAATCGAGCTTCCTCACTTGATTTGCTGAAGAATTCGCTTTGGTGCAGCTGGTGCCTTCAAAACACACTCCATACGTTAAAGGCGAAGGACCTTGTGTGCATGGTGGGTTGTTCTTGGCCATTTGTGGTGTATAACCTACATGCTGAGCAATGGTCTGGAACAGTGGTGCATTGGCCTGTTTCTGGTAAGCTGTTTCGGTCAGGCTGAATACTCCCTGATGTTGGGTGATCTGTGCCTGGTGCTTCTCTATAGTAAGTTGGACAGGCTTGCATGATTCATAGGGGTTCAGAATATGTTCCTCTCTCGGCACGAGAGGTTGGGAGCGTAAAATATCCTTGAAATCCTATCAAGGGAGAAGGATTAAATTTAGTTGCCAGAGATAAGCATCAGCATAAACGTAGGCAGCTAGAGAGATAATGAAGCAGAGTGGCGGAAGGACCGAGTGGTGAAGCAGGAAGTCCCCACCATTAAGCAATCAAGTTCACTCTCTGCCGTGGGGCCAGCATGGAACACAGGAAGTTGCCTTATACCAAGTCAGGCTATTGGTTCATCTAGGTCAGTATTGACTACAGCAAGGGTAAGGGGAACCTCTATCAGCCTGAGGGCCACATTCTCTTCTGGGCAAGCTTCCAAGGGCCACATGCCAATGGTGGGCAGGGTCAGAGGCAAAAGTGGGTGGAGCAATGAATGCAAATTTCACTTTTGTATACTAATTTCTACAGACACTCACACACTCCTCTTTAACTTCCATCCTGGCAGGCACAAGACATTACCAGAGTTCAAGGTCACATCCCAGCCGGGCAAAAACATTCAAGGACTGTGTGAAGCAGGTCAAGTGAGGGCTGTGGCCTGGTCAGAGGGGGTGTGGCCTGTGAAGAGTTTTGAGGGCCAGACAGAGAGGACTTGAGGGCCACAGTTGGCACCTGGGCCTGAGGTCAAATGTGACAGGCTACAGTGATGGGCAGCAGCTTACCAGGATTTCAGGCAGGGGTCCTTCCCACTGCTACCTGGAGAAGCCAGGGATTGAACCTGGCATCTTCTGCACGCAAAGCAGAGGCTCTACCACTAAGTTATGTTCCTTCCTCTAAGAGGAAAAGGTTTTTCACTTCAGGGTGAGAATCAGCTTTGCCCTCAGGGAACCTTCCATGAATTTAGGGTTCTTATCCCCTTTCATAATGGGCTTTGTAGAAAGCATTGCTTCTATTTTATCCAAAGCCCACTTCAAAATGATCCCATCTCTCCTCCTGAGTTCTCTGTGTAAGCCAAAGAGCTTGAGGGGTTGAGAGAAATTAATGGCGACCACAAAAATCACAGGTGGCTACTAAGCCAAGCCAAAATATGGGAACTCCTGGTTAGTAAACACCAAGAACTGCCATGTTTTGTTTACAAGAGTAACCATTCCACCAAGTCTCTCCACTTGCAAAGAAATTCCTAAAAGAGAAATCAAACTATTAGGAACCCAGGCAGTGCAGCAATTTCTCCAGCATTCCTGGGTGGGGGCTACAGCCTTCTCCTTGCCCTTCAGGCGCTACTCTTTTATGTATGAACAATACCCAGCAATTAAAAGTCCAGGCTCATTAATAAAAAATCCAACAACCTTCCATAAAGCGGGGGGGGGGGGGGGAGGTACAGTACATACCAAAGACGTGGGTTGCTGTGCGGTGTGCTGTTTAATATACTTGTAAATGAAGTAATATATTGTTCCAAAGATCAACAATGCCGCAAACAGAGCTACCGCGAACAAATATGCAAACCAGGTGGTATCTGGAGAGAGAAAACAAACCGTTAAAGATAGCAAGACCAGGAGAGTTGAGAGGGCAGGAACAGATGGCATGCATCGTCTAGTCATTCTGGCTCAAGAGTTCATAGGACTGGTCTGAGCTTTTATAAAGCCGAAGTACAGGGAAGCGATGAATGTCCATAGGGACAAAGGAAGCTGCCTTAGTCAGAACATTGGTCCATCTATCTTAGTATTGTCTACACTGGCTGGTAGCGCCTCTCCAGAGCTTCGGACAGGGGTCTTTCACAGCCTTACTAGGAGATGCTGGGGGTGAAACACGAGACCTTCTGCATTCAAAGAAGGTGCTCTACCATTGAGCTATGTGGCCCTTTACTTTTTGAACTAGCAAAATGCCCTTATTGTGGAGAGCAGAAAGAAAGTCTATGAATGGCAAAGATGCCCAGAGGGCCTCTGTACACACTCAAAGAACCTGGAGCACCAGGGGCAGTTTACTGTGGTGTCCACAAGTGTAACACTTTCCCACAGAAATGAAGCATAACTCTTTATTTATATGAGGGCAGGTAACAGGTCTCAACATTTGTGAGATGGAATCTGCTTCCTGCTCCTGGTGTCCCCCGTTTCTTGTGGTGGAACAGGGTTTGTCTCCTGCAGGATTTCAGCCCGGTGTAATTTAGTCACCCTGCTGTGAAGGGTGTCTCTTGTTTAATGCCTCTTGGTTAGCACTTGCGACATCACCAACCCATTCCAAATCCCTCAAGCAGTGTTTCATTGTTTGCAAAATATTTGTGGTTTTCTTGTTGTTAAGATAAGGGCTTAACTCACATTCATGGAAAGGTATATGTACCTGTGTAAAATAAATAAATACACTGAGATGGGGGGAGGACGGGAGGACAAAGAGCTCCATAGACTCATTTGTGGCAGGCAAGACTGGGGATTGGTACATTCATTTGTGATGCAAGTTGTGCCACAAGGTTCACAATGGGAAAATTGCCTGTGGTGACTGCTTCATCTCTAAGGTTTTCAGTATTTAAGATCTGGCAGCATTTCATAACAATGTCTCACCTGATAATGTTTTTGCCCGAAAAACATAAGGCTTGCTGATTTTGTCTGAATATCTTATGTGTATTGTTCCATTGTATTCGGTGTTGGGATACAAGTCAGAGATTTCAAATTCATTGTTGTTGTTAACTTTGACCCACTAGAGAGAAAGAGAGAGAGAGAGATTTGTATTTTAAGTAGGGAAAGTGGTACTTTGTGTTATCTACTTTCAAAGCTCCACTAAGGGCCAAACTGTATGTTATGCTTAATGTGTAGTATATAGTTGTGTCTTCTGTTTTCAATCCCCTGATTTCCACTCCTGGTGGCAGCTGGGGATAAATCTGCCCTCTCCAGACCATCAGGGATCCTTGCACCTCTGATTCACTCAGGAAAAACAGAGGATGTAGCTGCATGCTGTGAAGTGAGCATAACATGAAACTTAGTCCTGACACTTCATAAAACAAGGGTGTTTCTGCATGAATATGTATAACAACACAGAGAGAGCTAAAGACTGAAGCTGAAACTTTTGGTTACCCTCAGTTCCTCATTTCTCCAATCTGAAGTTCAGTTCTCCATGTTTCCACATAAGTTTGAAATTCTTTAAAAAATGCCCTTTGAAAATTCACAAATGTTTCAGTGCAAATTACTCCTAATCCACACATCTTTGTATGCGTTTTGCCTAATCCACACATTTTGGCAAAGCAATTTCCCCTAACATAATGCACATTTGTATGTTATTTTCACCAATATATGTATTTTTATGCACACTTCAGTATGTGCATTTTTTGACAAATCACATGGCTGGAGAACTGCATTGCAACATTCGGAGAAGTGCGAATATTGAAGGGTGGCTGTGTTTTGGTTTCCATATTATTTTGGAAAATGTGAATGAGGTAGGTTTGTCTTTAAATGAGAACTGAATTGAATTTATTTCCCATCCTTAATCTGTATGGAATAACACTCCACTGACCCTCAAGAAGTATGCAGTTGGAAGGTAGCCCATCTAGGAGAAGGAAACTCTGAGCCGAAACTTCTGCTGCCTTGCAGGATATCTTTGGGAGAAGAAAAGGCCAAGGAGGGAACCCTACACAAATCCAGAGTGGAGTCCCTAAGACAGTCGGATGGCGCCTTGTACACCTCCTTCCAGCAACTCCTGCAGACAAGCTAGCGCCAAACACATTGTTCTGCTTTTCTTTGGACCACACTTTGTCATCTGGGCACACTGCTCAGGCTTGTGCCCCAGGGGAGGTCACTTTGGTGTTGCTAACGCAGCAGTTTGACTTCACCCCCAGAAGTGCATTCCATTGTCTCTTGAGACAGACAACAACAGTCAAAGAAATAAGAATTGGGTACTTTCCCCCAAAGTTACCATTTACACCTGTTTTCCCCCCTTACCTCCTGCTTTGTCTTTTGGCAATGTATCATTAATTCGTATTCAAAGGTCGTTCCAATTTGACTGAAAATGTCTACGACGGTCAGGATCTGGTTATCCTTGTCTCTCAGAGGGGTAGCAGGAGGTTGTACATAGAACTTTATTGAATTAACACTGGGTGTGTATTTCACATCAGGACTCCCAATAATGGCTTGGAGAGAGAGAGAGAGAGCAAGAGTGAGAAAACAAAAGGGTTTTGTTTAAGACTGAAGAGTTTAGTGATAGTAGTTTTGAGAACTGGGTAACCGAGGCATTTAAAAAGAATTGGCTCAGTTTCTTCAATACTGACTTCTCATTGTTAGCACCCTTGGCCCTCACATGATGTCTACACCATGTATTTAAAACATTCAGACGTATAAACATAATTTTATTTGTATGCCACCTTTCCACAGTTCAAACCATGATCAAGGCGGCTTGCAACATGAAAAAATACATAATTACAGCACAACAAAAGCAGCCATAAAGAAAACATCAAAAAATACACAGCCAAATTGAAAAAAAATACACATAAATCATAGTAAGATCTAAAATAAATCAATAACAGCAACAACACCCCCTAAACAATTCCCCAACCAACCCAAGAGTACCATTTAAACACTCACGGCTTCTCCCCCAGGAATCCTGGGAACTGCAGTTTGTTAAAGGTGTTGGGAACTGGCCCAGTGCCATTAACAAACTACAGTTCTCAGATTCTTTGGGGAAAGTGATGAGTGTCAGAGCAGTGTGAAGAGGACCAAAACACAGGAGTGCAGAACCTTTGGCCCTCCAGTTGTTGCTGAAGTACAACTCCCATCAGCCCCAGCAAGCACGGCCAATGGCCACAGGGGATGAGAACTGTAGTTCAGCAACAACCGCACAACCTGCAATAGCTGCACCTGCTGAATGAGGCAGCTTTCTTAAAGAAACATGAGGCCTGTCTTTGGGAAACATGTTTACCTTACTCCTGCAGCTTTCAACTGCTGTATGGAAGGGAGAATTTCAACAAATGCATCTTACCCCATCATAGTGCCATAGTGGCGAGACATCCTACAAACTGTTGACGTTTATTTTCTTGTTTACTTTTTAACAATGTTTCCCACTTTTCCACTAAAGTAGAACTCAAGGCAACTCAAGGAGAGGGTGTGTGGTTTGGAGAGAAGTTTGAGGGACAGGTGCTTTGGTAGACATTTGACGGCTGGGCCAGAAGTTCCCCAACCCGGTTTACAATATTAGCCACTTACTGTTTTCCCGGGGATAGAATCTTGAGGACTCAGCCCATTCGGAGACGCAACAGTTAGGGACCGTGGCTCTCACTCTGGCGTAGTAGCACTCGGTGAAGTTTTCCGTTTCAAGCGTGAGATTGCAGGAACGGCGTGTGATGTTTTGGCACTCGCTTTTGTTCTGCCATGCATCCCCATACCTATGAACAAAGGTAGCTGAGTCAGGCCAAAAGCCCATTTAGCTCCGTATTATCCAGAGAGCGCCAGTGTGGTGTAGTGGTTAAGAGTGGTAGACTCGTAATCTGGTGAACGGGGTTCAATTCCCCGCTCCTCCACATGCAGCTGCTGGGTGACCTTGGGCCAGTCACACTTCTTTGAAGTCTCTCAGCCCCACTCACCTCACAGAGTGTTTGTTGTGGGGGAGGAAGGGAAAGAAGATTGTTAGCCGCTTTGAGACTCCTTAGGGTAGTGATAAAGCGGGATATCAAATCCAAACTCTTCTATTATCCAAGCTGACTGGCAATAGCTCTCCAAGATTTCAGGCTAGTGTTTTTCCCAGCCTCACCTGAAGATGCCACCGGGGATTGAACCTGGGACCTTCTGCATGCAAAGCAGATGCTCTAGCTCTGAGTTACAGCCCTTCCCCCACAACCACTGCTCCCCATCTGCTTTAGGCAATGTGTGGGTGGAGAACAGCAGGCAGTGGCATAGACAGCACACGTCACTGTTAAACCACAGGGAAGGCAATTCAGGTCTGAGATAGACATCAGTGAAAAAGAGACACGTGCCTGGATATGCCACGGAGCAGTGTGTTGCAAGCTGCGACGCTACCAGCCGCTTGGCTGACTGTGCTATTGTTGCCGGGATTCCAGCTTAAGACAAATAAGATGTGAGGGTTTTAGAGCAGTTGGGCCTATTTGGAAGTGAGTTCTCTGCATTCAGCCCTGCATTCACTCCAGGGTTGAGTTCAGGAACCTGTTTGGTTCAGCAAGCAGCAGAACTGAGCACTGCACAGCACCGATTGGCCAGCGCCTTTAACATCACCAAGGCAGCTCCCACCTCCAATCTCTAGGACAATTTTGCTTTTAAAAAGCTTCCTTTTTAAACAATGCTAAGGTGGCATATGACAGATACTTTAGGGGTCAAACAGGCTGCCACCTGGGACACAGTGGATGGAGTTAGTGCAGATCATATCACACAATGTGCGCCACTAAGGTCAGAAGGCAGGTTTCACCCTCAGCCCAATGGTGTCCTTAAGAAGACTCTATTACTTTTTCCTGCGTAAGTGGAAAATACTACTACTACTACTAATAATAATAATAACTTTTATTTATACCCTGCCCTCCCCGGCCAGAGTCGGGCTCAGGGCAGCTAACACCAGTAAAATTGCAGTAAAAACATAATGGGGGGGGGGCAATTTAAAATACAGGTTAAAATGCCATGTAAAATGCAGCCTCATTTTAAAAGTAGCCCATAAATCAAAACCATAAAGGGAGGGAAACATAAGGGTCAGACTGAGTCCAAACCAAAGGCCAGGCAGAACAGCTCTGTCTTGCAGGTCCTGCGGAAAGATGTCAAGTCCCACAGGGCCCTAGTCTCTTGTGACAGAGCGTTCCACCAAGTCGGGGCCAGTACTGAAAAGGCCCTGGCCCTAGTTGAGACCAATCTAACCACCTTATGACCTGGGACCTCCAAAATGTTGTCATTTGTGGACCTTAAGGTCCTTCGCAGGGAATACCAGGAGAGGCGGTCCCATAGGTACATGGGTCCTAGGCTGCAGAGGGCTTCAAAGGTCAAAACCAGCACCTTGTACTCCACTGGGAGCCAGTGCAGTTGGTAAAGCACTGGATGAAAAGAGCAGAGGGTGTCATGTTACACTGAATCAGACCTTGGGTCCATCTAGTTCAGTATCGCCTACACTCACTGGCATCAGCTGTCCTGAATTTCAGACCGAGGTCTCTCTAGGCGCAGTCTGGAGATGTCAGGGATTGTACCTGTTTCTGCATGCATTGAGCCACTGCCTTACTTTCAGATGGCTGGTTGCCATCCATTGCTGCCCTGGGCTCCTTTGGGAGGAAGCATTGGCCATAAACTGAATAAATAATGACAATAATGAGAGGAAGAAGAGCATACTTCCCCACCACTCTGGTAGCTGGTGGCCTTTGTCAGTAGGAATCTCATGGATGGGGTGCAATGCAAGAATACAAAATAGGGCAAATGGCACCTCTAAGCAGGCCCTCCTTCCAGACAGCCTCCGCCCATCATAATAGCCCATCATTTTGTTTGTTTCATCATCCTTGGCGCAGGAGGAGTGGCTCCTCTCATATTCCTCCCTTGAATGAGGCATGCCAAATATGTAGAACGGGGAAGGCTCTCTCTCTTGGGGTGCCAGCTTGTCACCATTTTAGCTATTCGGCTATCCAATTTCCTTTCTGCCCTTTGCTGCAGAGTCCCAGGCTGGGTTGCAGCAGCACAAAAAACAAAAGAAACCCAATGACATTAAAACCGGTTAAAAGTATTTACATCAAAGAAAATGCCAGAAAAGTACAGTGGTACCTCGGGTTACATACGCTTCAGGTTACATACGCTTCAGGTTATACACTCCGCTAACCTAGAAATAGTGCTTCAGGTTAAGAACTTTGCTTCAGGATAAGAACAGAAATTGGGTTCTGGTGGCGCGGTGGCAGCAGGAGGCCCCATTAGCTAAAGTGGTGCTTCAGGTTAAGAACAGTTTGAGGTTAAGTACGGACCTCCGGAACAAATTAAGTACTTAACCACTGTATATGGAAAAATAGAAAGGGAAATTGAGTAGGTCCTAAAATATATATGTCAGAGGGTCAGGGTAGAGTGGTTTGTCTTCAGTGCACAGTGAAAACAATGCAGTGATGGCACCAAGTGCATTTCTTTACCGTCGCAAAGGCACAAGGCCTGGGCAAAGGGGTGGGTGTTTCACTAAGGCAGAGGCAGCCAACAGAGTCTTTGGATTACAACTCCCATTATCCCTGGCTATTGGGCATGCTGGCTGCAACATCTGAAGGGCACCATGCTGGCTACGCTGACACTAAGTTGTCATGTAGTATACCTTGCCCGCCATATTTGACCTGATGGTAGGGATGGAGGGATGGAACTCAGTTTCTAATTTTCCCAGTCTTTGATTCAGTTCTCTACATTGCTGCAGCGATTTACAATTTTTCGCCATGAAAAGTTGTCAGGATTTTAGTGCAAATTTCTCCCAACAAACATGTTTGTGTGCGGTTTTGATTAACGGACTCATTTCTGTGAGCAATTCTCCCCAATATAACACACATTTATATGTTATTTTCATAAATATATGTGTTTTTATGCACTCTTTCCCCTAACATAATGCATTTTTGCGAAACATTGTTGCAAAATTGGGAGAAATACGGATTTCAGTGGATGGGTGGATGGGTTTTGGTTCTCATATTGTTTTTTGAAAGTGCAAATTGGGTAGTTTCACTTTAAAATGAGAACTGAATCGAATTCCTCCTCCTCCCAACTTTCTAAAAGCCCCTGCGAGCAAAACAAAGCTGCAGTTAAGAGGAGACCAGGTGTCCCTATAGGCCGGAGATGCACTGACTGTAACCTCCTCCCAACTTTCCAAAAGGCTTTGTCAGCAAACAAGGTTTCAGGTGAGGAGTTTTTTAAAAAAGCCACCACCCTACAGTGCAATCCTAATCATGTCTGCTTACAATTAAGTCCTGCTGGGTTCAGTGTTTACTTCTGTGTTATTAGGATTTGGACTGCAGCTTTAGCAAAGCAGGATTAGAGGAATAACCCAACTCCTCCTCCTCCTCCTCCTCCTCCTCCAGACTTTCTGCCAGCAATCTCATGGGTTGACAGAACAGAAAGATGACAAGACTTACTGCAACTGTCTGCTACCAAGTTTGCGAAAGGCTTTGTGGGTAAATACGCTTGTAGGGCAAGTTTTTAAAGAGATGATGTCACTTACTGCGAAAGCCATAAATATGTTTTCATCGTCGCCAATCTCTTCATCAGTCATCCATTCATTATGTCTTGGTGGGTGTTCCCTGAAAGTGTGTGTGTGTGTGTGTGTGTGTGTGTGTGTGTGTGTATGTAGCTCTCAAGCTATCTGGTGCCCTTCAAATCAAATCCAGGTATCTCTTTTTCTCCTTGTTTTGCATCTCGAAAGCAGGCAGTGGTGTAATTTATCTGCATATTTTTTCCCCTCCGCTCTTTAGCTTAATTGCTACAATGAATATTCAATTTAGATATTAAGGTTTAATGAGAATTTCATAACCCATCTATGGATTGCAACCACAGGGTTATGTTTACTGGAAAGATCAAAGGAGGAAAGTGTCTGGGTGCCAAGTTCTCCAGCTTGTGCAACAGAGGAAAATCTAAAGTACGATGCAGTTCAGGGGGACAGCAGCTATCTCAGCAATGTGATGGAAGCAAATTGGGTGAAAGCTGTCATCAAGAGGATTTGTTTACACGACACCCCTACCCAGTCATCTGAGTTAGATATGTCTTTGCTCATTTTACAGTTATTGGAAAACATTCAGATTGGGTCTACTTGTGCAACAGCATGAAGTGGACTGTATCATAGGCATGCATGATGAAAAGAGAGCTCTTTTTTTATCTGTTCTGCCAGAATAGGAATAATTCTTGCATATTTTATGCATTATTATAATATGCGTTTTATGCACACATATGTAAACCCCAAGTTTCCTAAAGTTACCAGCACATAAACAGATACATACAACAATGTGTATAAAAGGGTACTTTGCATTAATACTTACACAATTATGTTGCAGAAATGTAGTACAGTGGTACCTTGGTTTGCATACGTTTTGGTTTACAAACACGTCAAACCTGGAAGTGCGTGTCCCGGTTTGCAACCTTGTTATTATTATTATTACAACCTGTTGTTTTTGTATTACGAACAAAAAATTTTTTGATGCCTCATTGGCAAAAGCGCACCTTGGGTTACAACCTTGTTTTGGTTTACAAACAGACCTCCAGAATGGATTATGGTTGTAAAGCAAGGTACCACTGTTCGGTATATATATATTGCAGAAATATAGTGTAGAATTAGTTGGGTTTTAACAAACCAACAAAACGGAGAATGCCCAAGTGCTGTATGCAAGAGCACTTGACTGGGGCTGAATCTACACACAGGGGAGGAAACGCTATAAATAAGCCATGAATTCAGTCATTATAACAAAAGAAAAAACTCTATGTAAAATCGCATAGACAAAGTTTTTTGCTCTACAGCAGCATTTATAACACATTTAAAACACTGTTGGTTCTCTAATGTAGCTGAGTCCTTTGTCAGGACCACCAAACACCATGCATAAATCCATGGAAAACAGATTGGTGAATGTGTGTACTTCTGTGTTTGCTTACTCGCCCGCATGCTGAGCAAGGGGAAGCAAGCAAGTCTTGCAAGCAGCACCAGTTCCTCCCACAGCTACAGTGGCATTGCAGCTCCTCAAGGCTGCCTCTCATTTGCCAGTTGCATTCCAAATGGCAAAACTATTTCTGCACCCTGCCATGTAGGTGTGACCTGAATTCCTTGCACTGGGAGTATTCACATTGCGATACTGGCACAAGGCAACCAGTGTGGTGCAGTGGTTGGAGCGCTGGAGACAGGGTTCCACACCCATACTCAGTTCAGTGGCAGAGCTTTGTGCTCCAGCACTGTGGGGCGGAGAGCAGGTGGGGGCGGGCTGGTGCGCATCCTGGGCGCACACCACCTACAGGGGCGTGGTGCTCTGCGTGGGTGGGTCAGGCAGCTGCAATGGCACCCTGCTGGGATTGCACTGCCAGGGGCGGTGCGCTCCCCCCCCACTCCTCTTCCTCCGCCAGTGACTCAGTTATCAAGCTCTCTGTGTGAACTTGGGCCAGTTACAGCCTTTCAGCCTAACATGCCTATTTTGCAGATAAAATGGATAGGGGGATCACATCGAGCTCCTTATAAATGTAATAACTGGGACTGTCAGCACCCATTAGTGAGAACCTAAAGCTACACAACAGCCTCAAAATATGGCCGTATCCAGAGCCGCCTCAACCATTAGGCAGAATAAGTTTATCATTTCAGATGGTAGATACTGGGAGTGTTCCATATGGTAGATATTGGGGGTGTTCCCTTCTAAGCCCCCCCCCAACTGTTCCCTTCTCTTACAGGACAGAGCTGTGTTTCTCCATATGTACTTGCTGCCATCAAATGTGGCATAGGACACTGTCCCATAGACAGTACTGAAAAGTCCAGTTGGCTTCTGTTTCTAGAATGGGGAGGACACATCATCTTGCCTGTTGCCTCGGGCAGCAAAATGTCTTGGCCTGGACCTGGGATCTGTTTCTTCCCTGGACCGGACACAATGCTATTCCCACAGCAAAGTATATTTCTCCCTATCTGAGATATCTGTGGGTTCAAAGAATAACAGTCACACCAAGTAAGGAGAAGGAATAGTCCTCTTACTTCTTATACTGGACATCGTACACCGTGCCTGGAAGTGGCTCCCCCCAGCTCTTCCAAGTGAAGATATTTTCAAAGTTTGTGGACGAAAAGATTGGTTGTTGAATGAGTGGTGATCTCTCTGCTAGCGAATTCCCTACAATGAAGGGGGAAAAAGATTATTAGAGGTTAACCGTAGAACGTGCAGTCTCTGTACTTAGGCTGTGTATATCTTACCAACTTAAAAGGCAGCTAGGGTCATTCTTTTTCTCAATTCAGACTAAAGCTGGTTGCACGTGGTGGTGGTAGGGACAACGACACATTGAAACAAGGTGTGGAAGGATCAATCCATTTTGGCTCTCTCAGTTTCTCATTTCTCAAAATTTAAATACATTTCTCTACATTTTTTCAACAATGGTGGATTTTTTTTGGTTAAAAATCTGCATTTTGGTCAAAAATCTGCATGTTTGGTGTAATTCTGCAAATAGATATATTTTTGCATGCAGTTTTGACTAACAATATATTCCTCACAATATAATGCACCTAGTATATTATTTTAACTAATATATTGATTTTTTTGTAAAGTTTCCCTTAATATATTTTTATAAACCATCTGTGATTGGAAAACTGTATTGCAAAATTCTGATATTTGCGACTTTCGACGAACTACCCTGTTTTAGTTCTCATATTGTTTTAGGAAAATGCAAATTTCATAGAATCAGTTATCAATGTGAACTGAATCAAATTTATCCCCCATCTCTATTTTTCCCCATACAGTATTTCATAAGAAATGACAGGATAGATATGGCTAATGATAACATTTATTATCCACCTTAATGTTTGTGGCTAATGTCATGTGTGCACCACTTTCCAAACCAGGAGTGGGAGCACAGAATGAATGCAGAGTGTGAACCCGAACGAAATTCCCCTCAGTTTGAGAACCCCTGTTTTAGAGAATTTTACTTGCTGCTTTTTGTTGCATTGTTGCTGTATATTGCTCTGGGATTCTGTAGGTGGGAAGGGTGATGCAGAAATGCAATAAAACTCAGGCCTGTGGGGACTCCATACCTCTTTACCTGGTGCTCTCAGGCCTTGCTTTGCCCCCTCCTTGAGGGTTTTTGCCTCACTGGAAAGTTTCCTTGAAGTAGGTGGAGTATAGGGAGAGATATGTGTGTAGAAACTAGCTTGCTGTACAAAGGTAGCATTTATACTCATTGCTTTGCTCACTTTTGCCTCTAGCCCCGCCCACCATTTGCATGTAGCCCTTCAAAAGGCTGCCTTGGGCTGAAATGGGCTCTCCGCCCCACAAACAAACAAACAACGGTTTCAGGTGGGGAGCCAGCTATTGCCTTAAACCTGTCAAGCATTCTCAGCTGAGCGGTCTTTTGGCAACAGTGATCAGGAAATACAGACCCACATTGTTTAAAAGGTTTACAATTGTTTTTTAGAATTGTAGAAGTAAAAAATATGCAGCTGGGATTTCCCCTACCTCATTAGCCTCGCCTCATGGCAGCGATGCAAACTGCCGTGTTGGGTGTTGGCTGTAGGAGTCAACTCCTAGGGGTCTGGGGCCCCCAAAGTTGATGGGCATTGCCATTCTAATGGTGTGCGCGTACCGTGTCTTGTGATCAGTTATGTGGGGCAGGGCTTACCCCAAATAATTTATTCAAATTGGCATCCCTGGTGTTGGCTCCAGGTTTTGCAGTTCCCATGGGCAAGAGGACCTCTTCAAAGCCCACTCTCTCAACAAGTCCAGCTTCTATTACCGGATTCTCGGTTGTGTGTGTGCTTTAAAAGTGTGTTGTGTACACCGTCAGAGTCTCACAAGCAGCAAATTGCAATAAGGATGAGAATTAGAGTCTAGCCCACATCCCTCCCTATTCAAAGGAAAAACAACTCTTCGCAACTCCCAGCTTAGACACTCCTGCTTTGACTGTGTAGTGAAAAGACCTAAGAAATACTTTGATTTCATTTCAGCTTTCTGTTTTGCTTCCCATCCGCCACCCCAGATAGGTTGGAGACCACCTGTCTGTTGAGAGGAAGACTTCCCTCTTTAGGACTGAAATCCTAGGCTTAGTACATACCGTACCTTCAAACCCGTATAAAGTTAAGATTAGTAAGATTATTTTATTTTAAAAATTTCCATAATACAATAAAATTAGGAATAGAGAAGAAGAGAAAAGCACAATAGAAATAAAGAAAATAAAAGGAGTGTGAGAGAGAAATAAGATAGGCAGCTCCAGTCAGAGGCAGATAGAGGGGAGTGCGACTTGCTTGGTCGCAGAGCCTGGGGGACGCAGCAGGAGATGCTGCAACTAGGCTGCATAATGGAAGGCAAGAGGTGGGGGGGGCGCTGAATTTTGGCGTCACACAAGGCACTGCTGAATTTTGAGACCCCAGGTCTGCCACTGACCCCAGTTGCCATAGATGAACGCTGTTCAACCTGCTTGACAGTTGAAACAAGTGAAGCTATGACAATGCCACTCCAGGGCGTAAGCTCGAAACAAAGGTAATGGGAGCAAGAACCGACCATGGAGATCACATTTGCCTGCTTGGTAAACTCTCGCTATAGCTTAAAGAGATTCAGAGATCATGAAGAGAGGCTTTAATAAAGAGGAGTCAAAGGTTGGTTACTTACCCACTAGGGAGCACAGGGCCCAGAAGACGAGAAGTTCCTTCATTAATATCACGGCACAAAGAGTCGTGGTATGGAGCTAGCTGTCCTCAACACTGGCTGAATAAATTTGGGAAGGCTCCAGGCTGGTGATCCTGGACTACCCTGTCTGCCTAGGCTGAAGAGATAATACGGTAACGCTGTCCCCACTGCAGCACATGGAATCGAGCGAGCTTAATCGGAGACTTCTTCTCTGCTTAAGTGCCAGAGGCATCAGAGCATCCAGCAGTCTGAAGCCAAGCCAAGCATATTTCCTGATAAGGGACTTCCTGCTGACATTCCTCACGAGAAGTCAGGAACTGGTTTTTCTGGTCTAGTCGCCTTTTTCTTCTTCATTTACTATTACCTCAACCAGCAGAAACAGGGCTCCGCACCTCAGCCTGTGGCTACGGAACTTCTGCAATTCTTGTCGCGCAAGCTGCTGTCACACTGGTGAAAAAAAAAAGGAAAAAAAACCCTTTTGAAAAGCCTGCACAAGGGAAGACAGTGTCAGGATGTCCTTTTGAAACAGCCTTTTACTTTGGTTTGACATCTTAGTGTATTTTTGGTCTTTGTGGAAGCTGCCCAGAGTGGCTGGGGAAACCCAGCCAGATGGGCGGGGTACAAATAATAAATTATTATTATTATTATTATTATTATTATTATTATTATTATTACTAAGAGCACATGACTTCCCAGAGAACTGTAGTTTGCTCCTAGCAGAGCTACAATTCCCAAGGATATTTGAGAGGAAGTCATGCACTTTATATGTGCGTTGGATATTATTTAAAAGGTGGGGCGTGTCTCTAGACTTTGTTCCCTCCAGATATTGTTGGGCTACAATGGGGTGGAGAAGTGAATGCAGGCAGCAGGCTGAATCTTGGCCTCTCCAATGACCATGGGCCATATTGGCAGGTGGGTGGGGCCACCTCCTGTCAATTAACTGATGCCACCGTATCAGGTGAAGCATTTTCCTTTGCGTTTATGGTTTGAATTCAAACTGTGCAGGCAAAGGAAGAGAGCTTTGTTTATCTTTTTTTTTTTTTTATAGAAATTTATTGGGTTTTACAATAGAAATAAACATAATAAACAATGTAACATATATCTTAACATAATTTCACATTTTCTTTGGACTTCCTCACATCTCCCGCTCCCACTTTCATCGTTATAACATTTTGTCAGCAATTTATTATCTTATTTACATTCTTACATCCCTTCTATGTTTCATACTCTTCTAGTTCTCAAAAAAAAGTTATATTTTCTCAATTCTCACTTATTTTCTTAAAATCATCTAAATTAGTGGTGCTCAGTTATTTTGATCTAGCATCCTGTTTAGCATTCACTCAAATTGCAATATTTTTGTAAATAATTCTTAAATTTCTTTTTTTTTTTTTAAGCAATTTATTGGGTTTTACAATAGAAATAAACATAATAAACAATATAACATTTGTCTTAACATAATTTCACATTTTCTTTGGACTTCCTCACATCTCCCGCTCCCACTTTCATCGTTATAACATTTTGTCAGCAATTTATTATCTTATTTACATTCTTATATCCCTTCTGTGTTTCATAATCTTATAGTTCTCGAAAGGAGTTAAATTTTCACAATCTTACTTATTTTCTTAAAAACCTCTAAATTTAGTGGTGCTCAGTTATTTTGATCTAGCATCCTGTTTAGCATTCACTCAAATTACAATATTTTTGTAGATAATTCTTAAATTTTTTCCAGTCCTCCTCAATCCTCTCTTCTCCCAGGTCACGAATTCTGCCGGTCATCTCAGCCAGTTCCATGTAGTCTATCAGTTGCATCTGCCATTCTTCCAGTGTGGGTAGATCTTGAGTTTTCCAGTGTTTTGCGAGAAGTATCCTTGCTGCTGTTGTTGCATACATAAAAAATGTCTGGTCCTTCTTTACCACCCCTTGGCCGACAATACCCAAAAGGAAAGCCTCTGGTTTCTTAGTGAAGGTATATTTAAATACCTTTTTCAATTCATTATAAATCATTTCCCAGAACGCCTTCACTTTAGGGCAAGTCCACCAGAGGTGGAAGAACGTTCCCTCACACTCTTTACATTTCCAACACTTATTGTCAGACAGGTGGTAAATTTTTGCAAGTTTGACTGGGGTCATATACCATCTATAAATCATTTTCATTACATTTTCTTTCAAAGCGTTACATGCAGTAAATTTCAATCCATTACTCCACAACCTTTCCCAGTCCTCAAACATGATATTATACCCAATGTCCTGTGCCCACCTTATCATAGCCGATTTAACCGTTTCATCTTGTGTATTCCACTTTAACAGCAAGTTATACATCCTTGAAAGTACCTTAATCTTTGGTTCTAACAATTCTGTTTCTAGTTTCGATTTCTCCACCTGGAACCCTAGTTTCTTGTCATTTTTAAAAACTTCTTTAATCTGAGCGTAATGTAACCAGTCTCGCACTTTGTCTTTCATTTTCTCCAAACTCTGCAATTTCCAGTTATCTCCATCCTTTTCTAGTATTTCCCAATATTTTGGCCATTTAGCCTCCATATTGGGTCTTTTTCGGGCCTTAGCTTCCAAAGGTGAAAGCCACCTTGGTGTTTTATTTTCCAGCAAGTCTTTATATTTTGTCCAGACATTAAACAGTGATTTTCTGACAATATGGTTCTTAAAGGCCTTATTTGCTTTAACCTTGTCATACCATAAATATGCATGCCATCCAAAAGCATTGTTAAACCCTTCCAGATCTAACACATCAGTGTCTTCAAGAAGTAGCCAGTCTTTTAGCCAGCAGAACGCTGCGGCTTCATAATACAACTTTAAGTCTGGCAGGGCAAAGCCCCCTCTTTGTTTTGCATCAGTTAATATCTTAAACTTAATTCTGGGCTTTTTGCCCTGCCAGACAAACTTAGAAATATCTCTCTGCCACTTCTGAAAGCACTCCGTTTTGTCCAAAACCTGAAGTGTTTGAAATAAAAACAACATCCTTGGCAATACATTCATCTTAATAGCAGCAATTCGGCCTAATAATTCTTAAATTTCTTCCAATCCTCCTCAGTCCTCTCTTCTCCCAGGTCACGAATTCTGCCGGTCATCTCAGCCAGTTCCATGTAGTCTATCAGTTGCATCTGCCATTCTTCCAGTGTGGGTAGATCTTGAGCTTTCCAATGCTTTGCGAGTAATATCCTTGCTGCTGTTGTTGCATACATAAAAAATGTCTGGTCCTTCTTTACCACCCCTTGGCCGACAATACCCAAAAGAAAGGCCTCTGGTTTCTTAGTGAAGGTATATTTAAATACCTTTTTCAGTTCATTATAAATCATTTCCCAGAACGCCTTCACTTTAGGGCAAGTCCACCAGAGGTGGAAGAATGTTCCTTCACACTCTTTACATTTCCAACACTTATTGTCAGTCAGGTGGTAAATTTTTGCAAGTTTGACTGGGGTCATATACCATCTATATATCATTTTCATTACATTTTCTTTCAAAGCGTTACATGCAGTAAATTTCAATCCAGTACTCCACAGCCTTTCCCAGTCCTCAAACATAATATTATGCCCAATGTCCTGCGCCCACCTTATCATAGCCGATTTAACCATTTCGTCTTGTGTGTTCCATTTTAACAGCAAGTTATACATCCTTGAAAGTACCTTACTCTTAGGTTCTAACAATTCTGTTTCTATTTTCGATTTCTCCACCTGGAACCCTAATTTCTTGTCATTTTTAAAAACTTCTTTAATCTGAGCGTAATGTAACCAATCTCGCACTTTATCCTTCATTTTCTCCAAACTCTGCAGTTTCCAATTGTCTCCATCTTTTTCTAGAATTTCCCAATATTTTGGCCATTTGGCCTCCATATTGGGTCTTTTTCGGGCCTTAGCTTCCAAAGGTGAGAGCCACCTTGGGGTTTTATTTTCCAACAAGTCTTTATATTTTGTCCAGACATTAAACAGTGATTTTCTGACAATATGGTTCTTAAAGGCCTTATTTGCTTTAACCTTGTCATACCATAAGTATGCATGCCATCCAAAAGCATTATTAAACCCTTCCAAATCTAACACACCAGTGTTTTCAAGAAGTAGCCAATCTTTTAGCCAGCAGAACGCTGCGGCTTCATAATACAGCTTTAAATCTGGCAGGGCAAAGCCCCCTCTTTGTTTTGCATCAGTTAATATCTTAAACTTAATTCTGGGCTTTTTGCCCTGCCAGACAAACTTAGAAATATCTCTCTGCCACTTCTGAAAGCACTCCGTCTTGTCCAAAACCTGAAGTGTTTGAAATAAAAATAACATCCTTGGCAATACATTCATCTTGATAGCAGCAATTCGGCCTAACAAAGAAAGTTTCAATTTTGACCAACTATCTAAGTCTCTCTTAATTTCTGCCCAGCATTTTTCATAATTGTCCTTAAATAGACTTAGGTTTTTTGCTGTTATGTTTACCCCTAGGTATTTTACTTTTTTAACCACATTAAGTTCCGTCTCTTTCTGAAACCGTTCTGACTCTGTATCTGTCAAATTTTTTCCCAAAACCTTAGTTTTCTGTTTATTTAATTTAAATCCAGCCACCCGACCAAAGTCATTAATCAGTTGTAATACTCTTTTCGTACTAGGCTCTGGCTTCTGCAGGGTCAAAACCAGATCATCTGCGAAAGCTTTTAATTTATATTGTTTCTGTCCGACCTGAATTCCTTCCACCAACCGATCCCCTCTAATCATATTCAATAGCACTTCCAGAACCGAAATAAATAACAAAGGGGATATAGGGCAACCTTGTCGTGTTCCTTTTTCAATTTTAAACTCTTCTGTAACCACATTGTTAACTATCAGTTTAGCTTTCTGTTCTGAATATATCGCTTCAATCCCATTCTCAAAACCCCATCCCACTCCCATCTCTTTTAAATTTCCCAACATAAATTTCCAGGAGATGTTATCAAAGGCCTTCTCCGCATCTATAAAGATTAAAACTGCTTTTGTGTTTATATCTGTTTGCAAAAGTTCCAAAATGTCAATAATGTTCCTTGTATTGGCAAACAGATGTCTACCTGGGAGAAAGCCTGCCTGGTCCTTATGGATTACTTCATTTAAAGCTTTTTTAAATCTACTTGCCAAAATGTCTGCAAATATTTTGTAATCCACATTTAGAAGGGATATGGGACGGTAGTTCTTAAGTTGTGTCTTTTCAGCTTCCGACTTTGGTATTAATGTGATAAACGCTTCCTTCCACGACTCCGGTGCCCTCTTCCCCTCCAAAATTTCATTGCTGACCTCCATCAAAGGTTGTATCAAGTAGTCTTTTAATGTCTTATAGTACTTGGAGGTCAGCCCATCTGGCCCTGGAGATTTGCCCAGTTGCATGTTCTGAATGGCTTGTTCCATCTCCTGTCGTGTTATTTTAGAGTTCAGGATTGTCCTATTTTCTTGTGACAGTTTGGATAGTCCATTTTTTGCCGAAAATTGTTTAATCTCAACCTCGTCTTGCGGCCCTTGGGTGTATAATTTTTTGAAGTATCTCTGGAAACACTTTCTAATGTCCACAGGATTCTGAATGTTTTTTCCTTCAACCTCTAAGTTTGTAACCGTATTTAATCTTTGTCTTCTCTTCAACTGCCAAGCTAGCAGTTTTCCACATTTATTCGCCGACTCAAACGTTTTTTGTTTCATTAGTTTAACCTTCCATTCAATTTCTTGATTTATCAGTTTAGAATATTGTGTTTGATAAAGTTTAATTTCTCTCAGAGTTGGCTGTGACTTCGGATTCACTCTTAACTTCTTCTCTAATTCTTTTATTTTATCCAAGATTTTATCTTTTTTCTCATTTTGTGTTCTTTTCTTTACTGCATTCTGTTGTATCAAGAATCCCCTCATTACGGCTTTACTTGCGTCCCAGACGATTCTTTTTTCCACCGTAGTATTCATATTTATCTCAAAGTAATCCTTCAAAACTTTTTGGGCCTTCTTGGTAATTTCCTGATCTCTGAACAAGTTGTCATTCATCTTCCATCTAAAGGATCCAGTTGGTAGTAGTGTCATGTCCATTTTTACTGCATTATGGTCGGAACAGGTCTTTGGGCAGATTTCCACTTTTCTAACCTTAGGTGCCAGGCCTCTAGATATCCATATTTGGTCGATTCTTGTCCAGGTCAGTTGGGCTTCAGAAAAGAATGTTCCCTCTCTTCCTAGTGGGTTCTTTGTCCTCCAAATGTCAATCAAATCCATATTGTCTGTCATTTCAAAGAAAGTTTTAGGTAGTCTGCCGTCTTTTGTAACATTTTGGCTTTGTGACTTGTCCATGTTAGTTGATACGACCCCATTCATATCTCCCATCATTATGATGTTGTTGTAGTCCAGATAATCCAGCATTGTCTCCTGCAGCTTCTTGTAAAATTCCGATTTCCCTTCATTAGGTGCATAGATTCCTAATATCAACAATTTCTCTCCTTGATGTTGTATCTCAATTGCCAAAATTCTTCCATGTTCATCTTTAAATAAGAATTTAGGTGACAGGCTCTCTTTCGCATATATCACCACACCTCTCTTCTTAACTTTGTCCGACGATATAAATTCCTGGCCCAATCTTTTATTTATTAACACTTTTCTATGGAGCCTCGTCACATGTGTTTCCTGTAGACAAATAATGTCCAATTGTTCTTTTTTTAATATGTGAAATATTTTCTTCCTTTTTTCCGGAATGTTACAACCATTAATATTCCAGCTCAACAGTTGCAGAGACATCCTGAATTAATCTGGTTATTTCTCCAGGGGTGGTATCTTCACAGAATCTTCAGGTTCCCCAGGTGCTGGTGTTGGTACTGGCGTTGCCCCAGGCCCAGAAGGTAGTTCAATTCCTTTTTGAAGGTCCTCTCCGTGTGTAGACAGGAATTTGTCTCTCTCTTCCGATGTTCTGATTTTGACCTTTCTCCCTCTAAAGGTAAAAGATATTCCTTGGGGGAATTCCCACCTAAATGGAATTGCGTTGCTCCTTAATAATTTGGCAAGTTCAGAGTAGGCGGCTCTAAGGTCCAACAGTTGTCTTGGAATGTCTTTGTAAATTTCAATTCTTCTGTCCAGAACCTCCAGTGACTTTCCGTAGTGTAGGCCCAAAATCTTGTCCCTTTCCTCCTTTGATCTCAATGTTATCAAACAGTCTCTGGGCCTCTCCTTCTTTATAAATCTTCCAAGTCTGAAAGCTGACACAATTTTAAAGTCCTTTTCCTCCAAATTCCAGAACTTGGAGAATTCTTTGGTCAAAAACTCAGCTAGATTTCCTTCTTCTGCCTCTTGTAGCGACCTAATCCTCAAATTATTCTCACGATTTCGCAGTTCTATCATAGAAAGATAAATCTGATGTTCCCCAACTTGTTTGGTGAGTGGTCTTACCTCTTGTTCTAAATTTTCTAATTTTTGTCTGGTATCCTCAGCCAATTTCCGATTTTCTGCTGTGGCCTCCGTTAACTGTCCAATTGCCTGTGTGTTCTGTGCCACTTGTACAGTTAATTTATTTAGGCATTCTGTATTTTTGTCAATCTTTGCTGATTGCTCATCTGCTTTCTTGTCCAAAGCTTCCAATTTTTCAAAAATTTTGTCTAAAACAGAAGCAGATGCTCCTGAGGCCATATCTTCCAATTGTAACTGCTCTATTTCTCCCTCTCCCTCTTTTGCCTGTGACGAGGCAACTTCTTCTACTTCTACTTCTGAAGGCAAAGTAGGTACAGATGATCTGCGTGTCTGTGAGGCTGAGGTTAGAGTTGTCAAAGTTGTTTGTCTAACTCTTCCTCTTCTTCTTGTGCCACTCATTCCAACGTTATCTATCAGTCAAGGTCACACTGAGTTATTCCCATGGGAATAGAAAGGCCCAGAGAAAGCAAACAACAAGGGAATCGAAAGTAAATGTAAAGTCACTGTTTTAATCCAATCCTCTAGAGGGAGCTTAAAATGTCTTTCAGAGTCTAGTTTAGTATCCAGGAACCTTCAGATACAAATATTTAGCAGAGTTGATATTAATAATCACTTTGTTACAAACAGTGCTTACTTGTCTCCAAAGAAATGTTTCAAATTAGAAGGTCTCAATACCCTCAGATTGTTGCAAGTTCCAATATACAGTATCCAAATCTGCAGTACTGACAGCTCAGTCTCTCAAAGCTCTGGCAGCTCCGGACCCTGGGTTTCACCTTTTAATTGTAATCCAATAAAAGGAGGAAAGTCTAATACAAATAATAATTCCAAATCTTTAACTTAGAATCTTTACTTTAGATTGCAGGTTCAGTGGATGCTTAGATCTGTAAAGTTTAAAGACTCTTTTTTTCAGCCTCCACTCCTCCAGCTATTTGCTTTTTCAGGTTCAATGGCAGCGGAAGACGGACTTCCTGTTTCCACGTCTCTCCGCTCTCAGCCAAGTTCAGCCAAGTTCAAATCTTTTAATTTAAAGTCTCTAATTTCAAGTGATTCAGTCTTTACTCACGAGTAAGTTGATTTTAGTTCCGAATCCGAATTTGACAGGAAAAGGGATCAGCGCTCACCGGCAGCAGCAGCGCGGCTTCGCTCCGCAGATTGCGAAACGGCTCACAGCGCCGCAACCCCCCTCCACGCTCCGGAGCCCCTTACGGGGTTCCTTTGACGTTTGGAGGGTCGCTTTAGGCGCCCACCGAGCCTCAAGACCACAGGCTCTTGCCGCCTGTGGTTTTCCGAAGTGGGTCTCCGCTTCGCCGTAGCGGACGACCCGATGTCTGTGGAGCCTCCTCTCCCGGTCAGAAGAGGACCGCCATTGCCGTTCGCGCCGCCCCCGGAAGTTCCGAGAGCTTTGTTTATCAGCAGTGCCTGCAAACCCTTCTTTGGGCAGGGAGCAGTGGCTGTACCTGCCTTGCACCTGATGATATCAGGTGTAGGGCAGGTGGGCATGGCTTTGGGAAAACAGCCTCAAATTAGGTCTGTGGGTCAGAGGTTCCTCACCATTGGGATACAACCCCCAGCATCCCTGATCATGGATGCTGATGCTGGTTGAGGCTGGTGGGAGTCTAGCAACATCTGTAGGGCCACGGGTTCCCCATCCCAGTTCTGGAGGGTGCCTTGCCTTCCGCATGGCAAAGAGGAGCAAATGGAAAAGGGCTCAGTTTTGTTTGGATGCCAAAAAGGTTGTTAAGTGGTTTGCAGGGAGAGGGGAGGTTGCTCAGAGGGACAGAACTGACATTGTCGTGAATCTATCACAGAGTGGGATTTTAGATGGGCTCGCAGTGATGGATGTGCGAGTGAGAATCCCTGTTTTATGGCAAATGGGATTTCAAGGAAGGGCCATAGCCCAGTGGTAGAGCAACTGCTTTGCACAGTGAAGGTCCCAGATTCAGCTGGCCCTAGCCTTTTCCACTATTTCTGTTTATAGTAATTGTTTTTGATTTGCATCTATGCATATAAATTAGCATGTACAGGTTTCGTGCAAATCTGTTTTCCTCTTTTGCCTTTGTTTCATTGGTGCATTTTCTTGTTTTTGGTGATGCATAGGTAGTCAACTTATGCCCCCAAACAGACCCTGCACCAGGGGTAGAGAACCTTCGGTCTGCAGGTCTTATCTGGCCCACCAAACTTCCAGATCCGGCCATTTTATCCACACCACGCCCACTTGCCCTACAACTGATGTCATATCTGACTTCTGGTGTGATGCAGGTAAAGACCTGGTTCAGCCAAAAGGGGATTGCAGGGATCAGCTGATTGGTGGTGCCAGCAAAGACCTGAGTAAAGCTCTCCAGAAGACCCCACTAAGAGCTGATTGTCAGGTCATGTGGAGTGCTTTCCAACAGGCTTCACAAGACTGGAGAGTCAGCTGACAAAACCCCTTCCAAAAGCCCTTGCACAGAGCTCTGCAAGACCCGAGAATCAGCTAGCACTGGGGTTGATGGGAATTGTAGTTCCAAACATATAGAGGTTACTAGGTTGTTGAAGGCAACCTACTCACAGACATTACAGTGGTGAGTAACCTGCTTGTCTACGTGTGATATATAGAGTTTATCACTCATTTGTACTTCCTAGAGCAAAGAGCTGCCACATCCACCTCCTTGACAAATGAAGCTACCCAACAGGTCTGTTAGTTAATATATACAGCTGCTCATCATCAACGGCTTCTTTTTGGTCATAAGAAGGCAGTCACTGTGTCAACAGCTGCCTGTCTCTGTTAAAAGATGTACCTGCCCTTCAAATCACTTGGAAGAATTTTTCCAGCACTAAGAAAATTTCAGAGGGCACAGTCAGTTCACAGACCCTTTCCGCTTTCAGATTCTACACCGTGAGAATGTGGTGGAAATTCATTTTACCACTTTTGCTTTGTCTGAACACTATCATTATGCGTCATGTGGGCTCATTTCCCCTTTCTCGCACTTTGCCCTGGCAAACAGCTAACTTTTTTCTAAGGTCCAGAGAATAAGGAACTATGGCAGCCACAGAACTGGATAGCAATTCTCCTTTTCTGTCTGGAGGACCCTAATATTGATTTCAGATGGGAATATGGAGAAAGTGGTGTAGCCAAATGTCACAAAATGGCTGCCTGGCCAGTGGGGAGGGAGAGGACATGGCCCAGCACTGAAGAGCTAAAGCGAAAAATGTATTTGTTTTCTCCATCCCTGGCCTAGACAGACTTGTAGAAAAGCAGTCATCAAGTTTTTGTTGCACACGTAAGAGCATAATAAGACCCTTACGTACTTCTGGATCAATGGCCCTACTCGTCCACCACCCTGTTCACACGGTGGCCTAGCACAGACATTTTTGCAAAGCAATGTTCCCTGATCTAATACATATTTGCATGTTAATGAATATATGCATTTTATACACTAATTACCTATTACAACTTGTGCAACTGGAAAATATAGGGAAGCTCCAATACGCAAATCAGATTCCTTTTCTCACAGGGATGCATCTTAAGTTCTCTTGCAATGCTGATTCAATACCAGTCTCCACTGTTAGGTTGCGGCAAATTACATTTGTCTGAAACAGTGGTTCCCAAAGTGGACATTACTGCCCCCTGGGGGATGGTGGGATTACCAAGGGGGCACTAAGAGGCAAGAGGGTGGCAGGGCGTGCTGGAGGGGGAACCAGGCTCTGAAAAGCATGCACCAGAGGGTCAGGTTGATCAGTTTTGTTGAATCAATTGAACTAAATGGTTTTAACTGGGTTTTGAATAAATGTGCAATTAATTGTTACTGTTCTGGATCTTATTGTGTTCTTTATCTTCCTTTATCTTTATCTTCAAGTAGATAAATAGGTACCGCTTTATAGCGGGAAGGTAAATGGAATTTCCATGTGCTGTGCTGGTGCTGGCTCGCCAGAGCAGCTTCGTCACGCTGGCCACGTGTCCCGGAAGTGTCTCTGGACAGCGCTGGCCCCCGCCCTCTTAAGTGAGATGGGCGCACAACCCTAGAGTCGGACACGACTGGCCCGTACGGGCAGGGGTACCTTTACCTTTATCTTCCTTAGGGGGTTGTGCAAACTGCTATTCTGAATGTTCTTTAGAGGGGCACAGAGGATGAGTTTATGGAACCAGAGGTGAGGGTGTAGCCTGAAAAAGTTTGGGAACCACTGTCCTAAAAGTTCTACCTCAGGGGTGAGGAAGGTTTGGCTCTCCAGAGGCTGTTGTTGGACTCCAGACCCCATCAGCCCCAGCCGCTGTGGCCAGTGGTTGTCAGTATTTTCATCCCTCCCATTGCAAGGATCACCAGATCATGTTTTTCCCCGTTCTGTCTGAGAGAAAGGAGGGGGCAGAAGCTACTGTTCCAGAATTCCGTCCCTAGTACTGTGTGCTTTTTCTTTGATCTGTCTAGAGACAAGATGGCAGTACGAGAGAGCTGTTTCTCTTGTACATGTTTCTTACATTCTTTTATTTGTTTAATTAGAAGAAATAAATCAGGTATGCAATGAAACCTCCACAGCTTTGCTTCCGTTACTCTGCTGCATTTGAGGTGTTCACATGAGCAAATGTGAGTCCGCTGCACCAGGACCTATTCCTTGGGAATGCTGTGTTGCTGTTCCTACGTTCCTGTGATCGGAAGGTCAGAGAAGGTGCTCCCGACACCCAGCCCATGCAGGCGCTGAAGACGTGGGCTGAACATGGATGTACGGAAAGTGGTCAGGGACAAAGGGAGTTGTAGCCCAGCAGCCTCTGGTAAGCCACAGGCTCCTCACCCCTTCTCCATATATGTAACAGATAGACCTTTCCTCAGTCACATGCAGGGCAGACCCAGCCTGTTAGGCCCACTTGTCGTCCTGTGTGAATTGGGGGTGGGCCCTAGTACACTCTTCTTTGGGTGCAGTGGGAAGCCATTGCTTGTAGCGATGGGGAAAGCTGTGCATTTGGAAAAGCATTATGGATCTTCTCATCGAGGAAACCTTGAAAAGCTCCCAGTGACCCCCAGGCCACATTCACACCATACATTTAAAGCACCATCATGCCACTTTAACAGCCCTGGCTTCCCTCAAAGAATCCTGGGAACTGTAGTTTGGTAAGGGTGCCGAGAGTGGAGTTAGCCTGGGATTTCCCTGCCCTGCTCCTGGGTCCTGTTCAGTAAAAAATATTGCCTGCTGGCACTCCTGGTAGCTTTATCACCACCACTGTCAGGCCTATGAAAAATATATTGGCACCAGCAGCAGAAAAGGTGAGCCAGGGTGAGTTTCGTTCTGTATGAAGACTGTCACATACACACCCTGAGCCTCTCCTCCATTTCAAGCTGAAAGTTCTTAACAAAATGTTTGGCTCAGCCCTATTTCAAAGTGAACTTGGTTGTTCTAGTCACTCCTGTGTTCCACAGAAACATGTTCGAGCATCTGCCCTTTTCACCGATTGAAAAACACACACAAAGTTTTAAATAAAATATTTTTCCCCTGTAAAAGTTTATTTGTAGCCTATTTATGGCTATAAAAACATACATTATTTAGCAATGCAAATAACAATACAATTCAACATTATACACATAAAGTGACACACTTCCCATTTTATTGATAGGGTTGCCAGTTATTATTATTTATTGAATATGGCCCTATACCTGGAAGTCTCAGCTTCCAACCTGGTGATTCCTCAACCGTATTTTTCATTCTAAGGAGAAATACCACCTGTCAATATGCAGGGAAAGGAACCACTTCTCCTGCCAAAAGAAATCAAGCGAGAAGAGCGTGCAAGGTTACACTTCAAATGTGTGCGTGTGTCAGACTCTGTCACAGTAAAACTTCCTTTAGAAAATACTGTTTGAATTACCCAAAGTGTTACCAAGGGTGGGGTGTGCATGGTGGTTTCAAGCGCACTTGGCTTGGCAATAAAAAGGAAGGTGGGAAGCAGCTTTGGGCGAGGTAGATTTGTTTTCTCTGGAGGAATCATAGAATCATTGCAAAGAACTAGCCAATGTCCTTGAACATAATATTCATGTCTCGAAATGTGGGAGGCACAACACAGTAATGGAAGCGTCTCCGGTTAACAGATCTTAATCTGGGGCTCAAGGAGAGTGGTGACGCTCGTTTTTCCTAGCCCTTATCTGAGCATGTGAGCCCCAACACTGTATAAACATGTCAAAACAACTGCACATCAGAAGCAAAAAGGCTGTAACAACAACAAGGCGCGAGGAAGGGAAGGAACAGGGAAGGGAGCAGAAGGCTGTATTGCTTTTATTATAATACTGTGAAAACCCAAATAAAACTTTCTATCTATCCAAAGAGGGATTAACATCAGGAAGACTCCAGATGCCCATTTGAGGGCTGCTATCTTGACCTCCATTTGCCAACCTCCTCTCTCCCTCCACCTCCTTTTAAAGAGCTGGGGCTGGAGAGAGAAAGACACAAGGGAAAAGAACCTTCCCTCCAGGTACCTGCCACACATTATCCTCATCCCAATAGCTAACCTGCTTCAGGTCATGTGGAAGAGGATAGGAGACGAGGTTGTCAGAAAGAACCATGGCTGGATTTGTTGGTTTGGACTGTTGTACCTTCAGAGCAAAGCTTTGTGGCAAAGCTATCTGCCAGCCTCAGCGCAAGGTTCACAAGATTCAGCAGCCTGTAGGGCCGGCTGTCACCACCAGAGGGCGACAGTGCATGGTAAACTCTGCGCAAGAGTCTTTGCCAACCTGTTGCCTTGCAAATGTTTTGGTTCACAACTGCCAGTGGCCCCGCCAACACAACCCTGGCTGGGGCTGATGGGAATTGTAGCCTAAATGGGAACTGTCCAAAATATCTGGGGCACCAGATTGATAAATATATGAGGTATGTACACACATCTAACAATATATTAACAATATAAATTAACAAATGCATTTAGAACACTTACAACAGCTTGGGACTTCAGAAGGCCTCTTTTGCTCAGCAGAGAGGATTTTTTTTTGGTCCCAACAACGGAATTTAGACGTAGATCTGTTTATTGAATTGACAGTTCCACCCTGTGCCCATGACATACAGTGGTGCCCCGCAAGACGAATGCCTCGCAAGATGGAAAACCCGCTAGACGAAAGGGTTTTCCATTTTTGAGTTGCTTCGCAGGACGAATTTCCCTATGGGCTTGCTTCGCAAGATGAAAATGTCTTGCGAGTCTTGAGATTTTTTTTTCACTTTCCCCCCCTTTATCTAAGCTGCTAAGCCTTTAATAGCCTTTTAGCAGCTAAGCCGATAAGCCGATAAGCCTTTAATAGCCGCTAAACCGCTAATAGCGCTAATCCGTTAAGCCGCTAATAGGGTTGCTTCGCAAGACGAAAAAACCGCTAGACAAAGACACTCGCGGAACCGATTAATTTCGTCTTGCGAGGCACCACTGTACTTCCAAGTGAGCATATATAGGATTGCACCGTAAATTAACACATTTATTCTCCTGGCTTTCTTTGTGACTGCTGAGCTGGCCCCTGGAATCAATGTAGAAGCTTTTGCTACAGCATGGGGCTAAAACTCTTAAGCAGGAGGCACCTTTCTCTTCCCACACCTTGTTCATTATGGGATGGGGTGAGGATTAAAGAAAACAACATGAGCTTGGACTGAATTGGATTCTGTATAATGGTTAACTTCCCTATTGTAGAATTCAGATCTTTCAGTGCAAAGTTCACCACCCTGTTACTGGTGAAACGGCTGTGATCCTAAGATTCTATGACTAGGGAAATCCATTTCAGGGCATCCAAATCAGGTTCTTGCAATATAATGTGTGTGCCTCGGCCGATACCCATGGAATTTGGGTTCTGGAGTACGGCCTGATTCCAAGTCTCTGTTTTCTCCAAGCAGCCCAGGTTCTAAGGCTCCCATGCAAGGCACGTCCAGAAGAGGTATTTCATCCACGAGACTTCCACAACCACTGGAGTCCTTTTCAGAACCTCTTTCGTCTACAAACTGCTCCTCAAAATGGAACCCACAGGAGTCCTGGTTGCCTAGCATCCCAAAGAGAGGTATCTTCAAGTCCTCCAGGCTGGCACAGTTTTCTTCCGGATGACCTCTCACAGGTGCGAATTGCTTCCCAGTGGAAAGGTTAATGCCAGAACCTTCTATCAATACCGACGAGAAGTCTATATCTTCATCCCATCCTTTTCCTCCAGCAGTTGGAAAGCCAACTGGAAACCCAAGGGATTCCTCCACAGAGGAACTCTCAGAACTTGAGGTCCCCTCGTTCTCTTGGAACCCAGAAGAAGACTCCCCTGTCACCCACTCTCTTGAAGCAGGGACCCCAAGCACAGTTAAATCTGGCAAACCTGACTGAGAACTTCCATAGCCGGAAGATGGCAGAGGTGCTTCCAGGCACATGTTGGCCATTTGGCAGTTCAAGCTTTTCTTCTGGAATCGAAGCACTTCCGTGTAGGGTATGGGGCTTCCGCTATCGTCATCGTCATCTTCCTCATCTTCCTCACTTTCTTCTGATGGCACAGAAGGACTCAGTGCTGAGTGTTTCTGGGAGCCAGTCCTGTTCCTCCTTCCTGATTCCACAAGTGCTGCTGTACACGTGATGGGATCCAACTTGATTGCTTCCCTTTCACCAATCAACAGCAACTTTGTTGGGCCTTTGGAAAAATCCTAATTAGGGAGACAGAATGTGGTTGACCATTTTAGAGGCATATGGCTAGATATTTTTAATTCTGGCTATAACATTTATCTAAAGGTACCCCTGCCCGTACGGGCCAGTCGTGACCGACTCTAGGGTTGTGCGCTCATCTCGCTCAAGAGGCCGGGAGCCGGCGCCGTCCGAAGACACTTCCGGGTCACATGGCCAGCGTGACGAAGCTGCAACTGGCGAGCCAGCACACAGAAATGCCGTTTACCTTCCCGCTTTAAAGCGGTACCTATTTATCTACTTGCACCTAGGGGTGCTTTTGAACTGCTAGGTGGGCAGGAGCTGGGACCGAACAACAGGAGCTCACCCCGCCGCAGGGATTCGAACCACCGACCTTACGATCAGCAAGTCCTAGGCACTGAGGTTTTACCCACAGCGCCACCCGCATCCCAGTATTTATACCTTCCTTGACTGCAAAAACAAAAAACCCCTCTAAGCAGTTAACAGGAAGTATTTAAATTATCAGTAAAAACAGTTAAACAGAATTAAAAACCTTTTTTAAAATAATTAAAATGAACAGCAAAATAGATTAAAATATGTCAACATTTCATCTTGAAGTCACCATGACATACGACTTTAAACTAGGACTGATTATGCGACTGGTCAATAGCTAAGGAGATTTTCGGGATGGGGGAGAAATTAGCTTGCAAACCTACCTGGTTTGCACTTCCTAAATATATTTTAAATTCACACTTCTCTGCATTTTGAAATGCCATTCTCCGACCAAAAAAAGTAATGTGTTAGGTGGGAGTGTGAGTAAAATTGCAAATATTAGCGAAAGTAACATACAAAACTTCTTTATACAATATGGAAAATTGCTGTCAAAAATGTGTGTGTTAGGCAGCGTTGCATTGAAAAAGACATACGATAGTAGAAATGCACACTAAAATGCAGAAGAATTTTCATAACGCCTTTTTCCCCATAACACCTCATATATATATATATATATATATATATATATATATATATATAAATATATATTGTCAGGGCTGCCTCAAGTCTCAGCTCACAAAAGACCAACGCCTTTCTCTTCTTATATACAAAAGTGTTTATTGCAGTTCATTGTTTGCTTCAGATCCGAGGCGCGCAGCCCTACGTCTGCTAGGCTTAGACCGCTGAAGTCCCTTCTGAATCTGTCCCTGCCCTGCACCAGTTTAAGAGGCTTGCGCTGCTCCACCTCTTTCTCTCTTTCCTTTTCCGCAGGGTCTTTCTGCCCGCTGGGGTTTCGCCCCTCCTGGATTCCTCCGACGCGGAATCAGACTGCTCTTGCCCCCTCCTGCGGGCTTTGGGACCTGGCCCCTCCTCCGGGCTCCCTGTACTTCCGCGCGCCTCTACATTTGAACTTGGCGCGCGCCCCCAACCTCTAACTTTCCTTTTGACAGCTACGCTACTCCCTTCACTACTCCCCTCCCCTTCCAGGAGGGTGGCTTCCTCCGACCTCCCTCCTTTCTCTACTGCCGGAGCCGCCTCCCCTGATACACTGGAACCTCCACCCCCTTCGCTGCACTCTGGCGGGGAGGCTGGTCCTGACGCCCAGCTGCCACTTTGGGATCCCCCGCTGGCCCCCTGCTCCTGACAAGTCCCCCCTGGGGCTCCCCTGGCCTTGACCACCGGCGCCCCCTTCTGGGAATCCTCTGATTCGCTGGAAAGACTCATGGAATCTCTAGAGTCATTGTCATCCTCTTCCTCGCTGTCCTGGGATTCATCCCCATCGCTCTCCATCTCCTGCCTACCCTGTGCCTCTGTCCCTGAACCCCTGACATATATATATATATATATATATATATATATATATATATAGTATATATATATATATATATATATATATATATATATATATATTAATGATATCTTGATTTACAAAAGTATGTGCAATGTCCGCTTTTTCAAGTTGCGTTTTCTACAGATCAGTTTCATTTGTTGTGAGACATTAGTGTTGCATTAGGAAGAAAAGGGGGAAAGAGGTGGAGGGGGGAGAGGTGAGTGGGGTGGGGTGGGGTGGGGTGGGGTGGCAATGCTTCTGTTCTACTTAGTGTATGTGTTTTAAAAAAAAATGCAAAATGATGTAGAAATGTGGTGAGCTGAACTTAAGGTTGGAAAAACGAGAAATGGAGAGAAAGTAAAATTGACAGATTCACCCATCCCTAAGAAATGGTGCGATCAAGTGCAAAGCAGAAATGAGTGCTTGCAAATATTTAAAATGTAGCAAAATTGCCAGCTCTACTATCCTTGCATTCCTTCCTGTCTACCAGGAGCTGTAGGTAGTAGCAACACTGTGTCACATAGAGCAAAAGTGTGTCTGGCTTAGTACAGTGGTACCAAAGCATTCCAAAACCAAGGCTCGCTTTCCCATAGAAAGTAATGCAAAATGGATCAATCTGTTCCAGACTTTTAAAAACAACCCCTAAAACAGCAATTCAACATGAATTTTACTATCTAACGAGACCATTGATCCATAAAATGAAAGCAATAAACAACGTACTGCAGCCACACAATCAATCAATCAGTAGCTGAACTGGGTTCCACACAGCCGCAAAAACAAACAAAAAAGCCGCAAAAACAAAAGCGCAAAATAAATAGGAAAAACAGACATACCTCAGCGTAACACTCAAAACGGAAGTGTGGCACTCAAATTGGAAGTGCAACTCTCAAAACGGAGCACGTTAGGCTTCCGGAAAAAGTTTGCAAACCAGAACACTTAATTCTGGGTTTGCAGCGTTTGGGTTCCAAGTTGTTCGAGTACCAAGGCGTTTGAGAACCAAGGTACCACTGTATAAAGCAGCACTATCTGTTCCATATAAAAGGTGTTTCAGTCTTTGGTTCAGTCAGGTTCACGTCTCTGGCAAGAGGAAAGAACCTTGCCATTTGACAAAAACCACAGAACAGGGAAGTAATCTACCTTCCTCCTCCTCCTCCTCCCATTCTTCAACATCTACACAAAACCCCCGACTGAGGTCATCCAGGATTTTGGAGCAAGATGTGAGCAAAATGTGGGTGGCACACAGCTTTACTTCTTTTGACATCTGCAAGTGTGGCAGCAGATGTACAAGATTGGTATGTTGTCTTGGTAAATGTCTGGATGAGATCCAATCAACTTAATCCTGACAAGGCCAAGGCACTGTTGGGGGGGGGACTAGATCAAATGGATGGTATGCAGCCTGCTTTGAGTGGAGTTATGTAGCTTGGGGGTACTAATGGATCCATTACGGTTGCTTGAGGCTCAATTGGCCTTGGTGACATGGAGCATCTTTTATCAGCTTCAACTGGTGGCCCAGTTGCACCCCTATCTGGACAGGGGCAGCCTAGCTTCTGTCGTCTTCAATCTGGTAATATCTAGGTTGGGTTATTTTAATGTGTTATTTGTAGGGCTGCCTCTACAGTCAGGGACGCGGGTGGCGCTGTGGGTTAAACCACAGAGCCTAGGACTTGCCGATCAGAAGGTCGACGGTTCAAATCCCCGCCACGGGGTGAGCTCCCGTTGCTCGGTCCCTGCTCCTGCCAACCTAGCAGTTCGAAAGCACGTCAAAGTGCAAGTAGATAAATAGCTACCGCTCTGGCTGGAAGGTAAACGGCATTTCTGTGCACTGCTCTAGCTTGCCAGAAGCGGCTTAGTCATGCTGGCCACATGACCCGGAAGCTGTACGCCAGCTCCCTCGGCCAATAAAGCGAGATGAGCGCCGCAACCCCAGAATCGGTCACGACTGGACCTAATGGTCAGGGGTCCCTTTACCTTTACCTCCACAGTTAGGAAACTGCAGCTGGTACAGAATTCAGAGTCCAGATAGTGAACCAATTCTGGTATGTCTGCAGTCACTACCAGTTAAGTCTCCAAGCTCAATTCAAAGTGCTAGATTTGACCTATAAAGCCTTATGTCACTCAAGACCCCAATATCTCAAGGACTGCCCTCTCCCCACATGAACCAATCCAGAACCTGACAGTCATCATCAATGGTCGGTCCAGAGGGTGGCAGTACAAGAATGGGCCTTTTCCATGTTGGTTCCCCACTTCTGGAATGCCCTCCCCACGCTTGGCACCACCTTCATCCATTTTTAAATGCCAGGCAAAAACTTCCATTTTCCCTGCGGCTTTTGGCTCTTAATTTGAAGGGCTTCAGGTATTTGTGCCCTTTTAGTGGAAGACTTGTTTTTTATTTGTATAGCTGTGTTTTTAGATTTTTATCAGCAGTTTGTTATACTTGAGTTTAGTGTTTTGTTTTTTGTAAGTTGCTTTGGGTCACTTTTGTGGAGAAAGTGATAAATAAATAAATAAATAAATAAATAAATAAATAAATAATTATCCCATACCAAAGCTTGAGGCATCTTGATTGGATTATTCATCTTTTTGTAGCAGCAGAAGACAATAAAGGCACCAGCAGGGAGCATGAGTAGCAATGGAACAGCAACAAATACCCAGTTTTCTGCTGCAGAAGAAAGCAAACAAACGAAGCAGTTAATACTGTATTTGGGGTAAGTTCTTACCCTTTCTCCACTTCAGTCTGTTTTATTGTTCCGTTCTTCCTGGTCTCTTAATTAAAAGTGGTGTTTTTTGTTTATCACAGACAGAATGAAATTTTCACTGAACCAGGGAACCAGGCAGAGGGCCTTCTCGGTAGTGGCGCCTGCCCTGCAGAATGCCCTCCCAGCAGATGTCAAGGCAATAAACAACTATTTTACTTTTAAAAGACAACTGAAGGCGGCCCTGTTTAGGGAAGTTTTTAATGTCTGATGCTGTATTGTTTTTAATATTCAGTTGGAAGCCGGCCAGAGTGGCTGGGGAAACCCAGCCAGATGGGTGGGGTATAAATAATAAATTATTATTATTAATAAAACAAAGCTTCCTTGGCACACAGTGTCTTTGGATATATTCCAGGAATGTGGGGCTACCCAATATGAGGCCACAGGGATCTGTTCCCATCTACATAAAGAGGCAAAGCTATCTATTTTAGCCGTGTGATCACAATGCAGCTTCAAACATCCATTTGAACCCATCTAAACTGCATGTGCACAAGCCTGCCCTGCGCATGCTGGATCAGGGCAAGTAGACAAAATGGACAGTAAAGTCTTTGCACAGGCACCCCCGTTTCCTCCTTCCCTGTACCTTTTTCATGCAAGAGAGTGCAAACTGGTTTCGAGTAGTTGCTCCGTTTTTCACTCATGACGGCACGGGCACGGAAGCAGTATCTGCCACTGCTCCAGTGTGTTGTGTCGAAGCCCAGAACATTCTTCTTCATCTCAGTGTAGTTCCTCTGGCAGATAAGAAAAGCAAAGGGGGTTGAAATCGACAGGGTCAGGGACCGTGCTGAGGAGGGCTCCACTGAGGAGGAATGGTGGGAGCCTTTCCCTCCCCCTGCTCCTGATCAGGATCCTGAATCTTCTCAGGAGCAGGATGACAGCATAGATTTGAAACAGTAGTTTGCAGAGGGGCATAGTTCAGAATGCAGAAGCTGGGAAATACAGTGGTACCTCGGGTTAAGTACTTAATTCGTTCCGGAGGTCTGTTCTTAACCTGAAGCACCACTTTAGCTAATGGGGCCTCCCACTGCTGCTGCGCCACCGGAACCCAATTTGTGTTCTTATCCTGAAGCAAAGTTCTTAACCTGAAGCACTATTTCTGGGTTAGCGGAGTGTGTAACCTGAAGTGTATGTAACCCGAGGTACCACTGTACTGGATGGGGAACAGCTAGGAGGAGGAGAACTGGGAGGGAGAGAGTTAACAGACTCACTGTCGCTTGCTCAGTCCAAGGTCAAGAAGAGCAGATAAGAAAGCACAGTGGTTGCAAGCTCAGGTTGCAAGACGCAGTGGTGATGTGGGTGACTAGAGAGGAAGTGGGTAGAAGCCATAATTGGGAGCACCTTCATTCCGATGAATGTATTCTTTGTTCTCTCACTGTGATCATTAAAGTTTCTAACTGGTAAGAGACTCCTTTCTCTTTGTTCTGCTTATCTTTTGCCAAAAGAGGGAAGGTGTCATGGTCCGAGTTACAGGCAGTCGGAGTCCCGGCTTGGTACGCTGGGTGGAGGTCGGGAAGCAGGAATCAGCAGTCCAGGGGTCCATGAATCAGGAAACCAAGAGTCAGGAAGCCAAGAGTTTCAGGGTAAGGAAACCAGGAGTCAGGAAGCCAGGAGTCAGGAGGCCGAAGCACAGCTAGATGGGTAGCGTGTTGCTGTGGCAAAGAGCCAGAGGGAAATGCTGGTCTTATAGACCCCTCCCGGCCCTTGCCACCAGGTGCTACGAGTCTTCTCTCAAGCCTAACCTGTGTGGCTGCACCTTGCCCTTCCAGGCCAAACTCAGGAAGGCCCCAGTCCTGCGAGGCCCTACCAGTCACAGGGCCCGGCTCCTGCACACACTCCTAACAGAAGGAAGCCGATTCCCTGAACAAACTAGGGTTGGAGAGGGGGGATGCTCAATTTTTATTTTACATTTTAGAAACTTGCATTTCATTGGGAAACTGGGGACAAATTCACACTTTTTTATACATATAAAACACAAACTGGAACACAGCGAGTGTTTGAAAATTTGTGCTTTCCAAATTTCACCATGCACTTCTCCAGCCAAATAATGTGTATAAAAATGCATACATTATTGAAGTTGAAAATAACAGACAAAAATGCATTATAGGAGGGGAAATGGGGTTGCAAAAATGTGTAAAATAGTCAAAGCGGCATGCAAAATGTGGTTAACAGGAGAAACATGCACTAAAATACTGACAAATTCTCACAAGAATTTAAAAACAGTGGAGGGGATAAATTGCTTCAGAAATGCAGAGAACTGAACTTAAGGTTGGAAAAAATGAGAAACTGAGTGGAACTGAAATTGACAGACTTGCCCATTCCTTGTCCACCAAGAGGCATTAGCATGGTTCTAGAACGATTTCAAGCCAGGCAAAAAACAGCTGGGGTGCAAGGCAGGGCTAGTGAGGGGGTGTGGCCTGGGGAGAGTACCAAGGGCCAGACAGAGAGGCTTGGAGGGCCACATTCAGCCCTGAGGCCTGAGGATCCCCGCCCCTGGTTTAAAGTATACACCAGCTGCACTTTGAAGAGGTCCACTGCACCACACACAGGAGTCTTTTCAATGGAAGGAAGGGTGGGATACAAGTTTAATAAGCACTCCCTAAGCAAGCCCTGAAATGAGGAAGGATTGTTAAATGTAAATGACAATGACTTTCAAGAAGGATGTCTGCAGATGATTTTGAAGTTGCATATCCACCGCCTACTTACTGGTTTCCCTGCTCCATCGATGCCATACTCCAAGTCATAGGTCAGGTCTTGAAATGTGGCCTCTACACAGGATGGGTGGGAGAAAGCAACGCTCACATCAAGAGCATTTTCAGTTTTTTTCAGTTGCAGAATTGGGGGAGCAAGTTCCACTGGAAACGATTGGACAGATGTTAGGGCAATATTGAGAGAGACAGAGAGGAGTAAATACCCCCACCCCCAAATGCTTGGTTGTTGCCAGTGTGTTCTACATCTCACTGATGGAATAATACACATCATTCTGCTTTATCTGTCGTTCTGCAATGCTTTCTGAATGATACCACATTACTACTGTCCGGTATAGCACTCTTGAGCTATAGAGCAACAAAACTGGGACATTTGTGGTATAAAAAGTTACAGGATTTCAGCAGGAAGCTGCAGGGCATGTGCTGACTGGAAACGAAGGCAATATGGTTGCTCTGAAACTTTTGCAGGTACAAGTAGTATTTGGAAGAGAGAATGCATATAGACACCTCAATGCCACCCTGAGCACAAATCATCATGAGTGCACAATTTTAATAATATGTCTGGAAGTGTCCTGAAATTCCTGCTCATTTATGGGCCTGTCAGGTGAGCTACCTGGGCCTTTCTAAACCACAGCATTTGCTCAATCTCAACTTCCCCAACGTGGTGCCCTCCAGATATTTTGGACACAGTTCCGTGTCTTTCTGCTTCACTGCCAATGAGTGCTAGGTTGGGGAAGGTTAATCCCATCAGGTAAGTTATGTACTGAGTTGAACAGGATCCAAAAGGCAGCAGTCTGATTGGTCCTAGAACAATGCAGCAGTATGATTGGTCCGCAGGAGCCACCCAATCCAGCTCCAGGTGGAAGTGAATCCACAACCTGATTGGCCCACGGGAGAATCCCGGAATTAGCCAATCACGTGTGGCCCATTGTGTAAATAATGTATATAAAGCAGATATTTTGGGGGAACTTTCATTCCTCACTACGAGCTGAATAAAGAGCATGAAATCCACACTCGACTCTGAGTATATTTCAAGGTATTAGTGTTTTATCCCTATCTGCCAGGCTGTCTGGAGAGAAAGGAACCTCTGGCCTTATAAGAAGTTCCCCTCCTCTCTTTCACTTATTAGGTCTTCTGGGACAGAATTGTGAGCAGAACCTTCCATTTCACAAAATAACAATTGGCAGCATTAGTACAACCGCCCTCTGCACCTTGATCTCAGGGTCCTACCAGCCATACCTTGAACAGTGTAGTCAATATTATTCAGTTCCACCCATTTGGAAGAGGCCATCCCAGAGTTATTCTTCATCTGAGCTTTCACATGGACTGAGTATCTGTTGTCCAGTTCTGGAGACATGCAAGTTATGTTGCAGACTGTTTCAGAGATGTCCCTACAGGGTAAGAAGTCGTCCCATTGAAGTCCGTAAGGCTCCCTGCAGGAAGAAGCCACAGCGGTGGCAGGTTAGTATTCAGATTCACATGAGGATGTGACGATTTCAATTCTGAAGAACAGTCAGCAGCCAATTGTTGCCAGGGGTGGAGATTAGATGGGGCTTTGCCAATACTCAGTCCCTAAAGAATCGTCTTTGTTTTTAAATGACAAGCTCAACAAAATATCTGAGAAAGTGTACCATTCTTTATAGACGTATGATTTAGAAGAGCTGTCACGAAACAAAATAACCTTGCCTGCATAGCAATTTTTTTACAGAATATAAATATGGTTTATATGCAATATAAACATACATATACATACACATATAGGCCACATTCACACTATATATTTAAAGGACTATGTTGTCATTTTAAACAGCCATGGCTGCCCCCAAAGAATTCTGGGAAGTGCAGTTTGTGAAGGTGCTGAGAGTTCTTAGAAGACCTCTGTTTCCCCTCACAGAATTACAGTTCCCAGAGTTCCCTGTGAAGAGGGATTGATTGTACCGAGAACTGTCGCTCTGTGAGGGGAATAGGGCCCCCCTAACCACTCTCAACACTCTTAACAAACTACAGCCCCCATAATTCATTGAGGGAAGCCATGACTGTTTAAAGTGGTACAACAGTGCTTTAAATGTATGGTGTGAATATGGCCATACTTTTTTCCTGTTTTGTTTAATGTGTGCATGTAACTATGCCCTTCACCCCAGAAATATATTGTCAAAGGATAAAAATGGAATGCCCAACCCAATAGCACTGTAAATTTCCAAACCAGTCTGAGCCTGACCTATGGACTAGGCCGTTCTGACAAGCGACTGGTGTTACACAACGTATTCAAGTCAAAGGCCACTTCAGGCTGAAGCTATTTTTGCAGGTGGGCTTCCATTGCAAAACACCAAATACAAGTCATGCAATTAATGAGTATTTGGCGTTCTTGGACAAAACACACACACACACACACACACACACACTTACTGCAGTAAGGAAAGTGATGGGGAAATGCTCTGGAAAGTGTGGGGTGACAATTACTTCATGTGACATTGGATAAGCTCCCTGCAATGAACACTTAATAAATGGTGGGCATGACAGCACCTCCCTGTAAACTTTGTGCAAACAAATCAGGTGTGAATGCTCAATAAACAGGTCATCTGGGAGACTGTCCTCCCCCCATTTTCTCTGAGAGGTGTGTGAACCTAGCTCATCCTGCACAAACTAGAAGATGATTTTTTTAATTGGGAGACATAAACACACCCACTGCCTCCAATTTCTTATGTGCTAGTAATATCCCAGAAAAATCAAGTGGAAATTATAGTCCAGCCTTTCCAAATCTGATGTCACTCAGATGTTTTGAACTACAACTCCCAGCAGCCACAGCTGCCAGCAAGTTGGTGGGAATTGTAGTCCAAAACATCTGGAGGGCTACCAAACTGGGGGAAGGTTGTTCTAGCCATTGCTCTTTTCTTTGATGCTCACATCCATTGAACAGTGTAGGTTACTCCAGGAAGGTCATCAGCAGCTGGCAGCCATGTCAAGAACAGATGGAAATCCTTCGACACGAGCGTCAGATTTTGAGGAGGTGATAGTAGGAATTCTTGGCCTGTTGGAAAGGAAGACTTCCTTAAGTGTCCTGGGGTTCATTTCGTCTTCACAAGGCTAGCCCAAGACTTTTCCTTGCTCAGGCAGAAGATCCAAAGCACAACCACCCTACTATTAATTCAGATAAGGCAAAGCCCACAGGGAACATCTGTGAGGAAACCTCATAATCTGGATGAGAATCCCACCCTTTGGGCCTCATTTATTCATTACCTGAGTTGGTAGTATTCTTATTAATATGAATTAGTTGCATTCTTGCATTCAAGTGCCTCAAAGCAAATCACACGGTTAAAAAAAAGAACATAACAAAAACATTAAAATCAATTTAAAAACAGCAATAAACAAAAATTAAAACACTCCCCCAATAACCTATTTAAAAGAATCTTTCCTACCACCTCACTGAAATGCATTTCAAGCGTGGACAAAGGCTGGAACTGTGGAGAATCTTTAGTACATATGATATGGGCCTGCCTAATGGTTACCCCTCTCTGGTCCGAGGTCCTCACACTTGTTAATCTAATTCTAGAGAAATATTTGACATAAGTGGATGTTGAACTGTATCTCAGTGTGACAGGACCTCACTGAGGGGCAGTGAAACTGGATTCTGTGGGTGCTGACGCTGCAGTACAGTGGTACCTCTGGTTACGAACTTAATTCATTCCGGAGGTCCGCTCTTAACATGAAACTGTTCTTATCCTGAGGTGCGCTTTCGCTAATGGGGCCTCCCACTGCCGCTGTGCCACTGGCGGGCGACTTCCGCTCGCATCCCAGGGCAAAGTTCGCTACCAGGAGCATCTACTTCTGGGTTAGTGGAGCTCGTTACCCGAAGCGTTCATAAAGGGTACGATATGTAACCCGAGGTTCCACTGTATTGGGAAGAACGCCTCTTACCCCCAATTGTACAGCCATCAAATGTTCTGTTAACATTGGCAGCGTACAAGCGGGCAGGTTTTCACAGGCGGCGGCAGGACAAGAAGTTCTCTGACATTTGGCCTGTGTATAAAGGCTTATTTGCCTGAACTGGAGTTGAGCAACGGGCTTCTTCATCTAAGGTGGTTTGTTGAATTTGGGGGCTAGAGCAATAACCCTTGGCTTTCCCTTGTGTGTCTCTGCGAATGCGTGTGGATCAATGGATGGTACACACGAGTGCCTGTCTTTTGATACTGATGCAGTGACTCTCCTCTGTTCCATAAATGTGTCATTTTGGTACTGAATAAAAACTATAAACAATAATGATTTTTAAAGTGCTGCAGGGGAGAGAAAGGATGGTCACAACAAAGACAACCGACCTGTGCAAACCTGTGTCTTCTCAGCACAGTGAAGCCTGTTTCTGGGTGAGGCAATAAATCTATACTTGGGCTAAACTGCCTCAGACTGCAGGGTGGCAGAGCAGAGGCAAGTGTCATGTGACTGAATGCTCCTCCATTAAAAAAAAAAACAGTTGGGGAAAGGTTGTAGCTCAGTGGTAGATCATCTACTTTGCAATCAGAAGGTCTCTGGTTCACCTCCTGGCATCTTCAGGTAGAGTTGGGAGATAGACTCCCTGTCTGAAACTCTGGAGAGTGGCTGCCTGTCAGTGTGGGCAATATGGAGCTAGGATTCAGGATAAGGCAACTTCCCCCATTCTCTGAGCACTTTCACACAAATATGCCCTTCCGCACAATTTGTCCTCACAACAACTCTGTGAGGGAGAGGGATTGGCCCAAGGGCTGCTAACCACTATCTATTTCAAGACTTTCCGTAATGATGCCCAGGGAATGTGTCATGGTTACATATGCATACATAGTGATGGCTTCTTAGAGAATGATCCCAAGCTATGAACTCCTGCAATACAACAATTTTGCCTTTTTAAAGGGGAAATGTGATTGCAGTTGCAATTATCAAAAATGGGAGCACTATAGACACCCATTAAAAGGTAAAGGGACCCCTGACCATTAGGTCCAGTTGTGGCCGACTCTGGGGTTGCGGCGCTCATCTCGCTTTATTGACTGAGGGAGCTGGCGTACAGCTTCCGGGTCATGTGGCCAGCATGGTGAAACCAGAGCAGCTCACGGAAACACCGTTTACCTTCCCGCCGGAGAGGTACCTATTTATCTACTTGCACTTTAACGTGCTTTCGAATTGCTAGGTGCACAGGAGCGGGGACCAAACAACAGGAGCTCACCCCATCGTGGGGATTCGAACCGCGACCTTCTGATTGGCAAACCCTAGGCTCTTTGGTTTAACCCACAGCGCCACCCGCGTCCCATAGACTCCCATTATACAGCTGCAAATAAAACGCTTTTAAGGGGACGACAGAGGACGAGATGGTTGGACAGTGTTGTCGAAGCTACCAGCATGAGTCTGACCAAACTGTGGGCGGCAGTGGAAGACAGGAGTGCCTGGCGTGTTCTGGTCCATGGGGTCACAAAGAGTCGGACACGACTAAACAACTAAACAACAACAAAGTGTGCTTTAAGTGCACTAGATGGTGATGGTGAACCTTACGGAAAATTCAAAGTATGTTTTTAAAAAAGCATTTTCAGAACGGTTTTTATATGTGTGTAGATTCCACCTACTACGTCAATATCCATCTTTGGTCAGGTGTTTGTCTACCCCACAAAAACTGCTGCTGAGCAATTTGGATAAGGAAGTGGGGGAGAATACAAACTTATTCGCAAAACAATATTTTACTAAACTTCCCTATAGGGCAAATATATGTAATTGGAAAGTGCCCAAACCACCCAGCAGGAAATGATAGTCTAGTATACATAAAAAAGGGAAGTAAAGATTATGCAAAAATGATCAGATCAAAAGAGAGACGGTGGACCAATCTTGCACAGCTGCCTGGCATTATCCCATTTCATATGTTGAAACACCCAGTTGATAACTTTAGGGCCATATCTGGAATTCTGTGGCTGAAATTCTTTTGGGAAAGTATCTGCGGGGTGTCTGTGATTTGGACAGGAGCACTGCAAAGAGGTGAGAGTCCACTTCCGCACCCAAATGCTGAAAACTCACTTTAAAAAAACGAGTGCCTATTTACCTGTTAGGGAAAGTCCATAGGGGCCTGTAAGTTTCCCTTAACGGGGTGTGTAGCAGCCAGAGTTAGTATGTCCCATTTCAGTGCACCACCGCCACCAAAGCATCCCCTCCCTGGGTTACGTAGTGACACAAAGCAGCAACGGTGACAGCAGGTACTGACAAGATCTTGCGATCACCAATGCTGTGGCATTTGTTAAAGGGGCTGAGAGTTGTTGGGTGACTCCTATTTTCTTCAGAGAGCTACAATTCCTACAGTTCCCCAGGAAGAAGGATTGGTTGTTAACCATCCTGGAATAGGCCAACATGGTGAATAGGAGCAACCAACGTGTTGCCCTCTATTTATTGCTTGGAATACAACTCCCATCATCCCAGGTCATAGGCCATGCTGGCAGGGGTTGATGGGAGTTGGAGTCTGACAACATATTGAGGTCACCACATTTGAATAGGCTAGGGGTACCAGATGTCCCCATTTCCCGGGGACAGACCCCTGATTTGCAAATCTGTCCCAGGACACATTCCATCGCTGGATTTCATTAAACGTCCCAGGGAAATGTGACATCCTGGTCTCCTGGAGGAATATGCAGCTGGAGGGGTGGGAAGACAGTTTTTGCGCAGGCAGAGGCAGAGGTGGGGGGGGGGATCAAAGAGTGCGAAAGAAGGGCTTTGTACCTTGCCCAGCAGAGAAATTGTGTGCCTTGCATCCCTCCTGGGCAACGGCGCGCTACCTGCCCGTGACTCCTGAGCCTCCCCCGATCTCCTACCCCCTATTTTTTGTGAGGTTATGGGTGGGCGGCCATTGCCCAGGAGGGGTGCAAGGTGCGCAGTTTCTCTGCTGGGCGAGGTGCAAAGCTCTTTTGCACCCTGTGAGACTCTCAAAATGAAGGGGGAAGGGGGCAGGTGATCGGGGGAGGCTCAGGAGTCACGGGCGGGCGGTGTGCAGTTGCCCAGGAGGGGTGCGAGGGGGGTAGTTTCTCCGCTGGGCAAGGCACGGAGGGGTGAGATGACTTCAATCCCCTCGGCCAACTGGAGCGGCGGTGGAGTTGGTGCAGAGCCGGGCAGCTGAGCGTGAGAGAGAGCATGAATGAAAGCGTGTCCCTGATGGCCAGGAACTGCAGAAGTCAAATTGGATCAGGGAAGCATTATGTTCTTTTAAGTTGAGGCTGCTTGAGTTGAGGTACCTCCATTGCAGGGGGTTGGCCTAGCTGCCCCTCAGAGGTCCTTTCCAAATCTGTGATCATCCCACGGTCGTACAGTGGTACCTCGGGTTAAGTACTTAATTCGTTCCGGAGGTCCGTACTTAACCTGAAACTGTTCTTAACCTGAGCTACCACTTTTGTTAATGGGGCCTCCTGCTGCTGCCGCGCCGCCGGAGCGCGATTTCTGTTCTCATACTGAAGCAAAGTTCTTAACCTGAGGTACTGTTTCTGGGTTAGCGGAGTCTGTAGCCTGAAGCGTATGTAACCTGAAGCATATGTAACCCGAGGTACCACTGTATTCTCAAACTCTGCTTCCAACTCCACCCCCCAGGTTTCTCTCCTCTTCCGGACTTCTCAAGACAGCAAAACAGCTGATGTATAGATGTAATTAGGGATAATAAAGCTAATAATAATAATAATAATAATAATAATAATAATAATAATAAAGTGTCCCCGGATTCATTGAAAAAAATCTGGTAACCATAGAATAGGCCCCTGCAGAGGGTTCCTTCCACCGTGCAGAAGCTCAAAGCATTCAACGCTGCATATGGCAGCCCTCACAGCCCTGCTGCCCTTCCAATGCTTCCGACTGAAACTCCCATCGGCCCCAGCCAGCGGGTGAGAAAAAGGAAATCTTTTTACATCCCATTTTTAGCCAGACATTCATTCCCACATCTCCTTTCGCCCTGCTGCCTTTTTCCATCTGAGTGTACTCCTTCCACACTGATAGACCGACAAGCTTGTTCCTTGCCATAAATCGTCACTCCCTGTCAAATCCGGCCAGCAGCAGAGAGACTTTGAGAAAGTGAACCCAACAGCAGGCTCTCCTTTTTAGACTTTGCACCCTTTGGTGGATAACCCAGCAAACGTATGAGTAGAAACGAAAGAGCCAGAGGGAATTTGGGCTTACCGACTGTCCCTGAAGCCTGTCCGAAGGAAGCCAGCACCACAAGACAACAGACCCCCAGAAGAGACATCCTGGAAAGGAGCGCAGCAGCTCATGTTTGGGCCAGGAACTTCTGTTTCTTACTTTCACTTTGAGGTTTCCTGGCAGGAAACAGCACCTGTGGCACACGTGCCAAAGCACAGCAGCCCCCTAGAGGACAGGAAGCACATTTACTTGCTGAATCTCCTGGATGTACATAAAAAGGCACCTTTGGCTGTGGTACTTAAGAGCCTGCTGCACTAGCCATCCCTGAAGTGTCTCTCTATCCCAACCCCTGCAGGCTTATTCGCTTGCTGCTGTTGGTGTTGTTGTTCATGACATTTATATCCTGCCCTTCCTCCAAAGGATCCCAGGGCAGCAAACACATCAAGACTAAAACTGCAACTCAGACTTCTAAAAACAGTTTGGAACTCCTAAAAGCAACCAGGATCCCCAAGGATGTGCAGTACGCAGTGTTGGATTTACGTATAAGCTAAACAAACTATAGCTTAGGGCCCCACTCTCTTGGGAGGCCCCTAAAAATTTAAAGGAAAAAACACTGGATGTACATTTCCAAAATATAAGATAAAAACCGAATAAAATAAAACCTACATACAGCAACAGTGTAGGCTCCTGTGATGTAAGTAATGGGCCCCGCCTGCTAGCCTGCTCCCTAAAATATCGCTGGTTTGCTCATTTCTACAGCAATTACTTTGATAAAATACATATTTTGTTATGTGCAAATGGCATTAGATTCCTATTAGGTCCATAAATTACCATATAGCATATATTCAACACAAAAAACCAGTGACAATTTGTTGTTGACACAGGTCAGCTGGACACATAAAGGGCCCCATTACCTTCAGCAGCTTAGGGCCTCACCAAACCTAAATCCGGCCCTGGTTGTACGGGGAGCTGACTTCTGGCACCAGACCAACTCTGCGTTACAAAGATGTCTGCAAACGTGATATGAACCCTGCCTTGTGGGAATCTCTTGCAGACGACTGCAGTGCCTGGAGACAGGCAGTCGAGTCGAGTATCCATAGCAGTGGCCAGAGGAGAAATGACCACTGGGGAGGAGCACAGAGAGAAGAAACGCCAGGGTGCATCTGCAGCAGCGCAAACAGATGCCTTCATCTGCCCCAGCTGCAGCAAAGCATGTATCTCTCACGTTGGTCTGTACAGCCACAGCAGGCGCTGCAACTGTCCAACAGCTTGACACAAAGGTGCACTCCTCCATTGACTCCCAAGACATACGGATGTCAACACCTCTAAAAATTAGTAATTCAAGGTGGCCAGAGATAGATCTTTCTGCCATCAAATGCCCGGGTAATTTTTTTTCACAATCCCATCAACGTCTTCAATAAACTGTATCTCAACAATTGCTCTCTTTAGTGCTCCTCCTCCTTGTGGTGGAATGTGTGAATTTCCCCAAACATTCCCTTTGGCCACTAGCCAGAGACAGCTGCAAAGGTCACTGTTATGTACTGAGTTGAATAGGATCCAAACTGTAGCAGTCTGATTGGTCCTAGAACAATAGGATCCAAAAGGCAGCAGTCTGATTGGTCCTAGAACAATAGGATTCAGAATGCAGCAGTCTGATTGGTCCTAGAACAATGCAGCAGTATGATTGGTTGGCAGGAACCACCCAATCCTGCTCCAGATAGAAGTGAATCCACAACCTGATTGGCTTACAGTAGAATTCCAGAATTAGCCAATCATGTGCAGCCCATTGTGTAAATAATGTATATAAAGCAGATACTGTGAGGGGACATTTATTCATTCCTCCTCACCACTATGAGCTGAATAAAGAGCATGAAATCACTTTGCGACTCTGAGTATATTTCACTGGCGACGAGGATGGGATCCCGCTGAGCTGACTGCCACACACAGCACCGCAGCACCGCCAACTGCCGCACCGCTGCCTCGCACCGTGTATCCAGGCTTCAGCTCCGGGGCACAAGGAACTCAGAATGGCAGCCAACAGCAGCTTCTCGCCATTCAACCCAGCATCTGGAGACTGGGAAGCGTACGCCTCCCGTTTCACCTTCCTCCTAGAAGCCAAAGGGGTCACCGACGAAGAAGACGCCAAGAAGAGGGCGATATTCTTCAGCGTCTGCGGAGAGGAGACGTTTGAAATCGCCCGGGCTCTCCTTGCGCCTGAAGACGTCGCTACTGTTCCATACAAAACAATAATGGAACAGCTGAAGGGGCACTTTTCGCCGCAGCCCTCAGTGGTGGCTCGTCGAAATGCCTTCTACGCAAAGCGGCAAGCCCCTGGGGAAACCATAACTGGGTTTGTGACCTCTCTCCGCCAAGCCGCCCGGTTCTGCAACTTCTCAGAGCTGGAGAACATGCTTCGTGACCGCCTCGTCGGTGGCCTGAAGGATGAGAAGCTGCAACGACGCCTCTACGCTAAGAAGGACCTAACGTTCCAGGTCGCTCTGGAGGAGGCCCTGGCAACAGAAGCTGCCGAGAGGTCGACCCAAGAGGCACGGCCGAGCCTGCCATCCCAACCGAGGGTCCACCATGAAGACCTCACCGACGACTCAGGATCCGACAGGGAGGAGGTGCACCGAGTACAGCAGCGCACTCAAGCAGCGCACAGACCACAGCTGCCTCGACGAGAAGGAGGGAACTGCGCAAGCTGCGGGGAGAGTCACGAGAGGAGGACCTGCCGTTTCCGCAACGCAGAGTGCAGGCAGTGCAGAAAATCGGGACACATCGCCCGGGTGTGTCGGGCTCGGCCCACCCGACACCAGGCATCAGATGACCAATCCAAGAGCCCCAGGTTCCGGGGCCCAACGCACCAAGGCAACTCGACGGAGCTCACGGACTTCCAGGTATACCAGTTGCCCCACCCCAACGTAGAGAAAATTTATGTAGAGGTACAGATAGAGGGGGCCCCATGCCGCATGGAGCTTGACACGGGTTCAACTCTATCCATAATCTCGGCAAGGACCTTAAGGAAACTGTGTCCCACTGGGGGTCCCAAACTCAGGCCGGCCCCATTCACCCTCCGGGACTTCCAGAAACGTAAGGTCTCCACAATGGGGGTGGGGACCTTCAGGGTGCAATACCGAGGGCGGACGCGGCAACTGGACTTGCTTGTGGTCAAGGGCCCCTACATTAGCTTACTGGGATTGGCATGGTTTGGACCACTGGGGCTAGCTGTCACCGGGGTGAACCACACTAGCTTACAAGTGGACGTGGACGCCATATGCAAGGAATTTCCAGGGGTTTTCGATGGGAAATTGGGACAGTATACGGGCCCCCCCATTGCGCTACAGCTTGACCCCGCAGTACGACCGGTCAGGCTCAAGGCCCGCCGGGTCCCGTTCGCCTTGAAACCCCGTATAGACGAGGAATTGGACCGACTCGTAGAGCAAGGAGTGCTGGAGCCGGTGCCTAATGCTCCCTGGGAAACCCCAATCGTCACACCCGTCAAGCCTAATGGTTCGGTCCGCATCTGCGCAGACTACAAATGTACCATAAACAAGGCCCTCACGGCCCACGCATACCCAGTGCCAGTGGTCAGCCATGTCCTTGCCACCCTGGCTGGGTCGAAAATTTTTGGCAAGCTGGACTTGGCCCAAGCATATCAACAGCTGCCAGTAGATGAGGCCACAGCAGAGGCACAGACGATTGTGACGCACAGAGGAGCGTTCAGGGTAAAGCGGCTGCAATTCGGTGTCAGCGTGGCACCAGGCATATTCCAGAATATAATGGACTCTCTCCTTAAAGGGATTCCTGGCGTCACCCCCTTCTTCGATGATGTGTTGATTGCCGGCCCCACACCAGAGGAGTTTGAGGACCGCCTCCGCACCGTTCTGCACCGTTTCCAGACGGCGGGTCTCAAGGTGAAGCGGGAAAAATGTCTACTAGGAGTGCCTCAGGTGGACTTTCTGGGATTTATGGTGGACGCAGAAGGGGTCCACCCGACTGGGGACAAGGTACGGGCCATTTGTGATGCCCCAGCACCCAAGAGCAAGACTGAACTTCAGGCCTTCTTGGGACTATTGAACTTTTACCATTCCTTCCTTCCCCACAAGGCGGCGGTAGCGGAGCCCCTACACAGACTCCTGGACAAGCGGGCCCCTTGGGTGTGGGGCCAGCGCCAGGAGGCCGCATTCCAGGCAGTCAAGGACTTGCTTGTCTCAAACTCGGTCTTGGCACACTTCGACGAGAGGCTGCCGGTGGTGCTAGCATGCGACGCCTCACCCTATGGCATTGGAGCTGTCCTGGGGCACCAACTCCCGGATGGAAGAGAGGTACCGGTGGCGTACTTTTCCCAGACACTCAACACAACCGAGCGGAACTACTCGCAAATCGACAAGGAGGGTCTGGCAATCGTAAAGGGAGTAAAAAAATTCCATGATTTCTTGTACGGGCGGCCCTTCACCGTGGTGACTGACCACAAGCCGTTGCTTGGCTTGTTTGCCCCCGAAAAGCAGACCCCCCAAGTGCTGTCTCCTCGCGTCCTCAGGTGGTCAATTTTCCTTGCCAGCTACCAGTATGCACTGATTCACCGACCTGGGAAGGCGATGGGCCATGCGGACGCCCTCAGCAGGCTACCACTACCGGAAACAGGCCCTGACCCAGCACCTGCACAAGAGGTTATGAGCCTGGAGCTGCTTCCCGACCGCCCCATTCAGGCACAAGAAGTTGCACACCATTCCAAGAAAGATAGGGTCATCTCCCGGGTCCTGGACTGGGTGTGGAGGGGATGGCCCAGCAGCAGCCCCGGGCCAGAATTCGCCGGCTACACAACCCGCAAACATGAACTGTCGGCCCACAAGGGGTGCCTGTTATGGGGAAGCAGAGTCGTTGTTCCCCAGCCCCTCTGCAAAAGGGTCCTCACAGCCCTACACGAGACACATCCAGGGGTAGTAAGAATGAAGGCCCTTGCCAGGAGTTATGTGTGGTGGCCGGGGATCGATGGAGAGATAGAGGCCTGGGTCAAACACTGCCAGGCCTGCCAAGAATCCCGCCCAGATCCCCCAAGGGCCCCAGTCCAGTCCTGGGAGTCCGCCCGAGCACCATGGTCACGCCTGCATGTGGATTTCGCTGGCCCCTTTCAGGGGAAAACATTCTTCATAGTGGTGGACTCCTACACCAAATGGCTGGAAGTCGCACTGGTACCGTCCACTTCCACGTCCGCAGCCATCCGGGTACTACGCAGGCTGTTTGCAACCCACGGGCTCCCTGACACTCTCGTCTCAGACAACGGGACTGCATTTACGTCAGGAGAATTCCAAACCTTCACAGCGCAGAACGCCATCCGCCACATCCGTTCGGCGCCGTTCCACCCTGCCACCAATGGCCAAGCAGAACGCATGGTGCGGACCACCAAGGACACCCTTCGCCGCATGACGCAAGGGGACTGGGAGTACCGCCTTGCCACATTCCTTCTAGCACAGCACAGCACCCCCAGCTCAACGACTGGCCGGAGCCCCGCTGAACTACTAATGGGTCGGCGCCTTGCAATCAGATTGGACCGCCTTCACCCCGATAGAGCTCAGGATGAGGTAGTGGTGGGGGAAGGCAGGAACCCCCGGACCTTCGAGGCCCAGGACCCAGTGTACGCAAAGAATTTTGGGGCAGGCCCAGCATGGGTACCCGCCACAATCACCAGGGTCACTGGCCCCGTGTCGTACGAGGTGCTAACGGATGGGGGGCAATGCTGGCGCCGCCACTGCGACCAGATACGGCGACGATTCCCGGGAGAAAACCAGGAGGAGGACAGGTCAGAGGAGTCCCAAGGGAACAGCGGGGCAGTGAGGCCCATAGAGCAGGAGGGGCCAGCAGGAGAGGCAGAATCAGTAAATACAGAGAGGACCCGGGAGGCCGAAAGGACACCGGAACCAGAACCACGACTGAGCGAGCCGGTTGCACCAGACCAAACAGCCGCATCACAGCCAGCATCCTTGGAACACGAGCCAGAACCCGGAGCCCGGACCAGGGAACACCCCAGGCCACAACGCACACGTAGGCCGCCGGCATACCTTGAGGACTATGAATGCGACCTCCCGGGCAGGACTGGAACTTAGAGGGGAGGGGTGTTATGTACTGAGTTGAATAGGATCCAAACTGTAGCAGTCTGATTGGTCCTAGAACAATAGGATCCAAAAGGCAGCAGTCTGATTGGTCCTAGAACAATAGGATTCAGAATGCAGCAGTCTGATTGGTCCTAGAACAATGCAGCAGTATGATTGGTTGGCAGGAACCACCCAATCCTGCTCCAGATAGAAGTGAATCCACAACCTGATTGGCTTACAGTAGAATTCCAGAATTAGCCAATCATGTGCAGCCCATTGTGTAAATAATGTATATAAAGCAGATACTGTGAGGGGACATTTATTCATTCCTCCTCACCACTATGAGCTGAATAAAGAGCATGAAATCACTTTGCGACTCTGAGTATATTTCAGTCACCATCCACGTAAAACACTCTTATACCACTTTAGCAGTTATGGGGCCTAGAGGTGGGGGAGAAATTCTATGCAGTTCTCATTTTAAAGGAGGATCCATCCAATCTGTAGTTTTCCAAAACAATATGTGAACCAAAACACAGCCATCCTTCCAAAGTCACACTTATCCAAATTTTGTGATGCTGTTCTCTACCCGATGTTTACAAAAATGCATATATTAGGGGGTAGAGTATATAAAAATGAGTATTTTTTTAAATGAAAATGTGTTATTTAACAAAATTTATATGCTGCTTGACTGTAACACATCCTCTAAGCAGTTTTCAATAAATATTTAAACCCATGTGTGTTAAATTGTGATTTAAATGTATGCTGCAGATGTGACCAGAGATAAATTCCCCCCACAAACGCACACACAATTTGTTTCAACTTGGATATGAACATATTACTTATTTACAAAAGTATTTGTCTACTGCTCTGCCATTTTTTTAAAAAACAACAACAACAAAGCAGTTTGCAGCAATAAAAACTTAAAACCACAAAATGAAAAAAAGGAGTGAGTTAAAAACCTATAGCAATGTGTTGCCTGCCCCCTTCTCAAATACTAGAAACCTCCCCAGGGTTATGTGTTCAAGCTGGGAGTGGCAGCCTTGAATCCCTGCCAGGTTTCATCCACCGTTGCTTGAACATCTGGAATGAAGGTGCCACCAGAGTCCCCTTTGCGCAAACAGTAGCAAGTGAAAATGAAATGAGGCCGGTTGGTTTGTCGACTTTGCACATTCCTTTATCAAACCAGACTGCAACACCCCAGGTGCTAGGAGGGCAGAGCCCAAATGACGTGGGGATCTGGGAGCTGCCTGCTTCGCTGAACAAGCAGAGGAATCGGGGGCCGGGCCAAAGCAATGGACTTTTAACCTTTCCTACTGTTGAATGTGTACAAGTATATTTTAATTGCACTTTATGGAAAACAGACCAGATCAGGGTAGCCAACGCAGTTGACACCGACCACCACAGGGTTCATGGGACTAGGCAGGGGGTGAATAAAAACCTAGGGGTTGAAAGGGGGTTGAGAAGGGCCTAAGGATGGAAAAGAAGATTGCATGGTATCGTGTGAAAAATTTAATTAGGTACTCTGAGACTTAGAAATAAGGGACAGGGGCATGTACAGAGTGCACCTCCCTTGCCAGTGAGGAGCTTCTGTGTGGTGTTATTAATTTCACTTGATTTACATCCTTACTTTTTACATGTGATTATTCCTAGTAATAGGGATTGATGATGAATAAATGTTGATTATATATTGCTCTTTCTTGACTATTTTATTTACATTCCTGAGAATTCGGGTTGGGATCAATGACAACGTTGTAAGCCAGGGGCGGCCCGTCTTGTTTTTGCCACCTGAGGTGAAATGGGAATGAAATGGGAATGTGCCGCCCCATGCCTCTGCTGTGCTGTGCCCTCCTACTTCCTCTGCTTCCGGAATTGCCCCCCCCCTCACCAAAATCAATGAGAGCCAGGGAATTCCCCAAAATGTTCTCACTTGCCAGAACACAGCCCTTTTGCTGGCAAGAGGGTGGCAGAAAAGATGGCGCAAGCAGGAGACCACCTCTTGCAATTCTGCTACCTGAGGCAGATGCTTCACCCTGCCTCATGGGTGGGCCAGCTCTGTTTTAAGCTGAGAAATCGGGAAAGCCCAGAACTAGATGTGAATGAGATGCTTGCAGCCTTGTTCCTTTGTAATGTCACTGAGCTAAAACCTAGAAATTTGGTGCTGGAGTCCCTGAACATTTAGAGAAGGCTTTACCTTGCTGCTGTGTTTCAGACTTCATGCGTGTTATGTACTGAGTTGAATAGGATCCAAAATGCAGCAGTCTGATTGGTCCTAGAACAATAGGATTCAGAATGCAGCAGTCTGATTGGTCCTAGAACAATGCAGCAGTATGATTGGTCCTCAGGAGCCACCCAATCCAGCCCCAGGTGGAAGTGAATCCACAACCTGATTGGCCTACAGGAGAATCCAGGAATTAGCCAATCACGCGCAGCCCATTGTGTAAATAATGTATATAAAGCAGATATTGTGGGGGAACTTCGATTCCTCCTCACCACTGTGAGCTGAATAAAGAGCATGAAATCCACTCTCAACTCCGAGTATATTTCAATGCGCCTGTTCCACAGAAACACCAGCTGGCTTCAACCCGGTACGGCTCCCCTTTATCACATACAAAGCCCAACAAGACAATGACAAAAATCCACCAACAGCCTACGAATCAATATGGCTAACCTGATCCAAAACACCCACCCACCCCCCTCACACATGAAAACGAAGACCACCACAGCCAACCACAAATGAGGCCAACCCCAACCTCTCTCACCACCAAAGAAACACAAGTGAACAGTAGAGAACCTGCGCAAGCAACACTGACACAAAACCCCACATATATTAAGTAAAATAGAAACATCACCACCTGACCTCACCCCCACTCATCTTCCCCCCTTTTCTTCCTAATGTCTCAACAAATGAAACCGATTTGTAAAAAAAAAAAAAAAAAAAATTACATGGGGGGAAAAAATATGAGAGAGACATTGCACATACCTTTGTAAATCAAGAAAATCTTTAATAAAAATACAGTGGTACTTCTGGTTACGTACTTAATGCGTTCCGGAGGTCCATACTTAACCTGAAACTGTTCTTAACCTGAAGCACCACTTTAGCTAATGGGGCCTCCTGCTGCCGCCATGCCACCACTGGGCGATTTCTGTTCTCATTCTGAAGCAAAGTTCTTAACCTGAAGCACTATTTCTGGGTTAGCAGAGTCTGTAACCTGAAGCGTATGTAACCTGAAGCGTATGTAACCCGAGGTACCACTGTATATTAAAAAAAAGAAGAAAAGAAACACCAGCTGGCTGGATAGGCATTTGGGCAGCTACAGACTCTTGTGGTTTTCTCCTACCTGCCTTCTATTGAGCCAAACCACTGGCTCATCTTGCTCCATATTGTCTACACTGACTGGCAGGTGCTCTCCCAGGATTCAGACAGGGGTCATTCCCAGCCTTACCTGGGTGTCCCACTGGGGACTGAACCGGGGACCTTCTGCATGCAAAACTACAGACCCATCTCCATGCCCTCGTATCATTCGGGCTCTGGCCTGGGATGGGTAATTTGGCAGCTCATCTCTCAACCTGTTAAAACAAACAAATACGGATAAGTTCTGGAAAGAGCTGCAGCAGCTGCAGGGAGAGAAAGGTGTCTTAGCAACCTCAGAGGCATCAGCCAATCATCATTGTATACAGCTAGTTTCTGTTGTTGCAAACCCCACCCAGCTTTTGACCCTGGAGAGAAATGCACCTGATCTCGTTTTTTGACAGAATTACAAGCCTGGTAGATGAAGGGAACGCAGTGGATGTAGCTTACCTTGATTTCAGCAAGGCATTTGACAAGGTGCCCCATGATATTCTTGTAAAGAAGCTGGTAAAATGCGGTCTTGACTATGCTACCACTCAGTGGATTTGTAACTGGCTGACTGACCGAACCCAAAGGGTGCTCATCAATGGTTCCTCTTCATCCTGGAGAAGAGTGACTAGTGGGGTGCCACAGGGTGCTGTCTTGGGCCTGGTCTTATTCAACATCTTTATCAACGACTTGGATGATGGACTCAAGGGCATCCTGATCAAATTTGCAGATGACACCAAACTGGGAGGGGTGGCTAACACCCCAGAGGACAGGATCACACTTCAAAACGACCTTGACAGATTAGAGAACTGGGCCAAAACAAACAAGATGAATTTTAACAGGGAGAAATATAAAGTATTGCACTTGGGCAAAAAAGATGAGAGGCACAAATACAAGATGGGTGACACCTGGCTTGAGAGCAGTACATGTGAAAAGGATCTAGGAGTCTTGGTTGACCACAAACTTGACATGAGCCAACAGTGTGACGCGGCAGCTAAAAAAGCCAATGCAATTATGGGCTGCATCAATAGGAGTATAGCATCTAGATCAAGGGAAGTAATAGTCCCACTGTATTCTGCTCTGGTCAGACCTCACCTGGAGTATTGTGTCCAGTTCTGGGCACCACAGTTCAAGAAGGGCACTGACAAACTGGAACGTGTCCAGAGGAGGGCAACCAAAATGGTCAAAGGCCTGGAAACGATGCCTTATGAGGAACGGCTAAGGGAGCTGGGCATGTTTAGCCTGGAGAAGAGGAGGTTAAGGGGTGATATGATAGCCATGTTCAAATATATAAAAGGATGTCACATAGAGGAGGGAGAAAGGTTGTTTTCTGCTGCTCCAGAGAAGCGGACACGGAGCAATGGATCCAAACTACAAGAAAGAAGATTGCACCTAAACGTTAGGAGGAACTTCCTGACAGTGAGAGCTGTCAGGAAGAATTTGCTGCCAAGGAGTGTGGTGGAGTCTCCTTCTTTGGAGGTCTTTAAGCAGAGGCTTGACAACCATATGTCAGGAGTGCTCTGATGGTGTTTCCTGCTTGGCAGGGGGTTGGACTCAATGGCCCTTGTGGTCTCTTCCAACTCTATGATTCTATGATTCTAAGTTGTGGGTGAACATATCCGACTACACAGCGATTCTTCAAACAGCTCTTGTTTATTCACAGGCTAGAATAGAACTGAACTGAAGGGTTCAGCCAGCCTGCTTATATAGAGCTCCACTAGAACGCAACAGTAACCATTTTCTGTAACTATCCAATCACTGAACGTCACTTTCAACCCCTTATTTGCATATGTGGACCTGAGTGAAAACTATCTACAGTATCCCCCTGCTGGCCCAGGGTGAGAACTTCAGTACATAACAGCATGCTTACGCTGATTGAAGGGAAGACACACTTTCAAAGCAGGCTGCATACACACCATACATTTAATGCATGTTTGAAGCCTGTTGACGTCCCCCAGAGGATCCTGGGAATGTGGTTTCCCCTTCAGAGAGCTGCAGTTCACAGAACACTACAGTGCTCAGGACATGTGTGTGTCTGCAGCCTCCTGATGGGAAAGGGTCATAGCTCAGTGGAAGAGCATCTGCTTTGCATGCCGAATGAAACATACTCAAGAGTCGAGTGTGAATTTCATGCTCTTTACTCAGCTCATAGTAGCAATGAATGAAACTTTCCCCAAAACGTCTTGCTATATATATATTATTTACACAATGGGCCCCAAATGATTGGCTAATTCCGGGCTGCTCCTGGAGGCCAATCAGGTTGCGGATTCGCCTCCTCCAGAAGCCTGATTGGCTGCTCCTGAAGGCCAATCAGGTTGCTGATTCACTTCATCCAGGAGCTTGATTGGCTGCTCCTGTAGGCCAATCAGGTCACTGATTCACTTCCACCTGGAGCTGGATTGGGTGGCTCCTGCGGACCAATCAGACTGCTGCCTTCTGGATCTTATTGTTCTAGGATTCAGCTCCATACATAACACTGAAGGTCCCAGGTTCAATCCCCGACATCTCCAATTAGAGCTATGGCAGGGAATTTTGTGTGAAACCCTGGAGATCTGCTGCTAGATGGACTAATGGTCTGACTCGGTATAAGGCACGTTCCTATTGTTCTCCAATGACGTGGGCACCTTCATCATGTGTTTTGTTGGACAGCGCTCAAGGTCGAACCACTCAGTGACTCATTCAGAATGATAAACTGGGCCTATTTATTATGTGGGTGTGCCAGAGTCACAAATCCCTCAGTTCTAAAAACCAAACAAACCAGCTAAGACCTAAATTCCGTCCAATATTTTTAAAGTCATTATTCAGTTGATTGAACAATGCTTCATTCATTTGCTGGTTTTTAATTTATTAAATAATTTGAATCAGACAACCTTTAATCAGAATGCAATTAAGGGCGCTTCTGGGCCGTTGCTATTGTCGGATGAGATTCAGATTCAGCCACAGCTCGTCAAATCCAGGTTGTGCAATTAAACTGATTTGGAGCTGTTCTGCAAATAAACCCACTTCCCTCAAAAGCAGACTTTTGTGGGTATAATGAAAGTTATGAGGAAACACACTGGAAAGCGTGGGCCAGCAGTTGCTTTGAGGCAATGCTGTTTCATTTCTCCGCCAGCAAATCAGAGTGAAGGCTTATTAAATAGCCAACATCATCTCATCTCCCTAAAAAGAAATCCAGGTAAATGGTCAATAAGCAGGTCAACCAGAAGCACTTTAAGAATAAGCATCAAAGCATCTTTTTCTTTTACTTCTTTATTTTTTCTTTGTTCTTTTTTTCTTTTATCTGATATCTTATCTTTCATTTCACTCCTTTATTGTGAATAGCATTTTATAGAGGTATAAATACCGGTAACTGTAAATATGAAAAGAGACAAAGTATTCTCTAATTTTTTTCCTTGGTTATATGTATTTTCTTTTTCTTTTGTATTTTCTTTTGTTGTAAATATGTATGTTTTCTAATTTGATGCTTATTCTTTTTAATTTTATTTTTTATTAAGTACAAAGATTTTGAATGGATTCACTTCTCACTGGGCAGCTGGATGGAACAGAATAGAACCTGGGTATTTTTAACTCTGTACCTCTGTTAGTTAAATAACAAGAGATTTCCTTCCTTCCTTTCTCTTTGTTTAAAATGTAAATTTAAAAAACCAACTGAAGGATTCTGGAGTATTACTGAAAGGTGCAGAGATGGTTGATCTCTGTAGATGCTCCTTTAGTTTAATTGGAATAGGTCAGAGATTATGAAGCACAATTAAAGGATGCTAAAATGGTGTGTGTGGGGGAGAGAAAGAGAATTAATTTTTATCCACACTTTGGTACACTACCTCCGAATTTGTTTGAAGGGCGTCCCCTTCTCCTTGTGCCCTCCATCTTTCCCAACATCAGGGTCTTTTCCAGGGAGTCTTCTCTTCTCATGAGGTGGCCAAAGTATTGGAGTCTCAGCTTCAGGATCTGTCCTTCCAGTGAGCACTCAGGGCTGATTTCCTTAAGAATGGATAGGTTTGATCTTCTTACAGTCCATGGGACTCTCAAGAGTCTCCTCCAGCACCATAATTCAAAAGCATCAATTCTTCGGCGATCAGCCTTCTTTATGGTCCAGGTCTCACTTCCATACATCACTACTGGGAAAACCATAGCTTTAACTATATGGATCTTTGTTGGCAAGGTGATGTCTCTGCTTTTTAAGATGCTGTCTAGATTTGTCATTGCTTTTCTCCCAAGAAGCAGGCGTCTTTTAATTTCGTGGCTGCTGTCACCACCTGCAGTGATCATGGAGCCCAAGAAAGTAAAATCTCTAACTGCCTCCATTTCTTCCCCTTCTATTTGCCAGGAGGTGATGGGCCTAGTGGCCATGATCTTCGTTTTTTTTGATGTTGAGCTTCAGACCATATTTTGCGCTCTCCTCTTTCACCCTCATTAAAAGGTTCTTTAATTCCTCCTCACTTTCTGCCATCAAGGTTGTGTCATCTGCATATCTGAGGTTGTTGATATTTTTTCCGGCAATCTTAATTCTGGCTAGGGATTCATCCAGCCCAGCCTTTCGCATGATGAATTCTTATATAGTATATGTTATATTCATTCATTCATTCATTCTCTCTCTCTCTCTCTCTCTCTCTCTCTCTCTCTCTCTAATGTGGCATTGCAATGGAAAGCAACTGCCACTAGATGGCACTGCTTGCCACCTCAAATGCCATTTGGGCGCAATAAGGGAGAGAATGAAAACTACTTCAGCCTTGAAACATCTTTTAGAAACTTGGAATGTATGTAACCTTATTCTCTCCCAGGTCAGTCTCATAAGCAGCTTGGGTTTACATGTTATGGTACTCTTCACTGTTAATTCTCCCTATTTTATTTATTTATGTGGCCATATAGAGTCTCGAAAAGCACCAAACATACCAGCTTTAGAGTTCTCATAGCATTCCAATACACTATCTAAAGGTATGTTCACAATAGTGGCTTAAAATGCAGCAAGATCGTTCCCACTCACCCCGCTGCATTTCAAGCTATGTTTCCATGGTCTTGTTCATGTCAGAGAAGAGGCCAGGGATATCTTCACCCATGACCTTTTAGGTTTCCCTGTCCCTGAAACCGCCACCCCACAGGAATTCTTGTTCATCTGTCCTCTGCACGTGTGTCCTGATTTGCACATGCACAAATAGCTATCACAAACAAAATCTTAGAACTTTCTATACCGCAAATATTCTGGGGTTGTGGGGTTCTTTTCACCCTGCTTTTGTTGCATTATTCCCCCTCCGGATGGCAAGACTGTGGTAGCATTGCAGAACATCGCAGAACCGACTGAAGGAGACTAAAGCCACCACTAATACCATATTAGAACATGTTGCTGAATACCCACAAAATAAAACATGTCTGGGGTAGTGGGAGTCCCTCTCTTTATAAGTGCTTTTAATTTCTGAAGTCCTTTAAAATTGTATTGCTCTCATCCTCACAAAATCCCTGCAGTGTAGGTCATTATAATTCCCTTGTATCAATGGAGAAATGAAGCCAAGGCAGGCTGATGTGAACACAGTCCTCTTCTATGGGTGAGGTATTTTCTTTCTTTTTTCACGATGCAAAAGTGGCCACCCAACTCCTAAACATTTTAGCCAAAGGGTGGCTGACATCGCCTTCCAGGTGTTGCTAACTTCCGTGAGAAAAAAAGCTTTCTTAAAAGTTTTCCCGCCTGCTTCTGGTTTCTGTCTTTAGGGCCTGATGAGGCCAAGCCATTCCTCATTTCTCCAAAACTCTGAAACTGAGAGGCTGAAAATTCCTCAGCATTCTACAACTCCCATCAGCCAACACGGCCAGCGGTCAAGGCAGAAGGGAGCTGTAGTTTAGAAGCCTCTGGAATGCTCTCTGTTAAGTTGTGGGTGAACATATCAGACGACACAGCGATTCTTCAGACAGCTCTTGTTTATTCACAGGCCCAGAACAGAACTGGGCTGAAGGGTTCAGCCAACCTGTTTATATAGAGCTCAACTACAAAGCAACAGTAACAACTTTCTGTAACTATCCAATCACTGAACGTCACTTTCAATTCCTTATTTGCATATGTGGACCTGAGTGAAAACTATCTACAGTATCCCCCTGCTGGCCCAGGGTGAAAACTTCAGTACATAACACTCTCCCTTGTTGACATGTGAGAATCAACTCTTGGGTTGTATTCTTATTCAAGCTGGCAGCAGAGTTTCTTTTTACAGAGAATTTTTATTATTTACCAAAAAAAATTACACTTGTCAAATAAAACAACATAATTCCTTCTCCTCTAGCCATTCGGCTCTGAAACTCAATTGCTGACTCATTTACAACTCTGTTCATTAACACAGTGTTCCCCAACCTTGGGCCTCCAGCTGTTTTTCGACTACAATTCCCATCATCCTTGACCACTGGTCTTGCTAGCGAGGGATGATGGGAGTTGTAGTCCAAAAACAGCTGGAGGCCCAAGGTTGGGGAACACTGCATTAACACACTGACTGACCTTTATTGACCTACATACCTTTAATAAAGGAACCTGTTACTGGGGAGATTTTTCTGTTGCCTAGCAACCTGTTCAAGACCAATTCTCAAGTTCTTTCTAGAATATTCCAACATCCCAACCTTAGCTTTTCTTTAGGGAAGCTGCTGCAATGCCCATTTTAGATGTCCATTTTAGTACCTTTTTTCCAGCTCTACAATATTTTTTAAAAATAATAACAGAAAATAGTGTTCTTGGTCCCAAATTCTGTTTCCTTGCCTCAAAACCTGGATTTCAGCAGTGCAGAGAACAAGTGCAGTGACAAGAAGATCGTCATCTCCACTTGGGTTGACTGTGTGCTATAAGACTGGTCTCCTCATACTGCAGGGTCTTCCATTTTACAGAGTGTACATTCAAGAAGGGCAGGGGAGGGAAAGTGCCCTGCTGCAGGAATTCCCTTCCTCTTCTTAGATGGCATTTTAGAGGGACGGGCAAAGACAGTGCCATCCTGTTTGGTCACCCGATGTGAAATAGGAAGGTGCCGCCCCAACTCACCACTGCCCAAGCCTCCCTTTTTACACATATAATAATTTTTATTTGATTTTACAAATATAGAATTATAACAATCCAAATTACATATCCCTATTTAGAGATTTCTCCAAATCTCTGGACTTCCCACCTTCCCCTCCATGGATCCTATTGTCCACCTTCTCAACTGCATATAATTCCATATTTTATATCTTTCAATATTGTCCATATTATTCACTACGTTAAAAGTGTTGTTAAAATACTGCTAAGTTTTGTCATTTTGGCATAGTCCAACAGCTTGCTTTGCCATTCCTCTCTGATAGGGACTTTGTCTTCTTTCCATCTCTGGGCTAGTAGCATCCGCATTGCTGTTGTCACATACATGAAAAGTCTTTTCTGTTCCTTTGGAATGTCGGTACCTACAATTTCTAATAAAAGGCTTCTGGGTTTGTTTGTTTTTACAAAAGTTATTTTAAACATTTTTTTTCTCAATTCATTACACCGTATGTCTCTACACCACCAGCACCACCCATTTGTGTTCACAGTAATGCAGCGAGTGACAGACAGGACACATTGAAAGAGAAACCCTGGCAAAAAAACAACAGCAATAGAAAACCCCCATACAAACCCATTTTCAGATTTAATGGAGGCATTTTCAGTTATGAAAAGTGTGTGGGATTATAGCCTGGTCTTGAAGGACCAAGGTTGACATTCCTTCCAGAGCTGCCTCTCAAAGATGCTTTAAATGCTAATTACCTGGAAACAAAAGCCAGGTCAAGCAGCCTAAAGTGGGAAGAGTCCACAGGCCATGCCAAATAATTAAAAAATCAAATCTCTTAGTGCTACACCCACAGTAGCTGGGAAGCAATGAGCTGGTGGTGTGAGACACAGGGAAATGTTCTTATGAAAGGATGCATTTGAATGTGTTGCTTGAGCATCATTATTTTTTTAAAAGAGAAGTGTATTTTTTATCAATTTTCATTCACAAAACAATTTCAAGCAATAAGAAAAAAACAACATAACAAAATTTAAATGCACCCCTTGGAACGCTTTAATCTGAAGACTGATTGACATTAATGCAAATTACATGGGGGGCTATTCTAATGCTTTTAATTGTTTTCTATTTTGATTGTTTTGGTGTTGTTGTTTTTTACCCTTTTGTTTATTTCAGGTGTTTATATAAACTGGGTGGGCTGGAGCAGGAAGGGAGGGCCCAGTTGGTGGTTTTCCTGTTTTTATATATTTTTAAAGAGCAGAGCACCACTATCAACTAGATCCTTTCCTTCTTGTTTAATTAAGCACTTCATTTGGTTTCGAAGCTTGTAATGCTGTTTAAATACTCTGGGTTTGATCCAGTGAAAGATACTAGCTCCTAACAAGCTCTTAGGGATAGTTGCTCAAATTCAGTTTACCTCAACCTGATTTAAGGATACTGTATGGTGCAAGAGTTTGTGATGAAACAGATTAAACATTTTAAGTGCAGTGCGATGTTCCTGCCGCTGCCCTCCAAGGTCATTTGAAAATGACCTTGAGCATTCCGCCTGATTTGTTTGTGGAGAGGTTAGATTACGTCGTCTTGAGCCAACGTTATCCCACACTTTCCAATGCATTTTCCTTCTCACAAAAAAAAAGTTTGATTTTTTTGCGGGGGGGGAAGGGGATGTGGGTTTGTTGCGCAAAAGCTCCAAATTAACTTTAATTATGCAACCTAAATTTTCAGATAGGTGACTGAGTCCCACATGAAAATAGCAGGGTGGAAGCATCCATATATATATATATATACACACACATGAAGGGCGCCCGGTGCCAGGATGGGGTGGTGACCCCCTCAATATTGGGGGGGGGCACTGCCCCCTGCCAAAAAATATTCGGGGAGCTGAAGCCCCCTCTGCCCTATATACCTGGCTCCGTTGGCTCCAAATATCAATTTGCAACAGTTTAAAAATATAAGTACATTTTATTTGTTGGAACACTGAAGGATGATTCCAAGTACACACACATAAATGCACACACATCGCTGCATTGCCCCTTCTGCATTACAAAGCAGTAAAGTAAGGTAAAGGGACCCCTGACCATTAGGTCCAGTCGTGACCGACTCTGGGGTTGCGGCGCTCATCTCACTTTATTGGCCGAGGGAGCCTGCATACAGCTTCCGGGTCATGTGGCCAGCATGACTAAGCCACTTCTGGCGAGCCAGAGCAGCGCACGGAATCGTCGTTTACCTTCCCGCCGGAGCAGTACCTATTTATCTACTTGCACTTTGACGTGCTTTCGAACTGCTAGGTTGGCAGGAGCAGGGATCGAACAACGGGAGCTCACCAAATCATTATGGAAACCTAGTTTGCAAATGGTGCTGAGAGGCTCTTATTCCCCTCAAGGAGCTACAATTCCCAGAATGGTTTAACAGTTGACTGCTCTTCCCAGAGAATTCTGGGAATTGCAGATCTGAGAGGGGAACAGGTGCCCCTTTAACAGCTCTCAGCACCTTTAACACACAACACTTCCCAGGCTGCCTTGAGGAGAGGGAAGCCATGACAGTCCAGAGTCACAGGATACTGTTTTAAATGTATAATGCTGATGGAGCTTAAAAGAGAGACAGCCTACTAGATGTCCAGCAAGCGAAGGAATACTGAGAATCAGCTCTTCTTCTTATGAGAAGCAATTCACGAAGCCAATGTTCCCCCACCCCAGAATGCCTGTCTCTCAAACAAATGGCAAAGGTGAGTTCACATCATGTGTGAGGAATGTGCTGAGGCTGCTCTAAGCAAACAGTACATCTTCACCTACCTTCTTATATATGGTGCTTTCAACACTAGGTGCCGACTGAATGTAGAATTACCACCCTTTGTTTACTCACTTTCTATGGAGCATCTACATGGTAGTGGCATCAAATTGCTGTTCTCCTGTGCTTTCCCTCTGCTCCTTATAACTTTCTTCAAGCCTTGTGACAATTTGAAGAGCACCATTCCTCCCAGCGTTGATTTCTTTCTCGGAAGCGAGTGCTCTTCCTTTTGAAAAGGAGACAAGTTTTTGACGTGTGTGCACCAGTGTGTCAGGCAGGTGAGCCTATTGTCGTACTTTATTTGCTTTATTTGTTTGTTTGACAAGGGTTTACATCCCATCATCAGCACAGATACCAAGGCAGGGCAGAGCATAAAACAGAATAAACAAGCAACATATCTAGACAAACAACAATAAAAGGGTAGAAGAAACTAAAAAGAAGAAAAAAAGCAGAGACAGCTAAAAACAACATATCAGGGGAAAACAATCACCTGGTTAAGAACACTTAAAATTCCTACGCAAACAGGTAAGTTTTAACTTGACGCTGAAACCATCACACACAGCTATGTCATAGGAACATAGGGAATGGCTTGTGGGGTGAGACAGGCCCTCCTTCTAGATAACTCAAGATTGTCTACACGGAGAACAGGGAACCTTTTTGGCCCGATGGACTGGATCTTTATCTCCCTCACCTCTGTGGGCTATATTTGGTAGGTGGACAAGACCACCTACCTGTCCATAATCTGATATCATAAAAATGCCAGGTAATTGACACTTGTCAATGTTTGGACCATGGGGGAGGAAGAAGATAATTTTCTGCAACATTCCCCAAAGGCTTGGCAAGCAGCTGGTTGTTGGGTTTTGCGGAAGTGCTGTGCGTAGGCTTTGCAAAACAGGTTGCTCAGCGCTTCAGTGATATCGCGGTAAGGCAAGTGGATGTTCCTTCCTCAAAATGGTCTCATGGGCCAAATGGGGAGGACTTGTGGGCTAATTTTGGCCTCTGGACTGGAAGGTCTCCACCCCGGTCTACACAGATGGGAAGTGGCTCTCTGCTATTTTCAAGAAGGGGTCTCTCCCAGCCCTGTCAGGAGATGCCAGGGAAGGATCCTGGGACCGACACTGAGCTACATCCCAATAGCGTGGGCAGAACATAGACAGCCTCCACATGACTACAACTCTCATCATCCCATACCATTGACCAGGCTCACTGGGACTGATAGGAGTTGTAGTCCAAACCATCTGAAGGGCACCAGGTTGGGGAAGACTGGTCTAGGTAGCTCTGGGCCAGGTGGGTGGGGACAGGACCCACTGCTGAACAAATCCTCCCTGCTTAGCAGCAGAAGATGACTACCTGCACTGGCAGAGAAAAAGAAAAAGGCAATGAAATCTGTTCGCAATTTTTCTCCCATGAAACAGGAAATCCACTACAGTGCATAGCTGGACCTGTTGGTCTATAAAGCTCTCAACAGCCCGTGACCACTTTACTTGGCCTCCTTACCCCTTAAGTTTCTAACTTCGATCTGAGGACCTGGCACTGCTACAAGTGCCACATAACATCTGCTCTGCAGTAGTGGCAAATCCTTTTCATTGTGGCAGCAACTATTACAGTGGTGCCTCGCAAGACGAAATTAATTCGTTCCGCAAGTCTCTTCGTCTTGCGAGTTTTTCGTCTTGCGATGCACGGTTTCCCATAGGAATGCATTGAAAATCAATCAATGCGTTCCTAGGGAAACCGCCTTCAGACCAGGTCCGGGGACAGTCTGTCCCCGGACCTCTTCTGAAGGCTGGGGGGGGGGGGACAAGGGCTTTTCTTCCCACCCCCAGCATTTTAAAAAACCCCAGGACAGCGGAGGACTTCTCCGCTGTCCGGGCGATCTTAAAATGCTGGCGGGCGGCATTTTAAAATCGCCCCGGACAGCGGAGGACTTCTCCGCTGTCCGGGGCGATTTAAAAGCCCCTGGGAAGGCAGGCAGGGGGGACAAAGACTTTCGCCCCCCGCCCGCCTTCAGAAGGTGTTCCCGCCCCCCGCCCCGCTTCGGAGCAGCGTTCCGAAGCGGGGCGGCTGGGGCAGGTGTTCCCGCCCCCCCGCCCCGTTTCGGAACAGCGTTCCGAAGTGGGGCGGCTGGGGCAGGTGTTCCCGCCCCCCCGCCCCGCTTCGGAACAGCGTTTTAAAATGCTGGGGGTCGGGAGCGAAGCGTTCGCTGCCGACCCCCAGCATTTTAAAATCTCCCCGGGACAGCAGAGAAGTCTCTGCTGTCCCGGGGAGATTTTAAAATGCTGGGGGTCGGCAGTGAACGCTTCGCTCCCGACCCCCAGCATTTTAAAATCTCCCCGGGACAGGGGGAGATTTTTAAATGCTGGGGGTCGGCAGTGAACGCTTCGCTCCCGACCCCCAGCATTTTAAAATCTCCCCGGGACAGCAGAGACTTCTCTGCTGTCCCGGGGAGATTTTAAAATGCTGGGGGTCGGCAGCGAACGCTTCGCTCCCGCCCGCCAGCATTTTAAGATCGCCCGGGGCAGGCGGGGGGGAAGGCAGGCGGGGGGGAGCAAAGACTTTTGCCCCCCGCCGGCCTTCAGAAGAGGTCCTCTTCTGAAGGCCGGCTGTGGGCGAAAGTCTTTGCTCCCGACCGCCAGCATTTCCCTATGGGCTTTCGTCTTGCGATGCAAGCCCATAGGGAAATTCGTCTTGCGAAGCGCCTCCAAAACAGAAAACCCTTTCGTCTTGCGGGTTTTCCGTCTTGCGAGGCATTCGTCTTGCGGGGCACCACTGTACCTGGAACCATCCCCTGTCTAATAATATGAGGGAGGCGACTTCGATGTGTTATTTTTGATGTGTTAAAAAGATATTTTTATTTATTTAGGCAGCAAGCCTTCCCAGCATGTTATTTTAAAGTGTGTGTGTGTGTGTGTGTGTGTGTATAATGTCTGTTGATTTTATCTATTTTTGGATAAAGTTATTATGTCTACTTGATTTTAAAAGTCTGTTGATTTTATCAGTATTGCCTTATGAATATTTTATATTTTATGTAAAACGTTTATAGGTTGTCAGGTGGTTGTTGGGTTTCGAGTAAGTGGGTGTAACTTCAGCGTGTTGAATGAATGAATAAATAAAACTACAACCGGCATTTTGTTTGTTTGTTTTTTGTGGGGGGGGGGAGTCTAGTAGGTTGCATCCAACTATGTTTTCCCCATTGAAATGAATGGACCTAACTTAGTCATGGTCATTCATCTCAATGGGACTGCTCTACGCAGGGCTAGCATTGCTTTGCTGGCTCTCAGTTTGTTCTCTGGGTTTTAATTCTCTCCGTTTTGTACAAGGCCTTGACTCCTGCAGGTCTGGACTCAGGGTCCTGGCTCCTAGCCTCAGCTCAGCAACACTGCTCCTTGAAAGCAAGAAACAGGAATACAGTATGGGGCGAGGGTATGGTGGCCTGCCACATAATGGCATCAAATAGGGACAGGGTAGAAATTTTGGTTGGTTCATATCGTTAAGGTGAACCAAAACGCAGCTATCCTTCAAAATGTGCACTTCTCTGCATTTTGCGATAATAGTTTTCACTAGGAAGAAAAAGGTGTACAAAAAGTGTGTATAAAAATGCATTAGAAAAATATCTTGCAAACACACACACACACGGCAAAATTGCAGTGAATATGCTTAGATTAGAAGAAATTCACAATAATATGCTGAAACATTTTGTGAGAAATTTTATTATTTTTAATTGCAAACAGATGTGGAAATATGGTGAAGGGAACAAGAAACTGAGCGAAGTGGACTTTATCAGATTCACCAATCCATAGCATCAATCCACAAGTTCAATATACGTATTTTGTGAGTACCTCTAACACCTACCTATGATAGACGGCCCTGGGATGATTTGGCTTGCAGGGGTGCAGTTTGCGACATCTCCTCATGGCAACCCTAAAGCGTGTTCCTCCTGCTCATAAAACTGAACACCTTTTGCAACCATAATTCCTCTTGTTCTACTGACGCTGGAATGACGTCATGCTTTAGGGCATTATGGAGGTTCTGGTGGCAGCTGTTGGGTAGAGCTGCTGTTGACAAGCACATTTCAGAGAAAAACGTGCTGCAGAAAAAACCCCTATGTCCTTCTACAAAATGTTAAGTGAATGATTAACTTTGGTTATTCAAACCTGAAAAGCTTTTAAAAGCACCATTAGTCTTTTAACATGTGTACGGTACAGTATGTATCTTGTATGCTTAGAGGCAAGTTGGCAGTGGTGCTGTCGGAGCAGGACCCTGGGGCAGAGGTCCACGATGAAAATAGGGATGTGCTATTCCATCATCATCATCATCATCATCATCATCATGTTATCATTTATCCCCGCCCATCTGACTGGGTTGCCTCAGCCACTCTGGGCAGCTTCCAACAAATATAAAAAACATAATACAATATTAAACATCTGAAAACATCCCTATACAGAACTGCATTCAGATGTATCCCAAAGGTTGTATAATAATAATAATAATAATTATTATTATTATTATTATTATTATTATTATTTATTTATACCCCACCCATCTGGCTGGGCTTCCCCAGCCACTCTGGGCGGCTTCCAAAAAAATATTAAAATACTGTAATACATCAAACATTAAAAGCTTCCCTAAACAGGGCTGCCTTCAGATGTCTTCTAAAAGTCTGGTAGTTGTTGTTCTCTTTGACATCTGGTGGGAGGGCGTTCCACAGGGAGGGCGCCACTACCGAGAAGGCCCTCTGCCTGGTTCCCTGTAACTTGGCTTCTCGCAGTGAGGGAACCGCCAGAAGGCCCTCGGTGCTGGACCTCAGTGTCCGGGTAGAACAATGGGGGTGGAGACACTCCTTCAGATATACTGGACAGAGGCCGTTTAGGGCTTTAAAGGTCAGGACCAACACTTTCAATTGTGCTCGGAAACGTACTGGGAGCCAATGTAGTTACAATGTATAGTTACTTATCTCCTTGGCTCAGAGGGTTGCATAACCCCATACCCTCCAACATTTCTCCAATGAAAATAGGGGCATCCTAAGGAAAAGTGGGACATTCCAGCTTCTCTAAATCCAGGACTGTCCCTGAAAATAGGGGCACTTGGAGGGTCTGCATGGAATCTGCTCATTATTTTATTTTAAAAACATTATACACTAATTTTACTTTCACCACAACTATCTAGGTCTGCCTTTCTCTCTCACCATTCATTCCCTTGCTGGACCAGACCAAAGGGACATTAAAGCCCAGCTGCATCATCCTTTAGAATAATGGGATGTTGCCTTATAGTGAGTCAGACCATTAGTCCATCTAGCTCAGCAGGGCCATGCTGTCTGCGGCTGATGGGAGTTGTAGTCCCAAACATCTGGAAGGCACCAGGAATGGCCAGCTTTTCATAATGCGAAGAGAGGGGGAAAGAGTGGAATTTCTTCTTAAAAGCTGCCTCTGATCTGGTCTGCTTTGTATTGGTCTCTGGCAAAGGGACCCTGTAGCAACAGAAAATTATATAGACAGTACTAGTATGAAGCATGTATTTTTATTTCCCCTAGCAGCAAATTTTAGAAATGCAGAAAGTAGGCAAGGCCTCTCTGAATCAGCCCGTGAGTAAGCACTCTCCTCCTCTGACTGCTCATCACCACTTCGTCATCCGCTCCAGAGACAGTTTCGCAGGGCAAAGGCTTGTGTCACGAATATGTCCCGACTGGCCCTGTTCACCAGGGACAGTCCCTCTTTTCTGACAATTTCCTGACAAATGGTGCTATAAGGTCACATTCGTGGCATACATTTAGAGCACATGGCTTCCTCCCAAACAATCTTGGAAACTGTCGCTTTCCCCTCACTGAGCTACAATTCCCAGCACCCACAGCAAACTACAGCTCCCAGGATTCATTAGGAAAAGCTATGTGCTTTCAATGTACTAAAACAGGGGTCAGCAAACTTTTTCAGCAGAGGGCCGGTCCACTGTCCCTCAGACCTTGTGGGGGGCCGGATTATATTTTTTTTTGGGGGGGGAGGAATGAACGAATTTCTATGCCCCACAAATAACCCAGAGATGCATTTTAAATAAAATCACACATTCTACTCATCTTAAAACACCAGGCAGGCCCCCACAAATAACACAGATATGTATTTTAAATAAAAGAACACATTCTACTCATGTAAAAACACGCTGGTTCCTGGACCGTCCATGGGCTGGATTTAGAAGGCGATTGGGCTGGATCTGGGCCCCGGGCCTTAGTTTGCCTACCCACGTACTAAAAGGTAGGGGTGCCATATTTCAAGCAGGAATAAATGAAGTTTTTGAGCTATTTTTTTAGAAAAATTGCCCAAAACGACGCTGCCGACATGGGTTGCCATACCGGATTTCCCTGGACATTTGAGCGATTTCCACTCAGACACTACTTCCAACTGCAGTATTCCGAATGTATGGCAATCCTATAGGCCACCTGTCTGGACTAGAGGTGCGTTGGTACATCCAGCCTTTCTGAAGAAAGTAATGCACCTGGAAGTGTCTACTTAAAAAAATAAAGAAAATGAAAAGTAGAGAGAATCTTTCAGTTGTGCCTATTAAGATCTCTGCATTCCCTCTAGAATCTCAAAAGCAGGAAAATGGGGGCTAGCAAACACTCAGTGCTCTGTGGTAGTCTTATAGATGGCTATTTGGAGGAGTGTCTTGTGACCCGATGCCTCTGCGAAAGAGATAGTGGCTGTGCCTAGCTGAACTTCTGTGTCCTCTTCATCTCAGAATCTGCAGGCACTGGCCATATCTGCACCTTACACTTAAAGTGCTATTATATCTCTATAACAATCATAGCTTCCCCCCAAGAATCCTGGGATCTGTAGTGTGATAACAAAGGAGTGGTTCAATAAAGGAATACCCTAAACTGTGCTCCGTGAACTTCATTCCGTGAGAACTCCGTGAGAGCCAGTGTGGTGTAGTGGTTAAGAGCGGTGGACTCGTAATCTGGGGAACTGGGTTCGGGTCTCCGCTCCTCCACATGCAGCTGCTGGGTGACCTTGGGCTAGTCACACTTCTTTGAAGTCTCTCAGCCCCACTCACCTCACAGAGTGTTTGTTGTGGGGGAGGAAGGGAAAGGAGAATGTTAGCTGCTTTGAGACTCCTTAAAGGGAGTGAAAGGCAGGATATCAAATCCAAACTCTTCTTCTTCTTCTTCTCATTCATGTGGTCACTGGCATGTCTGTAAAAACACAGTTAGAAATCATACCACGTCTAGCACAATGCATTAGAATTGCTACAACAAACCGGGGGGGGGGGGGGCTAATTAAGTTGCCTGCCAATACCATCAGTGATTTGCAGGTGGTCTATAAAGAGCAAAAAATGGGAACCGCTGGTTTAACGTTGATCCCTCTTCCCAATGAATGCTGGACATTTTGTTTCTAACAGTTCTCAGAACCTGTCACAAACTACAGTTCCCAGGATGCTTTGGGGGAAGCCATGGCTGTTAAAGTAGGATCAGAGTGCTTTGAATGTAAGGTGCAGGTGTCACCTTTGCAAATTTCAAAATAAGCAGATAGAGGTGAATTTGTTTATTGACCTAAAAGCTCACACCTTCAACCTGCAGTCCTTGGAAGGCTGCATAGAGGGGAATGCAGCCCTCAGCCTGAAAAATATTCTGCACCCCTTATCTGAATAATTAACCTATAATGGAGAGAACCTCTTGCCGATACCATGGACATGGGAAAATCGGGAGAGGTAAAACTTCCTGCAATAGACAAGTTCACTGGGTGGTCACTCCCTTAGGCCTAAGGGCCTAAGCTATATGGATGCGTTGGAGAAACCCCTCCTTCCACCACATCTGCAGGTCTTTGAAGTCAAACCTCAAGCCTTGTTTATTGCCAAGGAAAGAGAAGCAGATAAGTCTTCCCCCAGCTCAGCCCTCCCTGTTTACAGTAAAGCACGACTGTTCAGGCTTGATGAGTGTTTGCAAAACACATCTTGAATTGGGCTTGTTCACACTTGCGGTTTATTGACGCTTAATCCCACTAATTTGCACACTTTAATGAGGTGTGAATTAACCCTTGCTACTACTCCCTCCCTTGAATTCCTCAGAGATCTTGACATCAGTGTTTCACTTCCACGCCTTCTCTGCATCATCAGAGCTGACAGCTTAGAAAGGAGAGGCGGGTAGGGATGTAAAAACTGGGAACGGTCTCGCCTACATGCTAAAGCACCATGGGGTGCCCTCCATAGGTTTGCTAAACTACAACTTCCATCAGCCCCTGCCAGCATGGCCAATGGCCGAGGTTGAGGGGAACTGAAGTCCGACAACATCTGGAGGTCACCACATTGGTTACCCCTGTGCTAGACAGCCATTAAAGGGACATGGGTGGTGCTGTCGTCTAAACCACTGAGCCACTTAGGCTTGCCGATCAGAAGATCGGCAGTTCAAATCCCTCCGACAGGGTGAGCTCCTGTTTCTCTGTCCCAGCTCCTGCCAACCTAGCAGTTCAAAAGCACACCAGTGCAAGTAGATAAATAGGTACCACAGCGGTGGGAAGGTAAACGTCGTTTCCGTGCGCTCTGGTTTCCGTCACGGTGTTCCGTTGCGCCTGAAACAGTTTAGTCATGCTGACCACATGACCTGGAAAGCTGTCTGTGGAGAAATGGCTCCCTTGGCCTGAAAAGCAAGATGAGTGCCGCAACCCCATAATAGCCTTTGGCTGAACTTAACCGTCCAGGGGTCTATTTGCCTTTACCTTTTTAGACAGCCATTTCAGGCCACGAAGTGAACAGGAAAGGTAAAAGCATCATAGCTGTTCTCCTCCCCCAGGTGCCAGAAAACAAGGCAGTAAAGTCAATATTTCTACTGACTACCTGAAAACATAGCCCTCGAGGTCTCTCGGGCTGCTCCTTGGGATGTCTCCAGGCCACCCCTACTCCCTAGCTATACCCTCTCTTCCCAGGTCCCACCCACTCACTGGCCCTGCTTCACATCTTCCTTGAATGTGCTTGTCTGGCTGTGTCACATGCCAGTGGGTGCTCTCAGGTTTCCAGGGCCAGGAGATAGAAGCCTTTCACTAAAGTACTCATCAATCAGCAGGGTTTCTGGTGCAGTCCAGGCCAAACAAGCAGAGGTCAAACACGGGAAATCAGTATGGGTGCCAACAGTGCTTCTTTCCCCCCCTAAAAATGTGTTCAGGGGTACTCTGATTTTGACTCAAGAAAATCACCATTTTCTTTTTTTTTAATGATATTTATTAAAATTTCAAAGAATACAAGAATTACACAAAAACAAAAAATAAAAATACAAGAAAATACAAAATACAGCAAGAAGAATAAAAAAAAAACCTTATTAAGGTATAACAAAGAAATGAAAAATAAAAAGAAACATACAAAATAAAAACAGTTAAAAACACATTAATTTTCCATAGCATATCTTCCTTACACTTATTTCCCCGGACCTCCTCGTACCTCCCTTTTTTGTATTCCAGTTCAGTTTGTTAGTTCAGCAAATCCTTACCATTAAGCTTTTACCCATTTATAAACATTTTTTCATATCTCTTACAGCTGGAAACCACTTAGTTTCTATCCGACATCCTTCTAAGATTCATTAATTTTACAATACTTCTGTAAGAAAAATCACCATTTTCTAGTTCAAATTGGGAAAAATAAATGCAGTAAATGGACAAAAGTACAAAGAACATGCATTACCTCATATTACATAGCTGACAGTTCACAGTAACTTCCGCATTAGCATGAGATTGTGTGCACTAACATCCTCCCGATTCATCTGTAAAATACCACACATCCACATTCCACACTGCTTCACACATTACACGCTCGCTTCCGTCTGAGACTCAGGAAACACTGGGAAAGGAACTGAGGCCGCCATCGGGGGTAGCGATGGAACTGACGATTCACCGTGTTACAGAAGAAAGTAAAAAATAATTTTTTTTAGTTTCTTCTCCTGTTAGAGTCACAAAATGTTTAGGGGTATGCGTACCCCCGTGTCCCCCCAGAAAAAAGCACTGGGTATCAATGTGAACCAGAAGGTCAGGGAACAGCCCAAGGTCAGTATCACACAGCACAACACAACACAACACAACACAACACAACACAACACAACACAACACAACACGGAGCCTCAGGCAGCTGAACAACTTGAGCCGGCATTGCCCACAGACCAGGATCCTTCCTGCCCTGGTAATCAGGTGGTCCTGGAGAGCCACTCCTATTCTACCGCCTGCTATGAAGTGCTGTGGCCTGCTGCGCTCTCAGTCTGGGAAACCTTTTGAGGGAAGTCATGCTCACCTTCTGTGTTGCCTGGCTAGCTAGCTAGCTAGCTTCCATCCATGATGCACCCACCCATTCATCCATCCGGCTGCCTCAGCGGCAAGAGATGAGAAGCAGGGCTCCTTCCATCATGGCCAGCTCTATCAGTTGCTTCCTACCTTTGAAATAATGCCAGATGATGATTATAAGAACCACTATTGTCACTGGAGGCTAGGAGTCTGGTTCACCGGCAACAGCCATTCCTGGACAGGGATAGCCTGACTACTATAGTCCATGCATTGGGAACCTTGAGGCTGGACTACTGCAATGTCCTCTGTGCTTGGACTTGGTTCAGAAGCTGCCACGGGTGCAGAATGGGGCAGCCAGATTGCATCAGGCCAACAACAGGTCCTTGAATTAATTTGCAAAGCCCTGAACAACTTAAGTCCAGGGTATCTCAAGGACTTCCAGCTTGATCACTGAGATCATCTGCAGGAGCATCACTGGCCATTTCCCAACAATGAGAAACCAAGCTTTTTGTGTCATCAGCCCAGTCTTGTGGAATGCTCTGCCTTCTCTTTCAATTTATAAGTAAACTTTTGTTTGTTTGTCAGGCTATACAGGCAATTAAGAACACATCCTTCTATAATAGCTGATTTCTGGTTGGGGCTTTTGTTGTTTGGTTTTTATTGTATGGTTTTGTGTACACACAAATTGTTGTAAACCACTCTGATTTTTTTATTTCTTTTTTACAAGTAACAAAAGTAAAATGGGGTCTGAGTTTGCTTTTTTCCCTCTCTCCTCTCTGTCCCTTTCACCTTGTGTGCCACTTTCCTTCAATTGTAAGCCTGTTTGAATTGATTGTACCTCACCTGATCTGGGAGCCTTTGGGGCTGATGGGCAAATAAATAAAAGGCTCCTCTGCAACTGGGTGGGGTGCGGTGGGTTGAATATCAGTGCCCCACATGTTCTAACTGCAGAGTCCGGGTGTGTCTGCCTGACCTCAGATTTATCTAGTGGAGGAATCCATCTGGGCTTTGCCTCAGACAGCCCTCTCCATGGCACAGCCAGCCCTTTTCCTCCAGGCAGGCCCATGTTTTCTGGTGCGCATTGGAGGTGTGATTTTTGGGGGCGAAATTCCTTGTTGCTACAGCAAAATCAGGAGACTTGCCAGACGCCTCGCTGATGGAGCCTGGAGAGATAGGTGCAACAGCATCTCCTAATTAATTCTCCTTCTTCGTTAGGCAGAAAGGGAGGTCACCGACATTTTCTGCAAGTGTAGGTGTGTAGGATGGGTGAGGAATATAATCTCTGCTTCAAGAATGATAAACGGATTCCTGCTTTTGCTGGTGTTGACTGTTTGTTGCACACTAACTCTGTGTGCGCTCAGGCAAACAGACCCACCCAGGGGCTGGGAGGAGGGGGGTATGGTTTTGATTGCATTTTTTTAATCGCATTGGGTGAAACTTGCTTCATCTGCATAAAGCCAGCGTTACTGGAGGCTTTTCCAGGGCTGGGAAGGGAGGAGTGTAAAATCCTACATCCAGGCATTTCTGTTTGCTGCGGCCTCTTTACTGGAGAAAATCCATACGCTGCACTGCCTCCCTAACCAAAGCCAGGCTAGATGTTTTTCTGATGGGAAGCAAACTCTTCTTTTCACCACTTCTTCCTTCCTCTGGGGAGCCTGGGCGACACCAGAGTGGGGCAGCCGATCAAGTGTACCCCAAGCAAGGAGCTCACCCCCCCTTGCCTCCCACCAGTTGCTAGACTTTCTTCCTCTGCGGAGAGATTGCACTTTTCAGACTACATATATGAAGAAAGACTGAAGGTAATAAAAAAACTCTCCTTAACTGGTCCAGGTTAGGGCTCCTCCCTCCAACATGGTCACTGCATTTCTCAACCCCTCTCAGCAAAGCAGCAAGGACTCTTTTAGCTTAGTTCTTAGTGGGAGATAAGAAGAGCCTGCTGGATGAGGCCAATGGCCCACTTAGTCCAGCATCCTCTTTGCACAAATGGCCAGCCAGACACCCATTGGCAGCTGGATCCCCAGCATTTGACATTCAGAAGCAGAACGCAGCCGCTGAGGGCGGTAGCCATTGATAGCCTCTCCTCCATGAATTTGTCCAACCCTCTTGTATAGTCATCCAAGTTAGTGGCCATGACTACCTCTTACAGGAGCAAATTCCGTCGTTCAGATATGTGCTGTGTGAAGAAGGTACGCACGGCTTGTACATTGGTGGTGTGTGGCTTTGGGAAGCTGAAAATGCTGAGTGCTCACACCTTGTGGAAGGAGTGGGTGAGGAACACCCATACGACAAGGCTGGGAAGCATGAATGTTACCAGAATGTTACCTTTGATGCTGATAGTACTTGGATGTGTGTCAGGAGCCCTGAGTGATGGTTGTTTTTTCCAGCTGCAGCTCTGCCCTTTTAAGTAGAGAACATTGCATTCTGAAGTCATACGCGCTGTACCAATGCGGAAGGAGATCAGATGTTTAACTAGCCTGCGGGCTTCAGAGGCCCAGCGTTGTGAAACAGCATTCTTAGCATGCAATGCCGGCATTAAGCAATGATGCCAAGCTAAGACAGGTGCTGCTGAGATCTTTATATATAGAGCAGAGAGGGTGTCCTAACCTATGGAGAGCAGTTATTGTAATTACAGTGTGCTAATAATTACTAGCAACACAGCTAACTGTGCTCTTCAATCCACCCCGGCCCTCTTCAAAGGCCTGCTCAATTAATAACGCCTTCCGTTGTTTTGCAAATTTAAATTGTGTGCCGCTTAGGCAGGGCGAATGAAGGGGAAGTCATGTTGAGAGGGGTGGCATGCACAACAGAAACTGTGCCATTGTCGTGACAAGCCAGCTGGCAAGGCAAATCCTTAATCCCTGTGGATGGTGTGGTGGCAGGAGGATGTTTTTGCAGATGGTTTTTGTCCTCATTTGAGGGTGACAAAAGCAGACATGACTTTCATGGGTGGTGGCTTCTGGAAAAATGTATGTACAAGCACTGGGTGAAATTTCTCACAACTTAATCTTGGCTAATTTGTGAAAGAATCTTGGGATATTTCATGCCGTGACTCCCTGCACTCAGGAAAGGTTCTCCATGCCCCTTCCCCACAGCACACTAGCTTGGGTTTCCCCCTTGCTTCCAGTGTCTAGGGCAGGCAGTTCCAAGGCACAGCTTTGACTCCAGCTTGCAACTGTGAACCACATAGCTTTTTATGGGATATGCTCCTCTTTTTCTCCCCCCCTCATCATCTTTCAACTTCTCTTTAAAAAAAGGGCTGAACAAAAAAAAAGTGATACGGCTGTTGCAGCCCATCTTAGTTTGTAGTGGAAACCACCTGTGGGTCTTAGACAACCAAGCTTAGTGGTAAAGCACCTGCTGTCAAGCATCAGAAGACCCAGGTTCCATCTTCAGTGTCTCCAGGTAAGGCCATGACAGACTCCTGTCTGAAATCCCAGAAAGCCACGGCCGGTCGAGGTAGAGAGTACTGACCTAGGAGGGCCAGAATTCATACCTGATATGAGATACTATGTTCCTGCGATGAATGCATTGCATTCACCAGTAGCCAGGAAAGGCCGGGCATTTGCTGGAGGCTAAAGACCAGTGAGATGTGATCCTGCTAAGCCAAGGAGGCTTCTCAAGGTGGTTGCCCAAGGATGCAGGCACACCATACCTTCAAAGCACATTCTGCTCCCAGTGGCAGAGCTTCATGCTCCAGCACCGGGGGCGGAGAGCAAGCAGGGGGGTGGCTGGCGCGTGTCCCGGGGGCGTGGCGTGTGTCCTAGGGCTTGGCACCCAGCACGGGGGTGGGGGGGAGCCACGATGGCACCCCACCGGGATTGTGGTGCCAGGGGCAGTGCGCTCCCCCGCCCTCTCTTCCTCCGCCAGTGTCTGCACCCACTCCCAGGAAAGGATCCTGGGAGCTGTAGTAGCTTCTTCAGGGTGCTGGGAATGGTAGCTCTATAGTTCCTGGGATTGTTGTGTGAATGTGTCCTTGAAATGTAACTCATTGCACCATTGGTTCTGTTAGGTAACCAGCATTAGGGTTGGAAAGTCATAAAGCCAAGTTTCTATCCTACCTCCGCTCCTTAATTTATGAGATTCTGACCTGGCTTTACCTGTCCTAGCTCTGCCTCCAGACACCTCCCCTGCCTTCCAGAAGACATTGTTTTTCAACTCAAAAGTTGACATCTCAGCAACTCAAAAGTAGGCTGACATTTAACACCTGGCTCATCATTCCTGCTATATTTTTGTATTCTTAAAAGTTACGGACAACCTGCCTTTCTCTTTAGCACTGGGAACCTGTGTGGCATAGCAGGCAAGTGTCAGACTCAGGATCCGTTTCCAACTAAGTTATGGAACTCAGTGGGTGACTTTGGGCCATTCCCTCCTAGCCTAACCTACATCGCAAGATATTTGTGAAGATAACATGAGAGAGGCAGGTAAGAACACACACAAACGTAAGAAAAGTTATGTGGGGTCAGGTCAAAGCCAGGGGTCTTGTCCAGCATCCTGGTCTCAATCAGATGCCTGTTAGAAGCCCCTGAGCAGGACCTGAGCACAACAGCAGCTATTCCCCCTTGCAGTTCCCAGCACCTGGAATTCAGAGGCCTGCTGCCTTCAACAGTGGAGATGGAACATAACCATTGTGGCTAGAAGCCATAAAACGTATGCTGCCCTGATCTCCTTGGTGAGCTATAAATGCTATTAGTTGTCCATATTCCCTGAGAGAAAATTAGAAACCAGCACTCATTCAGCTATTTGTGCAAAAAGAAGATGTCCCAAACAAAACTGCTTGTGGGTTTTTGCTCTGGTTTGGGTGAAGTTAAAGTGGGGAAAACAAAACACCTGCAACATGCAGATATTAAATTCCCTCTTCGGACCACCAGAGCCTAACCCAAGCCTGTCCCTCCTACTTCTCCCTCCCTGCCTCTCTGATGCATTACGGTTGACAGCAGTAATTTTTAATGACAGATACAGAATTCACCTAAGGCTAAAGACAACAGTAATGGAAGTTTCCTGTGGGAAAAAAGGCTTTTTAAAAGCGCTTCGAGTTTTCCCCCCACCCCCATCTGGTTTCTGTCTTTAGGGCCTGATTTCAGGAGGCCCAACCACCCCTCGACTCTCAGAAACCCTGAAACTGAGGCTGGAAATTCTTCAGCATTCTATGGGGTGAGGGCCCCCAATCCAGAAGTGAATAAAATTTGCAAATTCTATGCAAATGGGTGCCCTCCTTTGGGGGACCTGCCTAAGCAGCCAGCCTAGTGAGGAATCTGCGGCTCTCCAGATATTGCTGGACTCCAGCTCCCATCAGCCCCTGCCAGCATGGCCTGAGGTTGGGGTGATGGGAACTGTAGCTCAACAACATCTGGAGAGCGACAAGTTCCCCACACCTGGAATACATATTCCATCAGACTTGGTTGTTTTAATTAATATTTTGTTTTTTGGAAATACATAGAACATATCAACCAAAACAGAAGTAGAAAGAGGCACCACCATACATGTAGGATTGTTCCCGTAGTTATAACGGGCCCATGTTATTCAACAATAGCATAATATCAACTATGGTAATAGTTTGAAAGCTCATGCCATTGTGTCTTGCCATCAAAGTCCATTCATTGATAGTTCTTGCTAATTGTATTCCTTATCATCTATCTATATTCTAAGGCATTGCCAACATCTCCAGGCCAAGACTAAAGTGTGGCGGCTCCTTATCAAAGAGATGTTGTTTGCAGATGCCACAGCCTTGACAGCACACTTCAAGGAAGCTCTACAGAGACTCATCAGCTGTTTTGACCAAGCCTGCAGGGAGTTCAGCCTCAGTGTCAAACCAATATATTTGGTCTGGACTTTGCCAAAGCATCAGCTTTGGTGACCACATGCTTGAGGTGGTAGACAATTTTGTCTGTCTAGGTTCCACCATAACCGGCAGCAGGGCCGGATTTAGGTTTGACAAGGCCCTAAGCTACTGAAGGTAATGGGGCCCTTTATATGGCCATCTGTCCTTTGTCAACAACAAATTGTCGCTGTTTTTTTGTGTTGAATATACGCTATATGGTAATTTATGGACCTAATAGGTAATCTAAAGCCATTTGCACATAACAAAATATGTATTTTATCAAAGTAATTGTTGACCTGAAATACAATTAAGAAGAAGTACCGGTATATTAACAGTGAAATACAACCCGATATATAGAAATGAGCAAACCAGTGATATTTTAGGGAGCAGGCTAGCAGGCGGGGCCCATAACTTACATCACAGGAGCCTACACAACACAAAACACTGTTGCTGTATGTAGGTTTTATTTTATTTGTTTTTTATCTTGTATTTTGGAAATGTACATCCAGGTTTTCTTTAATTGGGGGGGGGGGGCAAGAGAGTGGGGCCCTAAGCTATAGCTTGTTTAGCTTATACGTAAATCCGGCACTGACCGGCAGCCTCTACATCAATGCAGAGCAGGACAAGTGTATTGGCAAGGCAGCTACAGCAATGGCTCGCCTCTCCAAAAGGGTATGTGTTATGTATTGAGGGTCTCACCCTGGCCACCAGGAGTATCGTGTATATAGTTTTCACTCAGGTCCACATCAGTTACTTTAGGCGGGAAACCCTGGGCTGTTGTTGCTACAATGTTGACAGCCGGCTGCCTATAAAAGCAGGCTGGCTGAGCTGTTTGCTCTTTAGTTCTGTTCCAGCTTACAAATAAAGAGCTACTTTGGAGAAATCGCTGCGTTGTCTGCTATGTCTACCCACTATTTAACAGTATGGGAGAATGGGATGCTAACGTCCAATACCAAGATGAATGTCTACCAGGCTTGTGTGTGGAGCATGCTGCTTTATGGGAGTGAGTCATGGGCAACTTACAAACTTCAGGAGCAACGCCTCAACGCCTTCCACATGTACTGTGTCAGGAAATTTTGGGTATCAAATGGCAGGACAGAGTTTCAAACAAAGATGTGCTCTCCCAGGCCCAAGTTCCCAGCATGTTCAGATTGTTTCAATTGCAGCCAAATTAAAAGAGGACGGTTTGTCTGCAGCAGGGATAGGGGAGAAATCCAATTCACCTCACATTTAAAGGCAAAGCTACCTAATTCACACTTTCCAAAACAATACACAAACTGAAACACAGCAATCCTTCAAAATTCACATTTCTTCAAATTTTGCAATGCAGCCAAGTAATATTTACAAAAATGAATGTGCTACATTAAAGTTTGCAAAACCAAAAAAAAAAAAAAAGGATATACTGGTGAAAATAACATGTTGTTGTTGTTTAGTCGTTTAGTCGTGTCCGACTCTTCGTGACCCCATGGACCAGAGCACGCCAGGCATACAAATGCATTATATAGCGTGAAACTGTTTTGCAAAAATGTGTGTACAGTATTAGGGAAAATCACATACAGACATGTACATTAGGAGAAATTTGCACTACAATGCTGACAAGTTTTCATGGTTCCTTTTTTTTTAAGTAGGGGGGAACTGCAAATTGATGTTGGAATGTGGAGAACTGAAGAATGGAAAAATGAGAAACGGAGAGACATCAAAGCAGAGATTTGTCCTGGTCTGCGGTATAATGGATTGAATCACAGGAACCTAGGAAGCTGCCTTGTACTGAGTCAGGTTATTGGTCCATCTAGCTCACTACAATCTACACTGACTGGCAACAGCTCAGTATTTCAGATTGGGGTCCTCTCTGAGCCCGGCCTGGAGGCGTCATAGGTTGAACCTGAGACCTTCTGCGTGCAGAGGAGGTGCTGTGCCACGGGTGGCATTCCAGCGGCATCCCCACTTCTTTTCCTGAGCAAACAGATTTCAGAACTAGGACGTTCAAATGTACTGGGGTTATCTCCAAGGCCACACCTTGATACGAAACGTCATCTTTTGCACAGTGGCTGAAATGGTGAGCTAAAACTGGAGTTGAGCAACCTTCCACCTCTAATCTTGAATGGGAAGATAACTTGTGAGTCACAACCAAATTGCTCGTATCTTGATTGGCAGAAGGCTGTTTTGGCAATCAGAGTCATGTGGAGTGGGAGGGGGGATTGATATCAGAGCTTATTTGCATGCATGCAATAACTGTGAGCCAGATGCTTACTCACTCAGATCTTCATTTGGGTTGCAGAATTGAGTAAGGAGGACATAACACACTGGGGACAAACAAGGAGCATACGAGCTTTGTTGTTGTTGTTTAGTCATTTAGTCATGTCCGACTCTTCGTGACCCCATGGACCAGAGCACGCCAGGCACTCCTGTCTTCCACTGCCTCCCGCAGTTTGGTCAAACGCATGTTGGTAGCTTCGAGAACACTATCCAATCATCTCGTCCTCTGTTGTCCCCTTCTCCTTGTGCCCTCCATCTTTCCCAACATCAGGGTCTTTTCCAGGGAGTCTTCTCTTCTCATGAGGTGGCCAAAGTATTGGAGCCTCAGCCTCTGGATCTGACCTTCCAGTGAGCACTCAGGGCTGATTTCCTTAAGAATGGCGAGGTTTGATCTTCTTGCAGTCCATGGGACTCTCAAGAGTCTCCTTCAGCACCATAATTCAAAAGCATCAATTCTTCAGCGATCAGCCTTCTTTATGGTCCAGCTCTCACTTCCATACATCACGACTGGGAAAACCATAGCTTTAGCTAACATATGAGCCTTACACATCATCATTTCCCTATATTCCAATTCCAGTTCCATTCTCTGACAGCCCCTCCAACTGCTGGGGGTTTTTCTTGCCAGTGTGATTCTGCAACATGCCATCGACACAATCACAGTGCATCCATGGTGGGTTTATTCTGGGCCATCTGCACATCATTTCCCTTTATCACTTGCTCTGCAGTGCTTCCCCAATGTTCCTGCGTTGTTGACCAGGGTGTGTGGGGAGGCTCTCTTGCAACACAGTGCAACAAAAGTGGGACCTGGAGCTGTTCCTGTATTTACTTCTCTCAACCTATAAAGCAAGAGTGGTGAATCTGTGGTCCTCCAGATGTTGTTGGATGGACTCCAGCTCCCATCAGCCCCAGTCAGCATGGCCATGGGTCAAGAATGATGGGAGTTGTAGTCTAGCAGCATCTGGAGGACACCCCTGCTTTATGGGTTGGGAGAAGTGGGTGCAGGGCCAGCCCCATGGGAACCCCCTCCATGCCCTCAGCTACTAATTGAGTCTACCTCCTCACTGCCACGATCGCCAGCTCCCCCTCCTCCTCCTCTGTCTCATCATTGCTGTCACCTGCTTGCTGGCCAGGAAGAGAACCAATGAGCAAGCAGGCAGCAGCATCTCCTGGTCCTCCTCCTCACCTGCACTGCCATCTGGACCAGGGTGTGGGACATGTTGTGAACAAGCAAGCAGATTGCAGTGGTGAAGAGGAGGAGCAGGAGCAGGAGCAGGAGCAGGGGGCTCTTGTCAATGAGATCCTTGCAGAGATGTCGGTCCCTGGCACATGCCTGACCAGGCTGACTTTTGACGCTTGCTTGGGTGCATGATCATAGTAATTATATGTTTTGTTGTTCTTTCTCTAAATCTCTGCCAGAGTTCCTACTGGGTGTTTTCGTCTGACCAAAATGGCTGGACAGCCACCAAATATTGAAGTTTTGCTGTTGCTGCTAAATTAAAGCCGTGAGATAAGGACGATTACAGTGGTACCTCAGGTTACATACGCTTCAGGTTACATACGCTTCCGGTTACAGACTCCGCTAACCCAGAAATAGTGCTTCAGGTTAAGAACATTGTTTCAGGATGAGAACAGAAATCGTGCTCCGGCAGCGCGGCGGCAGCAGGAGGACCTATTAGGTAAAGTGGTGCTTCAGGTTTAAAAACAGTTTCAGGTTAAGTAAGGATCTCCAGATCGAATTAAGTACTTAACCCGAGGTACCACTGTATCTGTATTGAGTGCTGCAAAGATTGTAAAATGTGAATAACAAACTAATAGACTCAAAAAGTGGGTGGGTGGTTTTCATGTGTGCTTCAGGTGTCCTGTTCTTGCGAATTTGTTTCAATAACCTCAGTAAATTTAATGAAGTAATGGGCAGATCAACCTGTACTCTGATATACCCTGTGGAAGGGAAGGGAGATACCTCACATCTACATTCACTGCCATATCCCATGAGGGCCCCCAGACTGAGTTCTCCCCACCCTCAGTGTATTCTGCAACAGCTCATTGATGCAATAAGTGGTGAATTTATACTGGACCACCCACATACCATTCCCCTTTATTAGTTCTCTGTGATGCTTTCCCAATGTTATTGCATTATTGCCCTCTGGAGGGGGACTCTTGCAATAAAACAAGCAGGACAAGAAGAAGAAAGAAAACCGGAATATTTGTGGTATAAAAAGTTACAGTATTTCAGCAGGAAGCAATGAGAGATGCACAGATTGGAAAGGAAGCAATATCTCTCTCCCCTCCCACCCCCAGCACTTTTGCAGATGCAAACAGTATTGAAAACGGGACTGTGTATGACATAGCTGTCAGCTTTCCCCTTTTTTTAAGGGAAATTCCCTTATTCCAAATAGTATTCCTCGCAAGAAAAGGGAAAAGTTGACAGCTATGGTGTATGACCACCCTGACACCATCACGGGCACAAATCATCATAAATGCAAAATAAAAAGGACATCTGGAGAGCTCCTATATATACACATGCTACTCTAATAAAGCCCTAGATAGCGTAAAAGGGGCAGGAATTCCTGCAGCACCCTTAACAATGCCACCAAAGTCCACCAGTCATAGCCAGTGTGGATCAGCTGACATGATGGTGTTGGGGAGACTTGTAAGACGTGGGAATGATGCAAAGATGCCCCGTGTCAGGTCAACTTGGGAAGAGCCAAACCATTCCACTCCTGCGGACAGGGAGATGCCCTTGTTACATCCTCCCACTCCCGCCCCCCCACCCCACCCCTCTGCTGCACACACAACACATAACCTGCTCAGATGTAATTAGGCAACAGCACAGTCCCATGTGTGAGTCACTTTGGCACAAGCAGGAATATGCCGGCAACTAAGAGCCTTGGGCATCTTTGTGCAGAGAAGTCCAGTTCCCTTTATACCGCCGACTGTGTTTATGATCACGATAGTAACCAGCTTTAAGAGCCAGTCATATAGGCTGCATCATAGCCAGGACTCGTAGATCTCTCACAACACTTGCAAGGAACAAACGTTTTCTTATGTTTCATGGAAACAGCTTACAGTTTCTTTTAATTAAGTGATATATAAATATTGTTAAATAAGTAGATAAAATTAAAAGGTGGGAAACAGCTCCTATTAGGGAAGAAGGGGTTATCAGTTTTAAACAGGTTAAAAACATGATGTTAGCAGTTCAAACCCATTCCAACGCTGCCTGTGTCAGACTGCCTCTTACACCAAGTGGCCACTTCTGTCCTAGCTACTCATGGTTGCTGTCTCTTTCTCTCTCTTTTTGATAAAAAACATAATTTTATGCAAAATTATACAGGAGGGGGAAATTGCATATATTACATATAAAAGAGCCAGTCCCCATGTGTTACTATAGTTCTGCAGTGTAATTTTACAATACGTAAGTATTTTAAGAGTTAGATGTTGTATGTATCTGCTCATATGTGCATTACTTTAGGAAACTTGGCATCTATATGTGCATAATATGATACATATCATTTTTAGCAGAACCAGCAAAAACTCATTGGAGTAAGACAGGAATTAGGGAAAAGATCCATGCAGATATTTTCAGAAAATGCCATCCTCAGGCCCAGTTTAGCCAATCATGAACCAATAATGGACTTCTGCATGGGGGAAACTTCTCGTTTGGTTCATCCTCCCACAAGAGTCAATGGTGCCCCATTTTCAGTGGCCCTTTTCAACACCCTTTCCTTGTGGGAAAATAATTCATTGGAAAATATAATTCCTCTGCGATCCTTTCTCCCTCCTTCTCTGGCTCTTTTTTTTCTTTCTCCCCACAGCAACTTAGTGTAGCTCTTAATTCCAGCAATGACAATTTAATCCTTTTTATCTGATGTAATCCACTCCCATCCCATCTCTAGGGCCTCCTTTCAACATTAAGGTAGGAGAACAACAACAATAAAATCTCAACCAGCCACCCAGAATCCCACCCCTAGTAAAAGCAGAGAGAGAGAGAGAGAGAGAGAGAGAATGAACTAGACCAACGAGAAGAGTGACTGTCACAGGAAGAGCCCTGGGAGGAGAAATTAGTAAGCAATGCTGCTAAAATATAAAACAAATCTACTGATCCCCTAAGGTGTGCCCTGACCAGAATTATGCTGGCATTAATTAATTAATTCAGGCATGAGAGCAGCGCAGAGTGAGGACTTGAGAACTGTTGGGGCTTGGAAACTGCTGTAGCTGCAGAAGAACCTCTGACTAATTATCTTAAACTACAAAAGTCTGCAGCAGCATAAGATATCACACTGTGATATTGCCCTGTGAGCCCAAGGCACGAGGAGATACTCTTTTCCAACTATATGCCACTGAAGAAGACTTTGCAAACTGAAATGCATCTGACATGTTTTCTGAAAGACATCTCTTGTAAAAACAGCCTTCATTTTCAGGATTTCAAGGTTTGGGGCAAACGTATCTTTGCAATTCAAAGTGTTGGTGCTGACCTTTAAAGCCCTAAACGGCCTCGGCCCAGTATACCTGAAGGAGCATCTCCACCCCCATCATTCTGCCCGGACACTGAGGTCCAGCGCCGAGGGCCTTCTGGCAGTTCCCTCACTGCGAGAAACAAAGTTACAGGGAACCAGGCAGAGGGCCTTCTCAGTAGTGGCGCTCGCCCTGTGGAACACCCTCCCACAAGATGTCAAAGAAATAAACAACTATCAGACTTTTAGAAGACATCTGAAGGCAGCCCTATTTAGGGAAGCTTTTTAATATTTGATTAATGATTGTATTTTAATATTTTTTTGGAAGCCGCCCAGAGTGGCTGGGGAAACCCAGCCAGATGGACGGGGCATAAATAATAAATTATTATTATTATTATTTTATCGCTGTGGCACAGTCACCATTATATGCATATATATGTGTGTGAGTATGTTTTAGAAATACATTTATGGACTTTATTAACCATTTCACAAGAATTAATCTCCTCCTCATCCCACTATTAATCTTTGCCTAATTTCATTATAGGTGCTTCCCAATCCCTGGCCTGCAGTTTTGCATCTTACTTTCCCCCTCTTACACTGCTCCACTTCTTCCTAGTTCCAGATTCCGTCTTCTGGTGCCTATCCCTGTATCCCCAGCACCACTTTGCCTCTTGGAAATTTAGGAAGCTGCCTTTTGAGGGGGGCCGCTTCGGTTGCCCCACCCCCACCCCGCCACCAGAGTTTTGGTGAGCACAGACCCTCCAAGTGTTCTTATTTTCCAGGGACGTCCGTTATTTAGAGAAGCCGTCCCTATTTTCATTGGAGAAATGTTGGAGGGTATGGAGTTATCCAACCCCCGAGTCATCTGAAGGCAATCCTGTACAGTGGTACCTCGGGTTAAGTACTTAATTCGTTCCGGAGGTCCGTACTTTACCTGAAAATGTTCTTAACCTAGAATCATAGAATCATAGAGCTGGAAGAGACCACAAGGGCCATCGAGTCCAACACCCTGCCAAGCAGGAAACACCATCAGAGCACTCCTGACATATGGTTGTCAAGCCTCTGCTTAAAGACCTCCAAAGAAGGAGACTCCACCACACTCCTTGGCAGCAAATTCCACTGTCGAACAGCTCTTACTGTCAGGAAGTTCTTCCTAATGTTTAGGTGGAATCTTCTTTCTTGTAGTTTGGATCCATTGCTCCGTGTCCGCTTCTCTGGAGCAGCAGAAAACAACCTTTCTCCCTCCTCTATGTGACATCCTTTTATATATTTGAACATGGCTATCATATCACCCCTTAACCTCCTCTTCTCCAGGCTAAACATGCCCAGCTCCCTTAGCCGCTCCTCATAAGGCATCGTTTCCAGGCCTTTGACCATTTTGGTTGCCCTCCTCTGGACACGTTCCAGTTTGTCAGTGTCCTTCTTGAACTGTGGTGCCCAGAACTGGACACAGTACTCCAGGTGAGGTCTGACCAGGGCAGAATACAGTGGCACTATTACTTCCCTTGAAGCACCACTTTAGCTAATGGGGCCTCCTGCTGCCGCTGAGCCTCCACTGCACAATTTCTGTTCTCATCCTGAAGCAAAGTTCTTAACCTGAAGCACTATTTCTGGGTTAGCAGAGTCATATGTAACCTGAAGCGTATGTAACCTGAAGCGTATGTGTCAGGGGTTCAGGAGCAGAGGCAAGGGCAAGGGAGGAAACAGAGAGCGAGGGGGAGGAGGCAGAAGAAAAGATGAGTGATGACGACGACCCGAGATCTCCGAGTCTTTCCAGTGAATCAGAAGATTCACAGAAAGGAGCACCAGTGGCCAGGGCAAGGGGGGAGCCTAGGGGGACACCCCAGGAAGATAGAGCCAGAGGGGACTCAGAGGGGAGCAGTTGGAAATCGGGACCAGCGTCACCGCCAGAGAGCAGGGAAGAGGAAGGGCGCCAGGGATCAAGCGCTGGCAGCTCACAACAGGGGGGAGGGCACGAGTCAGGAGTGGCCACACCTCCATCGGGGAGCGAAGAAACGGTCAGACGGAAGGTGGAAGGTTGGGCGCGCGCGACAAGTTCAAATGCACAGGAAGGTGGCGCAGTAGGCAGCCCGGAAAGGGAGCCAGGTCCTAAAGCCCGCCGAAAGGAGGGAGAAGAGTCAGGGGGGTCAGCGTCAGCGTCAGAGGAATCCCGGAAGGAAGAGACCCTGGGGGGCAGAGGGACCCAGAGAAGAACAGTCAGGCGGAAAAGGTGGAGCAAGGCTAGGATATTAAGTTGGTGTACAAGGGGCGGAGACTCAGATGGAGCTTCGCCGATCTAACCATTAGACGTAGGGTTGCACGCAGCAGCTTGAGAATGGAAACTGTAACTCAATAAAGACTTTTATTTAATGATCGCTGGCTAGCGTGATCCTCTGTGAGCTAGGATCTGGAAGCAACTCTGACAGTAAGCTCCATCTCTTAAATTGTGGGCATCTACAGCCTCGCGGAGAGGAGAGAAAGCGGGTGCCTACTAGCGAGCTCACGAACGGCAGACAACATGACGGCCGAACAGCAGATAGTGGAGCTCAGAGAAGCAGTGTCGCGCCTGAATGCCGAGGCTCTTGCATCCAGGAAGAGAGAGGAGGACGCAGCTGCCGCCTACAGGGATCTCCAGGTCAGGTTGGAAGTGCTTACGAAGCAAGGGCAACTGACACCCAAACCGGAGGGGATTGGGTTGGGGAGACGAACAGGCGGTTTGGTCTCTCACTTCGATGGGAATTTGCAACAGTACCCCAACTTTAGAGCAGATGTAATGTGTGCACTGCAACTGCTGAACAAAGACTTTAGAGATGAGCAAGAGAAGGTGGGATTCATCATGTCCCATTTGCATGGAGATGCTAAAGCATGGCTGCGCAATTTGTGGAGAGATAAGGATCCGGCGCTCCAAAATGCGGATGCCTTTATTAAAGCGATGGATGGGTGCTTTTTGTCAAGCATTGACGTGGATCTTGCTCGGCAGCAGATACATGGACTGAAGCAAGGGAGGGCCAGCGTAAGGCAGTACCATGCCCGCTTTTTCGCTTTGGTCAGTGCTCTGGAATGGGACAGAGATTCGGCTCCTGTAAGAGACCTGTTTTGGGAGGGATTGCACGGCTCGGTTAAAGATGAAATTGCGAGGGGGGAGAGACCCCGGACCACGCAGGAGATCGTTCAGAGGGCGCTGGCGGTGGGGGTGCGGCTGGAAGGACGTCCGTGGAGCAGTGGCGAAGGGCGTGGAGGGCGCGAACCAGCCAGGGGCTCCTCCTTCCTTCCCAGAGAAGCAGCGCGTGCGCAATCCACGCCTCCGCCAGGAGGAGGAGCGGAACCTATGGAGGTTGGAGGTGCAAGGGCTCAGTCAGCAGCCAGAGCCCTAGCACCGGCAGCAGTGAAAGCGAAGCCTCCTAGAGGGAACAGGAAGTGTTACATCTGCGATGATCCACAGCATATGGCGAAAGAGTGTCCCCAGAGGCTCCACAAGCACACTGCAGCCTCAGCAATGGTAACTGCAGCAACGCAGCAAGGACAACCACAGCAGGGAAACGACGGAGTCTGGTTGGAGGAAGAGGCACTGGGGCCCAGCCAGACGTGTCAGTGAAGCAGTCCCCAGAGATTTTACAGCCCATGGACCCCCTCCCGCCCAAACCGGTAGTGAGGCTCACCGCGTCGCTCCAGCTGCCCAATGGAATCACCATGGACGTGCCAATCACCATTGACTCCGGAAGCAATGCGGACTTTATAGGGCAGGACTTTGTCGACCGGCACGCTATACAGTTGCTGCCTGCCACGCTGCCCCTGCAGGTTGTCACGGTGGATGGCAGGGAGCTGCTAGGGGGGCAAGTGGTGAAGCAGACGCCACCAATGGTGATGCGACTTGGGAATCACAGGGAAATCATCAGCTTCAATGTCACTCAACTATCGGACACGCCCATTGTATTGGGCATGAGTTGGCTGGACAAGCACAGCCCGACGCTGGCTTGGTACCAGAGGCAGCTGACCTTCGGCTCTTCCTTTTGCGCTGAACACTGCATCGTGCCCAGGCAGGAAGGAGGGGAAGAGGAGTCACAGCTGCAGCTAGGCACGCTGCAAGCGGTTCCCCACAAGTACGCGGAATTTTTGGAGGTTTTCTGCGAGAAGGAGGCAGACAGGCTACCCCCCCACAGACCATATGACTGCAAAATTGACCTGCTGCCGGGGGCGGCGCTGCCCAAAGGGAAGCTGTATTCCATGTCTGAGGACGAACTGCAGGAACTCAAAGAGTTCATAGATCATAATTTGGAGCGCGGTTTCATCCGAGAGTCCAAGGCAGCGGGGGGCAGTCCGGTATTCTTTGTTAAGAAGCGGGACACGCCCCAAAAAAGACTTGTAGTGGACTTTCGCATCTTGAACAGTGTGACCAAGCCATCGGACTTCCCCATGCCCCGAATCGACGACCTCCTCGCAAAGGTACGGAAGGGCAGAGTGTTCACCAAGTTGGACCTGCGAGGGGCATACAACCTCATTCGCATGCGGGAAGGAGATGAGTGGAAGACAGCCATGTTCACGCCCCTGGGCACCTACGAATATAGAGTTATGCCTTTTGGATTGCAAAATGGCTCCCACGTTTTTCAAGCTTTCATGCATCACGTGTTGGCGGGGCTCCTCTACAAGACGTGCGTCTGTTTCTTGGATGACATCCTGATCTTTTCGGAATCGCAGCAGGAGCATGACAGACACGTCAAGGAAGTGCTGAGCAGGCTACAGCAACATAGGCTTTACGCCAAGCTGGAGAAGTGCCAATTCGACGTGACGGAGGTGGATTTCCTGGGCTACAAGTTGTCTGATAAAGGGCTCGCCATGGACAGCGCCAAGGTCCGAGCAGTGTTGGATTGGAAAAGCCCACGCAACCGGAAGGAGGTCCAACGGTTTGTCGGCTTCGCGAACTTCTATCGCAAGTTTATCAAAGGCTTTGCGATGCAGACAGCGGCCATCACGGACACGCTCAGCTCCAAGAAAAAGAAGTTCATCTGGACAGAGCAGGCGGAGCAGTCCTTTCAGGCACTCAAGCGTCTCTTCGCGTCGGAAGAGCAGCTGCTTCATGTCAACCCCAGCAGGCCGATGAGGGTGGAGACAGACGCTTCGGACAGAGCCGTGGGAGCAGTCCTGCTGCAGAAAGACCCGCAGGGGGTTTGGAGGCCGGGAGCGTTTTACTCAAGGAAGCTCAGCAAGTCCGAACAGAACTACACCATCTGGGACAGGGAGTTGCTGGCCATTCATGCAGCGTTCAAAGCGTGGAGGCACTTCCTGATCGGCGCCAAGCACACGGTGCAGGTCTGCACGGACCACAAGAATCTAGAGCACTGGCGCACGGCACAGTTCCTGAACCAGAGGCAGATACGTTGGGCTGAGTTCTTTGCGAATTTCGACTTCCGAATAGAATATGTCCCGGGGGACACCAACATCATGGCGGATGCTCTCTCCCGTAAGCCACAGTATCTGGAGGAGGCAACGCCAGCGGCCGCCATGCACATCTTCGCACCGACAGTGTGGGCATGCGCGGCGGCAACAGTTGACCTGGATGCGGTGCGACGAGCGTTGCAGGATGACTCCTTCGCGCAAGCAAAGATGGCAGAGGTGCACAGGGGCACGGCAGCGACCGACGAGTTCCAGCTGCGAGATGGTTTGCTCATCCGTAAAGGGGCCATCTACGTGCCGGGAGACGAACTTCGCGCCAAGGTACTGCAGCAGCTGCACGACGCGCCCACTGCCGGGCACTTTGGCAAGGAGAAGACGGTGGAATTAGTAGCCAGAGACTTCTGGTGGCCCGGAATGAGAGGGGAAGTCGCGGACTACGTGGCGAGGTGTGACACCTGCCAGAGGGCCAAACCAGTGCACAGACCGCCGGCCGGACTGCTGGAACCGCTGCAAACTCCGTTCGAACCATGGGAGAGAGTGGCCCTGGACTTTGTCACGGATCTGCCCAGCTCGAGGGGCAAGACGGCTGTGCTGGTGGTGGTGGACTTGTTCTCCAAGATGGCACATTTCATTCCGTGTGCGAAGGTGGCCACGGCGGAACAAACCGCCAAACTGTTCATAGACCACGTGTTCAAGGTTCACGGTCTGCCGCGGTCTATTCTGTCCGACCGAGGGCGACAGTTCATCTCGAACTTCTGGCAGAGGCTGATGGGCTTCCTGAACGTCAAGATCAACCTGGCGTCGGCTAGACACCCGCAGACCAACGGGCAAGCGGAGCGGGTCAATGCCATCATGCAGCAGTACCTGAGATGTTATGCGAATCAACAGCCTGCGACGTGGGTGGATTACCTGCCTCTCGCCGAGTTCGCCTACAACAACACGAAGCACGTGTCCACGGGGGTCACGCCGTTCTTCGCCAACAACGGGAGGCACCCCAGAACCTTCCCGGGACTGGAAAGAATGGGGGAGGGGGAGCCGCAGACAGCAGATGCGTTCGCGTCGGAGTTGCAGGAGGTCCACGATCAGCTGCGGCGGCACCTGGAGCTGGCTAAACACGCATACAAGGTACAAGCGGACAAACACAGAAGGGTTGGCGAAGAGATCCATGTGGGAGACTGGGTCTGGTTAGCAGCCCACGCAGTGCCGGCCAGGTCGTTGGCGAAGAAGAAACTAGGGCATAAACAACTGGGGCCCTACCAAGTCGAAGAACAGGTCAACCCGGTGGCTTTCAGGCTGGCTCTTCCGGAGGGTTCCAGAATGCATCCGGTGTTCCACAGATCGGTGCTCACTCCCTACAAGGCACCTCACAGGTTTCAGGAACCAGGAACGGCACCGGGTCCGCTCCGAGAGAGAACCGGGCAAGGGGGAGTGGCACAGGAGGAGCGCATCAACGAAGTCACGGAGATTTTGGACTCCAGATGGGGGGAAGAGGGGGTAGAATACCTTCTCGCCAAGGAGGGCACCCCGGCCAGTGCCAACAGCTGGGTGCCGGGCTACGCTTTAGACGAACCTCTGCTCAAAGAAGAGTTTCATGCCCTCTTCCCACACAGGCCAATGCCAGCAGACTTTTTCGACGACTGGCTTTTCACGCCCACGCTTTCAGCCAGCACGTTCCGGGGGTTCGACTCGGACGAGGAACCGACACGAGACGCCCGTTCCCCGGAGGGGTCACCCTCGGGATCTGCTTCAGAACCCTCGTATTGGTGGGATGATCGACCAGAGGAGCAGTTCCGCAGAAGGTGGCTGGAGGGTCCAGGACGAGCAACGTCTCCAGAAGGCAACGAGGGAGAGACGGACATGGACGTTTTCGGGGACGACCCGGGTTTCGAGCACGGCGGCACAGAGATGGAAGCGGAGGTGACCGTCGTCAACGAGAGCAGGGAGGAAGAACCGGAAGACTTCGGATGGCGGCCCGCCACGGGAAGCGAACTGTATCCGACATTCGTCCCCCTGACACAGCAGCACCCAGATCCCGCACCGGAAGGAGGGGAGGGGGGAAGAGGGGGCTTCGAGGGGGGGATGGATGTCAGGGGTTCAGGAGCAGAGGCAAGGGCAAGGGAGGAAACAGAGAGCGAGGGGGAGGAGGCAGAAGAAAAGATGAGTGATGACGACGACCCGAGATCTCCGAGTCTTTCCAGTGAATCAGAAGATTCACAGAAAGGAGCACCAGTGGCCAGGGCAAGGGGGGAGCCTAGGGGGACACCCCAGGAAGATAGAGCCAGAGGGGACTCAGAGGGGAGCAGTTGGAAATCGGGACCAGCGTCACCGCCAGAGAGCAGGGAAGAGGAAGGGCGCCAGGGATCAAGCGCTGGCAGCTCACAACAGGGGGGAGGGCACGAGTCAGGAGTGGCCACACCTCCATCGGGGAGCGAAGAAACGGTCAGACGGAAGGTGGAAGGTTGGGCGCGCGCGACAAGTTCAAATGCACAGGAAGGTGGCGCAGTAGGCAGCCCGGAAAGGGAGCCAGGTCCTAAAGCCCGCCGAAAGGAGGGAGAAGAGTCAGGGGGGTCAGCGTCAGCGTCAGAGGAATCCCGGAAGGAAGAGACCCTGGGGGGCAGAGGGACCCAGAGAAGAACAGTCAGGCGGAAAAGGTGGAGCAAGGCTAGGATATTAAGTTGGTGTACAAGGGGCGGAGACTCAGATGGAGCTTCGCCGATCTAACCATTAGACGTAGGGTTGCACGCAGCAGCTTGAGAATGGAAACTGTAACTCAATAAAGACTTTTATTTAATGATCGCTGGCTAGCGTGATCCTCTGTGAGCTAGGATCTGGAAGCAACTCTGACAGTATGTAACCCGAGGTACCACTGTATAGGGAAGTGGTTTTTTTAAATGTTTAATATTTTATTATTATATATGTTGGAAGCTGCCCAGAGTGGCTGGAGCAACCCAGTAAAATGTGTGGGGTATAAATAGTAATGGGACGTTCCTATTTCCATCAGAGAAATGTTGGAGGGTATGTGAGCAGCTTCTGGCCCTGCCCATTTTCCCTTCTTCCTGCTCCCGTCATGCTCCAGAGCTGCCGCAAAGCGCTCCACTCCCACACGGTGCAATTTCCCACTGTACGTCTACAGGCACACAGTCTAATTTAGGTTGATTGTTTTATTTCTTTAATCAATCCACGCCGCCTCAAGCGCATGGGGAATTGGAATGCAAATGTTTTTTTGAATAAATGGATTACAATTATAATGTGTTTGCTCCGTAATTGGCCTCTTTTCTTTTCAAAAATAAATTTGCAACAGCCTCTAAGAGCACCCGGGAAGGTATGGGTGTTGTCCTTGACGATGCCCCACAGCCAATATCCTGCAGTCACCTCCAAGACAAGGTAATAATCCCAGTGCAATGTAATATATACAGTCATGCCAAACTGCAGCAGCAGCAGCAGCAACAGCAACAGCATTAACATTTTATGCAATGAAACTCCTGCTTCCTCCTCTATGCAGATTACTTTTGCAAAAAAAGAAGAAAAAGGTGGCTGCAAAGACAAACAAACAACTTGTTCTCATTTTAATTACTAGATTGGTTTTAATTAAGTTGTTTGTTAATATCTGTACTTTCCTTGGGCTCCATCGAGTGGCCTGATTGGGCAGTGACCGGATAGCCTCAGGTCTGCCTTGGTCCTCTTTACTGATTATTACTACCTAATAACAGGTTGGGACCAGAGTGTTTGTCTCACTCTCCTTTGACCTCATTTACAGGCCTTCCATTGAACGCTAAAGAACGGCTGCTCACTTGGTTGCCGCTGGTGGGACTGGCAGGGCACTGGGCTTGGTCTTGCAGGCAGCAGAGCAGCGCATAGATAAAATACAGACTTGGCTTCCAAAAGAGGTGGTTGGCGGCCAAAAACTTGGATGACTTCGAAAGAGGATTTGGCAGGTTCATGAAGGATAAGGTTACCATTGGCTACTTGCTGCTACAGCTATGCCCTGCCTCCACTGCTGGCTGGCCTTGTACAAATAGCTCATGGTGTGCAGGGTCTTCAAAGATGTGAAGTCATTTCCTCTTCGGGGAACCCTGCTACCAAGCCCCAATGTTTATGTATCTTTTAGTGCAGTGTTTCGCAACCGAGATGTTGTTGGACTACAACTCCCATCATTCCTAGCCATCATGACCAGTGGTCAGGGATGATGGGAGTTGTAGTCCAACAACATCTGGGGACCCACAGGTTGAGAACCTCTGTTTTAGTGTCTACTGGACTGTTACTATCCAGAAACAAATATATTGAAGAACAGCTGTTTTTAAGTTGAGAAGCATTTACCTGCTGTTCATGAACACCTTCCTTACACATACAGTCATTTCCTTAAGGGACCCCCCCCCCTTTTACACACCCTGCAGTGTCCAGAGTCACAAGGAGCTAAAAGGGGGTTTGTCCAAAGGTCACTTAAATGGAAGGGTGATAGTGATCTATCAGGGTGAACTGTGGCCTCTTCTCCTGGGCTGCTGCTGAGCAAATGTGAAGCATGATTTCAGGACCCAGGTAGCATTAGGATTGGTATCATAAAGATTGGGTAGGAGTGTAAGGAGGCAACAACTTCTGTCCCACCATGGATTCAGGGCAATCAGTGCTCTTTCATATTTTTCTAAATAATTTTGTTATTTATATTGAAGAAAACGCAGTATCAAAAACTTTTTGATTTACATGCGAAAATATAGCATCTTTGGGGGGACATATTCAAAAATAAGGTTTAAAAAGGAAATAAATAAACCATATGTTTATTAGAAATAGATAAACTAACAGATACCAGTTTTTGTACAATAAAATATGTAGCGTTTTTATACAGTGGGTGGAAGATAGTCGTATGCAGTAGCTGAAAAGAGAAGTGAGAAGGGAGGGGAAGACACAACATCATTAAGCTTATCTTACTGAAATAACCAAATTCTGTTAAATGCTGAATGCGGGATTAAGTTCTATGAATTGTCACTAATCAGCACTGTTTCTGTTCCACTACAGTTTGGGTTCTACCTCACTATCCACTATGGAAAAAACTAATGAATTATGGAGTTAAATAGGCCCTTATTCTAACCCCTGGATCCAGCAAGTATTAAAATATAAGCCTGGTGAGGTGATTGCTTGGGGGTTGGGCCATTAAGGGGAAAACAGCTCTGTGTGAGATGGCAAATGGGGGAGATGGCTCCCCCAAGATTTGGACTCTCTCAGCTAGCAAATGGTTAGAAGGACAAAGCGAGAGTTGAGAGCAGAGTTGGCAGTGATGTGGGCCAAAGGAAAAGCAGCAAGCTAGTGGAAGACAGAGAGATAAAGCAATGCTTGACTTCTGTTTGAATCCAAGGCTGTGGTTGTGGGGTGTGAATGTTGTGAAATCCTCCTTCATAGGCTCAGATTGTACAGATGTGTAAATAAACCATATATCCCAAAGACTTCATGTTCTCCACAGTGCCTCATTCCAAAAAACACACGAAGCCTGGGTAAATGCCTGGAGCCCCTGGAATCTTGTACAGTGATACCTCGGGTTAAGTACTTAATTCGTTCCGGAGGTCCGTTCTTAACATTAAACTGTTCTTAACCTGAAGCACCACTTTAGCTAATGGGGCCTCCCGCTGCTGCTGCGCCACCGGAGCACGATTTCTGTTCTCATCCTGAAGCAAAGTTCTTAACCTGAGGTACTATTTCTGGGTTAGTGGAGTCTGTAACCTGAAGCGTATGAAACCCGAGGTACCACTGTACTGCTTGGAGTGGTTGGGGTACAACACTATGATTGGATCCCCAAATAAACGCCTCACATGCCCCTGAAGAGAGGCCCTTGGTGGATTCCTTGCTACCCAACGGTTGGCTTGCAACATCAGCCAAAGCAACACCAGAGATGTTAGTGAAGAAGCTTAAATCCCATCAGGATCAACTGAGGCAGTTGAGTAATGGCCGGGCACGAGTGAAGCATTCCTTCTTTGTGCCTGTAGGCTGCCAGCACATGCCCCATGGCAGCAGCTTAGGTTGCCTGCTTCAGCTCTTAACCTCGCCTTTGATCTCTCTTATACAATGGTTGTTTTGCGGTTGTAAAAAACTTTCCAGCCCATTTTGTAAAACTTGAGACATGTTTGTTGCTTCTCTCGGCAGCGTGATCCTCCTGCGGCTGCGGATTCCACAGGGTGTCATGGACGAACTCCGCATGTGCCCGTAATTTCACCCCTTACACTGTGACCCCCCCTCCCCTTCGGCTGGGTCCCTTTCGGGCACTATTGTGCAAAAAAGCCAAGAGTCCCTCCAGTGCCTCAGTGACGCAGGTGGAAGATAATGGGTACTTCTACTCCTTGCAAAACAAAGGAAATTTGCTAGGGGAAAGGACAGCCCTAAGAAAACTGTGGCTTGTCGCACTTCTCCAGTACAGAGAGTTTAGACCAACTAGGAACCAAGGTTATGGTTTGTTCACCATATGGGTGCCTTTCGCCACCTCAAAAATATTGACACCCCACCTGTGCTCATCCAGGGCAAGCAGAGTTTGTCATTGCACCAAGGTCTGATAACCTGCTCTAGCAGAGCTCTTCTTATGTAAGATGGGGTGGCACATGGCAAGTCCTGGAGGGAGAAACTAGAGGTACAGGAGGAGGGGTCCAAGGCATGATAGCAGGCAGTGCCAGGCCACAGCCACCGGAAATACAGAGCTGAAAACTTTTTATTTTAGTCATTTATGGCATCCAAGCTGCCATCCTGTACACACTTACCTGGCAGTAGTCTCATTGATCTCGGTGGGACTTACAGTGGTACCTCTGGTTACGAACTTAATTTGTTCCGGAGGTCCGTTCTTAACCTGAAACTGTTCTTAACCTGAGGTACCACTTTAGCTAATGGGGCCTCCTGCTGCCACCGCACCACCGCTGTGCGATTTCTGTTCTCATCCTGAAGTAAAGTTCTTAATCCGAGGTACTACTTCCGGGTTAGCGGAGTCTGTAACCCAAAGTGTTTGTAACCTGAGGTGTTTGTAACCCGAGGTACCACTGTCCTTCTGAGAAGACATACATAAGATTGCTATGTTACACCTGGCCTTTTGCTACAAATGACCTCAAGGCAATTAAAAGCAATAAAGCACAATAAAACTTAGCACTAAGCCAACATAATCACAGAAATAAAAAGCAGCAGAACCAGAAGATTATGTGATCAGATGATCATGTTTAACTAGCTGCCATGAAAAGCGTCGCTTGCTCATTGAGAGCAGATTGAGATCAGATCCGCACCATATTTTTAAAGCATATGCAATGTACAAACATGATCCCCGCCCCCAAATCTGGGGAACTGCAGTTTTCCCCTCATGTAGGGGTCATTCCCAGCATTCTTAACAAACTACAGTTCCCATGATTCTTTGATGGAAATCCTATTTGTGCTTTAAATGAGCATTGGATCTGCATTAAATCTACGGCAGCATCCACAATAATGGATGTATACATTGTCACACACACCATACATTTAAAGCACATGGCTTCCCCCAAGGAATCCTGGGAATTGCAGTTTGTTAAGCATGCTAAGAATTGTAGCTGTGTGTGGGGGGGGGGTAAACTATAGTTCCCAGGATTCTTTGGGAGAGGAAGCCATGAGCTTCAAATGTACAGTATACTACTAGTGACGGAATGTATACTACTCCTTCCTTTTATCTTTTTTCCCCTGGCCCCTCTCAGCCTTATTGGTCTCGGTTTTGACATGCTGTGACGACGTTCAGGCAACTCTGAAAGGAGAGGTGGAAGGAGCCCCACCCAGGACAACAAGCCCCAGCCTGCCTGGCTACCTGAGGAAGTCCACCTGTCATCAGTTGTAGCAGGTACTGTGATGTGTCATGTTTGGGCCAATGTTTCAGGATTGGTCACAGATCGGGAGGCCTGGGCGAGGGAGGTTATTTAAAGCAATCTAATTTCAAATGGAACCAAATCCATTACGACACACCCCTTCTGTTTCTTTCATTGGAGGAGTTCCTCCTCGTCTTCTGTTTGCCAACAGCTCTTGGAAACATAGGGAAACAAATCCTGTTTTTAAAGAGAAGAACCAACCTGCCCCCCACTCCAGAGGGCCAGAAGGGCCGTAGCTCAGTGGTAGAGCATCTGCTTTGCATGCAGAAGGTCCCAGGTTCAATCCCCAGCATCTCCAAGTAAGGGCAGGAATGTCCCCCTTGCTGCCAGTCAGTGTAGAAAATACTGAGCTCTATGGCCCAATGGACTGACTCAGTGTAAGGCAGGTTATTACATCTCTAGGATATTCCTTCAACCTCCAACTTTCACTAATAGGTAATTTGTAAAAAGGAGGGGGTGCTGGAATGGGCCTGAAACCTTGATCCCAAATCTGTGGAGAATGTTGGGGTTACTCATTACTGAATAAAATACACTCTGCATATTCTTAGGGGTGCTTTATTTGATATTATTTCAAATGTCTCAGGAATTTGGGACTGGGTCCTGGCTCAGTTAACCAGTGGCAACAACTTCTCCAAAAAAGGAGGAAATGTTGTGGGAATAGTTTTCAATGTTTTGAATGTTCAAGGGGAATATATTAATATAACACTGGCTGTGCCCTGGACCCTGAATTTATGGGCCATGCCAACCAGTGTGCTTGCTTGTACAGTGGTACCTTGGGTTACATATGCTTCAGGTTACATATGCTTCAGGTTACAGACTCCGCTAACCCAGAAATAGTACCTCGGGTTAAGAACTTTGCTTCAGGATGAGAACAGAAATCGTGCTCCGGTGGCACGGCAGCAGCAGGAGGCCCCATTAGCTAAAGTGGTGCTTCAGGTTAAGAACAGTTTCAGGTTAAGTACGGACCTCCGGAACGAATTAAGTACTTAACCTGAGGTACCACTGTACACTCGCATGATTATTGATTACATTTTAAGCCAACCTGTCTTCCAGTGCATCGAGGACTGTGTGCAAGGTGACCCCTCCATTCTATCCTTACAACAACGCTGTGAGGTGGCTCATTAAGCTGCCAGTTAGTGACTGACTGAAGCACACCCAGGGTGCTTCCAGACAGTTGCCATTTTTTTTGCTGAGATCGAATCGCATACAGGCAAATTCAGCTTGCACAACTATAGTTGATTGGGAGGACTTGCGCAAAAGACCCACTTCCCCAAAAGATCAGACTTTTCGCAATGAAGGAAGTGATGGGAAAACGCACTGGCAAGTGTGGAATAGCACTGGCTTGGATGCAACATCATCTAACTTCCCTGCAAACAAATCAGAATGGATGCCCATTAAATAGATGTCATCTGATCTCTTTGCAAACAGGTCATATGGAAGCCAGCAAGTTCCATGGCTGAGCAGGGATTTGAATCCCATGGAAGATCTCCCTAGTGCAAATTCAACATGCTATCGTGTACTGTGGCTCTAAATATGCGAACTCCATGTTCTGAGATTTCACCCATTTGTGTTCCCCCACACTTTAGCTGCTTGAATTATTAAAAAATTGCAAATTATTGTAGAGCAAGGCCACGCACATATTACCAGCTTTGAATGCAGTGAGGTCATTCTTTTTTTATTTGCTTCAAAGCGCATTGCTGTGCCATTGTACATGTTATCGTGGTTTTGATGTGCATCTGAGTTGCTGCTGTATGTGTCCACAGCAGTGGGTGGAGATGGGGCAGGGATGTCTTCACCCAACGAGCTTCGCCTGGCTGGTTTCCCCACCCCTCCAACCACTCAGATGTCATCTTCATCCAGGTGTCCTCTGCAGATACACAGCCAATTGTTTACCTGTGCATGCCCACCTGTATGTATATTTTTCTGTGTCCACACTGTGAGTGGGACGCTCATCCACAGTGCATGCCTATGCTGATGTCATCCTTGTAGAACCACCCGCTGCAGGAAAGGTGTATTTCAAAGCAGTATGTATGTGGGTTGAAGCACAAAGTTCTCAGGTCACATCAAAGCTGGATTGGGGAGGAAATGTAGCATTGCATAAGAAAGAGGAGGATAGAGATGGATTGTGGCGAATGTTGTATGTACCCCCCTTCCCAAACCAGCAGTGGGAGCACACTGGTTACACAGTAAACAGGAGTGTGTACACACAGCCCAAATGTGATGTAGTAGAATTGGTGTGGGGTATTGTTTAGAGTGCTGGACTAGGACTGCTGAGACTCCGGTTCAAATGTCCACACAGCTCATTGGGGTGACCTTGGTCTAGTCGCCATCTCTTTCAACCTGCCCTACTCCACAGGGTTGTTGTGAGGATAAAAGGTGGCAGGTGCTACCTTCAGCTCGTTGGAAGAAAGGCAAGATATAAATGCAACAAGCAAATAAATAATTATGTAAAAGGTGGGGTGTACACTGTTTGGAATAAATTATTATATAAGTACCTACATACATGCCATTATATTCAAGGTAATGTTGTGCAAAAGGTGGTGGTGTAACGAGATACAGTGGTACCTCGGGTTACAGACGCTTCAGGTTACAGACGCTTCAGGTTACAGACTCCGCTAACCCAGAAATAGTACCTCGGGTTAAGAACTTTGCTTCAGGATGAGAACAGAAATCATGCTCCTGCAGCACGGCAGCAGCAGGAGGCCCCATTAGCTAAAGTGGTGCTTCAGGTTAAGAACAGTTTCAGGTTAAGAACGGACCTCCAGAACGAATTAAGTTCTTAACCCAAGGTACCACTGTATTGCTTCTGATCACCCATGATGTAAATGGTTTGTGGTGGTGGTTGAGCTTTCTGGATCAATCAAGGGGGGGAAATATTGCATAGTACAGTTAATAACTCAAAAATGGCAAAAGAGATGGAAAGTGGAAGCAGAAAGTTCATCAAAGACTGGGGGAAATTTGTAGGATATCTGAAAAATGTATGTGATGTGCAAACAACGCTAGTGGGATTTCAAGAAGCACTGTGAAATTTGAGATGTATTGTTAAAAGAAATAGAAGCGGGAGGGAAGACTAATGACAATACTAATTAGAAGAAATGCATAATTAAGAGGTAAAGATGAATGATTGTCAGAGAAGCTGAAGGAAGCCCAAAAAGAGATAATTTGTTAAAAATTGGATAATATTGTATATTCATGTTGAAAATTAATAAAAATTATTATAAAAAAAGGAAAGTGGAAGCAGAAAAAATGTCACACATGGACACACTAAGCAATTTCAGATGTGCTGTGTGTGTGTGTGTGTGTGTGTGTGTGTGTGTGTGGCTTTGAGAGAGAAATGACAAAACTATATGCATCCCATGCATATAAATCCTTCCTGTCTCGCCCTCTCGCCTTGGAGGTTTGCAATGTTCCCAACCCTTATTTCCATGATGAGATAGGGACAGAGGAGGACGTTCACCAGCGGAGAAGGAGAAGGGTGTCGCCAGCTGCCCTACATACAGCCTCCATGATCAACAGATTCATGCAGGTGCCTGAGGCAATACAGGCATATTTTCATCTCGGAAAAGCTACAAGGATGTGGTTTAGCGATAAATAAGGGTTGTTGTTTATTACCCCTTCTTACTCCATCCTCCTGGGAACTGTAGATGATGGGGAAAGATGTTCAAAAGATACACAAGATGCTTTAGGCACCTGCCTACAAGCCAAGCAAGAGGGGATTGCGTTCAGAAACTGATCTCTCATTTTTTGTGTCTTTGAAAAATTTCCCTTTCTGGTATAAGTTTATCATATGATTCTATGTCCCTTGGGATCTTAGCTCCATCCAGGCCTTTAAACTGTACTATGTACATGTGAAGGAATTACCCTGTTAATATTTTTTCCTTGCTGGCAGTAAAACTGTTTACAGAACGATCTGCTTTGGCTTTGGGTGGGGGGTAACTATGCTATCATTCTTGTGGTTATCAACCATTGTTGGCTGAACAATTTGCCCCACACTAGCTAATATTCAGAGCTCAAAAGAAAATTCACAAATATTTGAAATGTTCCACAATTTCCTGTTTTACCACTCACGTTCTCGTTGTAAAATATTACCTCAGAATGTGAGTGAATGTCGTTTTAATTTACCTGAGCATTCACGCTTGCACACAAACCAGGTTGATGATTTTAAAAATGAAAATGAAATGTAAGGGTGATTTTAATAAACTCAAAACGCATTCATTTCCAGCTACAGTTTGGAGCACATGACACATGAGGAAATGCTGATGGGCACATGTCACATGCAGAGAAGATTGGTGCCCGGGGGGCTGGTGGGGAGAAGGTGACAGCAGTTGAAATATATCTTAAGAGGCAAAGAACTGCTGTTTACCAGAACCATGGAGGGAAGAACAATAGGGTAATTGGGTTCAAGTTGCAACAGTTTGGTTGGCAATCAGGAAATGCTTTGTCACACTCCAAGGATGGTTGGAATGGAGTGAAATAGTTGTCCACGGGGGCTGCGGGACAACATCCTCTGTTTTTCCTGGGGGCCTGTTCACATGAGACAGTTCAGGGCCTGTAGGTAGGACAGAGCAACAAGTGTAGCTTTCCTGGGGCACAGCTCTCTAGCTACGCCTCTGAGTAAGAAGCGGAATTATAACACTGAAGAAGGTCTGCTAGGCCATATATCCTAGTTGGCATCTGTCTGTCTCGAGGGACAATGGAAGAGTGTGCCATCGGGGTAAAGTCAATCCATTGGAGCGTTACAGAGCCTGCCCTGTTGTGGCTATAGAGACCAATGCAGGAGATGAAGGCTGTGAGGTTTCCCAGTTACAGATGCATCATGGCGTTTCTTTCCTCTGTGCTCTACCCAAGAGGAAAGTAAGTCGTTATTCCAGGGCCTCAGGGCCTCTGTTGATACTCTTGCAATGCAGGAGAGAGTGAATAATGGCTGAAAAATAACTAGAGGGAACCCTCCCAGCTCTGAGGAAAGGCAATCTTCCTTCAGCATGATGCCTCCCGCCCTAACTGCAGCCATAGCTGTCAACTTTCCCCTTTTCTTGCGAGGAATCCTATTCGGAATAAGGGAATTTCCCTTAAAAAAAGGAAAACGTTGACAGCTATGACTACAGCTTCACATTGTGGTTTGTTGTCAGAAAGTGAACCATGGAACCATGGTTAGTCTGCAGAGCTGCTTTGGGACATTCAAAGCCTGTGACTTTAAATAAAGTGCCTTCAGTCACATACTGGAGCATACATTTGAGAACTAGGAATTTACATTTACATACCCACCAAGTGTCCTGGGAAAAACCCGGGACATCCCATTTTTTTTGTGAGACATTGCAGCAGACATTTTGGGTGCCGTAATTGTATGTTGTGCTCTCACCCCCCAAAAGCACTTTTTTTTGGGGGGGGGAGCAACATCATGGCACTGGTTGCGTGACTTGCCCAGGAGTGTGCCCCAGAAGCCACACATCCCGGATTTTGACCTAAAAAGGTTGGATGTTATGCATTTAGAATCATCGCCATCATATTTATTTATTTGCCACTTTTCTACAATATTGGTCAAAGTGGCTCACAACATACCAAGTGAACAATAATAAATACAACAATTTTGTAAAAACGTATCAGGAGCAATTAGAAATAATTATAACATGTTCAGGGGTTGCATAAAATAAACTGAGCGCTGAGCTGCTCCTTCTTATGCTTGCCTTTGTGCTGAGTCTTTCGGAAGCAGAACAATCCCGTAGTTAGTACATGATGTGCATTAAGACTGCAAAAAGCAGTGCCAAGACTTTCTGTTGCTATGGATTTTTCTATTCCTAAAGACATCTCTGTAAACTTGGTGGATTTTAAGGAGCTGAAGATTTAGTACACAGATTTCAGCGCCTGTAATTTACATCAAAAGACACAGTTGTGCTGAGAGGTGGCCACACCTCAGTTTGGAGGTATTATAGTTTGCTCCATCCTGCTTTGAGGTTCTTCCTTCAACGCTATGATAATTGATTTGTGTGGGTTTTTTTAAGCACATGAGAATAGTTCCTTCTTCTGAGGTTCCCCCGAAGTGTTTTGACCCTTCAACTCATTATGTTTCACATTCCTACGCAGCCACCTTTCTTATAGGAACCAAAGCATCACAAGACATTTCAAATGTTCAAAACACTTTGTCATGTGTTACCTAATTTGTTCTCGACAAATTACATGAGCTAGCATAGAGCAGATCTATAGATCCACTGGCCCAGTTCACATAATGCAGTAAGCTAGGGACACCCAGCTTATCTTTTCAGATGTTGTTGGACTACAACTCCCATCATCTCTGGCCATTGGCCATACTGGATAGGGCTGATAGGAGTTGCAGTCCCAAAACATCTTAAGGGGACTCAGTTAGCTATTCCTGCAATGGTTTACCATGAATGCACCTATCTTGCCCACTTTGCTCCTAGTGGCTAGCACATGGGAGGAAATAAATCAGTGTGAGGGTGAAAGAGGATGGCGCAAAATATGGTTTGAAGCTCAACATCAAAAAAAGAAAGATCATGGCCACTGGGCCCATCACCTCCTGGCAAATAGAAGGAGAAGAAATGGAGGCAGTGAGAGATTTTACTTTCTTGGGCTCCATGATCACTGCAGATGGTGACAGCAGCCACGAAATTAAAAGACGTCTACTTCTTGGGAGAAAAGCAATGACAAACCTGGACAGCATCTTAAAAAGTAGAGACATCACCTTGCCAACAAAGGTCTGTATAGTTAAAGCTATGGTTTTCCCAGTAGTGATGTATGGATGTGAGAGCTGGACCATGAAGAAGGCTGATCGCCGAAGAATTGATGCTTTTGAATTATGGTGCTGGAGGAGACTCTTGAGAGTCCCATGGACTGCAAGAAGATCAAACCGATCCATTCTGAAGGAAATCAGCCTGAGTGCTCACTGGAAGGACAGATCGTGAAGCTGAGGCTCCAATACTTTGGCCACCTCATGAGAAGAGAAGACTCCCTGGAAAAGACCCTGGTGTTGGGAAAGATGGAGGGCACAAGGAGAAGGAGACGACAGAGGACGAGATGGTTGGACAGTGTTCTCGAAGCCACAAACATGAATTTGACCAAACTGCGGGAGGCAGTGGAAGAAGACAGGAGTGCCTGGCGTGCTCTGGTCCATGGGGTCACGAAGAGTCGGACACGACTAAACAACTAAACAACAACAACAGAAGTTCACTAAGTTAAGATGGGTCAATTGCACACTCTCTCAACCTAAACTATCTCATGGGTTTGTTGTACAGATAAAATGGGAATCACGCTACCCTGAACTTCTTGAAGCAAAAGTAGGATTTTTTTTTAATGAAATGATAAATATATTTAGAATGTTTATGGCAGGATTACAGAGAGGCCCAAGGTGGATCTAAAGTGGACTTTGGACTGAGGACACTTCCAGACTGTTGATTTTTTTCAGATGGGATTCATTCATATACCAGCAAGCTCAGGTTTCACAATTAGAGCTGATTTGAATCTCTTCTGCAGCTAGCAGCTTCCCCAAAAGATTGGACTTCTTGTGATAAGGAAAATTATGGTGAAATGCCCCGGAAAGTGTGGGATCTACATTGATGCAACATCATCTAATTTCCCTGCAAACGTATCTTGATGGATGCTCAAAAAACAAGTTGTCTGGAAGCACCCTTGGTTCAAAAACTTCACTCAGGCATAAAACTCACAAAGGGATACTAAGTCAACCACTATGTCTCAGTCTAGCCTGATGTGTCTCATTGGGTAGTAGTGGAGGGACCTCAAAGTTTTCTTGGAGGAAGGATGGAATACAAAAGTCATAAATCAATGAGTATTTTGGGGACATTGTAAGTCTTTCCAAACCAGGAAAAACCTAAATATACACTGATATGCTTGAGGTCATTAATGCATTAAATACTTTTGATTTTAATAAAATAATACTACATTTTGATACATTTAAAAATGCCAGGTGTTCTTCATTCAACCTGGTTTCTTTGCACTCCTTTGCCTGAATGAGAAATGGACACATCTGTTTGGTTCCAGCACATTGCAGTTTCAGCTGTGTTCATTCAAAGTCCCTTCCATCCCATTTCTCCATCATTCTGCTAATTGTTTTTAAACCAAAATTTGCATTTTGTTCACATAATATGTATTTATATTTTTTTGCACTGAATCATACGCATTTTTTATACACTTCTTGAGCCATGAACTGTCTCGTAAAATTTGGAGAAATGTGAAAACTAAAGGATAACTGCATTCCAAATCTGCACACTCATCCCCAAAAGTGAAAATCCATTTTCACAGAGTAATAATAATAATAATAATAATAATAATTTATTATTTATACTCCACCCATCTGGCTGGGATTCCCCAGCCACTCTGCGCTTGTAAAGTGTGTGCATATGTATATTTCTTTTATATAGATGAATATTGATGGCCTCCCATGCCCATGGGGTGACTGGACTCAGTCCTGTAGGCTTCAACAAGGGCTGATCAGATGGTGGCAGCATGTGCCTTCAAACCATAGCCTTGAAAGTCCAGTGGGGCAAACCGGGGACTGCCCCACCATCTTGATTCATCCAAGCTTGCCTGTCTTCTTACTTAGCAACCAGTCCAAAGGAAGACCCTGGTTCTCTGCTTCCTCCTAAGACCCAGATTTGCCCTTGTACACCTCAGCAAGCAGAAACATGGAGACAGAAGCAGGATTAGTGGACGGTGCTTGTCATTGGCTCTGACTTCATTGGCTGTTAGTCTCCCTGCCTCCACCCCACCTGTCCTGCAGGGTACCTGCCACCGCTGTCGAAGCACCTGTCCTCCAGAGTCACCTGCTGACCCCTCCATTCCCCTCCATTCAAAGGGCACAGCTACACATCCTATGCATGATTACTGCTCCCCAACCCCCTCGGAAAAACACTCTTTAGCACTCAATCAGAACAAACAGCAATTTAGAGTTTCCCCGGATTGCCATTTGTTCCAATCAATCGCTAAAGAGCAGATTTTCCCTTGGAAAGTAGTGCGGCAAGGTTAAAACTGCTTGGACCCAGGCATAAAAAGTGCAGAAAACAACTAGGTCCTGTGCTTTTTCGGGATAGCACAAGCAAAAGTGCGGGTGAGCCCTTAGGAAGAGTTCTGTAAAAATTTATTCCGAAGTGTCTATAGTACTGCTGCAGCCTTAAGATGATTTAAAGCTCATTTCTTTACCCTCAAAGGGCCCTGGGAATTGTAGTCTTGAGAGGAGGGAGAAGCGAGAGGTATCCGAACGGAACATTTTCAGCATCCTCACCAAATTATAATGTGTCAGACACTGGGCTTTTAAATTTCAGCAGCCCCCTGTGCGATGCTAAAATTAGTCGTGCCCCTGCCTCTCTTGCTCTGTTCTACAGCATTGTTCCCATGCAGCGCATCGCGCCGGTTGCGCCAACCTTAAAACCGCCTCTGCTACAATTCCCAGGAATAAGCCCTGTGAAACTGATAGAAACTCGATAAACCTTTTGTAGTATAAAAAGGGCTTTTGAGTCCCAATGTTAATCACCAGTCTAAGAAGAACATGGAAAATGTGCTACAGGAGGCATGCTAAGAAAACTTGGATTTCCCAACAAGAGTTAAAAAGGCAGCATCGCTGTTGGGCTATTTCCCATTGCAAGCCCACACATGGATTGTCGCCTTTGGACAAGCACCGCTTTAGGTTTGGGCTGATAGAGCAAGTTCCACTCTGAGTGCTGGGAGCTTCTCTGGTGGCGATGTTGAATCATTGTCAGCCCTTCCAGAGAGAAAATTCTGCTTAAGGTAACTCAGTGGAGGCAATTTGTAGGTCTTGCCAAAAAAAGACGCCTTAATTGCACTGGTGAGTTCAGAGCAACCCTGTGGTGCAGTATGCCGGATGTTCACACACCCTTTTATCATTAGTGATTTCAAAATAGCCCAAGATGTTTACTCGCTGTGGTCAATAACATGTTTATGTTTTTCCCTCTGAAAAAAAATAACCCTTCCTCTTGTTGCAAGCCAAGTAAGAGAGAGAGAAAGGTATGTAAGGAAACAGAAGTTGCCCTGTATTTAATTCTCCTCAATATCTATTTAGCACCACCAGTTTCCTGTGAGGCTGAAACTCTTTTTTAAAAAATGGATATGAAGTGCTAGCACACACAGTAGATGCTTCTGAGCATGTGCAGAGTGTGCCAATCAATTGCATCCTGCCTCACACATTGAGATGTAGGAAGGGCAGGGCTTCTCCCTATTTATTTCTCTATAATTGCTTGAACTTACGTATATCCCATTTAGTGCTGGGTTAACCAATAAGCATGCTTACTTTGAGCAGCAGCAAAGCAAGGGGTGCACACACAAAAATGAGAAATTGTTTTTGGAAAGTATTCGGCATTTCATACTTCAAAAAACAAGCCTCAAAGTATTTGTCATAGGGAAATCAGAACTTTGTTAGACTTTGTTACACTCCACTCCATGCGAGTATAGTTTTAGTATAGTTTTTATTTTAAATTACATGGGGGCAGGGGAAGCACCATCATATTTTCAGTGTTTAGGGCCTATAAAGGTCCTAATCTGGCCCTGATCTCACCTTTCCACATTAGCACCTGCATTGGTTTGCAAGAAGTTTTACAAGAAAAGTGTAATAACGTTAAAATCAAAGCCATTTATAAAATAAAAACAGTCCAGTCCAGAGCAGCAGCCGATTAAGCCTGGGGTACTAAGGCAAGTTGCCAGGCTCCACCCAGACCTGAGCCCTGGCACCTCTTCTGATTTTATTTAGCACATTTCTATCATGCCTTCTACCAAGGAGCTCAAGTTGGGACACCTGGTTCTTCACTCCTTGTACTTTACCATCACAACAGGTTGTGTATCCACAGCAGTGACCAGAGGAGGGATGACTATTGGCAGGAGCACAGAGAGAAGAAATGCCATGGTGCATCTGCAGCAGCACAACCGGATGCCTTCATCTGCTCCAGCTGCAACAAAACATGTCTCTCCTGTATCAGTCTTTACAGCCACAGCAGGCGGTGCAGCTCTCTAATGGTTTGACTTCATCCCCAAAGGAGCACTCCTCCATTGTCCCCCAAGACAGCTGGATGCCAACAACAACAGCAATTCTGGATGCCTCCTAATGACCTGTTTACTGAGCATTCATTCTTTGGCTTTGTACGCATTAGCAGCTTCAGCCTTGGTGAGGTCATCCCTCCAGCCCTCTGGCTGCATCTCAGGTCACTTTTGAATGTTGTTGTTTGGACCACTTGAAGATTGCTGAGGGTCTTGGTGTACTGCTTAAAGATTTTCCGGCTTGTTGTAGCAATTGCCGTGCGCTGTGCCAGCTGCTGTGCGGTTTTTAAATTGCATTTTAATTGCTTCTTTTATTTCTTATATGCCATCCTTATAGAAATCAAATTGCAATAAAATGCAATTTAAGAAATAAACGGAGCAATAAGAATACAGTTAAAGACCAAAAGTGTTGCGGTGGATCTGCTGTCTCTCGCCTTCAACCACAAATCCACAGACGCAATGTGGGCCACCCGAATGAAGCTCTCAGGCCACATTTTGTTAACCCCTCGACCTAGACTTTCTGACTCTAGCTGGCCCCTTTCCCCACTGCTGTAGGCCACTACAATTGCGTGGCCTCTGGAGCAGGGAGTTTTCAGGTGTTTTCAGATTAGAATATACTGTAAGATTAAAAAGCACTTTGTCCCTTAGTCTGCATTTCCAGTGATGCTTGCTCTCTCTATCTCTCAACTTCCAGGCTGCCTTTCAGCAGAAAACTGCAAGGCGAGTGTACATCTGATAGCAAAATTACAATGAAATGAGCAGTAAATTGTGATAATCATACTGAAACTCGGGAAGATAAACACTGCAGTGAGCAGTAGGTGGCCTTGCACCTGTTTTGAAGAATCATCATCTCAGCAGGTGAAAAAAAGGTTTCCACGGCTGCTTTAAGTAGCTACATTTTTTTTACTCCCATGACAATAGTTTACTTTTGTCCACATTGAACACACACCCAAAAAAAACAACTGTCCAACAGGCCCATCTCTGGGTTTGGCCTAGCTGCTCATTGTTTCTGTTCTGATTATTTCCCTCCCCAGCCCTCCAAAAGACCTCCCATCAGGGTTAAATTAAGTGACCTCACATTAGTGCTAATTTAGGGGGCTAGCCTTTCTATTCTGTATGTAACAAAAGCAGCCAGAGACACGACCACACGCAGCCTCAGCGCAGGAACATTCCGGACATCTGCAAACCTTTCTCTAGTTCCTTTCACACATCTTTTTCCAAAGGGGGTGGGGATTGACCGTAGACTTTAATTGCTGTGATTTGAGTTAGGAGGGGGTGACATTCACCTCCCTCGATCACTATAAAACTTAAGTGCCACCTATAATTGTATTGCCATTCTCTTAGCCTTTGTCCTAAGGATGCCAACTGGCCAGAACAGAAAAACGACCTAGATTTCTCTTCTGCCCGTTGCTTTGCACTGAGACTGGCGTATAAACATAAGTGGGGAGCATCCAATGTAGTGAAAGCAAACCGCTCAATTAGCATAAAGGTTTCTGCTTGTGGAATGGAACTTCCCCACTTCTCCCCTATGCACCCGCTAAATTGGTTTTGGGGTTTTCCCCAAACCTCTAGAGCAGATTTCAGGGCATCATTGGGGAGAGAGGGGAAAGTTCTGTTCTGCAAATGTAAATCCTCATGCAAATGAAATAAGTGCATTGGATACTGTCCATTGTATTTAGGCTTACCCTCCTTGTTTTATTGACAATTTAGCAAATGGAACGGATGGCAGACACAGATTGAACAGGTGAGAAAGCTTTACCTGTCATGCAGATGGATTGCTACGAGCTGCACCTGTTGAACATCTGCCTGCCATGCTACATGGAAAGGCATGGAAGTCCTGCCAGGGATAAAAAAGTTGGGAATCTCATTAGAATGTAAGGGACATGAAGCTCCTTCGAACCTACATTTTTTCCCTTCTGTCTCATACATTGAGCATTTTTATAACACATTGCAGATATCTGCAGTCTGATTCATTTTCCTTCAAGCCAATCCTGTATTATAACTAGGGCTGGGTGATAGGGGCATGTGCCTCAGGCACAGCCTGGAAAAGGGCACAGAACTGGCGGCAAACGTCATGCAATACTCTTCGTGTTTCTGACACTCATTTTAGCAGCGCTGTGATGCTTTTGTTTTTAGCTTGATGTTGTTTCAAAGTAGTAGATAAAAAGGTAGATTATTGGTGGTCATCAACAGCACAGCAGCTTCTCACTGGCTCTGTCCCCACAGCCTAACACAGTCAAGCACATTTGACCACTGAAAGAGACACCTTCCAGAAGTACTGTTGAGGGGATGCTGTCTAGCGAAAATGTAGGATTTCCACCGGAATGTCCCTTAAATGTCTGCAGACATTCTGAACTCACCCTGACTTCAGTTGCTCTCACAGTCCAAGGGGTAACAAGCAGTATCTCATTACAAGGTCTGCTTTGTTTGGTCCAGTGGTGCCATATAACCTTTGGAACTCCCGCCTGTTACAAGTGCTTTCTCTCCTGTCTTTGTAAAGGTAAAGGGACCCCTGACCATTAGGTCCAGTCGCGGACGACTCTGGGGTTGCGGTGCTCATCTCGCTTTATTGGCCGAGGGAGCCGGCGTACAGCTTCCGGGTCACGTGGCCAGCATGACTAAGCCGCTTCTGGCGAACCAGAGCCGTGCATGGAAACGCCGTTTACCTTCCCGCCGGAGCAGTACCTATTTATCTACTTGCACTTTGACGTGCTTTCGAACTGCTAGGTTGGCAGGAGCAGGGACTGAGCAAGGGGAGCTCACCCCATTGCGGGGATTCAAACCACTGACCTTCTGATCGGCAAGCCCTAGGCTCTGTGATTTAACCCACCTGCGCTTTGGAACTCCCGCCTGTTACAAGCACTTTCTCTCTTGTCTTTGTAGCATCCATTAAAGACCTCCCTTTTCCAACAAGTCATTTAAGTGGAGACCCTTGTCCCAGCCCATATCTGAAGTGGAATTGAAATAGTTTTTATATATGTTTTCATTCTTGGTGCTTTTATAAAGTTTTTATTGCTAATCGCTTCAGGACGCTGCGTGGGAAGCAAACCATAAATGAAATTAATGCAAGAGATAAAATAATGTTGAGGAGCAGGAGTGAGTCTAGGGGGCTCTTGTATATTATTTACTACAAAGCTCGATGACTAAGCTCTTTAGCGACGAAACGTTGGATTATCGGAATGACGTTTGAGCACTAAACCACCGATATATCACAAGTGGACTCTTTATTACTGCATTTGCAATAGTTCAAGATAAAATCTATTTTGGAAAGAGAAGAAATGAGCACTGAATAACTGATATTTTACAAGTGGACTCTTTATTTACTGTGCTTGCTATTGTTTAAGATAAAACCTATTTGGGAAAGAAACTACTTTTGCCATTTTTATGGACGTTTATTGTTTGTTTACAGATAGTTGCCTTGGTGATATTATCGTGTGTCGACTGCATAAAGTATGGTGAGCAGTGCTTTTACACATGTGCATCTCTGTGCTTTGAAACGACCTCATCGTACCTCCAAATACAGAGGCAGTATAGAGAATCACAGAATTGTAGGGTGGGAGGGGACCCCGAGGGTCATCTAGTCCAACCACCTGCAATGCAGGAATCTCAACTAAAGAAACCCTGATGGATGGCCATCCAACCTCTGCTTAGATGGTACCTCAGAATACTAGGTGCTGTGGACAAATAACACCTCCTGTTGCAGCACCAGTTGGTGTGTTGGGGCACCTGGCTACTGAGTCACTGCTGCTTATTAGGGGTGGTGGAGGCAGCAGGGAGGTCACCAGGGTGCAAACACATCAACTGAATCGTATGCTTCCGCCTGTGCATTTGCTCTGCACCAACCTCCTGGCCACCCCTCCCCTCTCCCTCCCAGTATGCAGCAGCAACTACTGTCAGGAGGTCAGGTAAGCACCATCTCCCTGCCACGCAATCCGCTACAGCTCACTTGTGAACGTCTAGCAGACTGGCTGCATTTGAAAGTAGGATTCCACACTCAGTGGAGTCCTTTGTGTAGCCTAGCAGAGTAATATGTAGCTTTTTATTAACACAATGGAAGCCCCACTCAGCCGTTGCCTAGTTTCTGAGCTTTCACACAAAATGACCCATGCTACTCCCAAACTGCTACAGAGGAAGCCGCCTTATGCACGCTCAGACCAGTGGTCCTTCCAACAAGCTCTGTATTGTCTATCCCAGCTGCCATTAGCTTTCCATGGTTTTTAGAGAAGGAGTGTTTTCAAATCCTACCTGGAAGTTCAGAGGATTGCGCCCGCGACCCATCACTTGCAAAGCATGCACTGAATTACTGCCCTTCCCCAAGGTGTTCTCTGACACTATTAAAGCTAGATAATTGCTTGTGTGACACTGAAAAATGGGAACTCCGAGCAGGGTGTAGGTGGGGAAGCAGACAAAAATAGCCGCTATGGTGTTAATTAGCACGTCTGAAGGCACTCTGCCGAAGACCGAAACTTTCAGCTTTCAGTTGATGATAAGCATCAACAGATGTGATGGAAGTTAGCGACTTCCTTGCGATAGTACAGCTGTGTCGCCCAAACACTTGTTTATACAGAGCCATCCTCTTAAACACTGTCGCAGCCTGAACTTGCTTATTACATCACCTGTTCACCTAAGTTAAGGAGAGGCAAGGCTTGGATGGGGTAAGAAGGAATGAAGTGCGATGGGGAAGGCGTGATAAAATGCTTTCACGTTTTTAGCATCGTGCGATAGCTGCAAGACATCAAGCAAAGGACTATAAGCTTCATTCCTTCATCATAATCGTGTCGTTTCACGTTTAGCTTCCTTCGGTGTTGTGATTTTGCCATCTTGTCTGTTTTAAGAACCCACGAATGAAATTATTCACATGTGGTGGGAATGTGTCAAGAGTAAGCCAGTTCTGGGTTTGGGCATCTCTGGTATAACTAGCCAGATTCTGGTCCCAGACCCTGGGGTGGCCTTTGCTCTCGGCTGAAAACAAACAGAACGCCGTGGTGTGCCATAAAGAGCAAGTGTCACAATTGTCAGCTGCACGGATGGAGGGGCAGTGTGGAATTCAAGTGGGGCCAAACTGTGAGAAGGGGCTCCCTTGGGACTCTGATGATCATCACAGTAGAATAGGAAGAAGTGTAAACATGAGGCAGCTTAAAATAAAAGTTTTTTATTAATGTAAAATCGAAAGTGTGAAAAATACATAATCAAAACTGCAAATGGGAAAATCTCTTCCTGCTACCACAGCCCACACCCTTTGGGGTGTTATCACCTTTATTAACAGATATAACGCCTCATACCAGCCCCCACTGATCCACATAATGCGGTGGGGGATATTTCATGGCAAGCAAATTATAGTATTTATCCGAGAATTGTATACTCAGTAATTTTCCTTTGTAGTCTTGATAAGATTGCCCTGTCTGTGAGTTGCCATCGGTGATGGCATGTTTCTGTTAATGGCTTTCTTAACATTATGAAAACTTAACAAAACTTGATTTAAAAACCACAACACATGAATTATGTTGCTGGATCAGTCCTGATTCCATCACTCAGGTGCCCCTCAGAAGTTCCCAAAGGTGATGCTTATATTTATTTATTTACTACACATCTGCACACCCGATAACCAAAGTTCTCTGGGCGGTTTCGAGAAAAGGTGAAGAACATTTAGAGCCCAACTAAAATGGAACAAAAAAACAGCACGATACAAAAACCGTATCAATCAGCTGCGATTCCTACATTGCAGGCGGCTGGACTAGATGACACTTGGAATCCCTTCCAACTCTACAATTTACAATTTGATGGTTCTGTGAATAGCAGCAGTTTGCAAAGCTAAGGAACACTGTTGAAACACTCTCAAAAACCTCAAAAACTTCTTTCACCATCCAGCCCAAACTGGACTAAAATCCAATGAATAGGTACAACCAACACCCATCAGCAATCCACTCCCCCCCAAAAAACACCTCAAGAAAAAGCTGGTGAAAACAAATGGGCCTTTAGGGCTGCCATAGAAGCTGGCAGTAATTTCTATATGTATGGGGCCACCACAAAAAAGGTCCTCTCCATTAGAGTTTCCAGACTGACTGCTCTCAGAGGTGGGCCTAAGCAGAGGGACTCTGTTGCCAATCTTATGTGACAGGCGGTTATGGCTGAAGGAGATCTGTCACTGTAAATCTCAGCTCAGCTGGTACTCTGGACATGCCTTGGAACTGTGTGACAGCTTTGGCTTAGCACTGTGCAAATCCAAGCAGAGACCAGGGCCATGGCAGGACTGCTGGCTAAACCTGGAGGAAAATCCCCAAGAGCCCTCAGCAAACCATCTGTCTCCATCAGCTTCCCAGGGTGAACCATCAAATTTTGTCTCCTACCTCTGCAGAGGTTAAAGATAGTTTGAAGGGCAAAACTCATCAGGCAATTCACGATTTATTTATTCATGCAACAAGATTTATTTACTGCTTGATTGTAATTAGAACCTCTATACAAAATAAAACAAATATTAAAATTGTCAGTAATAACAGATGTTAAAAACAGGTATCATCATCATTAACAACAACAGGTAAACTGATTAAAATCCAAGTCAACTTCTACTTCTCGCTTGGACTACTGCAATGTGCTCTATGTGGGGCTACTTTTGAAGGTGACCCGGAAACTACAACTAATCCAGACTGCGGCAGCTAGACTGGTGACTGGGAGCGGCCGCCGAGACCACGTAACACCGGTCTTGAAAGACCTACATTGGCTCCCAGTACATTTCTGAGCACAATTCAAAGTGCTGGTGCTGACCTTTAAAGCCCTAAACAGCCTCGGTCCAGTATACCTGAAGGAGCATCTCCACCCCCATTGTTCTGCCCGGACACTGAGGTCCAGCTCCGAGGGCCTTCTGGTGGTTCCCTCACTGCGAGAAGCCAAGTTACAGGGAACCAGGCAGAGGGTCTTCTCGGTAGTGGCACCCGCCCTGTGGAACGCCCTCCCATCAGATGTCAAAGAGAACAACAACTACCAGACTTTTAGAAGACATCTGAAGGCAGCTCTGTTTAGGGAAGCGTTTAATGTTTGATGCATTACTGTATTTTAATATTTTGTTGGAAGCCACCTAGAATAGCTGGGGAAGCCCAGCCAGATGGGCGGGGTATAAATAAATTATTATTAGTAGTATTAGTATTAGTATTATACATTTCCAGATAGATTTGCCTGAACAAAAATGTTTTTAGCAGGCGAAAAGAGTAGAGTGAAGGCACCTGCCTGATGTCAATAGGCAGGGAGTTCCAAAGGAAGGATGCATTAAGATTACAGGTTCAGAAGAAGTATTATGTGGCCCCTGCAGCAGTGCCAGTTCTGGAGATCGAAGCAGTGAAATGGGCACATATGGAGTCAGGCAATTCGTTAAGTTATTATTCCATCCATACCCATTAATGGTCTTTATCTCCTCCACCCACCCACAGATCGTTATTCTCAAATCCTATACAGAAGACCAGATCTCAATCAAGCCCAGACACATATGTGGGCCAGAAATTGATTGACGCAGTCTCACTTATGGCCATGACACCCTGAGCTGCTCCTGGCAAAGTGACCTCAGTGTGACTTTTAGAGAATATTAAGCTTCTCCAAGATCACCAGACTTGGGGGCCTGAACACCACATTTGAGACCACTGGGACGTCTAGGCAGTGGGGTACCTAAATCCCAGTCTTGTTTCAGGATCCCAGCACCAGGTACGCACTTCAAAACTGGTCAGCTACCAGAAATCCTACCTAACCTTTCTCCCGAAATGACTCACATATGCTCCCAATATGTTCTCTGCCACCATGAAGACTAGATACTTGGTTTTTCACTTGAGGGGGTGGGGAATGAAAGTGTAGAATGTGTGCCTGATCATAGATCAAACTCTGCATGTGTGGAACATACATAGTCGTGCCTGTTGCCATATCACTAATATCTTAGCTACAAAGCTTTCCTAGACAGACTTTAATTAAAAATATTCTTAACCTGATAGCTAATGCTTTAATGACTTTCAACACTGAATGATTTCACACTGAACAACACTGATGCAAATTTTATTAATCCTGACTCTGAATGAGTAAAGTGAACTGACATTTCGGTCTTCCTGGAACCTGGATTGATTCCTTGTTTCACAGTTAAGAAATACCCAGCTGCCAGCTACTCAGAAGGGCTGGAATCTCCCTTGCCACTGGAAAAGGATTTCACATCCGTACCAAGTCCAGGAGATGAAACTTGCAGTCACCAGGTTAAGCTAATTCTTTGTAATTTCGAATTCATCTCAGGGTTGGATTTCCAAAATGAAAGATGACAAGGAGTCACATTCCTTCCTACAGAGCCTCTCCCCTGATGACACTGCTCCACTGCTTCGCTAGTGAAGGGTGGGGAGCACTTTGCACATCCTCAGAGGTCCTCTTGTCTCACTTATTTTACATGAGGTGGCTAAGCTATTTTTGGCCGGCAGGCTGCTTTGTCCTGTTGTATCTTCTCCGGGGAATGCATTCCAAAATGGCTCCTGAAGTAGGTGTGGACAAAAAGTGGGGGTGCAGATGGCCACACTCACCCATGTATCACTAATGTGTGGGAAGGTGAGAGGAGATGCCCCATGTCAGGGCAGGGCTGTAGGGGCCATCTTGCAGTCCCTTTCAACATGCTTTAGTCCTTCATGTGAGGAACACACCTTTTCCTATCTTTTTCTTTACTTCTGCTCTCTGCCTTTCAAAGTACTTAACATGTTCCAATAAGACTTCATAGCAGATCAAGATGACTGCCTTTTAAATTTGTTTCAAAGGAACAAGCTTTGTCTGTGAAGAACATTTACAGGAACAGCTGGGGGCGGGGGACAGCAACTTTGAAGACTGATAACTTCTTTATTGATTTATTTTCAGTTTTGTTGTACAGATTTATAAACCTCTTCACAGCCAAGGCTATCAAAGCTGTGCATAATAATAATAATAATAATAATAATAATAATAATAATAATAAATATAATAATAATTTATTATTTATACCCCGCCCATCTGGCTGGGTTTCCCCAATAAGGTGGAAGTCACTGCCAGAAGAATGGGAGTGTAGAGGGAGCAGACCGCCCCTGGCACCACTATTCCAGTGCCATCACGGTGGCCCCCCAGACATGCGCTGCGCGCCCCCCCATGCGCCAGGTGCCACGCCCCCACAGGCACATCACGCCCACAGAATGTGACCATGTCCTCGCAGACAGCATACCACGCCCCCGGGATGTGTGTCACGCCCCCCAGGGGCGCCAGCCACGCCCCCACCTGCTCTCCGCCCCCGGTAGTGGAGCATACAACTTCGCCACTGATGGAAGTAAGAAAAAATTCAAACCATTACTACAACTGTACATTTAACATTCCATTAAATGAGTGTGTCACACTTAAGGGAAAGCCTTCCTGTACACAAAAATCTCTTCAGTATGTGCACAACTAAATCTCCCTTAACATTGGGAAAGGATATCTAATCTGCACCAACTCCAGTCACCAGGTTAAGCCTATCTAATTTTAGCTGGCAACTGATTCCAGAGGGCTGGAGCAGCAATACTAAAAGCTCAGCTTCTAGTAAAAACTAAGTACACCTCGGGGGCATGTTGTAGTCTTAGCTCTGCCATGGATGATGGGAGCAGCATTGGGAGGGGCAAAGTTCCCCACTCTTGTCTTCCATCAGCCCCAGCCAGCATGTCAAAGCACCAACCAGCATGATAGGAGTTGTAGTCCAGTAGGGTTGCCATATTTCAAGAGGTGAAAATTGGGACACAAAAGTTGCTGCAACTTCTGGAGAGCACCCTAATGACTAGAGGGAAAGGGCAGCTGTATCCTTAACAAGGAATTTCAGCAGTGTGCAGGTTTCCAGTCCATGTGACATGATGGTCATATTGTTTTCTATTCCAGGCCTGGGCAGAAGGTACCGGTATATTGGGATCATCTACTAGTAGATCTCTGGGCAATGCAAAGTAGATCAGCAAAAGTTTCTGACTCCAAGTTATTAAACAATGTTTAACAATTATGCCTCTGAAACTAAGAAAGCCGGGGTGGTATCTGGAGTAGATTTTTTATGTGGAAGGACTGCAAGCTCAGTTCAGCCTTGGTACTCAGAACAAACACCCAGGCGAAACATTATTTAATTCTAAGAGAACTTCAGCACTATTTTGCAGGTGCAATCCAAGCGCATACTGGCCAGTTCAGGTTGCTCAGCTGATGTGGATGTGGTGCTCTAGCGCAACAGACCTGTTTTGTTTTGTTTTGAATCAGACTTTTCGGCAGCAGGATAAAACGACAGAAAATGCACTAGAAAGTGTGTGGGGTAAAAGTTGCTTGGCATGAAGTCATCAACATCAACCCTTCCTGCAAACAAATCAGGATGAAGGTTCAACAATCAGGACTTCTGGAGACGACTGTCTTTTACACTTGGCTCCAGTGGATCTCCAGACCCTCCTGTAAAAAACAAAGTGGGTCCCTCCAGCCTAAAGTGTGCCCCCAGTCGCTGCTCTAATATGTCTTTCTTTCCATCAGTTGCATCCTTGACTTTCCGTGACCTTTGGAAGGATTGGAGGGAGTTCTCTGAGGACCAGGAAAGTTGATTGCTCTGAATTAATCCTATCTGCATCTGAGTGCAATAGTGGTGCTGTGTCCTTAAGGCACAAAGTGCCCTGTCCCTTTTACCATTGCCCTTTTGCTGAACCAATGCAAGTGAGACATAAAACACAGATAAGGGCAGTAGGGGTGGGTGTGGCAGTCTGTGTGTGCCTTTTCTGTCTCCTGATGAGAGATCAAACAGACTGAATGCACGTCATCATCGCTGGACCCTCATTTGCTGTCTGGGGATTTGCTGCCTCTGATGTCTGCTGCCTGGTGATGTCCACCTTATGCCTGGAGGCTGGGAATATCCAAGGGACTTTGCAGTGACTTAAGCATTCTCTCTGTCTAGCCCTTGCAAGCTGACGGGTACCCCCTTGGCTGTATAGCTGAAATAGTCAACAGATTGAGACAGATGAAGTGCAGTATATAAATTTTAATAATAATAATAATAATAATAATAATAATAATAATAATAAACAATTCACTTTCTGTTAAGGGAACTGAAAAGATTGAGGTTTTAGGGCTTTGTAGAGGGTGGAACCCAGGCTGCCTAAAAAGTAAGATTTAGGTTGCAAAAAAGTAACCCCACTTACCTGGGAATAAACCCCAACTGAATTTGGTAGGGCTTACCTCAGAGTAGACATGATTAGCATTGTGCTACATGTCCTTTATTCCTGACATTGTCGAGGGGAACTGAAAGGATGTCTCTGATCTAGCTGAATATATTTTTGATTGCGAGTAATGAAACTTTTAGGGCCACCCCTAGGTTTTCATTTATTTTTAAGCATTCATATACTGTCTTCCTCATCAATCCCAAGGAGTCTTGCCATGTCTTAAACATAAACGAAAACCAATATAGCTAGAATGGTTCTCAAAGCCAGGTGACCAGTACCACCACTACCCTGCCAGAAAAAAAATGCCTGGGTGAATAAATGTGATTTCAGGTGTGCTGAAAACTCAGCCAGGTTTGGTTCCATAAACTGGTTGGAAAAACAGAGAAGGACCTCCCCCTAGTTGCAGAAAAGCCAAGAGCTTTTGTATATGAGCACAGGTGTTCCTTGTGGTTCGAAGGGGCATTGGGTAAGATGCTCTCTACATATCCCCACCTCAGCACTAGCCTGGTGGACTCAAATTTCCCAAAGATTCCTTCCATGTGAATGTTAATACCTGTGTTCCTAGGCTGCCTCAACACCTGCTGCTGTTCCGAGCTGGCACTCAAGAATACAGTGGTACCTCTGGTTAAGAATTTAATTCGTTCTAGAGGTCCGTTCTTAACCTGAAACTGTTCTTAACTTGAAGCACCACTTTAGCTAATGGGGCCTCCTGCTGCTGCCACGCCGCCGGAGCACAATTTCTGTTCTCATCCTGAAGCAAAGTTCTTAACCTGAGGTACTACTTCCGGGTTAGCGGAGTCTGTAACCTGAAGCGTTTGTGACCCGAAGCGTCTGTAACCCGAGGTACCACTGTAATAGAATAAATGCACAAAGATTATGAGTGTGAGAATGGGCTAGAAGCAATGTATTCTTTGCACTTAATAATCTTTTATTTTGGTTTGTTGCCATTTTTAAATTCTGCATCATTGATAATATTTTAATAAACATACGTGGGTTTTTTAAAACAACAACAACAACAGTTAAAGCAGGTTAAAGTGTAAGATATTACAAATATCAAGTATCAGATATCAGCTGTGCAGTTCAAGATTCTAAATCAGAGATGGCGACCCTATGGCCCTTCAGAATGTTAAACTGGATCACCCATTAGCCCCACCTGAAATGGTAAATAGCCAGAGACTATAGGATCTGTAGTCCAACATCCTTTGGAGAGCTTCACAGTTTGCCATCCCTGCTGTACATGTATCACTGGACATCATGACTAAGGCCCCATCTACACTAAACATTTAAAGCAGTATCATGCCAGTTTAGACAGTTATAGCTTCCCCCCAAAGAATCCTTGGAAATGTAGTTTCTTAGGCAACCCTTATTCCCCCTGCAGAACTACAATTCCCAGAGTTCCCTATGAAGAGGGGATTGGTTGTTAAACTACTCTGGCAATTGCAACTTTCTGCCCCCTCAGTCTGGATTTTTTTCAGGGTGCAGATGAAAACAGGAAAAGGAAATCTCCACCCTCATAATTCAGCCTGAACACTGAGGTCCAGCTCCAAGGGCCTTCTGGCAGTTCCCTCACTGCGAGAAGTGAAGTTACAGGAACAAGGCAGAGGGCCTTCTCAGCAGTGGCACCCTCCCTGTGGAACGCCCTCCCATCAGATGTCAAGGAGATAAATAACTACGCAACCTTTAGAAGATATCTGAAGGCAGCCCTGTATCAGGAAGTTTCTAATGTTTGGTGTTTTAGTATGCTTTTTTAATCTGTTGGAAGCCGCCCAGAGTGGCTGGGATATATAAATGATAACAACAACAACAACAACAACAACTCAAAATATTCCATGATATGAGAAAATCTGGACTGAGAGAGGAGAGACTATGAGAAAGCAATGATCTGGAGGGGAAGTCATATAGAATTAATGGAGGTACATTAAACAACGGGATGGATGAGCCCTGACTGGCAGCTGTTGTTGAGGGTTTCAGACTGGGGACATTCCTAGGCCTACCAGGAGATGCTGGGGATTGAACCTAGGACCTTGTGCATGCAGAGCAGGTACTCTGCCACTGAGCTACAGCTCTTCCCTGAGTTGTATTAGATATGGCACAGGGGGAGGGTAGACTCAGGAAGAGAGGACTGTTGACTTTAGTGACAGCCACATGCTTATGAAAAGTATAGCTTTGGCTCCTAAAAGGGGAGGGGACAACAAAAGAAAGAAAGAAAGAAAGAAAGAAAGAAAGAAAGAGGCATCGGAAGCATCCCTGGGCTAAGTCCACACCAAAATACCTGTTTGTCCTACAAATTAAAAAAGGAGAAGAAAAGAAAGCATTCCTTTTGCAACATTTGGCTGAAGAATGGGGCACTAAAAACATCAGAGATGGCAGTTAGTAAATGTTACTGCTGGCCCCTAAGGGTGTGGGGATTTTCCCTCCTGGTGGAAAATGCCGAATGCGGCACCACAACATTGTCCTTACAAAACAAATATGCCGCTGCTATAGCATTGAAAAGAAGGCAATGTGTTATTCATGCCACTCCACTCTCCCTCTGCCCCCTGAAAGCATCCCATCCTATTGAGGAACAACATATTTGGTAGAGATGGGGAAGATTCAGAAAAGGGCAGGCAAAATGATCAAGGGGGCAGAGGGACTCCCTTTGGTCTGACTCAGTTATAAAGCAGATTCCTGTGTTCCTAGATTCCCTCAACCCCACCCCCAACAGGGTTTCTGCTCCCATGTCTAACCCACTTTTAAAGCCACCCAAGTCAGTGGCCACCACTGGATTTGTAGGAGTCCCCTATCTATCTGTCTAGAGCATTTGCGTGGCGAGTTCCCGCCCCCCACCAGGATAAATAAAGACACGAGACAACATAATTTAAGGTTAAATGGGCGAATTAGGCCACAACTTTATTGAATTCAGGAATGAGAGGCATTGGCTTAGGCATTGGTCCTATCGACTATCCGGCTCCAGCCCATTTGCTGGAGACACGGGTAGGGTTAACACCATAGAGGGGGAGTCTCCTGCTGAGGAAGGTCAACTAGGAGCTCCCCCGGGTCACCGCTTTGGGGCGTGCCTTTGGCCCACACCTCCATAGGCTTCGGACAGGGCCACGCCCCCCGGAGTCCTTTATCGAACCACCCTTCGTTCACTGGGGGGAGGTGATGGCGTTCCTCCCCCCCCCACACATCCTCTTAACCCCTTCTTACCAATGCCTAACCACCAATGCCAAGGAGTTGTGACGAGTTGCTACGAGGTAGGCGAAAAACCAAATGGCTGTAAATTGCCAATTGGGAAAAATTCCTACCATGCCCCTTGCGGCGACAGACCGAAGTCCATAGCAAAGTCAGAGACCTACCTAAAGCCTACCTAAAGGGAGGGAGGGTGGGAAAACGTGGTGGCTAGCCGGTGAAAAGAGGGTGAGCCCCCTCTGCGCCAGCCCTAAATAGGGCAGGCCACGCCCCCCCAGCCAGCCGATTGGCTGGCTGAGGGGAAGACGCGCCGGGATTCCCCTGTTCTCGCGGGGGCTGAACCAGCCCCCGCTCACATGGGGGTGGGCGTGAAGCCCGCAACCCCACCTCCTGGGCAGGCCGGAAGTGGCTTTATACCCTGCTCTTCAGCCAAAAAGGCTCCCAGAGTGGCTTGTCTGAAATCAAAACAAGACACTTCATACCTGCAGGCTTACATTCTGAAAAATAAAATTTAACAATAACAACACACAAGGAACAAGGGACCAGGAGGGAAGAGAAAAATAAAGCTCCAAACTCAGGCACCAGTTGTTCCTATATTGACCAGCTGGCGTAGTTCAATTCCATAGTTTAACTGTGTTGTGGGGGAGGGGAAAATATTTTGTCTGCATAGAATCAAGAAGGTATCTTCTCTCTGAGGAAAGAAGGTTCCAAATTCAATTCCCAGCATATCTGGGTAGGAGGAGGAAAGACTTCTGCCTAAAACCCTGGGGTGCTGCTGCCAGTCAGTGTAGATCATACTGAGCTAGATGGACCAATGGTCTGACTCAGTATGAGGCAGCTTCCTGTGTTCCAGCATTCAGATATTCCCTGGTTGTAGCTTTATGAGAGAGGGAAGACAAATTCCCCCTCTCTGCTTCCTCCACACCTGCCTACCTGCCTATCATATAGATGCCCATTAAAAAAACCATTTTATACCCTTGAGCTTTGGGGAAAGTCAGCCTCCGATCTTTTGTTGTGGTTTCTTGGCTGCTACTCTTGCTACTGATGGTTCTCTCCCCGTCTTGTTTTGTTGTTTCTTCATTCACGTAGATTTGATTTTACAGTGTTTTACCTTGGTGCGTTTTCCACTTTGAAGAACCCGTGGGCTACAAATGTGGGTTGCACATGTTTGAAATAAATAAAAATACAAAAGGGGGGGGGGGACATCACTGAGATTGGCGCCCGTGAATTTGGTCCAAGACGACCAGCCAAAAATCAGACAACCTAATCTAGCCTGAAATGAGCCTTGAATGGATTTCCTAGCGGATGAAAGCAGCCACCTGGGCTGTCCAGACGCAAACTATTTGAAATGGGAAATCAGGAGGAACGCTTTTAAGGTCAGACAGCCCATTTTGTTTTCAAAGGCGAAGAAAGACCCAGACACGTATGTCAGAGAGAAATCCTCCCTTTTGAAAGGTGGATGGTTGGGGGGGGGGGGGACAAAGGGAAGACGAAACAAAAGGTGTGGAAGAACAAGCGATCCAGATTTGCATCTTGAGAACGATTTTGAAAGAGGCTTCTTCTCAGGAGCGACTTGGGGGTTTTCAGCAGCCTGCTTTGTATATCCTGATCAATCCAAATTGGTCCATGCAGCTGATAAGTATCGCTGAGTCACCGGGAATCTTTTCCAGGGTTTCCCCAATTGCCTTTTCCATCTGAGAGAGGCGGAACGAGATGAATCAGGGCCGGGTAACAAAAGAATTCTGAGCGTGACTAGAAGCAGTCTATCTTTCTTTCTTTCCCTCCTTTCTTTTTCCTAACCGAATTGTACTGTGCAGGTGACTAAGTGCCAATCACTGGAGTTTTTATTATTACGAACGGGACCTGCAAGGAAATGTTGCCGCGCGCAGAGCTCTGGTTCCAGATTCCAACCTGCCTCGCCCCTTTCCCGAGTACTCCATTCCGTTTTCCCCTCCCTCTCCTTTTCCCCTCTGGAGGGCACCAGGTTGGGGCAGGCGCCATCAGCCTGGTGTCTGCCATTCTGGGGTCAGAGAGGCGATGGCCGTCGGGTGAACCGTCCAGTGCGCTCTGAGAATGTGATCCAATCATATCCTGTGTGAATCAAGAACAGGACGGGCTGTGTAACTTACTCCTGATGACAACGGCCAGGCACTCTCCTATTTATGACCAGCTCCTCCATGCACTCCTTGGCCAACACCCCAGTATGGCTGGCCTCCTTCCCACAATCTGAATGACAGCCCTTAAAAAGTGAAAGAGGGAAGCTCTGTGGAAAGGGCGTTTGCATCGCATGGATCACTAAGTGCTTGGCAGCTGTTTGCACACAACCCCTCGTCAGAGTCCCCCTGCCCTAGAAAAGTCAGCCTCTCTGCTTGCATGCATTTAGTGTTGTCATGGTCCTTTGCAGAATAACATAAGTGAAAACGGGGGGGGGGGGGCTGTATTCAACTATGGCTGAATGCACACCATACAGTTCAAGTACATCTAAAGCACCCCCTCCAAAGAATCCTGGGAATTGTAGTATGTTCAGGGTGCTGGGAATTATAGTTTCCAGGATTCTTGGGGGTGAGGGAGAAATATGCTTCAAGTGGGGTGGAATTCACCATGGCGCTAAGCGGAATATGTCCATGGGGAACAAGGTCCACTCATACAGTGGGAGTTTCCTCCCTGTTGTAAACTTGTCCTGGGGGTTCCTCCAGCCCTCGAGTAGATTTAACAGGTGTGGGGCAGCCCATGGTGGGGAGAGGGAGGGAAGTCCCGTTGCCTGAGTAGACTTCATCTCACACACAACAGCTTAGCTGAATCCCATCCACGGGGTGTATGCAGGCCTAAGTATTACTTAAAGTAGACCCGCTGAAATTGGTAGACTTAAGAGAGTCATGTTCATTCATTCAAATGGGTCTACTCTGAGCAGGACTAGCTTTGGCTACAACTGACAGGTCCTTGATTCAGGGAACTTACAAAATTGGATATAGTTTGGAAGGGATGTCTCACTGTAAGAACATAAGAACTCTGAAAGACAGCCTTTATTGAGGGTGTTGTAGGCTCTAGCCAATACTGTAGATGCTATTTAATATTTGCATCTCCATATTCCACACAGCTTACGGCTACAGTACACCTGCAGTCTTGTTTTCTGCTTCTGTTTTCCTTCTGCACAACCAAGGCTACTAGCATATCTAAGTACCCACCCAATAAAAAAAACAAAACATAAGCCTGGATAAATAAGAATGTTTTTGCCTGGTGCCTATAAACAGACAGTGATGGTGCCAGGCATGCTTCCCTGGGGAAAGCATTCCATAATGAGGGAGCCACTACAGAAAAGGCCCATTCTCATGTTGCCACCCTCTGAACCTCTTGTGGAATGGGGACACAAAGAAGCGCCCCAATGATAAACTCAGGTTCTGGGGTGGTTCATGTCAGGAGAGGCAGACCTTGAGGTATTGGCATTCTGAGCCTCATAAAGCTTTAAAGGACAAAACTAGTGATATAACCATTTGTGATAGCTCAACAACCTGTTTGCGAATGAAACCCCTGTACGGCTCCAACTGCGTTCTTATTTATTTATATAGGAAGATGAACAGCTTAATCAAAGAGCTTTCTGCGCATAACAGAATTGAAAACAACCCACAGCTGAAATCCACAAAGCTATTACAAGCAAGTGTACATTAGATAATTATCATTAAAGCACAGATAACATCAGTGCTTTTAAAATGAATATAAGTGACGAAATTATATGTCTGGGCAGGCTTGCTGAAGTAAAAGCAGTTTTCAGCAGGCGTCTCAAACTATGCAGCGAGGGCGTCTGCCTAATGTCAAATATTTCTTCTGGAATAAATGGCTGCAATCTTGTGCGTAGGCCCCAAACGGCCTTCTTCTTTTCTCTCTTTTCCTCTGTGCTCTCTGGGACACTCCAGATGTTTTGAACTACAACTCCCATCAGCCCTCAACCATGTGGAGCGCACCAGGATGGCAAAGCCTGCTCCATACAGCGGCTACCCTGCTGTTAACCATGTCAGATCTCTGATTTTCCAAAAAGTGACAACAAACGCCTCTTCCTAAACTAGGTGAAGGGTGCATCTGAAAGTAACCTTAAACTGAAAAGTGCCCTGTGTGGGACATGTTATTTGTTGACATATTTAAACTGAAAGCAGTTGCCTCTAAGACGTTTACGCTGTTTACAATCTAAACTCTTTTTTTTTCTATAAGAAAACTGGTAGAACGAGGTGGAAAGGAAAGGGAAGAAAACACTAGGAATTTTCCTACCGCCTATCTTTTGCAGAGGATGGCAACACGACTGGTACATATCCCTTTGAGCAGGGGAAAGAGAATGCAGATGGGGAGGAATCACCTTGTTTTTTCCATCTCCTGGCTTCTTGTCATCATCAACGCCGTCACTTATTTATAGGACAGCTTTCCATAGAAAACTACACTCACAAGGCAGTCTACAAGGAGAAAAATACATAATTCACAAGTTACAAAATATAACAAAATGTAAATGTTAATGAAAGCATCCCTTTTTAAAATGTGAGATTACAGTTTTTCATAATGCAATAAAATAACGACTACAGAAAATGCAAATAGAATAAATAGAATATGGAGTCCTCTCTTAAAAGTATTCATTAGCTCTTACCACCCGCAGCTTCACTGGATGTCCACGAGAAAGAGAAAAGCTTTTATCTATTCATTTTCTCCGTGTCATGCAGAATTCTATAAGCTTCCATCATCTCTTACTCACTTTTCTCTAAACTAAAAAGTCCCAAACACTCACAGAACAATGACTTCCCTGGGTCACTCTGCTTCTGCTTATGCATGTTAGGGCAGGGGCAACCAAGGTGATTTTTTCCGGCTATGGTTGGCTCAAAACTCACATCAGTACCAGCCAGCATGGCCAGGAATTATGGGAGTTGGAGTCCAGCGACATCTGAATGGCACTACTCCTCAGTTTAGAGCCAATGCCCTGTATCTGGTGTCCACTGACATCCACAAGCAAATGTAAACAACTCCAAGCCAATGTTGAGCCCGTGTTTTTATCCTCGTGATTTTGCTCACTGTTTGAGACGGTATTCTGTTGTCTTCCTTGTTCTTGGTAAGCTCTTGCCGTGAAAAACGGGATGGCTTGCTTGCCTGAATCACAGATTTTAACACCGCAGACTGCATGCTTGTGTACAAAACAAAACGCTTTGCTAGTGGAACCCGTTATCTCCAGTCCCGTTTAGCTCACTGTACAGTGGTACCTCTGGTCACAAACTTAATGTGTTCCGGAGGTCCGTTCTTAACCTGAGGTACCACTTTAGCTAATGGGACCTCCTGCTGTCGCTGCGCCACCGCCACACGATGTCTCTTCTCATCCTAATGTAAAATTCTTAACCCGAGGTACTACTTCTGGGTTAGCGGAGTCTGTAACCCGAAGTGTTTGTAACTTGAGGTACCACTGTATGCAATGTATTTGCATGCATGTGTGCCTGAGCTTTTACCTGCTCCTGCAACTAGAGTTACCCTCCAATTGCCAGTGAAATTGCCACTTATTACAACCATTGGTTGGTTCTAAAATGATTAGCTGCTCCACCTGTCACCAGTCACTCCTGCCACCCTTTGAAGCGGAAGATTTATCACAACCCTGCCACCCTCACTGCCTGATCTTTGCAGCTGCTCCTGCAGCGAGAGTTAACCAGTTACTCTGGGTGATATCTATTAAGCATTCACCGCCCGACCCCGGCTTACTCAGAGGTTCTATCTGGTCATTATTGAACATTTATTCTTATTTGTTTGCGGGGCAGTTATATGACAGTAAACATTCATCCTGGTTTGCTTGCAGGGTGTCTACATGTCTCCCTGTTAACCATCAGTTCATTCTGTACAGTGGTTCCTCGGGTTAAGTACTTAATTCATTCAAGAGGTCCATACTGTTCTTAACCTGAAGCACCACTTTAGCTGCCGCGCCGCTGGAGCACAATTTCTGTTCTCATCCTGAAGCAAAGTTCTTAACCTGAAGCACTATTTCTGGGTTAGTGGAGTCTGAAACCTGAAGCGTATGTAACCTGAAGCGTATGTAACCCGAGGTACTACTGTACTTTCCAATACATTTCCCCATCACTTCCCTAACAGCAAAGAGTCTGTCTCTTTTTTGAAGCAGATTTGTTGTGCTACAGTGACAAGTGACTTGAATCCACTTTCACTGCGCAAACCTAAACACTTGCGCTTGGATCCCTCTGCAAAAATACTGACAGTCCAAAGGTGACTCCAAAAGTACGTGGTACCCAGCTCATGCCTGCTCACCCTCACATCTGAAAGGCATCCCAATAGGTCCTGATCAGCTTGCCACAATTATATACGCTGTTAAATGTTCTGTTCTGTAGGCTTTCAGATTTGTTACAATACGTACTGCAGTGCTTTCATTTCTTCTTAAGATTTCCCTTGAAATACCAGCTCGGTCCTGGTGCCGTTCATCTTAACTGCCTGTCTCGCTTTTATTTTTAGAATATCATAAAGGGCTTTTGTTCCAAGGTATATTTAGCAGGGGAGTGGAAAGGGAGTGGGTCACCCATGTGCATGGGAGAATGTCTGGCTCTTCCCACCCATTCCCCCAAACACTCTGAGAAGGTGGAGTATCAGTTGTTGTTTTTGAAAAAAGACAGATGATACAAATTCAAAATACCAAAATCAGAGGGAGGAAAGGAAGGAGAGGGGGGGAGGGGGGTGTCTAATATTTAGGTGCCCAAGCCTGGAGGCATCTTGGCAGCTTGTAACAGAAATTATTTCAACATGCTCCTATTCATGTCTAGGACACAACAGGGTCTCTTATACATCTCTCTGTGTTACGGAGATATTCACTTGGCTAGTAATGACTGCACAAATGCAATCCGACTGCTGGGCTTCCATTCCCCCCCACACACCTTCAGGGTGGGGTGAAACTGAACAAGCATGACCATCTTCCCACCCATCCCACCATATATGTGTGTCAGGCTGCAGTTTCTCCTGTCCGATTTCTGCCTGGCATGCATAAGGGCATAAGAATTTTCTTAACTGTCAGTGCATAGTATACATAAAGTCATTAATTCAGTTTATTAATTAATCATGGCCCATCTGATTAGAAGCCACCGCTGCTTCTGAGAACAAATCCCTAGGCTCAAAATGTGCTCAAAGGTGCCCTGTTCTTTAACTCTTTGCTGGCCGGCATCAGACCTGAAAGATCATCTCACCCCTTGTATACTTAATTGAGCACTGTGAGAGGGCCTCCCGCAGATACAATCTTGGGAGGAGATCTGTTCTGTTTAGTGTGGTGGCACCTAACTCCAGTTTTACATATCAGACAGGCACCATCTTTGTTGCCCTTCTAGGGTCTGCTTAAGATTTTCCTCTTTCAACAAGCCTTTTAAGTGGAGATTTTTATCCCATCTGTCATATTGCACCTATTTTTAGCTGCTTTTATATGCAGAGTTCTTCTTCTATATATGGGATCTGTTTTGTTTTAAGCTGTTTTATGTATGTGATTTCCCCATGGCTCAGATGTCTACCAGGAGCGCTGCATTCAGGTATTGTGGCCCCAATTTTGTAGAACTGCCTTCCACTTAAGGTCAACTCTTCCTGTTGAACTTCCAGAATCCACTGAAGATTTTTTTTTTTTGTTCCAGCAGATATTTCAACTAAAGTCAGATTTTATAATTTTTTTAAAAAAAAATCATTGTATTGAGGTTTTGCACACCTCCTAGAGATGACCGTGATTGGTATACATAAGTTGTTGAAATAAATAGCAAATAAATTGGTATATGCAACAGCTTCTAATGATTTTTGCAGTATTCTTGCTTTATGGTTGGTAAACAAAAACAAATATGGTTTATTTGTTTTATACTTGTGTGTTTGCTGTTGTAAAGGGCGGGTAGGAAATCTGAAAAAAATAATAATGAATGAATCACTGGGCACCAGCTGTCGCTCCTGTGCTCTGCTGAACAGCATGAAACATGGACTTCCTGCAGCCAGCTCTGGCTCCCTCATGAGGGTCCTTTGATGACATCCAGTGTCGGATTTACATACAGTGGTACCTCTGGTTGCGAACGGGATCCATTCCAGAGGCCCATTCGCAACATGAAAAGAATGCAACCCTCAGTGGCACATCTGCACACGCGCGGGTTGCAATTTGCTGCTTCTGCGCTTGCACGTGATGTCATTTTGCACTTTTGTATGACTGTACAGTGGTGCCTCGCAAGACGAAATTAATCCGTTCCGCGAGTGTCTTCGTCTAGCGGTTTTTTCGTCTTGCGAAGCAGCCCTATTAGCGGCTTAACGGATTAGCGCTATTAGCGGTTTAGCGGCTATTAAAGGCTTATCGGCTTAGCTGCTAAAAGGCTATTAAAGGCTTAGCGGCTTAGATAAAGGGGGGGGAGCGGAAAAAAAATCTCAAGACTCGCAAGACATTTTCGTCTTGCGAAGCAAGTCCATAGGGAAATTCGTCCTGCGAAGCAACTCAAAAACGGAAAACCCTTTCGTCTAGCGGGTTTTCCATCTTGCAAGGCATTCGTCTTGCGGGGCACCACTGTATAAGCTAAACAAGCTATAGCTTAGGGCCCCAGTCTCTTGGGGGGGGGCCCCAAAAATAAAAGGGGAAAAACTGGATGTACTTCGATAAAATACATATTTTGTCATGTGCAAATGGCTTTAGATACCAATTAGGTCCATAAATTACCATATAGCATACAGTGGTACCTCAGGCTAAGAACTTAATTCGTTCTGGAGGTCCGTTCTTAACCTGAAACTGTACTTAACCTGAAGCACCACTTTAGCTAATGGGGCCTCCTGCTGCTGCTGCGCTGCCATCACACAATTTCTGTTCTCATCCTGAAGCAAAGTTCTTAACCCAAGGTAATATTTCTGGGTTAGCGGAGTCTGTAACCTGAAGCGTATGTAACCTGAAGCATATGTAACCTGAAGCATATGTAACCCGAGGTACTACTGTATAGTCAACACAAAAAACAGTGACAATTTGTTGTTGACAAAGGACAGCTGGACATATAAAGGGCCCTATTACCTTCAGTAGCTTAGGGCCTCATCAAACCTAAATCCGGCCCTGATGACATCGCATGCTTATTTATTTATTTTGCTCTGTTTTGTTTCGTTTCCCATGAAACAATTAACAATTTAAACAATCCACAGAGCGCAATATAAACAATCTTTAGAGTGCACCAAAAAGACAGTCAAGATGGCACCTGTCTGATATGTAACAGGAGGGAGTTATATCACACCAAAAGCCCGGTTCCTACCTATGTTGTACAGAAGAATGCGCCTCTTGATGAGATGGTGTGTGCATACAGCCCTTGCCTGCAATTACATTTGTCTCATTCACACATTACATTCTGGGATATAAACTTACCCCCCCCCCAAAAAAAATACCCTCAAAAAGAGATGTGCACACAAAAAAAGGGTTCACAGGTTACCTGGTTGTGTGGTGACGCAGCTACCAAAGTCTGCCCTGCAGCAACATCTCCATTTTTCTCTGCTCCCCCGAAGGTTACTCGTTCACCATACCCTCCAACATTTCTCCAGTGGAAATAGGGATGTCCCATTCCATAATGATAATTTTACTATTTATACCCCACACATCTTACTGGGTTGCCCCAACCGCTCTGGGCTGCTTCCAGCATATATAGAAACATAACAAAACATTAAACATTTTTTAAAAAACCTTCTCTATACAGGATTGCCTTCAGATGGCTTGGGGGTCGGATAACTCTATACCCTCCAACATTTCTCCAATGAAAATAGGGACGTCCTAAGGAAAAGTGGGACATTCCAGGATGCAATCAGAAACCGGGACGGCTTCTCTAAATCAGGGACATCCCTGGAAAATAAGGACACTTGGAGGGTCAGAGTCACATCCTTCGGCGGCGGGGTGGGGGGGTGTCTTTGTATTTTCATAAGCATTTTTAAAGCTGAGACCCCATACGATATAAAATTTAAGAGGTCCAAAACATTACAAGAAAAAGTATACAGGCTGCCTCCAATGCAAGGTCTACTCAGACATATGTCCACTAATTCCAGCTGGACATAACCCTATTATTTCATTATTTTTCAGCCAATTATGTAACCCTTGAAAATTACTATACGTGTGTGTCTGTGTCTGTGTGTGTGTGTGTGTGTGTGTGTGTGTGTTAAGTAGGCCCCTCATAATCTGAGGGCCGAAACTGTCGTTTACTTAGCTTGTGCGTAAATCTGGCACTGTTTAAGCTGCAAGTCTTCCCTAGAGGGAGAAGATGGAAACACTTTTGTTGATAAGAGACAGAAAGAGAGATGGGGAGAGAGAGGGAGGGTATGCTGAACTTTTTCCTTCCTTTCAAATCGGCTTGTTCCGACATGTCCCTTGGAATCCTCCGCTGAATTGCCTTCCATCCCCAACTGAAGTGAGTCAGACGCCAAGCCCATCCACTTGCCTACTCTCGTTTGCAACGTGGGTGACAGAAACTCTCCAGGAGGATGGGAAGTGCTTGAATACTCAATTAGTTTTGTTTCTGTTGCATAAATCTTAACTTCTCGACAATAGCCGAGTTTGAATCTGTGGCTGTGTTGAGGAGAGGGAGCCCAAAAGACAAGCATCTGTGCATTGAAGGAGTACGGTTTATGCAGCCAAATAAGCCAACGAGGTGTTTAATTGATTAATTCATGGGTTAAATGTGAATCAATCTGCACATATAAAAAACAATAGTTTGAGGAGGGGAAACATACAGTTGATTTTTTAGGTGGCACATTTCTGCATATGTGGCACCTCCTGCTTAATATGTGTGTATGACAGGGGGGAATGCCTCTTCTAAGATGATGCTTTTCTAAGATGAGCATTTAAGAAGTAGTGTAAAAACAATTTGAATTTTTGCAAAAAAGAGATTGTTTAATTAAACAGCAATTATGAGCCCTCAGGTGGTGCAATGGGTCAGTGAGTCTGGCTGTTAACTGGAAGGTTGGTGGTTTGAGCCCACCCAGGGATGAGTGTGGGCAGGATCCCTGCATTGTAGGGCGTTGGACTAGATGACCCTCTGGATCCCTTCCAACTCTACAATTCAGTTCTGTGTCTTAAATCTGAGGTTCCCCGCCCTTAATCTACCTGATTAAGGCTGCAAATCTTAACTCACTTACTGAATTTATTGGGACTTACTGCTGAATAAGTATGTGCACCATAAAGGACTGCATTGCACAGAGAACAGCTCTATTTATATTTTGTTTTGTTTAAAACTTTTGTTGTACCCAACCTTATCTCTACCAAGCCTTCAAGGCAGCTAAGAAAGCTGAAACAGAGCCACAAACAATGAAATGACAGCAGCAGCAGCCACAACCACCTTGAAAAAACCAATCCAAACATAAATTTCAATGTCAAGAAACAATATGTAATCAGATAGCTGTAAGGGAAATAATAATATTAATAATAATAATAATCTGCTAAATGCTCAGGGAAATAAAACAGTTTTGACTTCTTGCCCCACAGATGGAATATTAGTCACAAAATAAATGTTCCGCAATTTCTGTGCCACCAGAGTGTGCCACAATCCCTGGTCGCCGCCGGCCTAATTTCTGCAAGCAAGGAGACCTAGAGGAGGACACCCTATGATGATATTGAGGAACAGGGAGATTTATATGAGAAAAGGCAGTCCTTCAAATACAGTGGTACCTCGGATTACATATGCTTCAGGTTACAGACGCTTCAGGTTACAGACTCCGCTAATCCAGAAATAATACCTCGGGTTAAGAACTTTGCTTCAGGATGAGAACAGAAATCGTGCGTCGGCAGCACGGCAGCAGTGGGAGGCCCCATTAGCTATAGTGGTGCTTCAGGTTAAGAACAGTTTCAGGTTAAGAACGGACCTCCGGAACGAATTAAGCACTTAACCTGAGGTACCACTGTACCCTGGATTCTGGACTATTTTGAGTTGTATATAACAGAAGTGCATAGACTTTCCCACTAAAAAGCACAGCAGATTCATTTCCATTGGGTGTGCCAGGAAACAGGATAAAAGCACAGGGATGATGTCCGGAAGGAAATCTTCTTAAACATTTCCTTTGAACTGGTGACACCAATAACCACATGTGGGTTCAATAACTGGAAAGTGCTGTTACTTAAGAGCAGTGATGTCAAGTCTCTCTTTATTAAGGGGTGTTCAGGCTGTCCCACTGAAAACTCTCTTTGCTTGTAGAATCCTGTCACTACCTTGTGCTGATTTGTGGGCCTGAAATGAAAGTGGCTTTAGCCTCTTTGGCTAGACTGTCCTAAACGCCACAGCTTGGAGCAGCAGGCTACTCCTGGGAAATGAATGGCTGACCTCTGGGAAAGAAAGCCATCAAAATATAGACTCAATGTACATATGATGGCAACTCGGACCAGGATAACTTGTCTTGTGTCCTAAAAGGTGGGATCTAAAGAATCGTGATAAATGAATGATGTGGCATTGCACATGTCCGAGTCTTTTTTAACAGCCCTCAGCCATTTCACTTGGTAGTGCATCAGCGCAGCACAGTGCCTGGCAGGGCTAATAAACTCTGCGGTGTGATCATGTATGCTCAGGTCAAAGAACCTGCTTTGAAGAAAGCCATGCAGCGTGGCACAGGACTTGTCGCCTACCATCATGTTTACATTAGGAAGAGGAAGGAAGAGGAGGAGGTGGACAACAGCACATATGCTGCAATCCTAGCCCCACTTTCCCAGGAGTAAGCCGCATTTAATTCAGTGGGACTTACTTCTGAGTAGACATGGTGAGGAGTGCAGTTAAAAGACACTTTGTGGGGAGGAAAGAATTGGCACATGCATTGTATGCAGGAAGGTCCAAGTTCAATTCCTGGCATGCCTAAGGTCAGGGGTAGGCAACCTAAGGCCCGGGGGCCGGATGCGGCCCAATTGTCTTCTCAATCTGGCCCACAGATAGTGTGGGAATCAGTGTGTTTTTACATGAGTAGACTGTGTCCTTTTATTTAAAACGCATCTCTGGGTTATTTGTGGGGCACAGGAATTCATTCATATTTTTTTTCAGAATATAGTCTGGCCCCCACAAGGTCTGAGGGACACCACTGGCTGAAAAAGGTTGCTGACCCCTGCCTAAGGTGGTCTGGGAAAGACTCCTGGTCTGGTGAGCTGCTGTTGGGCAGTTTAAACCATAGGGAACTAGATGGATCAATGGTCTGGCTCAGTTGGTGGCACCTTCTGATGTCTCCCCTGTAAGGTGGCAATGATAACATCTCAAAGTGATCTGCCTTGATCACTTTGTAAGGCAGCCTCCCCCAACCTGGTGCCTTTCCCTATGTTTTGGACCAAGGCTTCCCTCAGCCCCAGCCAGCTGCAAACTGAGCTTGCATACACAAGAGAGAATTTCATTCTGTGCAGCTTCTCTGAACGAAGTACTTTAAGGGTGGGAAAACTTGACTTTAGTAAACGACAAAAGGCAACAGACTTTGACTCCTTTGGCATCACCTTTATTTGAAAAATGTATGCATTTGTTTATATATTGTATGTCAGTTTGAAAAGCAACCAACAAGTTTAACAACAACAACGACATGTCCATCAGTACAGATTAGTTGACAATGTGCATGAAAAATAGACCAGGATTTATTTATTTTTAGCCATTAACTTTTTAAATTAAGTTATCAAGAAGTGTTGGTACAGATTGACAGATGCAAAACATTTCACTGAATCACTATAAGAAGACAACAAAACAACATCGCACATATTGTCCTACATTTTCTTGATTTTTTGTTCCTCGCAGACAAAAGGCTTCCCCCACTCCCCTCTCTTCCAAGAGTAACAGGTGGACAGCTTCACCCTTGCACTGTCTAAAAATCCAAAATTCCTGACAATGAACACAAACCCAAAAGATTTCATAAGAGAATCCACGCCACTTTTTTTTTTTTGTCTTCCATCTTTTTGCCCTCCAGGAATTTTCCTTATTCTTTTGCCTCCTCACTCACCCCCCCCCCAGCAATAAAAAGGTAGCTCCTTGTCTCGGCAACTGGCTGCTCGGTTTGCAAAGGGTTAACCCTTGCACCTGCTGAGGTGTACCTGTCTTCTGGCACCTGTCTCCTCCGGCCAATCAGAAGCAAGCCTCGAGAGACCTTACTTGTCAGCAGAATGCCTGCACCACACATAAACCTCTAACTTGAATCCAACTCTTCACTTTCCAGGTGATGTCTCTGTTTAGAAGAGGGTATTAGTAGAGGTTAAAAGAGGTGGAAAAATATCTGAAGATCTTACTGTTGGCGAGGGAGTGGAAAACGTTGGGGGAACATGTCTAATGAGATCGAGTAAGTTAATTGCTTTTTATTACTTTGAGCGATCGCGTTTTTCAGCGGAGACAGATTTTAAGGCTTCCCACTTGTCCTGTGATTTAAGGTAGCCACTTCTCCAATGAAAGTTCTTTAAGAAAGAGCTGGGAAATTCAGTCTTTCCGCCTTCTTGCCTAGCATTCTGTGATGTCCTCCTTAATAACAGCAAACCTTTAGGCTGTGTGATGCTTTAATGCGCTGTTTATTTTATTTCTAAAAAGAAGAAAAGTCGGTGTTTTCTGGGTAAAATCCAGCCGAAACTGAACCCTTTTTAAAGAAACTTGTGCGGTGGTGGGTGGCAGCCAAGGGAGTGTGCTTGACTTCCGCGCTGAAATAAATTGAAAGTATTTAACATCGGCTGGATCGTGTCCTAACATTCTAAATTCTGGGGGAGAAATCGCAAGTGAAGGAAGTGTCGCCAGTTTCCTTCGTCTCCCTCCTTCCTCGGGATGTTTAGTGTGCGGTTATTTTTCCGAGGAGGGTTCTTATTGGTGTGTGTCCGCTCTAGGATACGGTTTCCCTTTACCGCGATCTTTCAATGAGGTTTTCCCCTGGATGTGTGTAATTTTCGACAGACTGATTTCATAGACACAGTGGGATATGGAAAGTGGTTCTGAGTTGAGTGTGTCTCTGCGTGTTCGTGCGCGCAAGGACTGTAGTTCGTTCCCAAATGTTGATGAAAACACACCTTTGGGGAGAATCTTGTGGCACCTTAAAGACTAGCACGTTTATTAGGCAAGAGCACTACATCAAGTGCTTATGGAAAATCGCACTGCCAGAAGTCCAGTATGGAGGGCCACTCCTCTAGGATCATTTTAGGACCCACTCTAGTTGCAATTATGATTTGTTCTTAACGCTATATTTTATATTGATGTAACTCACCTTGTGACCTTCTAGTGAAGGGTGGGTATTTAAAATTAATCACAATAATGTCATCTGAAGTCAAAGGGAGATGTCCTAGCAGACTTGAAGCTTGCTTGCATATGATTCACCCCTAATTACTTCCTTAGCAGAACTGAGTGATGAAAATTAAGACTTTTTAGTTACAGTCAGACCCAGGAAAGTATTATGTGGGATATTATTGACGTTTTTCATTGGAAAGTTGAAACCTGGAAAATCTGCCTCCTGTACACATACATTTGGTATCACGTTTAATTCCCAGACCTGAATTTCATGATTTCATCATTAAAGGATGTGGGAAGATGTGCTCTGAAACAGGGGACTCCTATTATGTTCAGCAGAATTCAGTATTGTTCTCTTTCAGATGAGGAACAGCTGGATATTTTCCTTTGCATGGGTAGCTGTTAAACCTACAGAATATGAAAAGCTTTCCTATTGGACTAAAGTTTAGTTGAAGTAATGTGAGAGCTTTCAGGTTGTGCAGTGACTCTAAGCTGGCTACTTTCCATTCAGCCTGACAATGGGCCATATGCAAATCACAACTGATTCCTCTCCCAAAAATGTAATTATTGCTTCAGATAGAGTGTGGCCACCTTCAGGGTTCCAAATGCGCAATGCAAACGCATCTCCTTTCAAACACAGAATCTCCTGTGGCCACCAGGGGGTGGGGCACAATGAGGCTATGCCTTCAGATTACTATGCCCGTGTACACATTACTGGTTTGAAGTACAGTTTGGGGGGGGGGGTGTTAATGTTCCAGGAATTGCACCTAAAGCCAAAATCGCACCTAGCCAAAAACACATTGGGTTCAATGGCAGGTGGAATTGCCAAAGTCTTTTCCCTGGACACCCCTCCCCCTCTTTCCGCCCCCTTTTAAAAAAAACATTTCTGGCAAGCGTGCAAAGCTGAATGTGCAAAAGTTAAATGTGCATAAGTTTCGGGCTTACTGTACAGCTAGGTCTTCTCAGTTTAGATCAAAGCTGGGGGTGGGGGGAGGGATTAATCAAAATGGGATATTTCACAATAAACCACAGGATAGATACAGATTGTGATTGATGTGTGTACATTGCCTCGCAAACCAAGAGCTGGTATGTGCTAGATGTGTACACACAGCCCATATCTTGCACAGACTCTCGGATCACTAGTAAAAACTTATCCTACTGCTTTTCCCTCCTTGGTACACATATTTTCTTGAGTTAGCTTATTCATTTGTATTTTGAAAGATGAATGGTGTACCTGATTGCCTGTCTGTCTGTACACACAGTTGCCCTTAGGTTAGGGCTGCTAATTTTCTCTCCTAGAATTGCTCTTGTGTCTTTAATAGCGGCTCATTCTAAACAAGTGGAGTTTTTGCTTCAATTGAGATGAAGTCATGGGAACAGCTTGGTTCATTTAATTTTTTGTGAACAGACTACAATTTATGGCATAGAAGCAGGGCCATGGAACAACCTGGCAACCCCATTTTAAGGCTCCTGTGTGTCTTCTGTTTTAAGAAACAGGCCTTACTCTCTTTTTTAATGGGAGTGACTTCCCCACATACCTTTCATTGGAAGTGCATTGTATTTTATGAGGAAGGTCCCAGGTTCAATCTCTGGCATGTAGGCCTACAGCTAGGATTGAGAGAAAACTCTATATCTAAAATCCTGGGCAGCTGCTGCCAGTCAGTGTAGACAATATTGTTAGATGGACTAATGGTTTGGCTCAGGAAAAGATGGCTTCCTGTGCTCTCTCTTATTGCTATTTTAATGACTATTTTATACCATTTTATGTGAACTACCTAGATATTTTTTGATAACTGGTACATAAATAATGCTATACATTTTAAAATGGCTCTAAGTGTCTTGCATGTGTAATTTCAGCAGCCTTACAGAAAATCTACAATTTTGCCTTTGTTACTACAACATTGGGCAACAAGATTCCTACATTGCAGTGGGTTGGACTAGATGACCCTCAAGATCCCTTCCAACTCTACAATTCTGTGATTCTATAACTTTCCTCATCCGTGCATGCAAGCTTTCCACACCTTCTCTGGTCATCTGGTCATGGCATGAAGTAGGCGTTTCTAGTTTGTGCTAGAAATTGATTTGATCCTGATGCTTTGTTGCTGCTAAGTTCCTATAGCTGGAGGCATCTGTTGCATCTGCCTCTATGGTTCTAAGCAGTAGCTAGAGGGAAGTTTATAGATCAAAGGAACTTTAGCTTGCCTTAATTATGGCACCCGGACCAAATGCAAGTTGCTGGCTGTAAAATACTAGCTTGTGTGCAAGCTGTAAAATGTGTGCATGTGTACTCCAGTGGTATCATAATTGTCATCACTGCTGTTGCAGGATAGCCTGTGTACAAGGCACCTTATAAAGCAGGGTTGGGGGCTCTGTGCCCCTCCAGATGTTGCTGGACTACAACTCCCACCATCCCTGAACTACTAGTCATGTTGGCTGGGACTGAGAGGAGGCGGAGTCCAACAGGAGTCTGGAGGGCCACAGGTTCCCAATTCCTCTTCTAAAACAGCCTAACCAAAAGAGGATCCTGTTCTGAAGAACTGCCAATCAAGCCCATGTAATGAGCAGGTGTTTGGACACTTTCCCTTGTGAAGTCTTTGAATGGTAAAAGTTTGAGAGCCTTTCCTAAAATGGGACATAAGAAGAGTGCTGGATCAGGCCAGTGGCCCACCTAGTCCAGCATCCTGTTCTCACAGTGGCCAACCATTTAGTTGTGGTCTTGGCTTTTATATACAGATATACTGAATGGCAATTCAGACCAAAGAGATTGTGTGAGTCAATGTCCCAGCTGTTTCAGGGCTCCCTCAAAATTAATGGCTTTATTACTCCATCCTCCCTTCTCTTTCAAAGGAAGTTACTCACTTCTTTCTTTTGTGATGCTGAATGCTAATGGTTGGGGGGGAGGGTTTGGGGGGGAGGTGCTGTTTAAAGTATTTTCTGCTTTCTCTCCTGTCTTGAGAATTGTGGCTTCATTTGCTTTGATGCTTTCAGCTAAATGGATACAAGTGAGCCTGTCTGCCACCTCTATTCTGTTTGAACTGTGTGGCTTATGCAGGCATGTGATGGGCAAGCTTATTCCGAATGATTGATCAGGAGGATGATCAATGGCCAGACTTTATATGGGATGGTTTTCACCTGAAGGCGTGGGCAGCAGAACTTTGGGAGAACTGCAGGTGCCTTCAAAGAGCACCTTCTTTGACAAGAGCAGAAGAGACAATGCCCTCGAGGTCAAAATCATTTGGGGATGGGCTCGGTTCAATAACCATTTCCAGAATAGCCAGGAGGGCTTTGAGGAAGGGATGAGCAAAAGTGAGAAATGAACTCCCTTACCAAAATGGCAGTTCAGCCACAGTGTTCATGTAAATTGCTTGTTCAAAACTTTGGCGCCGGGCTTCTGGGAGGTACAAGTAAATATACAGACCTTGAGGAGGAAAGTGGCAAGAACCCCTGCCTCATACTTTGAAGGAAAGAAATATCAAATTGTTTTTATTTGTATTTTCTTAGGAATATTTTGTGTTATGTAACCCACTTGCAAGTTGTTGTTCTTTTAAAATTCAGCCGCTTATAAACCTTGTTAAACAACTAAATAAGATAGTATTATTTCGGGGGTAGGAGAGACCCAGAATATAGCTCGACATGGTAGCCCCTGTGCTGAGGCAATAATTTTCATTGATGTTACCTTCCCACCCTTCCTCTGAAGCAGGGTTGGGGAACCTGTGGCCTTTCAAATATGGCCGGACTCCAATTCCTATCAGCTCCCATCAACCTGGTCAATGGCCAAAACATATGGGGTGCCACAGGTTTCCTGTTTCCGCTCTAAAGAAATGTAGGAGGCATTCGTGCTTTCCCTGTTCCTCACAACATCCTTATGAGGTAGGAGGTTAGGCTGAGATGGTGACTGGCCCAATGGACACAACGCTAAGCTTCCTGGGCGTGTTAGCCTCTGAACCTGGACCTCCATGCACTTCCTAATCTAGACGCTGCACCATGCAGAAGAAAGAGGAATAGTGTTCAGCGTCCTTCTGAGACAAGGGACATAATTTGTGGCTCTTATGTCTGAAATACAGAACTGAAAGAAAACATGTGGAGAAATGTTTTCTTCCTGGATTTCTTTTCACTAAATGAATGGATTTTGTTACGTGCATATTTAGATGAGCCCATTTTTTGGAAAAATCCACCCAATTAAGACACTCTACGTTGACTTGTGTGAAGTGATGGCAGCCTACGCCAGAGGGTGTGTGGAGGCTGTGAATAACCTGTGACCCTCCAGATGTTTCTGGGCTCCCAACTCCCATAACCCCCAGCCCACACAGTGAATAGTCAGAGGTGACCTGGGCATGGAGCAGGAGGAGGTGGGGGCGAGGGAGGAGGTGGATCTGCCCCCTGAGGCAACCACCTCACCACATGGGCAAGGAGGCCCTTTCCCATCACTCCCAGATGCAGTACTTTTCTATGAAGAAAGTTTACACATTCCGCTGTAATCCAGTGTTGAAAAAAATCCAGTAACGTACACACGTGTGTCCATACTTATTAGGAAAACCATGGCTGGCTCTGGCTGTCTGTTGCGAATAGTGTGCAGAGTTCATGAGAATCTAGATTGTGACAGCAATGGCAAAATGTGGCAGGAGACGTCCCAAAGCTCTTTAAAGCTGCATTCCATTCACTGGAAGGGGGAAAAAATAGGTTGAAAAAGAGCACCTTTGCATGTGATCGAACATGGGCTGCATTTAAAGTGCAGGGCCTCCCACAAAGAATCATGGGAACTGTAGTTCTGTGAGGGGTAAACTACAGTTCCCACAATTCTATGGGGGAAAGTCATGTGCATTAAACGTGTGGTGTGCACATAGCCTCAGACAAAGCTTTTAACAAGCAGGGCCTTGTCAGCAAGCCAGAAGTGCGTCGAGGCAGCAGGCAGCCCTGAAAGAGTTAACCAAGAGCTGCTCCCTCCTGTGGTTTTGTGGTCGAAACCATGATTGCCAGGAGCAAATTTTTGTCATGCAACAAGGCGTGCTATTAAAATGTTGAGTTATGTTTTTGGTGAATGAAAAGGTTAAAGCCCTTCATTAAAGCACAGAAGGGCTGGTCCCTGCCGAGAGAGAGAGAGAGAGAGAGAGAGAGAGATCTGTTTTACAGTCACGCTGCTGCTGCTGCTGCTGGGTGTTGTTTTCCCTCTCTCTCTCTTTCTCTCTTTTATTTCAAATTAAAATTATACACAATTCTGTTTGAAGAAGATAGAAAGGTAGGGGCTTACAGCTGGACCTGGTTTTTTAAAAGTAAGTCCAGTTCCTGTTTTTTCTTAGGTGTATGCATTGGAGAAGAGTCATGTCTTAGTGCTAGATAATCTGCCTTGCAAGCAGGTAGGGGCAGGAGAGACTCCTGTCTGAAACCCTGGAGAGCTGTTGCCAGCCAGTGTCCACAATACTCAGCTAGGTGGACCAGGGATAGCTTCCTATATTCCTAGGTTCTTCCTACGCTGTTACTGTGTGCCTAATCCCATGATTTTCCTTGCCAATTTAAGTTGAAGGCAGGGTGTTCTCTGAATGGGGGGGGGTGTCAGTGCATATGGTGCTAGACCAGTGAACCCAATAGCCAATGTCCAGTTCCCATAGGGTCACTTGGGCAGCAGCTGGGGTTGGAATTCCTGCAAAGAATACCCACCTCAGCAAATGGACACACTTTTTACCTTCCAGCAGCACACTTTTTACCTTCACATAAAATAAGGCATGTTCTGCATAATTTAAGGCAGATAACCTGGATACTGCACACCATTACATTTCAAAGCGCATAATCCTGGGAGTTGTAGTTTGCTAAGGGTGATGGGAATTGTAGCTCTTGGAGGGGTAAAGTGCAGTTCCCAAGATTCTTTGGGGAGGAATAATGTGCTTTAAATGTTTGGTGTGAACACAGCCAAAGTGTGGAGCAACCACCCCTTGAATCCATGGGGATTCAAACAAAATAAGAGAGTGAGTGGGTAGGTCACAGAAGACCGATACCAGCCCACCCCATCTCTAAATCAAATTTTTGCACTGGGGTAACCAAGATACTTTTTCCGATACCAGTGTTTGTGAGGCACCTTGTGCCCCTTAAAAGCTTAATTTTAAGCAAGCCAAGAGCCACATCTAATAAAAAGCTTTACAATGTTTTACAAGGATCAAGACTTCATCCAAGCCATAGGTGTGGCTCCTGGAAAAAAGCTTCCCCCCAGTACCAGGGTTGGAGCGGCCTTTTTAAATCCTGAGAATGTTCCCATGCTTTTAACATCTGTATTCAGGCAGAAATTCAGAAGCTGTAGCTTTCCTAGTTCAGAGTTCAATGCTTGCAAACGTTTTACAGAACTGAAATGAACTTTTCCACAACTTCAAAACGTTGGCTACATTTTTGGATCGAGGACTGACCTTCTCAATTCCAGACATTTTGAAATATACTTGTAAATTCCCCCTCCTTTTCTCTGTTTTGTTTTTTTTTTTAATCCCTAAATCTATCAGCATCCAATTTTGAAGCAGGGGAACCCTTGAAGAATAGGATAAAAATTAAAATTTCTTCAACAAAGGCATGCTAAACGAATTTGTTCCCCCCATAAAATTAATTTCAGCTGTAACAATAAATTTTGGTCTGTCATGCAGCCTTACCTGTAACTTAGTTCTGGAATATGTGGAAGAGTTGCCTTTGAGTATGCATGGTGCCCCAGAACCCAGACCTAAACATCTGGGATTTGTAATTCAGAGTTTTATCTCTAGGTCCAAAGGTGTGGAGTTCAAAACGGATTGAGATTCTTAAAGGCATTTGTTTAATCTTCTCTCTCTATGTGTGTGTTAATTAGTGTACAATTGTGTTTGCCTTGATGTTCCACCAGTAAACTATAAAACAACCACAAAAGACAATGAGAAGCAAGTACAAGGCTGGCTTTTAATAATGCTTTTATTAAAAAGAAAAAATATTTTCCGGAGCTCCATGAAGTGTGATGCCATCATGTCACACAATCTGGTTTTAGAAGCTATTGCATCCCATGGCACTCGCCTAATAAATGTAAACCACCTGTGACTCTCTTGTTGTCAGTTTGGAAATTGTACACTTAGTGCAATCTTATAAAGATTTTCTCAGAAGTGTTCAGTGGGCCTTACTGTCCAATAAGTAGGTTTGGGACTTTTGCCTAAAAGCTGTACTGACTTGCAAAGAGTTTGGTGGTAGAAGAAGAAGAAGAAGAAAAAGGAGGAGGAGGAGGAGGAGTTTGGATTTGATATCCCGCTTTATTGCTACCCTAAGGAGTCTCAAAGCGGCTAACATTCTCCTTTCCCTTCCTCCCCCACAACAAACACTCTGTGAGGTGAGTGAGGCTGAGAGACTTCAGAGAAGCGTGACTAGCCCAAGGTCACCCAGCAGCTGCATGTGGAGGAGCAGGGAATCGAACCTGGTTCACCAGATTACACCACACTGGCTCTGGTAGGGTTCTGGACAGTCTTACTGCAGGCTGCAGGGAGAGGAAGCTCTATTTTTGACTGCCCCACCCTGCATAGACCTTCTTGCATGTGATAAATAAGAGCACCAGGGAGAAGTGGTGCTTCTTTCTCAGTAATGTGTCTAGAACAGGTTAGAAGCTATGGCTCTAAACACTAAAGGGGAACCTGCACCTCCACAGATGTTCCTATATTTGCCAGGTATGAAATTGCTGTTGGAGAAATGGATTCTGGTTTTGAAGTGTTTTGATCTGGGCCTTAATTTCAGTCTAGACCTGTAAGTCGGTTTCCTCCAAAGAATCCTTGGAACTGTAATTTGTTAAGGGTGCTGGGAGTTGTAGCTACAGTTCACACGATTCTTTGGGGGAAGCCATGTGCTTGAAATGCATGCTATGGATGTGGCTCCAGCTGAGATGGCCCACTTGCATAGGTGCAGTGCAGCTTATTGGATTCCACGTACAATGTGGCCCCTGTGCCCCTTAAATGGTAGCATGGAGGGGAGCTGAGTGCCTTCCTTTGGAAATCCTGAGAAGCCTAATGAAATCTGGAGATCATCAGACCTTGAGAACTAGTCACCCTAGAGTCAACTCAGGAATGGCAGTGAGTGTGTTCATATGCTGTTATCCCCCAGAACTGGGGGGAAACCAGAGTGTACACGAACACACAAAAAAAAGGAAGGAAGAGGAGGTCATTCTTCTTCAAATTTTTCCTTCTGTATTATAGATGTGTGATGTGCATTCAACTTTAGTGTGCTGCCTGAATCCAGAATCATGACTTAAGTTCTCTACTCCTAAATTACAATCTGCAACAACTGACCCTGATTCTGGGTTCAGACGACCCGCTCGCTTTGCCAAGCCTTGGCTTAGCCATCACACGTCACTGAGCTTAAAAGCTCAGGAAGGAGCAAAGCAAGTGCAAACTCCTCCTTGGGAACCAGCACATTTACACCAAGCCAAAGTTTGGTTTAGCATTACGTGCAAGCACAAACACTGTCGACTTGAAGTCATCCTCTACCTGTAAGGCTGTCTGGTCTGGATATAGGCTAAACGGAAGAACTGAACCAAGGGAGAGCAGCAGGGCTTGGAAGCTGCCCGTCCACAGTTAGCCCTAGGGAGCAGAGTAAGGTGGACAGCATGAGTCACCTGGGCACAGTCTTCCTTGCTATGATGAGATGGACTGTATTTTGATATAAATTATACTAATTATTTATACATTTGCATTGATACAATTAGTATATGCGAATTTTATGAAAATGCTTCCTTGCTCCTTTTTCCTTGTTTCCTCTTTCCTTCTTTTTTTGCAATGTATTATAGTCACCCGAACACAGGTTCATCACATGACCAGGTGGGGGCAATACGGACACCCCCCCTCTTCCATTCTCCTTCTGGTTGCCATCTGAAAAGCCTTTTTCATTTTATTTATATATCCTGCCCTTCTGTTTTACAAAACCTTTAAGGAAGCTTATAATAATTGTGAGGTAATGATAGAAGAATCTTTTTTTTAATAAAAAAAAACCAACATGACTAAAAATCTGCACTTTTAGGAAAGTTAAGAAGTCTGAACCAAGTAAAAGATCTTCATATGGTGTCAAAGGGCAGAAGAGTACGGTCCATAAATGGGGTGCCCATCACTGCAAAGGCCCTTCCCTGGTCACCACCCCCTGCTTGTCTTCTGAAGGGCCTCAGGGGACCACGGCCATTTCTTGGCTTAATAAAACATGCTGGCATGTGAGCAGAGTGCACACAGCCCTGATCACTCCTGGAAGTGAGTGGGTGTGAGTGGGTAAGCAAACCAGGAAGGAAATGACCTAGTGCTAAAGCCAAATCTGGAACCATGGTTTGTTGCTCCCTCACAGACCATGTGATCTGTAAGCCAACAACAAACCATGGTTTCAGACTACCTGGTGCTTGTGAATCATTATGGTGAAATGAACCGCAACCTTGAGTTTAGTGGACATGATGCTAGCTGAGTGATCCTCTTCTTAGTGTGTCAGCAAACACAGTATGCCTTATTAATCCTATAGCCTTGACTTACTGTTCTGTGTGAATGCAGCCATTCCTAACCATGCATGTTTGAGTGGGAGCTAATGCTCTTTCCCTCACATAGATAGATAGATAGATGATAGATACCGGTAGATATTCTTAAAAGAAGGTGGGCTTTGTTTTTAACCGTAACTTGGTTGGCACAGTGCTTTCTTCCCAAGCAGGGAGAAAGGGCCACCTTGTCTGTGTTGCAAAACTGTGGGTTTTCCCACCCTGACCCCACCCGCTTCAATCTCCCCCTTTTAGTCTGACAGCTACACAAAAGAGAACAAGCTTGTAAAAGAAAGAAGAAGAAAGTTTGTTTAACCACACAGAATTGCCCACAGACAGAGAAGTCAAGGATAGCATGACAAATATTGCAAAGTGAGTGGGTGGGGAAGGAGGGTGGGATCGCTGCTTAGAGAGGATTTGGGGGCATTTAAAAAAGGGTGAGGTGCTATATTGGGGGTCAGGGGAGCAGGGAACCACAACCTGTCACAGAGTACCTTCGCACTTACATCATTCGGCCCCACAACACACAGACGTGGAGAGTTTTGTTATTCACATTTGGAATTAATGCAGAGAGTTTGCAACTCTGGGCCTCTTGGAAGAACTTTTTAAGGTGTGTATGTTGGGGGGGACGGACTCCTGCACATCTTATTCTGTATTAACGTTTTGTTGAAAGGTAGTACAGTATATAAATATTCTACATAAATAGGAATAATGTAACCAGTGGAAGCTGGTACCTGTTGGGATTGTTTGGGCTGGGAGGTAGAGCCAGAGTCCCCACTGGACTGGTGTTAAGTACGGGGGCAAGCAGACGGGGGCTGGTGGGACAGCACCTCCCTCACCCTAGTGGACCAGACCAGCCCACACTGAATGTAACAATCCAGAGTACAGCCTAGCTGTTCAATAAGGCCACATCACCAGGGATGATGGTGGTGGCCTTTGCAGGGCTGGAGGGATGTCAGGAGGAAGCTGACTGGGCAAATAGGGAAAGAGAGGAAAAAATGCTCTACCCTCTGTGAGACCATTAAGTCCCGAGTCTTATTGGTACAGATTGGCACAGTGAAGTGTTCCTCGCCCCGCTGCCTTTCAAGTCACTTTCTCACACCAGAGAAGGGCATGTCTCCACCCAATGCACATTGCTCGATTTCCTGCGCTGAACTCCTGTTCAATGAAGCTGCCCGCTGGGCCATGGGCATGGGCTGGAATGTACACACCTCAAGCTGAACTGCAGCTGCTGTTCTCAAACTGGATGGAAGCTGGTTTGAGGGAAGGCAGTATTTCCCCAATAAACTACAGGGTATCTGTGGATTGTGGCAACGCCATGTGTTCTCTGCTTCCAACACCAGTGGTGAGGGCGCACCACAGCTGCAGTAAAAATGGCAATCTGCACACAGCTTAAATTGCTGAACCAGATCACTGCGTCTGCAAGGCACTTACAAACCTACACATGTCTCCTCTCATCCTGTGCGTGTGTCCTGATCCTGTGTCTACCCTTGTGCGCACCTACCCCACAAAGTTCAGTGGTTCTACGTTCCTGAGAATGTCGTAGCTGGGAGCAAATTGCTTATGCACATTAGTTCATGCTGTAACTGTGGGGAGATGCTGAGCATGCATGCATTGCTTTGTCAGCTTAAGATACAGCGGCAGACCGTGGGGAGCCTAATTAAAAAATAAATAAAGGAGAAGGGAAGTCCAGGCAAAGCTTGGAGAGAGCCCATCCCTGGGCTGAATAGCCCTGCTGCTGATTCTCTGCCCTCCCCCTTACTCCTTTTCATGTGAATATTTTGGATTCAGTCTGGCTGAAGGTTCTTGTCTGAACAGGATTAAGCAGAGTTGATGGTGGTGAAACCTGAGTCATCCTAACGTGTGCTCCTTGGAGACAGTGGGGCGGCACTGAAGGGGAGGGAGGGCTGCGTGAGAAAATTTAAAGACAACGAAACTTCCACTAAAAAAAAAGCATGAAAAAAAAACCACCTGTTGGTGTTTTTATGCAGTGGGTGAAACTGATGAGCATTAGTGCCATCATGTCCCGTTGGGAGAGGCTGGTGGGGAAGGGGCAGGTTTGTCTGCTCAAGAATGGGGGGACGTAAGCTTTTGCTCTTAGGCACTTCGGCTTGGATTTCCCTCCTCCTTTCTTCTGATAGCCATACTTAGGGAAAGGGGAAGCAAAATTCTGGAAAGAATAATAGAAGGGAACCCCAAGGGCCATCTAGTCCAACGTTACATTTTTGCTGCCATAGTGAAAGCATAAAAGCAAATAGATTTTTAAAAAACAACAACATATTGCTGAGTATGCACATCCACATGCCTGCTGTGGCCCTATAGTTGCCAACTTCTCTTCTTTTCTTACAGGCCTCTGCTCTTCTGCTTTTAAACAACAGCTTCACTTGCAGATAAAATCTAGTGATCATTGTTACCTCCAAGTTGTAAATAAATTTTTTTTGCAGGCAGAGCTGCTCTGAAAGGCACAGGATCATCCCAGGCTGCAACTGCTGCTGCTGTTTTTCCCAGTCACTTGACAGTGCTTAGTGGTCCTTGTTGATTAGATGCTCAGAAATAGTTAGATGATGCTGGCTGATAACCACGGAGATGGTTTTCTGTTGCCTGTGATGACTTGGTTGCTTGAGCCACCTGGGTTTCTTTGGCCTGGGGCTCTTCGAACTTGGTGCCTCCTAGTATTTCCTGTTGTTGCATTCTCTTCAGCTGTTTGGTGATTCTAATGGCCAGGCTATATCCATCATACATAGTGTAGGTGGGGCAGGCGAGCTGTTTTCTCACTAGATCTCTGCCTGTGCAGGGATGGTGTTAACGATCAGGCCCTCCACATGTTGCTGGACCAATTCCCATCAGTCCCAGACAGCATGGGCGGTAGTCAGGGATGAGGGGAACTTAAATCCATCCAAGGTCTGGCAAGCCAGGGCTTCTCCACTCCTGATTCTGGCTGAACCACTGGTATTCCCACCCACCCCCCAACCCTAGCAAGTTGGCTGTCAGGCTTTATGAAAGGCCATAGGGCCTTTCCCAGCAAGATGATGAACTGATAAGCTAAGCAAGCAGTGAGAGTATCCCCATTCCAAGAAGGCCACATTAGGCCTTAGTGATTCCTAAGGGCCACTGTGGCTATAAGCATTCCAACTGGCTCTCTTTCCCCCCATGAGGTAAATTCATTGTGTTGTATCCAAGTAAGTTCCACTCAGAATAAACCTGCTGAAATTTATGGACCTACATTGGACCACATCTGCACTTATACACTTAAAGCAGCATAATAGTACTTTAAAAAGTCATGGCTTCCCCCAAAGAAACCTGGGAGTTGTCGCTTGTGAACAGTGCTGAGAGCATAACCGCCAACATTTCTCCAATGAAAATAGGGACGCCCCATTCTATATTGATAATTTTACTATTTATACCCCACACATTTAACTGGGTTGCCCCAGCCACTCTGGGCAGCTTCCAACATATATACAAACATAATAAAACATTAAACATTTTTTAAAAAAACCTTCCCTATATAGGATTGTCTTCAGACGGCTCGGGGGTCAGATAACGCCATACCCTCCAACATTTCTCCAGTGAAAATAGGAGACATCCTAAGGACATTCTGGGATCAAATCAGAAACTGGGATGGCTTCTCTAAATCAGGGACATTCCTGGAAAATGGGGACACTTGGAGGGTCTGTGAGAGTTGTTAGGGGATTCCTATTCCCTTTACAGAGCCACAATTTTCAGAGTTCTTTAGAAAGAGGGATTGATTGTTAAGCCACTCTGACAATTGTGGCTCTTTGAGGGGGATACAAGGTTTCCTCACAACCCTCAGTCCCCTTAACAAACTACAGTTCCCAGTATTCTTTGGTGGAACCTTGACTATTTAAAGTGGCGTGATACTGCTTTAAATATAAAGCACAAATGGGGTCTTGATCATGTCCATTAATTTCAAAGGCTCTACTCTAAGTAGGGCTAATATTGGAGACAACTCATAGAAAAGAAAAGGAAGGAATTGGATGAGCTCCTTGGAGGGGAAATATGCCTTGAACTAGCGGGAAAATAAACCTCCCCACATATAGAAGCTCTTTCCTTTGCAGACGTAGCCCAGATTTTAGGGTTTTGCAAGCTCTCACAAAAAGGTGGCTCCTGGGCTGGTGGGTGACTCATCCCAGCCAGTGGCATCAAACTAGACTTGACTTAAAATGCCCGTCCACTGTTCAAGACTGTTATTAGCCAGTAAGTAATAGTTGCTGTTTGATTCTGGGACTGTGGAGTCAACAATGATCTGAGAAAAACTTCTGCCCCTGAGGCGATGGTGCCTCTGAAAAGTGCGCTAGTGCCCAAGGGTGGGGCTTAGGAAGGATTTATTTGGCTCTGTCCCCTCTGGCAACGGAGCTCTTTATTTGTTCTGATTGTCCTCTTCTCCATTAGCTCCTCTGAAAAGAAAAGCTCCAAGGAGGAGGTTCTCTTCCCCATGTTTATCAGGGGCGGGAGGTGAGGTAAATGTGAGAGCCTCAAGATCTGTGGCTCTGTTTGAATCTGGGTCTCCCAAACCCAACACTCTATTCACTACTAGACCCTTTAAAGTAGTGGCTTTCCCCAAAGAACACAGGGACGCAGGTGGCGCTGTGGGTTAAACCACAGAGCCTAGGACTTGCCGATCAGAAGGTCGGCGGTTCGAATCCCCGCGATGGGGTGAGCTCCCGTTGCCCGGTCCCTGCTCCTGCCAACCTAGCAGTTCGAAAGCACGTCAAAGTGCAAGTAGATAAATAGGTACCGCTCCGGCGGGAAGGTAAATGGCGTTTCCATGCGCTGCTCTGGTTCGCCAGAAGCGGCTTAGTCATGCTGGCCACATGACCCAGAAGCTGTACGCCGGCTCCCTGGCCAATAAAGCGAGATGAGCGCCCCAATCCCAGAGTCGGTCACGACTGGACGTAATGGTCAGGGGTCCCTTTACCCTTTACCTTTAAGGGTGCTGAGAGTTGTTAGGAGACCTCTATTTACTGTCATTGCTGCCTGACGCACTGCACCTCTCTCCTACACAGATATTACAAGCCCCTTTACATTTGGGCTGCTTATGCCCTCCCAAAAACACATTCCATAACTTACTTTTGGGGAGCACTAAAGGCTTAAAAGAAAGAAAGAAAGACAGCTCAGAGTCTGGAGAACCTGCTGGAAGCACCAGTAAAAGTCTTCATGGGCCCCATGGCACCAGCCACAGGAAGCGAGAGGGCAACCCCTGACTATACATCTAGCTACAACATTATTGGGCAGGTGTGCATACACCCCATTGCTGGGACTGCTGACTTCTATTTTCAAATGGACACACTGCAGAATAATATGGAATGAGCATTTATTTTCAGAATAAAACCAGTTTGTTAGGGGCAAAAAATATGCAATAGATCTAGATTGTGTGTGGACTATGTTGGGGGGGAAACAAGTACTCAAGCTTCCATTGATTCCAGAATAAAATGTGTGTTCACAGCTTCAATGCTGGGCTTCTCCTCACACTTGGTTAGCCCTTCATCAGCTATTCCATGTGGAACTGAATTTCATTTGTATGTTAAAACATTTCTGTGCAGTCTTTCTGTTCGCAAAGAGACAGCTAGCGCATTTCATCTTCTTGGACAGATTTCAAAGTCTAAACATGATTGTTGTTCAGAGATGTGTGTTTACTTAATACCTTCTGATTTTGGAGTTGCCTTGGTCCCATCCCATGCCTTTGGGGTGGGATGTAAATCCCAGAAACCGAAATATCAGCAGAACATTTAGGCAACTAAAGTCAAAAGGGTAACAAGCCCAGATGTGTTGGGTTACTCTGTTCTCATGAATCCCCCTCCCCCTTCCCTGTATTTCATAATATTCCCGAGGAGCTGTTCCAGGGTTTTGTTCATAGTTAATATGATTAATCCTGAAAACGTCATGCTGCGCAATCTATATAATCATAACTCCAATGCAAATATAGAGGATGCAAATAAGCTTGAGAGAGAGAGAGATTGTCAGAGCTGAGCCATAGGTTATTGAGTGGGAACCAGAAACTAGGGGACAGGACCAGAGGACAAGCCAAGCATCAACCAAAACCTACCATTGCCCAAGTAAAATCTCAGCCTGAACAGGAAGCATTGGAGCAGGCGTGGGAAACCTTTCTCAGCCTGAGGGCCACATTCCTTTCTGAGCAACCATCCCAAGGGCCACATATCAGGGGTGGGTGGAGCCAGAGGCAAAGTGGGTGGAGCAACAAATGTAAATGTGATCTTGGTACAGTAGGCTGCTGTCTCCCATCCACACCATACACTTAAAACACATTATTTCCTTCCAGAAATCCCAGGAACTGAGCTACAATTCCCAGCACCCTTAACAAACTAGAGTTGCCACAATTCTTTGTGGGGTGGGGGGAGCCAGGTGCTTTAAATGGGTAGACGCACAGAGAGACAGATCTGGGATGAAAACCCAGTGGAACATTGACTTTTATAATTTTCTCTTTTAAAAAATTTTTACACTGTACCATCCCACGCTCTTCGCTTTTCTTTTTAAAAACATTCTCAATTCACAAAATAATCCTCAAAGGGCATAATCTACTGGGACGTTGCCATGACTGGCTTCCAAATTGTTTCTGGGCACAATTCAAGGTTCTGGTTTTAGCCTATCCAACCCTATATAGATTATGTCCAGGATGCCAGAAAGATAGCTTGCTCTCATATGGTCCACCATTAACCTCTGGGTACCCTAGTCTTTAGCGGTTAAGTGGACAGCAACTGGAGAAAGGGTGTTACCATCAAGAAGTCCCCAACTGTGAAATATTCTCTGTAGAGAACCTTTACTTCATTAGCTTCCATGCTGTCAGATTTCTTCCTTGATTTCCCCAGGTTTGTAGTGAAAGATATAGTATTGCTGGTCTTGTTCCTGCTCCTCCTGTCGCAGATGGTTTTATTGTTGGCCTACTCTTTTTTTAATTATTGTTATTGTTCTGTTTTGTTTCAAATTGCTTACATTTGTTGTTGTTGTGAAAGATAGGGTAGAAACATGCTAATTGATTCAGGGCTTGGCTCCGGAGCTAGGGCTGGACCCTATGAAAAATATGAAGTAGGAGTAATCATGGGTTTACCTGTTTATAGTAAAAAAACAAGGAACCCGCCCTTCCGTCCAATTTAAACTCAATTAGGGCAGCTCAGAATTATAAAATAAAACGATGACAACACAACAAATTACCATAATCTTTGGCTGGGAAGAAAGACAAAAAACAGGGATAAGAAGTTTCCTCCTTTCACTGATACAATCAGGTTTTTGTCTCTCACCCCCAGCATGTGCAAATGTTTTGCAAAAGGAGAGGAAAATATAAAATTGCACCCTTTTTTAGCTTCCCCAGGAAACATGCTAGAAATAAACCATCTGCTTTGTCTTCCCACCCAGTTTTAGGTCTGTGCGCTTTCTGAAGAATGACGGGATGGGCTTCCAGAAATACCCCTATGCCAATGAAGACGAGGCTTGGAAGAGCTATCTGGAGAACCCTCTGACAGCAGCCACCAAGGCTATGATGAGGGTTAATGGAGATGACGACAGCGTGGCTGCCCTGAGTCTCCTATATGACTATTACATGGTATGAAAAGCGGCCAGCGTGACTCAAGGCCCCGAAAATGACATTTCCTGCCGTCTTCCCCCACCCACACCTAACCATGTGATGGCTGGGGCTGGTATAGAATCATAGAATTGCAGAACTGGAAGGGAACCCTGAGGATCATCTAGTCCAACCCCTTGCAATGCAGAAATATGCCGCTTTCCCATATGGGGATTGAACCTGCAACATTGCCGTTGTCAGAACCACGCTCTAACCTACTGAGCTATCCCCATTAGCAGGTGTAGTACAAAACATCTGAAAGGCACCAGTTTGGAGGAAAGCTGGTTTAAGTGCTTCACAGGGAAAAGGCCTGTAAACATGACCAGGTTCCTTCAGGTTGAGTATTCTTGGCCTGTGATAACTTTGCGGTCCTTACCACGCCCCACCAAGCAGTAACAAGAACTTCACCACAGATCAGGTGGCGATGGTAGTTGTCTATAATCACTCTGTTTGGGTCACAGCCACACTATACCTGTAAAGCACATGGCTTAGAATCATAGAATTTAGTCCATCTAGTCCAACCCTCTGCAATGCAGGAATCTCAGCTAAAGCATCTGCAACAGATGGCTGCCCAACCTCTGCTTAAAAACCTCCAAGGAAGGAGAGTCCACAACCTCTCGTGGGAGTCTGTTCCACTGCCAAACAGCTCTTACTGTCAAAGTTTTTCCAAATGTTTATAAAAATCTTGGAACTGCAATGTGTTTAGGGTGCAATGTGTTTAGAGTTTTAATTCTGTGAGGGGTAAACTTTTTCCTTGCAGAACTATGGGACCACTTCTGTGGCAAAAAGCCCCCAGGACAACAGGAAAAGCTCATAGGACCACACTTGTGGTGAAAAGCAGTGCAAAAGTTGCATAAATAAATGCAAAATTGCAATTCCCAGGGTTCCCTGAGAAGAGGGAATGACTGTTAAAACAGTGTTGATATGCTCTCTCAGATGCCTGAGTCTCACAGAAGGAAGGAATCCCATTCCACGCTTCTGTGTCCACACAGAGATTCTCCTCTGCAGCAGAATTGCTAACAATCACATATTGGCAACACATTTGTTGTTCATTGAGAAAGGATGCTTTTCCTGGCATGGATGTGAGAGGCAGGAGATGATGATGATGATGATGATGATTATATTACTTCGTTTAAGAACTGCTTTCTATGAAGCATCTCAGAGCAATTTCACAATATAAAGATATATATAAAACAGTCACCCTGGACCATGGGAGAGGGGACGTACTGACACTAAGGAAATGGGGAAATTAAAGCATAGTCAACCTATTTTGACAGTAGCTAACCCAGAAGCGTCTCTCTCCCTACCTGTTATTCAGGGAACATTTCTGTTTTTTGTTAACTTGACAGGTTCCAAAGGAGAAGAGGATCCTTCCATCTGGGACAACGGGGCGCAACGAACTTGGGAAGAGGTGAGAGAGAATCCTGCCCTGGGAGACTTCCAGAGTTTGCAAGTGCAGGGAGTCAGCTTGGCTTGTGACTAACTAGCTTTCAAATACTGGCCCAGCAAAGGGTTAAAAACATTAAAAATTGGGGGAGGGGCAAGAGAGCCAGAGCCCAAGCTACTATACCTTTAAAGCACATCCCCTCATTACAAGAATCCTGGGAACTGTAGTTTGCCCTTACCAAGCTATAATTCCCAGCAATCTTAACAAATATAGTTCCCATAATTCTTTGGGGTGCTTTAAAATGTATGGTTGCATGCACAAGGCCAAAGACTCAGCCTCCGCATGCCACTGCTACCCACCCAAAGTCACTCTGAATGTTTTTGAAATGGTATACTGCTTCTGGAAGACATCAAGGCCCTGACTTTGGCATGTCTTAAGGGGGAGTGAATTCCATAGCTGGGGGACAGGAACTAAGAATGCCTCTCTGGACAGCCTTCAAAGATCTGATCTTGGTGGATAGATGTTGTGATTCAAGAGACTGTTCCTGGTTGATCTTACAGGTTTGTGGTAGGTCAGTGCTGAAGGTGACCATGGGTATTCTGGACCCAGGCTGCCAGCAGCACTTTTAAACAGAGCTGGCGCCGCAGACCCCAGAGCACTGTTTCAAGAAGTGTGGGGCTCCAGAATATGGTTCAGCAGGACCCCCTCCCTCCTCTCAAATCCCCTTTATTCTAGCCTGAGGGGGGATTGAACTTCACCCATGTCCCCCATGGCAGAGGTAGCAAAGGACAGAGAGAACTAGGAGAGAGAGGCTCTCCGTGGCCTTTTTCTGCACTGAACATGAAGGTGATAAGCCTGCTTTTGTTTCAACTGCTTCCAAATCGAGCAATGTACTCCCTTTCATCCTCCTTAGCTTCCGTGCTTTTCAGATAACCCTCCCCGAAATAAGTTAACAGTCGGTTGGCATCTTCCAGTTTAGTCCCTCAATTCCTGGACTCTGTGTACCCCTGAGCTATGTGTTTTTACATGCCTATTTCTGAACCGTTGCAGCGGGGTCATCGTGAAGCGTGGGCTCTGCCCAGTCCCACAAGGGCTGGGTGGGGAGCGGTTAGATTTAACTCTTTTCCTTGCTTGGGAATGATGAACTTCCCTTGCCTGAATAGCTGCCTATGTTCTTTCCTTGTGCCTCAGGTGCGGATGAGTGACCAAATGGTCTTGCATTGCTAAGTATTCTTTTGTCTGGCTCCTCCTTCGCCTCTAGGCACTGCCACGGGATGGAGTACGAACCCGAGATTTCCTCCTTTGAAAACTCCACTCACATCATGAAGCTCCTGGCCGAAAATGTTTCCATGAACCAAGAGTATCTTGATGTGCCCAAGAAGAATGGCTTAGGGATGGAGGGCATCCCCTCTCCTCACAAGCCGCCTGCCTTGCCCCCGGGCACCAGCAAGCTGGAAGCCAGTCCCGAGAACTATATGCTAACCTCGGGGGATGTGTATGACAACAGCTCGCTCAATTCCCTCTTTGACGCGATCCACGTGGCTCCGCCGCAACAGAGGTGGCAACCGGACAGCACATTCAAAGAAGACCCTCAGGAGGTCAGCACTGTGCCCAGATGTCTGGGCTTGCCAAAACATTTCTAGAACAAAACTCTGTGGTTTTGCCCATCTCTGGGCAGGATGTGACATGTATGGTATAAATGGGAGCAGCACAAATTGCACTAATTAAGCGAGCAGAGGGAGTGTCCCTTATGTGCCAAGTTAGCCGTCATTGAGATTCAACAGGATGAAGTGGCTTGTTTTGTTGGAAGCACTTCTTAACATTCCCTCCATCAGCCCTTCTGCTTCCTGAAATAATCTTCTCTGCCTGTACGCAGGCTGGCCATGTTGTCGGTCCTCTGTAGCTTATTGCCGAATTGCCACCTCCCTCCCTGCTGCTACATCAGGGCTGGTCAATCCACTGGACATATGCAAAGGAAAGGAGAAGAGGGAGACTTAAGCCATGTCCATCCCCAACAACCACTGTCTCTCCCATTGTCTCCATCTGCCACTAATGAACACTACAGTCACAACTACACCATACATTTAATGCAATATTATACCACTTTAATAGTCATGGCTCCCCGCCTCAAAGAATCCTGGGAGCTACAGGCTCCTCGCATAACTATAATTCCCAGCACCCTTAAGCTTCAGTTTCCAGATTCTTCATGGAAGCCTAAACTCCTAAAGTGGTAAAAGAGAGCTTTAAATGTACCACAAATATATTGACAATACTGCTGAAAAGTTGGCTAAAGGTGGGTGAAAAGGGGTCTGCCATTCAAAGTTGTAGAGTTGACAGAGTGTCTTTCAAGGGTCCTGGGCTTCTGGGGAGAAGTGTGTGTGTGTGTGTGTGTGTGTGTGTGTGTGTGTGAAGCCACTTGCTATGTCCCCTTTCACACGTCAGCTCCTATGGCTCAGATGTTTTGCTTCACATCTAAAATAGGAAGAGGAAGTGCATTGTAGCTTCCTGTTAATGCCTTACCTGATCAGGAAGTGGTTTGGGATGTGGTTCATAATGCATTCATTTGGCATCAGCCTTCCCCGAGGTGGGAAATGAGGGATCCGAGAAGGCTATGGGTCATTGTAGGTACAGTACCTATAACCCCTGGCTATTGGCTCTGCTGGTTGGGACCGATGGGAGCTGTAGTCCAAAATATCTGGAAGGCACCAGGCTGGGGAAGGCTCTGCTTTATATAATGATCCTTCTCCACTTCCATCAAACCCCTAGAATTTCCTTGCAAGGCTAGTTGAAAAAAATACCACTGAAGAGCTGGATTCTTGAATTCCCTCTCTCCTATTCAGGGCCTGATCCTACGGCCTTTAGTAGGCTCAGTGGATTAAGAGTAGCGGATGGATTCCAGCTGGGCATGATAACTTGTTTTTTTAATTGTTTTTTTATTATTATTATTAGCCCTGCTTTTTGACAGCAGCCTAGCACAGTTCAGCAGCAGATGAAGCTTTTCCCTAGGACTTTTAGAAAACCCCCACCTGCTAAATTATTACATGTGGTTAAAAATGTTGGCGAGGCATACGCCAGTTTTCAGAAAATTCAGAACGAATGTTTTGCCTTGATTCCAAATGGACCTGGATGGTGTTCTTATTTCCTTGAGTGAACTGGAATACAAAAGAATCCATATACAGCTGTCCTGATTTTGTCTCTCCCTGCAGTCGTTGATCTTCAATGATATCCTGAAGTCCCAGACAGATGCACCATGTTCAGAGAGTTATTCCACCAATGATGCCAAGAGGTAACAGCAAAGGCTTTCTCAAATAATATGATCGAAATGTGTTTCGCTGAAGAAATGTTCCTAGTAAATCGAGGTGGAAGTTTAATGAGAGGGTTGTTCTGTCTCATACACACACCTGTTGGGCACTGTCGCTGGTGAGAAGGGAGAATAACTTTGCTTGCCTAATCTGTGTGTTCCATTTTATTTTATTTTATTTTTAAAATGGACCCCATCCAGTCATCTGCTGGACAAACACATGAATAAATACATAGGACTATCCTGCCAGACACCTAGTTTGGCCTTCAGATACTTCTGTCAATTCACCATTTGGGTGAATAAGGCACTGTCCCACCTGCCTACCTTTTTATACTTGCACCCAGTCCAGGGAGTCATAGAATCATAGAGTTGTAGAGTTGGAAGGGACTCCTGAGGGTCATCTAGTCCAACCCCCTGTGTCTTCCTCCTCCTCCTCAGTCTCAGTGTTGCCCTTGCAAAACTCACCAGGGAGGAAGATGGGGCGGAAAAGAGAATTAGTTGGCTCACCCTGCCATGGGCTCCGGCTCCACTTCCTGTTGGCCTCTCTGCCTTCTGCCCTTACCAGTTCCAATGGTCCCCAGCCGCCACTGGCTTCTTGTCTGTGTTTTGGTGTGTCTTGCAGAGTAAAATAGTATAAGTGGTTTATTTAATCTCTGCCTTCTCCCTCTCCCTCTTTTTTAATTGCTCCATTTAAGTGACTTTGAATATATGTTGGGATCCCCTAAAGCTATTCACATCAAATCGGGTGACTCACCCATGGCCTACCTCAACAAAGGACAGTTCTACCCAGTCACGCTGCGGACAGCTGCAGAAGCGAAATGTTTACACCTGTCCTCTAATAAAGTGAAGGTAAGTGATGTGCCAAGGAAAGTTCCCAGCAATATATCATGTGGAACAGCTGAGTTGCCCCCCCCCCCCCCCAGTTTTCTGAAGCCAGAGATATTACAGCCAATCGCCATGGAGGTTTCAGAAATTATAGCATATGCTTTAAAGTAGAGGTCAGGGAAGTGCTGAGGGCTGCATTGCCCAAGTGGAACTCACTAAACCCCGCACAAGAATGCGAATAATATTGATGCACAGATGAACTGCAAGCCTTTCCTGACAGTTATTCAAAACCTCAAACATCAAAACGCAATTGCATCCTGACAATTGCAGTCATATGGTTGCAAAATGTATGGGTGCCGTTTCCATATTTCCAAGGTACACCAAGCTTTTTCTTTGCTTGGACATTTTGCTTTGGTTTTCCTGCTATAGGTTCTGAAAAGGAAAGGAGTGGCAGTTGCATACGTTATACAACAGCAAAGCCCTTTTCCCTTTCAGCTGCTCCCCACTGTGTGGGAGGGGATGCATACCAGCCCATGGGCTGGAACGCCTGTACTAAAGTGTTTCCCCAAGCTGGATTTGATTTTGCAAATGAATACATAAGTTAATACTATATATACTACAGTATTATGTATTGAACAGTAATCCAATTGGCTTTTTCCCTTTCTCCCAGAGTGTTGTGATGGTGGTTTTTGACAATGAAAAAATTCCAGTGGAGCAGCTCAAGTTCTGGAAGCACTGGCATTCACGTCAACCTACTGCTAAACAGAGAGTCATCGATGTCGGTAAGGAATAGAGATGCTTTCGGATTTCTTGTCTAGGAGGGAAAGGAAACAGAAGCAGTGAAAAAAACCCTCCCTCTTTTATTTCCAAGTGAATGCAGTCCTTATTAGCACTTAGGATATTAAATTGAACTGGTTGCTGTTCTGATTTAAAAGAATAAGAATAAGAATTTATTTTTTATACCCTGCCCAGTGTTTACAGGGTTTTCATCATAAAGATTCCTAGGATAAAGGGGTGGCCTTGTGTGTGTACTTAGAAAATCATGAAGAATAGCTTTCAGCTACCCAGTTTTAATAGCAGACTTCTGCATCCCTTGTAAGCTCTGGAAAGTTGCATGAGACACAGGGGTCTGCCACCAGAAGGAAAAACCAGCAATTATCTTCCTGGCCCCGGACCCCGCCTATAGATCTGGATCTTCACCTTAGAATCCAGAAGGAGTTTAGGAGTGGTTTCCGGTAGCCTTGAAGGGTGGGGCATATCACACCTCTTTAAGAGTATGGTTGTTATTTAATTCAAAAGTTATAATTGGGCAATTGAAGAGTAACTGCATGTTTCATGCCTTCCAGCTGACTGTAAAGAGAATTTCAATACTGTGCAGCATATTGAGGAGGTGGCTTACAACGCCTTGTCCTTCGTCTGGAACATTGCTGAAGAAGCAAAGGTATGATCAGGCCCGTGCAAAACATGTGGTCCCCCCTGTACCGCAAACCTACCTCCATTTCATACCTGTAGTTCAGCCACATCTGGAGGACCACATGTTCCCCATTCCTGCTATAGCATTCCAACATTAAACCATGCTTCAAACTCACAGTCACTTTTCATCAGCACCCTTTCAGCTAGGTGTGCTAACTCCTCTGCACACATGGAGACTTCAGTTTGTACCCTTGTGTCTTTTATGGTTTGTTCTGCTATCAACTCCAGTCAAACAGGCATTGCAGGGTTTGAAGTGCTACGGAAACCTGTGAACAGACACTGAGTTGAGACAGGTCTGCACACAATAAGCAGGGGTGCCTCTGTTGTGCTACCTTCAGCTCTCTTTCGCAGGGGGACGACACCCTATTTGTCTTCAAAGGTGAAACTGGGGGGCCCTCCAGACTAGTGTTTTATTGCTGGTATCTTCTGCAGCGTGTTCTGCCTTGACACAACAACAGTGCATCAGTGGTGGATTTATCCTGCTTCGCTTTGTTATGTGTTGCTTCCGCAAGGGGCTGTAACACTACAAAAGTGGGACAAAAGTGAACCAGAACATTCATGGTATGAAAAGTTGCAGGATTTCAGCAAGAAGCTACAGGACGTGCACTGATCAGAAACAAAGCAGTATGTCCACCCCAAATCTTTTGCATGTGCAAATAATACTGAAAGCCCGATTGGATATAACCACCACAATATCAACATGAGCACAAACCATTATGAACCCACAATAAAAAGGATGTCTGGAGGAATTTGGCTTGTCTAAAGCTTTCATAAGAGTTCCTGCCCGAACTGAGATTTAAACTAGTCACACGTCCTGCTATGTTTGTAGTTCTTTTAAGCACTACATCAGCAGCTGACTCCAAACTGTTAGCTGGGCTATAGGGGGGAAGTTTCCTGCCACAACCCTGAGACTATAAACTGTCATTTATTAGCCTGCAGATTAATAAGGGTCTGCAAGTTGTACTCTCCCATAAACCCAGACCAGATATTCAAGGTAGCTTTGTGTTGCAATAGGGAATAAGGCCTCAACATACCCACAACAGACATGAACCGTGGTCTGTTGGTGCAAAGCAATCTTGGGTTTGCAATCCCAGGAAAACAGCAAAACCAGGAGGTGGACTCTGTTTAGCTTGGTAGGTCACAGGTAGTGCTGGCTTGCAACAGAGTTATCATGCGCAGGACAGATTGTGCAAGAGGGGTAAATGAAAAACGCTAGATGAATTTGCAGTGTGTACTCTACTCCAAAGTAAGTTCCCCTAAGTTAAATTTGGCTTACTCCCAAGTAAGTGGGCATAGAATTGCAGTCATAGGATATCCTGAATTTAATAGGGCTTCTGAGTAGACATGCATAGTAATCCTGCTGTTTAGTGACTCTGAAACCTGATCAGTTGGTAGGTTTTTTTGCTCTGAAATTTCACTGGGTCACCTTTCTTTTTAGCCTAAAGGTAGCCATGGTCTTAAAAAAACCAAAAACCTAAAAACTGAGAGGTTATAAGCCATCTTCAAAGCATCTTCTTCCTTTTCACTCTCCCTCCATGGAAATATTCCAAGCATGTGATAGTCATCTGGGGCACTTAGGTTAGATGTAACTTACCAGAAACCTTGTTCCCCTTTCTGCCCAGGGGGCTGTTGAAGGCTGAGGCTTCAGAGACTTAAAATACCTGGGAGTTGCTGTTGAAGGCCTTTTCCTGCATCTGCCACCTGTCTCTGAATCTACCAGCCTCTAAATAGTGGAGCCAGGCTCATTATTTTCTATATGCAAGGTTTAGCTGTGCTTAACTTTGGACCAGAAGATTGTCGGCAGCAGCACCCCAGGGTTGCAGCCTCCCATCCCTACTTGGAGATGGGCAGGGGTTGAATCAGGTGCCTTCCGCATGCAAAGCAGATGTCCGACCATTGAGCTACAAGCTTCTTGGAATTCGCTGTATCTTTCAGAGCAGTGCTTTGACTGCCACTGCATCCTGACTCTATCCATTCTTCTTGCAGGTGTTTATCGGTGTGAACTGCTTGAGCACAGATTTCTCCTCCCAGAAAGGCGTCAAGGGAGTCCCTTTGAACCTCCAGATAGACACTTATGACTACAGTACTGGGACGAACCGGCTTATTCACCGAGCTGTCTGCCAGATCAAAATATTCTGTGATAAGGTAGAGTGAAGCCTATGGGAAAGAAGTTACAATGTGAAGGACTTCCAAAAGACGTGATGAGAATAAGGGATTAGAGAGCCAATGTGGTGTGGTATTAAGAGCATTAAACTAGGGCAGGCATCCCCAAACTTGGCCCTCCAGATGTTTTGGGACTACAATTCCCATCATCCCTGACCACTGGTCCTGTTAGGAGGGCCGAGTTTGGGGATGCCTGAACTAGGGCTTGGGAGACCCGGGTTCAAATCCCCTCACACTGGATAGCCTTGGGCCAGTCACTTTCTCTCACAGAGCTTTTGTGAGGCTCAAACAGGAAGGAGATAGCCTTGTATGTCATCTTGAACTCCCTGTGATTGAGGCAGGATATAAATGTAAGCAGTGCTTTTTTTCTGGAAGGACGCAGGGGTGCCCCTAAACATTTTGTGAATCTAAGTTTCGCCTCATTGAGGGGCAGTATTTCAATAAGAGCAGGAAAATGAGAGTACCCTTAAACATCTTTTTAGAAAAAAAAGCACTGAATGTAAGAAAGAAAGAAATAAGCTTCTTAAACAAAGACATGGCCTTTTAAGAGCAGCTTTGCAAGAGCTGAACTGTTAGCTGAAGAACTTGGCTCTGTGAAAGCTTTTAAATGTGAATAACCTAAACTGTGCAAGAGTTCACCTGTAAATCAGTCAAGACTGGAATTCACTGGTGAGCCTCCAGTTTTTAAATGCTAGGAGGTGCAACATATAATAAAAATGTTCTAGGAGCTTAATCTGATTCAGTATTAGCCCAGAGGTGACATTCCACATTCTGGATCCTTTCAGTGAGGGCCAAACTAGATGTGATGTTAGTCGTGTGGGTGCAATTGGGACGAAGGCTTAAAAAAGAAGAAGTTAATATCGCCTGCAGGGAGGCCAAGCAGCAGGACTGCAGAAGGTGGGGAGACTCTTGACACTTACTGTGCTGCTGTGATTCTGGCAATAATAACTCTTCTGAAGCTGCTACATCACAAGGGAAGCCTCCATTCTGCGAAAATTTTTTAAAATGTGCATGATAATTACAGGCACACACGTATGTGCCACACGTGTTCATATTGTTAACATCACATCTAAACTGGCTGTCAGACTGGTTCAGCTAGATTGTTTCCTCACTAGTCGAACTTTCCAAAATTTGAGGTGAGAAATATGTGCAGGCCTGCATTCTACATTTTTGGCCCCAGTTATAGGCAGGGACCCAAACAACTACTTTGGGTTTCTCAAGGGTTTTTTATTTTTTTGAACAGCAATTTGACATACACAACCCTGACCTTCTTCCAAAAGTCCTTTCATTTAAAAAAATGGCTTGCCATGTGGGATGAAGGGACTGCTGTTTGAGAACTACGACCCCAAAGACTCCCTGGGAACACATATCTGCCTGTGGAATTACAGCATCTCCTATAATTTTAGCTTCCCCTGTTTGAAACGGCTTCATGGATTACGATCTTCTTTCTCTTTGGAGATAATGGTTCACGGTGTCTCTCTCCAAACTCCAAAATGCCTGTTAATTGCCATCACAAAATTAATGCCACATCTAGTTTGCCCCTAAGATAAATGCTTGCATTTAAATGGCAAGCTTATATTTTAAATGGAAAGAGTGCTCTGCCTCTGCTCTTGCTTATGCAGGCTGCCATGCACATATATTACACACACACATTCCAGCATTGCTCTCCCCCCGACCCCCCCACAGCTCAGGGTAACTGAGAAATGGAACCAAGGATGCCCAGAGAAGGGGCTTCTTTGGTTCTCTGAAAGCATCCTTTTGTGTTTTGCGGCACACAGTCAATGGGCTGCAGTTTGGAACACAATGTTTGGAGCAGGGGTGGGGAAGGTGGAGAAACCTGGCTTCTCTCCCTAACCATACATCACTAGGGGCAGGCAGGTATAATCTAGGGAGGACAGATGCAAAAGAGGGCAGGGCCCCTGCACCTTTAATACCTACATCTGCTGAAATCACCTGGATTTTTAAAGAGTTGCTTTAAGCTGTCCTCTTTTTGCATCTGGCTATCCTAGGCAGGGTGGATTTGATTTAAATCAAATTGATTTAAATCACGATTTAAATCACTAGTCAGTAAGACTTGATTTAAATCTTTTTTTATAGAAAGACTCATTCTTGCTGGTATAATCTTAATATTCACAACCAGATGAAGGTTTCATTTTTTGGAATAATAAATTTTCAGAGTAGTTTTTACAGTTATATCAAAATTGTTGATTTGGTTATACTATTAGAAATGCATAGAGAGATAATTATGAACTTATTGTGAGGCTTAATAAGTTAATTGTTTATATTTGGACAACTTTTCTGCTGTACTTTAATGGAAGGAGAAAAATAATCATTTCCTTAATAACAATTTAAACAATTTATTTAGCTGAAACAGTAACATTATAGCGCATGTATCCATGTTTGTTAACTGGTGTGGTTAAACAATTAAAAACAACAACTTTAGACTGAGTTTTAGCACACATGAAAAACTTAAAACAAATCCTTCTTTCCTGATGAATAGCCTTTGGACTATAGTGTAACTTAAATAGAAAACTACATTCAGAAAGATTTTTCCTCCATAAGCATTTTATTTTAAAAATCCGATTTAAATTTTTAAAAATCTGATTTAAATTTTTAAAAATCTGATTATTATTTTTTTAAAAAAACACATTGATTGCCTGATCCTAGGTAAATCTCTGAGATGAAGGTGTACCTTTATGAGTGTACCCATTTACCCACAGTGGGTGCTCCCTTTTGAGACCAGTAGAGCAGAAGATAGGGAGCAGGTAGAACCACAGCCAACAAGTTTTGGTTTTGTCCCTGTGCTTTTCCTGAGACTAAGGAGGAAGAAGCAGTCCTACCACTTAGATTGGTTGCAAGAAGGCTGTCATGTGCAGGCAGACTGCATTTGTTGGGGCAATGCTTCGGTTCCCCTGACGGAGCCACCTCAGCTGCCATTTTCACTGGAAGCAACACCTGCCTCTCCCCCTGAAACTAGGCAGCGTTGCCTTTGCAAACAAGGATCTCACCTGGAGGTGCAGTGTGTCTGGTGCACAGGCTCCTGAGCAGAGCCATAGCTAGGTGATCTTGCACCCCTGGCAGAACCACCCAGATTGTGCCTGCTAGCCACGGACAAATTAGCTCTTCTTTCTGCCTCTCCTCCAGCCAGTTTTGTGCCCCTTGCCTTGCCTGTGCCCCTGGCGGGGGCCCACCTCACCACCCCCTCGCTGCGGCCTTGCTCCTGAGATGGCGCAATCTCCTCCCAAGTGACAGTATTATTAATACCACGAATGCTCAGGAGGCACGTGCTTCACAGCAACATACAGGCAGCCATTGTTTCAGACGCATCAGATACATGCGCGGCCGTGCGTGCGTTGCACCAAACCCAGACGTGACCCAAAAACATCACAAAAGCATCGCTGAAAGGGGCGTTTGCAGGCTTTCTCGAGGTGTTTCAAATAGATGCGATTTCACTTAAACGTGTGGCACCTTGGAACGTAAGCCGTGTTGTAAATTGGGAGTTGCCTGTGCTGGTAAGTTTTCGGCTTCTCATCTCTTTCAACTTCCCTTGCAGGGAGCAGAGAGGAAAATGCGGGACGATGAACGCAAGCAGTTCAGGAGGAAGGGAAAATGCCTGGACGCCAATAACAATGGTGAGTGAGTGGAAGGGGGTGAGAAAGCTGGTGTGGGCCCTGTATATATAAACGCTGCCTTCAGGGGAGGGTGTGTGAGGTCATGTGCTGCCGGCAGAGTGCGCTTCGAATGCATGGTGCTCAAGATGGCCCGGGGAGTGAGATGCCTGGTGATTAGGACCCTCAGCTGCAGATAACCCGCTTCCCTCTGCTTGCCAGAGAGGCCTCTGCCGCAACAGTCCCTTGCCTTGGGGGGTTGCAAAGAGGAAGAAGGCAAGGGCAATCTAGCCTTAGTCCCTGACCGGAGAAGGCTCAAGCACTGCAGGGAAATTGCTCTGTCTTCATCCCAGCAAAGAGCAGCTGGCGGGGTCAGCTCAGCCTGGCCCTAACTGGATTTCAAGGGTTGTTTTTACAAACGCACCTCTTTCGTTTTTATTTATTTATTTACTCATGGGATCTATATGCCCTGACACGTGCCCTCTGGGAAGCTTACAAAACAGTTCCACGTTCAAAACAGAATTAACAGCATGTCAAATAAAAACAGCAATAAAAACTACAGAAAAGTGGAAGAAGAGCAAACGAGTGTGGCAAGATAAAAATAGCAGCTGAAACCAGTGATTGAGATCCTTAAAATACTACTAAAAGCTCCCAGCGGACTTTGCCTGGCGCCTAAAAATTAGCAACGAACGTGCCTGGTGAACATGCCTCAAGTCGAGAGTTTTGCAATTTGGGCACTGCTGGAGAGAGGCTATGGCTCAGTCGGAGAGCATCTGCATTGCACGTAAAAGGACACAGATTTGATCCCTGTCATCCCTAAGTAGGGTTGGGGAAGACCCCTCCCTTGAAACCTGGATAGCCACTGGCAGTAGGTGTCAATAGTATGCAGCCTAGGACTGTGTCTGATCCACTGGCTCAAATACTTCAGTACTGATGAGCCACTGGTCTGACACAGTCAGAGGCTGCATTCATACATTTAATGTGCATTTTAAATACTTAGCTTCCTCCAAAGAATCTTGGGAGCTGCAGTTTACTGCTCACAGAGCTACACTTCTAGCACCCTTCACAAACTACAATTCCCATGATTCTTTTTTTTTGGGGGGGGGGGTATTTTGAATGTTATTCAGATGTGCTGTGTGTATGGAGCCAAAGACAGCTTCCAAAAATGGGGAACCAATGAGAAGAAGATCTCAGTTGAATGAGATATCTCTTCATTTTGGCACTGTCAAGCTGATCCCTATCCTCTGGCTTCTACTCTCCCCCTCCACTCCCTTTCTCTTATAAGTCTAGTCTCTGAGGTTGTAAGCTCGAAGGCAGGGCAGGTGTCTTCATTTTGATTTGTGTGTGGCACCTAATTACTGTAGGCGCTCTAGAGGTTATTATTATTAATAATAAGGTGAGACAGAAACTCTTATGCCCTATTCTGTACTTTTTTATGTTCTTCAGACACATCTAATCATTCTTGTATGAAAATTAGATCATGAAAATTACAGAAACTTGCTTTCCAGAAACAGTGTCCAGGCCATCTCTCAGTTAAATAGTTCCCCAAAGGCTTTTTTTATTATTATTTCAGAAAGCTCACTGTGTGTATGTGTGCTGATTGATCAGATTGTGTTAGTGTTGCATGAAGTCTGAGACTTCTACTTTGGGTTTTTGTTTTGGCTTTGTTTTTTGTCTGTTTCTATTGATGGAATTTGGTCTTTTCCATTTGAATTCTCTCCCCCCTCCAACCTGAGTGGTTTTTAAAAAACAATTCTCAGCCACCTTGTGGGATGTTTTTTGGGCAGAGAGTAAGGGCTGATCAGTGAGTCAGTTTGGGTTTCTTTCAGCTTCTCATTTTTCTAATCTTAACTCCAGTTCTCTACCTTTCCACATCATTTTTTTTTCAAGGCCTCATGAAAATTCACTGGAAAATTTCTCTGAATATGTGGATTTTTTGCAAAGCAACATTCCCTACCATAATTCTTTCTTGTATGTTGTCTTCACTAATATTACACATTTTTATACAAATTTCACCCCAGTTATATGCATTCCTGTGCACATTAGTTGACTATAGAGAACTGCATTGCAAAATTCGGATAAGTGCAGATTTTGAAGGATGAGGAGGCTGCACTTTGAGTATTTCCTTCGCTGCTTAGCTGCTTTTAACCAAAGGGAAAGACATTGGGAGGGTCTCATACATCCCCTCTGTCTTGTCCAGTCTTTCTCAACCATGTGCCTTCCAGACATTTTGGCCGGGGCTGATGAGTGTGTGTTCCAAAGCATCTGGAAGGCAAAAGATTGGGGAAGGCTGGTCTTGTCCTAATCTTGCAAACTTGACACATTCATTGCTTAGAATCATAGAACTGTAGAGTTGGAAGGGACCCTGAGGATCATCAAGTCATGCAATGCAGGAATCTCAGCTAAAGCACCCATGGCTTGGATGAGTCTCCGCCACTCCCCTCCTTGATGAGTCTCTATAGCAACAAACATGGTGGAAAACTAAGTTTCTCTTCTTCCTTCCAGGTCTGAAAAGCTGTTTGGTTTCGGGCTTCCGAGGCAACGAAATCACGTATCTCAAGCCACAGGCTGACTTGGAAACCCAGCCCGTCCTGTTTATTCCAAACGTCCACTTTTCAAACCTCCAGAGATGTGGAACGGTAAGTCCCCCTTACCATAGTCAGCCCATCCACGAGACACCAAGGAGAAGTGGCTGTGGCAACTTCTGGGTTCTGGAGAAATCTTATGAGAGCTGTGTGAGGCCTCCACGCGATCTCATGGGGCTCTCACGTGATCTTGAGCTGTTATCACACAATCATGCTGGAACCAGGAAGTCGCAATCGTGTGACCCTGCTAAGCAGGACCAGCCGCACACAGCACGTGGGCAGGCCAGCACCTTCCTGTTTCACCTCAGGCAGCAAAATGGGACAGGCTGCCCCTGCCCCTTACAGCTCCCGCTGCATGTTGCCTTCAAATACCTCTTACGGCAGTGAAGCACCCTGCTGCTACAGGAATGGAAGGAAGCCACCATTAATGATGCCATTATCTTAATTTATTTTAGGCATCGAGACTCAATTTTGGTTTATTTCAAAGGAACCTTTCAACTGCAAGAGTAGGGATTTGGGGAGAAGAGGCATGCTGTTTTAATTGGGGACAGGGAACCTGCGACCCTTCAAACATTGTTGGATTCCAGCTCCGATCATCCCTGGCCATTGGCCAGTGTTGGCTGGGGCTGATGGGAGTTGGAGTCCCACAACATCTGGAAGGCCACAGATTCCCAGCCTTGGTATAAACGTTGCACTGTAAATTTTGTGTGAAGCAAAAAAGAGATACGGCAGTGCAAGACCTTACATTGATTAAGGGCAGTTCTAACACACACACACACCGACTTCTGTTCTTTTTTAAAAGAAGAAGAAGTAGTATTTCCCCTCTCCCTGGAAACCCTGGGAACTTAATTGTGTAATAGAGCTCCATGACAGAACTTGTCATGTCCTGAAAATGCAATTCCCAGCATTCTGTGGGGGAAGCCATAAATGATAAACTGGTTTAAAACTAAACCTAAGTTTGTAGTGTAGATATCTGCTCACTGTCTGTCTAGGGATACCTAGCAAGGAAAGTGCAGGCTTTGAGGAGGAATTTAAAAGTCAAAATTGATTCATATAAAGATGTGAGGAGATTAGAGAGCAGGAGTGCAGAGTGTCTGGCCACAGAAGCACAATTTAAGCAGGGGAGGGAGAGGATTGAAAGGTCTACTCTCAGATAGGTTCATGATTAAATTGCAAAAGCAGGGTGCTGTGGGACTGTTCTATTTTCTGGATGTTGTTCTTAAACCTCACTGTAACCATAACAACATTATAAATACAAAGTCAGTTACCCCCCCCCTTTTTTTTAAGACAAGGAATCAGTACCTTGGGCTTGCATAACTAATAAGTACACCCCATTTATCTTTTAAATTATCACATAGGCTGGTATTCAATGCTAGTCCTACTCAGAGTAGACCCACTGAAGTTAATAGATGGGACTAACTTAGATTCATTACTTTCAGGGGATCTACTCTGAGTAGGACTTGGGTGAATACAACCCACAGAGTCTGAAGAAGATTTCCTTCTGAGAGGCCACAATGCTTTTGCCCCAAAAAGTTTGGGGCATTTTTAATCTCAAAGGACTAAAGCGTCTCTCTTTTCTTTTTTTCCAACAGGCATTACCCACCGCTGGTGTTCCACATGACTCTAGCAGGTACAAAATATGGATTCATCCCCCCTTTGGCTCACATGTCCAAGATATTCTTGCATAATTAGACAGCCCATTGGCCCTATTCCCACTTCCCATTTTGATTTTATTTCTATCCCATCTTTCTCTGGGAGTCTTGTCAAGGCCACATAAGTAGGCCTCTGATCCAGGCACTGACCAAACCCAGACCCAATTAACCGCAGGAAGTTTGCTGTATCAGCTGCTTTCAGCCCTGCAAAGTTGATGTCTACCAGATCTTGAGGTCCCTAATGGAATAAATGCAGGATATATAAAAGTGGTGAAATATAATGTTGGTAGGACATTATCTGGAGTGAGAATCCCATTGAAACCAAATGAACAGGAGCTATGCTGAAGTGCTGTGAGGCTGAGGGCAAGGATATATATGCTGGGTTGTGTCCAAACAAGTTCTACTCAAAGTAGACTCATTGAAATGGATGAACCTAAGTTAGTAATGTTAATTAACTTCAGTAGGTCTACTCTGAGAAGGACTTGTACCATGAACTCTGCCACAACCTAGCCTTCCGCAAGGAAATGGTTGGAGATGCAGGAAGAATGCTCAGCATCATCGGTGTCCTTACCTGTTGGGCAATGTGAGGAATTGGATTTGGGGTGGCAGAGAAGGAGACCAGAGGGACCCTCTCCATGGGGCACAATCCACTAGGACATTTTCTGCATTGGCCCTGTGGAAATGAATGAAAGCTGTGTTTTTGTTTTTGTTCTTTAACAATGCATCAGTACTGACATTTGAACCACTTGTTTCTGAATGCTGGTGTCCATCCTGGGATCTTCTGAACTTTCATTTTCCTCACTAAGGTTGCCTTTAAAGAGGAGCTGCCCTTCATTTCCTGATGAATTTGACCCTTTAGCTTCAAAGCAAGCCAAAGAGGAAGACCCTCAACGAGGTAATATTGCTCTCAGAGATTACGCACACACATACCCCCACACCCACCCCAAGCTATAGACAAAGAAATAACAACCTCAGGTGGAACAGATGAGGAAAGAGCCTTGTGGGCTTACAAAATGTGAGTGAATATACAGCAAGTGCCCATGAAAAATGGCGCTGAAGGCAAGGCCCAGAAAGGAGATCTCAACTTGAAGATCTTATCATGGGGCAACTTGGTGGGGTGAAGGACAACTAACTGGCACTTCCAAAGTCTCAGTAGACTGTGAGAAGAGGAGCTCTATTTCTAATACAGCTGTACACACATTGACATTTACCGTATTTTTCCGTGTATAACACGCCCCATGTATAAGACGACCCCTATTTTGGAGGACTCCAAATTAAGGAACTGAGGGGGCAATTGCCCACAGTTGTTGAGCTTTTTTTGAGGGGTTGCCAAAAAACTCTCGCCAAAGCCACCAATCATCCGCCAGCAGCCGCCAATCACCCATCCAATTGCCGTAGCAGCAGCCAATCGCCAGCAGGCATTGCCTCACCCACCAATCACCCACCTAATCGCTGCTGACAATCTCCTGCTCGTGGCTGCAACCAATCGCCCGTCCCCCATCTGCACTATCCATGTATAGAAAAACATCGTCTAATACATGGAAAAATACGATACTCTGACTCCAGCGTGCTCCCAACACTGGTGTTTGAAACTGGGTACACATGACATTACCCACAATCCATATCTATCCTGTAGTTTCTTGAGAAATACTGCTGCTTGATGCGATTTCCCTCAAACCAGCTTCTATCCAGTTTGAAAGCCTAAGCTGCATTAACTGAGGTGTGTACATTTGAGACAGCTATTGTACCTGTGCAGATGACAACACATGCACAGATAACAGCTTCACAGAATAGGAGCTGGGGGGGGGGGGGAGTTGCAAGTGTGGGGAAACCAATCGGGTAAATGTGCATTGGGTGAAGGCATCCACACCGATTCTCTGGTGTGTAAAGCACCGTATAAATGCAACTTAAAACACAGTGTGTGGAACGGGGAGACAACCTCACTGCGTTTTAAGCCAGTAATATGTACATAGCCTTAATTTCATAAGAAACGATAGTATAGATATAAATTGTGGCTACCACTGTGTGTACATCGCATCCAGAAACAGTGGCGAGAGAGCACTGGATGCAGAGTAAACAGGAGTATATATGTAGCCTCTGCGTGGTTAGAAATGAAGGCTGAGCCGACATGTGACAGCTGTCTGTTTCATACATTTCAGTCTTGCTCTACGTACGAAGAGAATCTGAGGAGGTTTTTGATGCTCTCATGCTGAAGACGCCAGACCTCAAAGGCCTGAGGAATGCTGTAAGTTCCCCCCCCATCTCCCCCCCCCCCCCCGGTCATCTCCACTACATAAAATTTACTAGGCTACCTAATGAAGTAATAGTAAATACTTTGGGGGGAGTTGTTGCCTTTATATCCCGCTTTTCCTGCAAAGAGCTCAAGGTGGCATAAATGGTTCTCCCCCTTCCCCATTTTATCGCCTCAACAACCTTGTGAGGTAGGTTAGGCTGAGAGACAGTGACTGGCCCAAGGTCACCCAGTGAGCTTCATGGCTGAGTGGGGATTTTGAACCTTAGTCTCCTAGATCCTAATCCAACATTTTAAACCCCTACACTACATGACATGCAGGGCCTTCTTCTGCAGAATCTCCATTGGAAGAGCTAAGAGCTACTTTAAGGTCCCAGCAGGCCCAGTGAGGCTTGTGGAGAAGATTTTGTGTTGCTCAATATAAGAAGGGCGTAATTAGGCTTTTCTGCCTTGGTCAGTCAAAGGTCGTGGGCCAGCACTGATGCCAGTAGTGTAGTGCAATCACTTTTGGGGTGTTATATTTGAATGCATATTGCATATTGGATTACAATATGCCTGTTCTGACCTTGACCAGTATGGGGGCTCTTTTACACAATGCAGAAAGTTACAGCCAACTACAGCCCCCTGCCAAGTGCATCTTTTTGTTGATGTTGTTTTAATGATGATGACTTTCATATTTCGCACTGTTAAACGCCCCTTCTCCAATCAGTTTCCCAGGTGGAGAAAGTTTTTCTGCTCAGGCTTTTCTCCTCTACACCTCACTTCCTTTCCCTTGGGCTGGGTGGAAACTCTCTCTCACTCCCACCGCCCCCTCCCCGCTTCTCAGTGTTTGCAGAGCACACAATGCGAAGCATATTTCTGTGATGTCTATCAGCACCATTCCTGATAACCCCAGCTCTTCTTTGCTGAGGTGGGGAATAAAGCAAACAATCGTCTGAAATTATCTGATAGCCATTTTTTATGGCTGTGCTTGTGTGTGTGTGTGTGTGTGTGTGTGTTGGTTTTGCACACTTTTACATTGGAAAAAAGCAAACAGCACTTTGGAGGGGGGGAAATATCAATTTACAGAACCCCCTTTGGGAAAGCATCAGAAAAGGGATTGCAGTAGAGAGGCTTGGGCTGCTCCCAAATAATTATTTTCATTTTAATCTTATCCTCAGATTTATATACTACTTTGCTACCAAAGCTATTGAAACAGTGTACAATAAAATAAAAACGCAAAAGATTACAAGCTCAGTAGGTCAGGGATCCCAGCATTGCCTGTAGTGGTTCCCTTTATTGCTAGAACATTATCCACTGGGGGGATGCCTCTGGTAGGGTATTGACAGAATATTATTTTTCTCCTCCAGATTTCAGAAAAATACGGTCTGCCTGAAGAAAGCATCTATAAAGTCTATAAAAAATGCAAGCGAGGGTAAGTGATGGCCCATCCATGTTTACTTTGGTTTGCTCCACTCTGGTTTGCTCCACTCTGTGACTTTCTGCACTGTAACATAGACACTAGGTGCTGTACTAGAAAACAGGCAAGACATGGGAGTAGTCCTTGAGTATGCAGGCTTTAGAAACCAACAGAACTCCTTACCAGCCTTCAGTGCTGTTGTGCTACTGGTTCTGAGGAAGAGTTCTGTGCACCTCCATGAAGAACATAAGTCCATGCTGGATCAGACTAATGACCTATCTAAATCCAGGACCCAGATTCCCACAGTGGCAAACTCATGCAGGTAACTGCTGTCTCCTGCTGCTGTTCCATGGTAACTAGCATTCATCCTCTAGGTATCAAAGAGCCATCATGATGACTATAGCTGTAGCTATAGTATAGCAGGCTTTTGTCCCTAGAGAAATATTATCCAATAAAGGTCAGGGCTGTTTTGAGCATGGTGGCAGGTGGTGCTTTTGTCCATGACCAAAACCTGATAGATCATCACTGGCCGTTTTTTAGTTGGGGGTGGATGTGCAAGACCCTTCTTTTATCTGTATAGTTGTGTTCTTTGAATTTCATTGGTTATAGCCACCTGTCCGGAATGTTTCCATTGTGATTCCTGCATTGCAATGGGTTGGGCTGGATGATCCTTGGGGTCACTTCCAACTCTACAATTCTATGATTTCTGCATTTGTTTTAATTGATTTTGATGAAAGTCACTTTGGGTCACTTTTGTGAGAGAGTCATCATTTAGGGAGGGAAGTAATTTTGGCCCAGATCAGATTGCCTAAAGGAAGGTTGGGGATACATTATTATTATTATTATTATTATTATTATTATTATTATTATTATCATCCTGTCTTTCCCCCAAAACTGGGACTCAGTGTGGTTTATAAAAACTAAAACAAACACGGATAAAACACAGAAAGCTAAAAACATATAAAAGATGATAGTTTCAATGTAATTCACTATAATAGAATTAAAACAATGTAAAACAAATCTATAAAATCTAGTAAACAAAGCGAGTAAAAACAACACAACACAGCATGAATGAAAGCCCTTTCCTTGAAAGCGACTGCTTCCCAGAGCCCTGCAGGAATAGCAGTGGAAGAACAATAAGGGGAGAGCCAGTCTAGCTTCTCTGGGAAGAGAGTTTCAAAGTATGGGAATGGCCACCAAAAAAGGTCCTCTTCCACCTTCCCACCATGTTGCCACTCAGGCCCCGCTCTGGCCCTCAGTACTCTTCCCTAGGCCAAGCCCTCAGAAGCCCTGCCCAACACCTTCCTAGAGTGCTTTTGCCTGGCTGAGAAGTATCATGGAACCGGGATATAATGCCTCTTGCTTGACTGAATGGAGAATTGGGTGGTGGTGGGTAGAAACTACTGGCTTTTGCATAGCTGGTATGTAGCCTAGGGTCAGAGGTAAGAGTGACATCTGCTGCCCCACCCACTTTGACTCTTGCCCTACCCACTTTTTGTTCTGCCCATGGTTGGCCAACAAAGGAATGCAGCCCTCAGGCTGAAATAGGTTCCTGATTCTTGGGAGCCCTTGGAAAAAGCCAGATGCAGAAGGTCTACCCATGTCTGTGGGGCGTACAAGGCCTAGCAATTCTGTTGGTTTCTCAGTAGTAAGGCCAGATTATCCTATGGAAAAGGAATTACCAAGAAGTGTGTGTATATGTACACAAGTGGAATAACCTGGCTAATTTGTTGGGTATTTTGTTATCTCCCAAGGTAGTTGCCTGAGGTCTCAACAGGTTTAGCTTATCTCAATCACCAGGGCACCAGTGTTTGTTTCTCAAAGCTAGCAGGGTCAGAGTAACCCTCTGACTCCTAGTGGCAGATGACACTGGAACAATGCAGTCTTGGATGGAAAGTGTGTGTCTGTGTGTAAGCCCACCAGGGTGACTAATTTTGGTACAGATACAGCACTTAGTTGTTTTAGATGCTATCACCCAAGCCAGAGCACCTGAAGCTCAAATTCAATGGACTTGCCTGCAGTCAGGGACATTAAACTTTGTAAGATCTAATACTGTGACTTTTTGGCTAAAACAGAAAACCATTAGCCAAATATGGGGGCAAAATGAGGCTAATCTTCACCCAGGTCGAAGATCCAGTTTGGCGCCCCCCTCCCAATACGCATTTGCATACACACACACACAGGCTGGCAGTCCCAGTGGCTCTCCTCTAGAGGCTTCACCCGGGGCAAAAAACCTGGCTAGCCCCCACATACCTATAGCTCTGCCAAACAGCTGGCCTATACGTTGTTACACTCATCACTAGGATCAATGCCTCCACAATGAGTTTGTGTATAATTTGAGCACCTCTTGCCTCTTAATTTGCGGATGCCGGATACCCCACTCCACCTCAACTTGTAGCTACCAGCAGAGATGGAACAATTAGCTTAATCAATGTGACCTTGGGGGAGATGTGAGGACTGTCTTGCCTTGCGCCCCAGCTTTCTGCCTCAAGCCCCATTGGAGGATTTTGGGCACTGTAGTTTACCCCTCACAAAGTTACCATTCCCAGCAAGCCTTAACAAACAACAATGTTGGCTTAATCGAACAATGTTGGATTTCTGGATGTTAACTATGAACCCTGGTTTTGATGTATTAATTTACTCTGTTTGTGGGCGGGGCAGAGAGAGAGCTACAAAATGCAGGCTTCACCCTACAAAAAGATTACACAACCTTACAGATGGTTTGGAGGGGATCCCTGTTTTTTGGGGGTTCATAGTTAATGAAGCCAACAGTGTTGATAACTTATATGATGGGGTGGAGGAATACGCTTTGAATGTGCCTTAAAGGTATAGCTGTGTATGCACCCTTAGCTAACCGATTTCTGTTTGGGGCCTAGCAATCTCTACCTAATTCTTCCCCCCAGGCTGAACAATAGAGCAGCTTCCCTGCTGGGCTTAAGGATCTTTTGCATTCCACCTTGCCATTTGAGTCTGGGAGAAGACAAAAGAAATAGATGGGGGGGGGGGGCTAGACTGTTGCTAATCTTTTTTTGCTCTTGCCCACCTGCCCATGTTGTAAGACAAGGAGCAAGTTTAGCATGTTTGTCATGGGGCGGCTGACCCTTCCTTCCCCTTTCTCCTAATCTTGTTGTGTCTGGAAAACTGCAGCTCTTTCTAGCCCATGGTAGGGACAGGAGAGTTCTGTTGCTGTTGCCCCTTGGGGTTTTGTAGGAAAAATAGCTTTGTTATTTTTGCATGGTGCTGCACTTAAAGTTTCCTCGTGGCACCAGACCCTGGTTTCCAGAGAAATAGATTCTATGTTCCTTGGTTGCAGCAAAAACAACACAGTCTTAAAGTCTAATGTTTTTTTATTATTGTATAAACTTTGATGGGCAATATGTGTAAATCTTTGTATACTGGAGTCCACTTCATCAGATGCATGGAGTATTGGAAGGTATACATAGCTACACATACACACACACACACACACACAGAGAGAGAGAGAGAGAGAGTTAGTTGTGAAGTAGTCGGGGGGGGGGGGGAAATGTAAGAAATTCAGAGTGATCACTGTTTTAAAATTTACTTGTATATAAAATTATTACCGAGACCATTCAAAGTGCTGTGTTGATGATGGTATGTACACACCATACATTTCAAGCACATACACACATACACACAAATCCTGGGAACTGCAGTTCACTCTTTAAAGAACTACAGTTCCTCATACCTGTAACAAACCATAGCTCCAATGATTCTTTGGGGAGAGGATGTTACTTGATGTAAATGTTTTAATTGTTATAATGCTTGTGGGATTGCTGGACTGGGCACCTTTGGAAGGAAGGACAGGGTATAAAATTAATAAATAAAAGTGAACATTTAGTGAACATTCATCCTGATTAGACGATGTTGCATCCAGCAAGTGTAATCCCACACTTTCCTGTGCATTTTCAGGAAATGGTTTGGTTATACAAGAAATTCCAATTAATTTAATCCTGAAAATAGTGACCGTCTGAAAGCACCCTCTGGGTGACATCAACTCTCCCAAATCTCATGCAGAGGTTTTATTGGCCCTGTGGTCTGATACTCTTCTGGGTGGAGATGCCAGGGATTGAACCTGGAACATTGTACCATCTGAAATGATACAATCTAATAAGGACTGTACCATGCATCATTTCTCCCTGTTTGGGTTGTCTTGGATGAGTCCTATACTTCATGAGGAAATAACAGAGTTCCTAGCTTTATGTTTGCCTCCTAATACTAATGCAGATGTTTGTGCGTGCAAGTAGCCTTACTTTGGATTCTTGAAGACAGAACCTGCTGATTATCCTTTCTTGGCTGGTCCCTCCACATCAGTTAATGGGCAAACATGTGTTTGTGAAATCACATGTTTGTTGGAATTAGGTGAAGTTCCAAGCGTAGAGCCCAAAGAGAGGTTTGAGTTTACCTCTTAGCAATTCTGTGCTCTGAATAGAAATGAGCAAGCTCAGCAAACACAACAGAGACTGGTGTTAAAGGTCTTTCACTTACAAATAAGCTCATTATCCAAATTGCTGTGCAATTAACTGAATGCAAAGTCACAAGCTTATAAATGAAACCACCAAACCCTGACCTGGTCAGCAGCAAACTGAAATGGAAAAAGACCAGCACTCTTGCATGAGATCCCTGGACAACTAACTGCAGCTTTGTGACAGCAGGAAGATTCAGTACTTCCAACTTGCCCTTGAAAAATCTGCTGCCCCCACCATCATGTCTTCAGACTCCTCCCTCGCTCTAATAATCCCAATCAAGGAAGAGCTAATATGGCATGATAGCTCGGAATGAGTTGGCAAGTCCTTGGTCCAAGTGGCCAGAACCTGGGAAGTTACTGATGACAAGAGACTCAGGTTGCATACACAGCACACATGCAAAGCACATTGGCCTGGCTCACAGATAATGCTAAGCCATTGTTAGTTTAGGCAAAGTTTGGTGTGTTTCGGCATCTGGAAACTAGCTCAGCAGACTAACCATGGTTTATTTCCTGGCAACAAACCATGATGTGAAGCCATAGTTCGTTGATGACACATGGCTTGTTTTAACTATGGTTTGGTATTCTGTCTGAAGCCAGCAGCCTTGTTTAACCATGGTGTGTTTGGCCGCCCCTTTACCAAGCTACAGAGGCATGAAGCAGGAAAGCAACTCAAGCTTTGTCGAAATGAGCCATGGCTTGTTTGCTCACCTGTGAGATGGCTCGCGGTTTGTTGAACAAACCTTGGCTAAACCAAACCAAAACTTAGCACTATGTTAGAAAGGCCACTTATTAATATTGTATCGTTCCTTCCCAGTTAAGCTTCAGTTTATTATAATCACTGTCATTGATCACATTGGCATTTTGGATGGTGAGCTGGTGTGTGGGTGTGTCAGTCACCCCACCTTATCCTCCCAGCAAGCCTGTGAGGTAGGTTAGGCAAGCACAGCTGGCCCAAAGTCATTCGAAGAGTTTCATGGCTGAGCAGGGGTTAGAACTTGGGCCTCCAACAGCCTGTCTCTTGCTTCAGATTGGCTCCCAACCAGTGGAAGTTTGCTGCCCTTGTTCCCACAGTTGTTGCCACATTGCATCAAGCTTGGGCCTACCTAGATTGATGGTGGCGCTAGAAGGGAAGCTACTGTAGCCCCTACTGTAGCCCCTTAAAAAAAAGCACCTGTATGAGCTGGCTGAGGGAAGCCTTTCATCCTGTCAAAGGAGGGTTATCTGACTGACGTGGGTTGGCTTCATCTGCAGAACAGGCAAAGAGGCCCTCCAGTTTTGGAGGGGCAGGTTTTAATTCCATGGGAATGAGCTAGCTGAGGTTTTCCAGAGCGGCTTCTGAAAGAAGCAGCTGTGTCTCTGAACCGCCCCAGGTCCTCCGCAAACCGCAGCCCTTCTCCCCTTGCCTGACAGGTGAGGAACATCTCCTCCATTGCCAGACTTTCTCTCCTCTGTTTCCTTGAAGGCCTCCTTGTGAGTGAGATACAATCGAGTATCCCAGGTTCTCCCCCGCACCTCCCAATCAATGCTTGGCAGATGAGCTCATTGCTTTCGTTGGACCCAGTCCAGGGCTTGGGCTGAAAAGAGAGGCAAAGCGGCAGAGTTGCCGAGCACTGGAGGGTGTGCCTGATGCAGCCCACAGCTGAGCAGGGCTTTGGAGAAGGGAAAGGAGGCCCTCGGTAGGTTGTGGGTGGTGATGAGAGCATCAGGCTAGAGAGAGAATAAGGCCAACGTACATAACTCACCAAGCATGACTAATCGGCCACAATTGTGGCCTGCCAGTTGTTTGAAAAAACAAGAAAACTGGTAAGGCACCTGTAAAGGGAAAAGAAGTGGCTCATTTACTCAGTTGAGACTACTTAAAATGTATTCCTGAAGGCAGTTGGATGTTGGAGGGTTCCAGATGGACCCAGGATAGGACTTCTTCACACAGCACAGAATTAAACTATGGGATTTTCTCCCTGAAGAGGTAGTGATGGCCGCTAAATTGGATGGCTTTAAAAGATGGTTAGGCAAATTATGGAGGACAAGGCTATATGTTCTACCTCCACTGTCAAGAGGCAAAATACCCCAAAATACAAGTTGTGGCAGTTGCAGGTGAGAAGAATGCTGTTGTGCTCAGGTTCTGCATGTTAAGACTTCCCATGGGCTGGTCACTGTGAGAACAGAAAGCTGGGCTACGTGGGCCTTTAGCATGATCCAGCAGACCCTTCTTATGATTATTCCAAAACAGGTTGGGGCTGCCTGCTGGGCTGCTATATGTGGCTGGCAGGCCAGTGGTGGGTGGAGCCCCTTGAGACCAGTAGGGTAGAAGATAGTGGACCCAAACAGTAAGTGAAGCCAGAGCCAATGGCAGGTGATGCTGACTAATTCTTGTCTCCCCTGCCCTTCTGTGTTGAGTTCTTGCAGTCAGTGTAGCCTTTATAGGAGGAAGAAGCCAGCAACCAATGCAACCCCAGGGACTGGTTATACCTAAGGAGGTAGACTGGTGAGGGCTGGCCAAGGGCATGCTGAGCTTGGTGGGGCAGTAGCACATCAACCCTAATAGATCAGCCTCCACTGGGCCTGGCAAACTGCATCAGACCTAATGGGTAGTAAGCTGTTCAAGTCTGGGGTGAACACCAGTTCAGGAAGTATCTTAAAGTGCTCTCCAGTGTGATGCTTTGGTGTGGCTGGCTAGATGCTACTCTTTGCTGTGCCAGACAAGGCGCACAGACACCAGGTGGCTTATGGGAGCCAGGCATGAGCGCAGAGCACACCTGACTCTCAGACCATTCCACCTGGAAGCTCCCTCTTTTGTAGCACATAACCCAGACATCTTTCCTCAGGGGAGCAATTTTGTGCTTTGGAAAGAGCAAGAGCAGTGAAATTTATTAGGGGTCGTTATATCTAAGCTTTTAATGTTGAATGAAGAGAGTCTCCGGGGTTTGTTTTTTGTTTTTTCTAAAAAAACAAAAACTCCAAAACCACCAGGTACAACATGAGAAAACTCTCTAATTCTTCCACAGTTACTTGTCCATATAAAATGCCTCTCTCTGTGCACTACAAGGAGAGAGAGAACTGGTTGCAGTTGAGAAATGTAAAATATGACAATAATCTATCCAGTTCCGACTTTATGGGCCTGGGATTTTCCCCCTTGTATCTGAGGCTGGCTGACATTCCTTGAATTGTAGCTTGAAGGGTGTGTATGCTCTATGATTACAATGACTTGTTCCTGGTAGGTAAGAGTTAAACCACATGATACATGGGAGATCTGTGATCAATTTCCCAGATTTATGTTTACTCAAATAGAGTTGCACAGGGCTGCCAATTTGATTGGAGCAAAGGTCCTGGGGCTGTGCGCATAAGTGCATAGCCCTCTCCCCTCCCATACTATATGTGCAGGGGGACTGTACTCTCACCACCAGCACTGCACAGAGTAGCTGGGATGGGTATGGGTTTAACTGGAGAAAAATAGCACAAGGGGAAAGGTTAAAAACTCCACCTCTAAGCACTGGTGCTAGCTACAATCAGATTCAAAGCCCACCACGGTCTCTTCCCATTTCAATAAAAAATAAAGCCAAGAGATTAATTATCAGATCTCCTTTATAATGCTGGTTAGGCAGTAAATGGGTTTTAAGCCTCAAAGTCCATAAATCAAACTTTCATTCATGAAATTATCATTGGTCTTAAACAAGACACTTGTGTACTTAGAAAACATTGTACAACTAGCTTTTATTTTGTGCTTTATTATTATATGATCAAGTGATTTGATGTACTGTGCTTGTCATGGACCTACCAAGGAGAAAGCTCAACAAGAACTTTATATAGTCACACACATACCCCAAGAATCCTAGGAACTGTAGTTTACCTGTCACACAGCTGCAATCCCTGGCACCCTCAAAAGACTACAGTTCTCAGGATTCTTTGGGCATAGAACTATGCTTTAAATGTGCAGTGTGGATGTGATTACTGGCCTCTCCAACCAGAACAGAGCAGAAAGTGGAAGCAAGTCACTCCACTATCCATATTGTAGTTAAAGAGCATTTGTCATTTGATAGGATACAAGCAAGTGTACATATGCCATTGGAGAGGCCATCCTCTTCACCCCCTGCCCTCAACAGATGCTTAGTTAAGCTTGCCCTAGAGGGTGGGGTGGGAATTCATTTCTCCTTTCAAAATGGCAGTCAGCCCACTAAGAGAGAAGTACTATGGCTCTCCGGCAAAGAACATTGTTTTGATCTTATAGTGCAATTCTCCACCTCAGAAAATTGCAAGATTTTCCCATCTTTGAGGGACTTCCGATGGGGAGTTGTTGAAGGATTGGTTGTTGAGCTGAGCCTCTCTGTTCTGCTTCTTTTCCAGAATCCTGGTGAATATGGACAACAACATAATTCAACACTACAGCAACCACATGGCCTTTTTACTTGACGTAGTTGAAGCAGAGGACAAGTTCCAGGTGACCCTCAAGGAGCTCTAAGGACTCAAAAAGGCTACACTTCTGCTGGGAGGCCGCTTGTGAAGCTGTGTTCGATCCACCAGCAAACCACCCCATAGTCAAAACCATCGGCTCAAAGCATTTAACTTGAACACCATCCCTTTTGGAGGGAGGGAGCAAGAGAGAGACAGAACCTAGGCTCCACATGTGAAGATTGCTTTGAAGATCCATTCTCAGTGTGAATGTGGAACTTCTGTCCGTTGAGGAGTTGCTGTTGTTGTTTTATACTTTATTTTTATTATGATCCTCTGCCAGGCAATCAGTACTGAGCTTTTTTACTTTTCCGCACTTAGGGAAGCACCAACTTCTTTCAGGCAGGGGAACGACCCGGTGCCTGTCTTGGTCTCTCTGAACTGCCAAACTATCAAACAAGAGACTGTCACAATTGCATTTGGATATTACCAAATATGCCTACACACAAGTACACACATAACCTTACATTTTCTCACTGCCTTACTACTTGCCCTTATAACCCTGGATGTAAATACCTGCAAGAGAAGTACCTGGCCAGAGTGACCGTTTTATACATTTCTGATTCCATTTGTTATTTTATAAATATATATATAATAATTATAATAATAATATCTATCTCTCTTTCTGTGTGTATATGTATAAATAGTATCTTGTTTTATACTGAACTTGCCAATGGAGGAAGGTAGAGCATTTCAAAACCAGGCTGCTTCATAATTCCCCAGGGTTGTTGTCTTTGTTTGTTTTGTTTTTTTCTGTTCATTTTTGTAAAAAAAAGTAAAAAAAAGTGTATGTTGTTATTATGGTAATAAAGATTCAAAGACTGAAAGCAAGCTTGGGACAGCGTAAGTAGTGAATAGGGATGGGTTTTTAATTTCTTCAGGGGCATTTTGGAAGTGGGGCAACAAGGAGACCTTGGCTGCTGAGTCTTGCTTCCAGCAAAAATGCAGCTTTGATAACATTCCATAGACTGACAATGTGCCTAAGCCAGGCCTCTCTTAGGAAGCAGCTTCTGTCCTTTGCAGAAACAGAAGTTGCACCAAGCTGGAGGTGATAGGAGGAGAGCTTCTCAAGGGAGAAGGCTGGTAAAGGTGGTAGATTCATTTGGGCCAGTAGGTCACCAGAGTGGCTGGGGAATTAATAAAAACATTATTATTATTATTATCATCATCAAGGGGAAATGGATTAATTACAAATGGGTTGGGCCTTTAAAGCCCCCTCGTATGCACCCAGCATCACAAGTGACAGGGGCTTAGCTGATATTGGGGTATTTTCTGAACATGGTTGACCCCTGTAAATCATTGTCCCATTGGGTTGATGAAGGGCTTTAACCAGATACCTTGTTCATTGAATTGAATTGGCTTTGGGACACAGTCCTGCAGCCAAATCTGACTGGCTGCTGTGTATTATGTCACTGCATTTATTATGTCGGCCAGGATTGGTTGGAATCACTCAGGAAAGGATGACAGTGGGGTGTGGGTGGGTATGCCTAAGCTGCAAAAGAGAGATAACAATGGCGGGAAAGGCAAACGAACAAGACCCTTACAATCCCATTCTCACTCCACTTTTGATGGGAAATATACTCAAGCATACAAAGACAAGTGGGTGCATGTGTGCACATATGTTTCCCTTGAGCGGGAAAAACATAGTATTGTGATTTTTAGAATATTGAGGGAAATGGTTGTAAGCATAAAAAGCAGCCTTCCACTGATTTTGTACCATTGATCCATCTAGCTCTCTATTGTCTAAATAGCTTGGCAGCAGCTCTTCAGAATTTCAAAGAGGGAATCCTTCTCTGCCATACCTGGAGATGTCAGGGATTAATATGGGGCCATTTTGCATGCATGACATGTTCATGCCCAAATGTTTCTAAGGGTGTGGCTACTTTCCCTCCCATTGCAAGACCCCATCTGGAAATCGACCTCTAACACCCAGAACAAGCATCATGCACTAAATAAACAAGTCAGACACACACACAACTCCTCCTCGCAGTGCTGCTATCTGATCCAAATCAGGGCCGTACTGCAGCTATTTGCTAAAATTTAGAGGCATGACATCTGATTGTAGATCTGTGTTGTCCTATCTAATTATTTATTTAAAAGTAGGTGGTGTAGGTCACCCACTCATGGCAATCTTTTGTTTCTTGGGAATTACTTGTCAACTGGAAAATCCAGTCCACCATTGGGTGGGTAAGGGGAATGAGAGAGCAGGAAACATTATTTGTTGTTGTGGCGGTGGCAACCTTAGGCCCATCCTTCACTATGCAAAAGGAAAAATGGTGCTGGATTGCTGTGGCCCATAGAGGTTTTGCTGGAGGAGTAAAGATGCTTATTTGTCTTTGAGTTCTGCTATATCACCAGGATGTTGGCCAATCAAGGGTTCAAACTGAGGGATTAAGTCACACAACCCTTTCGCCACATCTCAAGCAGGGCACAGATCTAGTCAACCCATGTTGTCAAATGACCCTAAACCCCACACTTGGTTCTAGGGAGTGTCACCCATCAGAGGTCAATGGAGAGAGAGGACAGCCTAACTCCCCTGGCTCAGTTCACTCAGCTTAGTGGCGGGGCTGAGAGTGGGCTTGAGGGAAAGTTTGGGAGAGTGGCAAATTGCTTTCAGGCAGATCATGTGCGTCTGGCGCATATTCCGAAGCATGGGCCTACATTCTTCACTCCTCACCCAGAACCCATTGACACTTTCCTGGAAATTGAAGCATAAACTCCTGAAATGTCAGATGTGATAGTGAGTCTTACGGGTGCCCAAGGTTATGTCAAAGAGCTTGTGATTCTAGTGGAATCAGCAGCAGGCAGAGACAGCTGGTTTGGCCTGACCTTAGAGCTGTTTCTCAGCCGCTGCCCCGGCAACACGTGATCAACTGGACATTCATGGTAAACTTTACCCACATTTCCTTCAAACAGAATGGAGTCAAATGTATGGGAAAGCTGCTCACGAGCTGAGAAGGACTGAGGACACAAACTGCGCTGTCCCCAGTGCAGGATCAGCACAGAGCTCAGAGCACATTGGATGGCTTCTACCAAGAGGCAGCAGTGTGTGTGACTGCTGCAGAGTAATGGTTGTGGGAAGGGTGCCTGTGTTGTTTAGATCATTTGGGGCTATGCTGCTGGTTTAAAGAGACTGGGAGAGTAGGAGGAAGTGACCGCCAGGCAGGAGACTTGGAAGTCAGCAGACGGCCATTGGCAGTGGCAAGTCAATGGGTAGTGGCAAGAAGAGAGAAAAAGAGAGGTGGGGCAAATTACCCGTTGCTAGTGAACAACCCTACAGGGTTGGCGCTGCTACAGGGTGTCCCCGTTCAGCACATTCCTCCTCCTTGGATTTGTCTAATCTCTCTCTAAAGCCAGTAAAGCTCACAGCCATTATGTGCTAGTGAATTCCATTTCTGAAGCACTAAGAAGCAGTTTCTTTCCTCTGTCCTAATAAATCTCACTAGGTGAGCCCAAGCTCTGTTACTTCTCTGTTCACCTTCACGGCACCATGTATATCATTTTAAATAAAAACCCTCTATCACCTCCTCTCGACAGTCCCCATCTCCAATATTTTATTCCCAATGAGATGGTGAGAAAGTAGGAGCCAGGCAGGTCAGGCTTCTTAATTTTTATAAATAAATATTGGCATGAACAATCCACTGTCCACCAAAAGCCAACAATGAAACGACATCCATTCTCTATATCCAAAACTCATCTTCTGTCATGTGTGCGAAACAGGAGAGACTCAGGGCCCACTCCACCCCCCCCCCAAGGAAATACAGGATTTCAAGCAGGTGGGTATCATGTCTTGTTCACAGGCAAGTGAATGCAAAATTCATTCGTTCTTTTTTTTAAAAAAACAACAACACAGAGAAATGCAGCACTTGCAAATAAGAGCGCTTGCCAAACCGACACCGTGGGATCCTCTGCTTTACAATACCGGCACCCATTTATTGGTGGTGTTGTAGATGAAGGATTGCTTTTGCGGTACGGGGATGTTGTATGCCCCTAGAAGGAGAAACAGACATAAAAGATGGCAGGTTGACTCTCAGGACTCAATAGGTGGGTTTTGCAGCTTTTACGTTTTTGCATGAAGTGCACTCTTGTACAGTGGTACCTCAGGTTACATACGCTTCAGGTTACATATGCTTCAGGTTACAGACTCCGCTAACCCAGAAATAGTGCTTCAGGTTAAGAACTTTGCTTCAGGAAAAGAATAGAAATTGTGCAGCGGCGGCGCGGCGGCAGCAGGAGGCCCCATTAGCTAAAGTGGTGCTTCAGGTTAAGAACAGTTTCAGGTTAAGAACGCACCTCCGGAACGAATTAAGTACTTAACCCGAGGTACCACTGTACTACCACACATACCCGGCTAGGTGAGTCTTGTTCCTACCTTTCCTTGAAAATCCAAACAGATATTTTGCTAGGTTGTGCAGATGCCAGGGAGGCCAAGGCTCCTGGGCCTTCTTCAACAGGCAACGCAGAAGAAGAAATATAGCTAGGTGTTGGGTTGCCAACTCCCCCTCCCCCGGTGGGGCTCCTGTGCTATTGACCAGATGCCTGTGCATGTCAGGATGAGCTTTGTCTGCTGAATGCCGTTCTATGCCGTTCAAAGCAAAGGAGCCCCGTCAGAGCTAGCAGCCCCCAATGCAAGCGCAAATGAGGATTGGAATTGTCTGCTTTGCTAACTAACCTGACTCCTATCCTTTTAATAGCAGCCTGGCTCACAGACATTTAGCAGATGAATCTTTCCCAGCTTGTTCATCTCTATATCAGGGATATGCCCATAGTGCATTGTGTGGGTACAATGGTATACAGTCGAACATTTTGGCTCCCAAACACTGCAAACCCAGAAGTGAGTGTTCTGGCTTGCGAATGTTCTTTGGAACTCAAACGCAGCTTCCGCGGCTTCCAAATGTTTTGGAAGTGGAATGGACTTCCAGAACGGATTCTGTTCGACTTCCGAGGTACCACTGTACTTGAGGATACACACAACCCTGTCTCTGTCCCTGCCCCCCTGCCCCAGCTCACTGCCCCTTTTGTCAGGAAGGGACCAGGGTGGTTACCATTCTCCCCCTTGAAAAGTACATAGACCTGAAGGAGGAACTTGGAAGAGTGACTCCTCCTTCCCCCTTTCAGCTCTATGTGATTTTCAACATTGGCACCTGAGCGGCTGAATAGAAAGTGGGGTGACTGAGTGAGTAGAAGAAAAAAGGGAGAGAGAAAATGAGTGACTGGGAGGGAGAAGTAAAAAAGATCCTCTTGAAATGGCATAATTTTTCATAGATATTCTCACCACCAAACCAGAATCAAATTGCAGATCACAACTCCTCCTATTGACTGAAGTGTGGAAAAACATTGATCCAGCATTTTCCATGGCTGGCAAGGTGCAAAAACAGTAATCTGAGACAGTTCTGAGGGGAATGGCGGGCAATAAATAAATAAATAAATAAATAAATAAATAAATAAATAGTCCTCTTCTCTTCTGGGCTAAGTGAAAGTAGCCACCCTAATGGCGAGGCGAGTAATGGGCTGGGAGCCTAGGTATGCTTCAGAATGTATAACTCTGACTTTTTGCCTTGGAGCACAGCTGCCAGCCAGAGTAGACAGTACTGGGCTAGAGGGCATAAGTCTGATTAAATGGAATGTTAATTTAAAGTTTCTTCTTTTCTGCCTATTTTACTGCTTCCTGTTCAGTGTGACTGGGAGAGTAGTGGTTAATTAGGTTCTAATTACATGGGGAAGTGGCTTTAATTACTGGTTTCTCTGAATTGTTTTTTATAGTGAAATGGCAATATTTCACAATAAAAGAAAGAAAAGTAGGGAAATAAGAAAAGGAAATAGCTATTAAAAACCCTTTGCACTGCAGAAAGATGCTGGCTAATTAAAGGGGAAATTAATCACCGATCTCCCAGTAACAATGAACAAAACAAAATAGAAACCACTAGGAGGAAGCTTTTAATTAAAAGCACAGTAGACCTTAAAAGCTCAATAGCACTTTGCCAGTTCACACAGGTTGGTAAAGGTAAAGGTACCCCTGCCCGTACGGGCCAGTCTTGCCAGACTCTAGGGTTGTACGCTCATCTCACTCTATAGGCCAGGAGCCAGCGCTGTCCGCAGACACTTCTGAGTCACGTGGCCAGCGTGACGGCGAGCCAGCGCAGCACACGGAATGCCGTTTACCTTCCCGCTGGTAAGCGGTCCCTATTTATCTACTTGCACCCGGGGGTGCTTTTGAACTGCTAGGTTGGCATGCGCTGGGACCGAACGACGGGAGCACACCCCGCCGCGGGGATTCAAACCGCCGACCATGCGATCGGCAAGTCCTAGGCGCTGAGGTTTTACCCACAGCGCCACCCGCGCCCCCTACACAGGTTGGTATGGTGCTGCAATTTTTAAATTGCTATATACCTGTACAAGTCAAGTATGGAAAAAAGCAGGGGGTCAGCACAGAAAACAATGGCATGCAACTATTTTACAATGTTATCTGGATTCTCTGCACAAAGTGATTCAACAAAAGATGGTGATTCCAGAGCAAAGGGCTAGCATGGAAGCAACCCAGATTGGAAGAACGGGAGTTTTATCCTTTGCATCTTGTTACCTATGAAAGAAGTCATGGGCTGCAGTTCTGATAACGCATGGGAATGCTTTTTCTGCTTTGACAATTCAACTACTCAGTAGAGGTACAAATCCTACCCATGAATCATTATTACTTACTGTAAATAATGGGTAAAATTGCTATTGTCTACGTTTCAAGCTCTACATTAATCTGTCAGAGGGGCTTAGGTTCATATTTCTTGTATTGCTTACTTACTCCAATAAGCCCCAGTCACTGACGGAAAGATAATGTTACAACTCATGGGCTGTAACTGTCATGGACTGCAGTGAGGTTTCTGTCACCCTCTATTGTGTTGAGCATTTTGCCCCATGAGATGGTCTGCTCACACATTCAGAATTCTCTGGAGGTTTTTTAATGGAAAAGAGGAGGTTGGCTTTTAAGAGACTCTTCACACTAGCACCTGCTAACAATGCAAAGCAGAAAGCTGATTTACAGCTGTTCGTCCAAACAACACTTTAATAAAGCACAACAATCCCTCTGAAAGGTATTTAATTTCGATTTTACACTTATATCCTACATTTCCTGCAAGGAGCTCAGTACAGCATATATGGCTCTTGTGGGAGATTGCAGTCAAACATATCTATGCAGGACTGCTAGTTAGTATATGAAGGAGTTAAGGACAGCAGAATTGCATTGCTAGATAGACTCAGTTATGTCTAGCCTTTCTACTTCCTTTCTCTCAGCATCATATAACCAATGAAACAGGATGTGTGTAAGCTTGCTCCTGAGCTTACAGCATGTATTTGGAATTAAATTCTGTATTTTCCACCCAAAAATATGTTGCATTTATTATCCTTGCTGCTGCATGGAACAATGCATGACTGACACCTTGAATCTGTAAGTAAATCATTTTAAACTTACTTAGCAGTGTGGGGTCTACTGCTTGTAGGAGGGGTAGAAAGAGGTCAGGGACAGTGTGCAGCTGAACAGGGTAAAGAGGGTTTAACAACCTATATGCTATATTGGTGGTTAATTTTGTGATCTTAATACTCTGCTACTGGGGCTCTGTGTGTAAAAGCCACACATTTTGAATCCAGGCACCCAGCCATTTCTTTTTGTTGTTCACCCACACACGTCAGTTCACAGGGGTTCACATATTTCATTTTCCTCACACATCGTTCTCTTCCTCCCACACCACCACAGCAACTATGTGAGGTAGGTTAGGCTGACCAGCCCAAAGTCACCCACTGAGTTTCATGGCTAGTCTGACACCCTAATTACCACACTACACTGCTAACATGATGCTCACACACAAAGCAAAACAGAAAAAGGGTAAGTGGAGAAGCCAGCTGTTAAAAAGGAAGGAAATACTTTCCATTTAATGTTGTTGCTTTCTGTTTTCACAGATAAACTTTAGTGCACAAATGAAAATAGAAAATCATGTTTTTTCTAAAATATAACCTACCTTCCTACCTTTCTAAGCCTGCCCATATTTTAGGGACACAGGACCTCAATAAAGATTAAGACATTCCTTCCCAAATTAAATTTACAGCACATACTGTACTAGGTTTTATTGTTGACTTTTTATTGCCATTTGTTGCAATCACCTCAACACAAGATGTTAGCCTGGGTTATCCTGTATTTTAACACTTGCTGGATCCAGGGGTTAGAAGGAAATAACCTATGGCCTCCCAAACTCTTAAGTGTGTGTGTGTGTGTGTGTGTGTGTGTGTGTGTATTGAGGGGGTGTTGGTTAGTATTTTATTCTTAAAAGGCTGTCGCCTGCCTTGAACTTCTGTTGTCAGGGCGGGTTAGAAATCTCAAAGAATTTTTTTTTTAAAAAGCCCTAAAACAAATAAATATGAATATAGTTTTGGGACAGATGACAAGATGCAAAGCTAGCTATTAAAGTCACTTCCCAGCTGGGCAAGTCAACCATTACAGGGCTTAAGAATCAGCACCTGTCATCCTCCTTTCCTTTCTGACGCACTGTCCGCCCTTTCTATCTCATCACAAGAATTTTTAAAAGATGCCATTAATTTAAGAACAACCAAGTAAACCCTGTGGTGGCAAGACAAGGAGCTGAATGATGGTTTCCCAAAGATGATTTGTTACGCAACTCCTGGAAGCTGGTGTTTTTGTTTTGTTCTTTTGTTCCATCATAGGCTATTACACCTGGTGACGTACAGATGGCAATTACTTGCTTATAAAGGGGGGGGGGGGCACTGGACTGAACCTCCTGCAAGCTGGAGTCAAAAGAGCAGAGTCTCAGGCATCATACGCACCATCTATTTAAAGCACTTGACTGCCCTCTAAAGAACTGTGGAAATAGTAGTTTGTTACGGTGCTGGGAATTGTAGGTCTGTGTGTGGGAACTACAGTTCCTATAATTCTTTTGAGTGGAAGGGGAACCATGTGATTTAAATGTAGTCTCATTCCTGAGAGAGAAAGAGAGAGGGAGAGGCAGAGACAGAGAGATTCTTTCAGACAAAGATTCTCACAAGAAATCTCTTTGAAGGAAAGGAACATAAGATCCCAGTGCCCCTGAGGAAGATTTTAATTGAAACAGGCTGGGCTGTTTTCATTATTTTCATTCAGCAAGCATAATCCTCCCAGTTCACTACCGTTGGATTCTTGTGGTTTCCATTTTCTTAGGCTACCCAACCCCCTTATTTCTCACTTGTTCCCTACTCCGGCCAATGCGCTTAGCTTTTCAGAGCAAGAACTTCCCTCATTCCAAACAGAAGATTGCCTCCCCCTGCCCCACTTTTTTAAGGATGAAGATCTACACACTCCCAGAATCCCTTGCAATATACGAAGGATCCAATCCCTGAATGACACCATATGCAGCGAAGCTGTAAAGGATCCAAGGCTTTGCTTGGGAATGCCTGAAGCATTTTGTGCTGAGGTGCAAAATCCAAACAGCACCCCCTGAGACTCACATGAACACTGGAACACTATCTGCCTTGGACGATGGAGGGAGGACATAGCTGTCAGTGGCTATTTGGCTACAATGACTTTGTTCTAACTGTTGGAGGGAGTAAGCCTCTGAAGGCCAGTTGCTGGGAATCAGACAGAGTGCTGTTGCTCTCAGCTCCTCCCACAGGCATCTGACTGAGCGCTGCGAGAACAGGATGCTGGACTAGATGGGCCTTTGGCCTGATCCAGCAGCCAGTCTCTTCTTATCCTCTTAACCTGCACAAGCCCCACTGAAATGAACGGACAAGGGCAAGAGTCTGATGGATTGTGGTCTAATCTGTCCATCTGTCATGCAACCCCATGGGTCAAGGAACATCCCCAAATTGGCCACCTGTGGTAGCTCCCTATGCATCGCAAGGAAGTCAGCCTCTGGGTTGTATCCAACATTAGCCATTCTCAGAGTAGACCCATTGAAACTATGACTAAAACACGCCCATTACTTTCACTGTTGTATGCTGGATACAACTATCTGTTTTGCAAAATGTCCATTGCTGAGGTCAAAACAAGTCATTAGTAAATGGTCGTTTCCGGATTATATCTATTATTATTATTTAGTATTCACCCTGGGGTTTTTTTGCACAAAGCTTGTGGGAAGGTTACACAGTGTCGGCCATTTATCAAGCATTAATTTTGATTTGTTTGAGAAGTTAGACAATGTTGTGCCAAGCGACTTTCTGGTGCATTTTCCTGTCATAAAGGAAAGGGTTTTGTTGTGCAAGAGAGACAATTAAACTTTAATTGAGCACCCTGAATTTGCCAGTATGTGACTGAATCCCACCTGAAAATAGCAACAGCCTGGAATCTCCCTTCCTGCCTGCATTTGACGTAACACCCCACCAAGTTTTGATATTGGAAACACAAAGGGTGGGGCTTAGAAGCTTATGTTTCTGGATTGTGGCACACAACAGTTTGCTGTTTTATCCCAGCCCATTGTAACATCTGAATGCGGCTGCTGTATGCTAAGCTTGGACTTGTGGAGCACCAGTATAAAAACATGCTTGCTCAGTACGAAACCCCAGGTGCCCAGTAATAGTTACTCTTTTGAGCAAGGGAGGTGAGGACGGCAGTCTTATTAAAGCATCAGCAGCCTCATGCCTGCTGCTGCTCAGGAATTCTAAGGAACTTCCAAATCAGTGCAGTTTTGAAATCAGTGGTTAAAATCAGTCCATCATCTTGATTTAAAATGGCATCCAAAAATATAAAGAAACCTGCTCCTTGTTCTCAAGAACGATTATGCAAAATTTGGTTACGATAAAAGGTGTCCAAATGCACAGCAAACCGACACTAGAACAACTTTCCAAAATATAGTTATACATTATAATTATTGTTAAATGAAGAAGCACAACACCTTTTTGCAACAACAACATGCTTACCTGGGCCAGGTATGTCTTCGTGGGATTTATCACCTGCCCAACGGCCTGTGCTTGAGACGAAGACAGCACTGGAGATATAATGCTTGGAAGGGCTCTCATAGTCTACTATTTCATACTGGCCAGGCCCAGGGGCAGGGGGCGTTTTGGGGCGAGGGGCAGCTGGGGCTGAGAAGTTCAAGCCATACTTTCGCCTGTAAGAAAGAATCGTAGACGCTGTCCAAACTGATTTTGGCTTTGAATTCAGCTAGGCCTTCCCATTCAGCCTGCAAGGCCAGTTTGGCCAAGGCACACTCCGCTCCATCCCCAAATTCATATAAGACATCAGGTGCAGGGTAGGTAAAAATGCATCTGGGCCAAAAAGGGGTTTGCAAACCCTGATGATCAGCTGGTTGGCGATACCTACAAAGTCCTGTGCACCCCACTTTGCAAGCACCGACAACCAGCTGATTGTCAGGATTTGTAAAGTGCTGTGCTGTGCATAGACAAAAGCAGAACACCTGGCATTGTTGTGACATCATCTGGTTGACAGATGGATGGCTCGACTCACCTATCAAACTTGGCCCGCTGGTGGGGCGGGGAGCAGTTAGGGGAGATAAGAATCAGTGCCCCACCCTTGCTCTCAACTGAGGAACCTCTAAATTGAGGAACCTTGGGTTTCTCCAGCGTACAGGGAATCCTTCCCACCTTTGTTATGACTTGCTACAACTGTAGCAGCCGAGTTGTTTATAAGTACAGAGTAGTCGTTCCTTATTTCCTTTCTTTTGTTGAATAAGGGGCTTGACATGTCTGCCTGGTACATGGGCTCATTTTGCCATTCACGTCAAGAGCCATTCACTGTGAGGTGGCCAGAGAGCGAAGCGCTTCTGACTGTGCCTGAAGCAAGAAGGAAGAAGGAAGTGGGAGAGTTAGGCCAGACTCTCCAGCCCTCTTCAGGCTTTCTTAAGTAGTTTCTACAGAGGAATGTGTGGCCATTCATACTGAGCCCTCCACTCCCAACCTTCCCCCACATGTGAAACAGGGGAGGCTGGTCCATAAGGACAAATGGGTCACTGTCCCACCAACCCCACTCTGCCTGCAGCCAGCCCCCTATGTGCCTACTTATAACTGTTTGTCAGCTTCCCCCCTAGTCTCCCTATCGCCCCTTGTAGCCCTCAGCAGGGAAGAGGGTGAGTTGGCTCCGTCTGCCATTGGCTCTGGCTCCCCCTACTGTTGGGCTCCTTGCCTCCCACCCTAGCAGTGCCAATGGCCAGCCATCATCCCTGGTGTGAGTTGTAAGCGTCTTCAGCTGAATGCTGTCCTCCTGTGAATCAGAAAACCCCGTTCAATTCAGGGTTTCCAGTCATAGGGAGGACTGTTGGCACATTCTAATCAATATTCTGACAGTCCTCCATTATACAGCCCCCTCTGCAGACGTTCCAGCTCAAAGGAGGAGGACTGGAGAGGCTGGAGCAAGTAGCCCTGCATCCCTCCGCAGGTAAGAGTTTAAACACCTGAAGAAGGGTAATGGGCTCGTTTTGATCAATGGCTCCCGACAAATAATTGCATGTGATCCCAAACATGGTGGTGAGGTGGTGTTCCACCTTGTCACCTTCCCTAAAGGATGCCCCAGCTTTCCATATTCTGTGTGCCATCGAACCTCTGTACCTTAAAGGGTTTGGGGGCTGCATCTGAGGATATGCTGGAAAAAGCTCATTAAAATCTAAGGGTGCTCATCTGGAACAAACTGGTGCTGTAGTCAGTGGCTCTGCACCAGCTGTAGCTCTGGCCTTGGACACATTAATCACCTTGACATAAATGGGAGTTGGATTAGCCTCTAAATGCTGATAGTTCTGGTATTTTCTGCCAGCGTAGATGGATGTTCTTTGCCCGTCAGGTTTGATTTACTTCTTCCCTAGTCATGGAGGTTTATTGCACACTACCCAGCGCCAGCTCCCCCTCCCTCTTCCTCCACAAAGCCTGCATTAAAACGGCATGAGATGTAGTAAAGATACCCCCTGACCGTGTGCAGAGAGCTCCAGGCTTGCACGGGGATGGGGGAAGGGGAAGATATGAGCAGTAATGGGCAAGAATTTAAGGGGTAGATCTTAATCTTATCTCCAGCAAACTGACTTTGCTGTTTACAGGATGGTCACCATAAAATTGACTTAGTTGAGTAACTGACTGATAGAGTTACTGGACCTTGGGGCAGGTATGGGGGAGGAAGGACTGTGTATGCAGGGGAAAGTGGGGGGGCTTCCTACATATTATTAAACAGAAGGCTCAAATGAATTGTTGAACTTAATTGGTGAATGCAAAATTCATGCTAGGGCTTCCAAAAGCTGTCTCCACAATCCTTTTGCTCCTTTGGTCCAGAAACAGTTGCAGCAGTAATAGAGAAGGTGCTTCTGCAAGTGTGCAGAATGCCCTTCCAGGAAGAGCCACCATCAGGCCAACACCTCTGGGTTTAGGGCTTCCTGGGTGATGCCGGTCCAAAGGGGCCCAGCCCCAATGCAGTCCATTTCACCTCTTCCAGTTATTAAATTGAACTTGTGCAACTCCAACAACTGCCGTTTACCATAGAGATGAGGTATAGAGCAACACTCTTCTTATCTGCTGCACTGAACGCAACAGCCAATCACAGCTTTCAGTTTAATACCAGACACTCAGGCTATGTGTGGCTCTCTGGGTCATGCAAGCCCCCTTTAGATTCATTCATTCATTCATTCAATTTATATTCTGCCCTTTCTCCTTAAGGAGTCCAGGTGGCAAACACACACACACACAAACAATAGAACAATCCAAACACCCAGAAACAATCCCAGTGTACATGCAGACTGGGGAAGATCTCTGCTTTGCAAAGGTTTGTTGAAAAAGAAAGGTCTTGAGTAGGCGCCAAAAGGACAACAGAGCCAGCACCTTTCAAATATTCAAGGGGAGGGAACTCCAAAGGGATGGTGTCATAACACTAAAAGCCAGATTGACACATCTCCCTTATTTGAGAATTAAGCAGTGGTGATGAGTGACGACTGGCTCATAAATGGGCTGATGTAAGGATAAAAGAAGCAGGGAAGAACCTTTAGATGTGCTGGCTGCCCTGAGAACAGGTGGGCTAAAGCAGCTTAAACAAATGAATTCACAACAGAAAAGGCTATGCTACCTATGCTACCTAGCCTTGTATTGAGTTAGATCATGAGCCCGCTTAGCTTAGTACTGGCTGGCAGGGTTCTAGGTTTCAGACAAGGGCATTTCTCAGCTGCAGATGCCAGAGATTGAACCCTGGAACTTCTGCATGCAAAGCATGGGCTCTACCGCTGAGGAACAGCCCTTCCTCATCCTAAATCACTTATGAAGGCTTGCAAGCTGCATTGCTTCTTAAGGCATGCAACAACCCAAATGACTTTCCCCTGCTCCACCATATAGTCTGATGAAGAGAGCCCCTGCTTCTTAAGCAAGCTGGGGCTTGGAATTGTCTATTGGTATTTCTTCTTCTTTTCCTTCTTTATCATTTCTGATCACAAGCACATCTTCCCTACTTAAGAAAGGGAGTTGGGTGACTCAAAACAAATTCCTTTTAAAGTGCAGTTGCTCAGAACTCACAGGCCAGGGAACTTCCTGGATGGCGTGACTGGGATGCCAGCTGGCTGCTGATAGGCTGCTGGCCCCGGGCTCAGCGTCTCCGTCTTGGTTTCGCGACTTGTTTTGGATCTGAAGCAGGACACCAGCACTGTAGGCGCCTGCCGTATGAAGGAATCCTTTACTCGGTAATGACCTAGATTTTTAAAAGAAAGGAAGGAATTTGAAAAGGCCGACACCCAAACTAAGGCTGAACACGCAACATACATTTAAACCACATTAAAAATGCATCCCTAATCAGGAATTCTGGGAACTATAGTTTGTTAAAGGAGATGGGAATTGCAGCTCTGTGGGCTAAACTACAGTTCCCAGAATTCTTTTGGGGAGGGGGAAATTGCACATTAAATGAATGTTATGTACACAGCCGAGTCTTACATTTTAGCTGCAGTGGAATGAAATTGGTGCATGAGAGTCTGTTACTTGGAACAAGAGAGGAATGAAATGAATGAAAGGAGAGGAGGAATTACCGTATTTTTCGCTCTATAATACACACTTTTTCCCTCCTAAAAAGTAAGGGGAAATGTGTGTGCGTCTTATGGAGCGAATGCAGGCTGCGCAGCTATCCCAGAAGCCAGAACAACAAGAGGGATCGCTGCGCAGCAATCCGTCTTGCTGTTCTGGCTTCTGGGATTCAAAATATATTTTTTTCTTGTTTTCCTCCTCCAAAAACTAGGTGCGTCTTATGGTCTGGTGCGTCTTATAGAGTGAAAAATACGGTAGTTCCTCCCTCCCCTTTGGAATAGAAAATACAGTGGTACCTTGGGTTACAAACATTTCAGGTTACAGACTCCGCTAACCCGGAAGTAGTACCTCGGGTTAAGAACTTTACCTCAGGATGAGAACAGAAATCGCATGGTGGCGGCACAGTGGCAGCAGGAGGCCCCATTAGCTAAAGTGGTACCTCAGGTTAAGAATGGTTTCAGGTTAAGAACGGACCTCCGGAACTAATTAAGTTCGTAACCAGAGGTACCACTGTACTGCCAATCCTGCTCTTCAGAAGCAGGAGAGCATGCCTGTCTTATTCAGAGTACTATTTCAGTTCATAAGAGTCTGGTGGATCAGGCCTATGGCCCATCCTGTTCTCACAGTGACCACCCAGATTCCTGTAGGAAACTGGCTAGCAGGACCTGAGTCCATAAGCACACCCCACGGCTTACAGCAACTGGTATTCGAAAGCATTACTGCCTCCAGCTGGGGCTAGTAGCCACTGAGAGCCTTCTCCTCCTTGAAATTATCCGATTCTCTTTTAAAGTTGGTGGCTATCACTGCCTCCTTTGGAAGCAAGTTCCATAGTTTAACTATCACTGTGAAAGAAGCACTTCCTTTTATCTTTCTCAAATCTTCCAACATTCAGCTTCATTAAGATATCCACAAATTCTAGTATTATGACCGTGTGGGCAGGCGGGGACTTTTTTCTCTATCTGCTTTCTTCATGCTATGCATAATTTTATATACTCCTATCATGTCGCCTCTTGTTTTCTCAACTAAAATGCCTTAAATGTAGGGCTTCCCTCACACTTGATCCGGAAGCTGCAGTTAGTGCAGACTGCTGCAGCACAATTGCTGGCAGGACTGAGGCCTTGTCAGCATGGTAAACCTGTGCTCAGAGATCTCCACTGGGTGCTGATTTGCCACTGAGCCAGGTTCAAGGCATTACTCTTGGTATATAAGGCCCATATACGAGACTGTTTTACCTAAAAGACCACCTTACCCCACATATGCCCACTCGGCTGCTTCAATTGGCGGAATTGGCACTGTTACAGGTGCCACATAATACCTATTCCTCATTTGTAAATACTCGGTCATTTGGGCAGCAGCTACGCTTTGAAACTTCCTGCCTATTGTTATCAAGCAGGGGTCTTCGATGTATTGTTTTCGGTGCCTGCTAAAAACATTCTTGTTTAGACAAGCCTACCCAGATGCTTAGAAAGTTGGTGTGAATTTCGACCTTAGTATTTTAACTACTGTAAATTTTTCTCGATAATTTTATTGTTATCTTTTTGCAAGCCGCTTTGAGGGGTTATTTTATAATCAAGTGGTGTATATATTTTACAAAACGAAACTAAATAAAGGAGTTTCTCCAACCCCTCGATCATTTTGATTGCCCTTTCCTGAAGCTCAGGTTTGTAAATAGACTGCACAGTAAAAATTACCTCCAGGCTTTCTAGTAGGAAAACATTTGCAAAGTGGAAGAAAGTTGTTTCTTCCCACCCATCCCTTTTAAGGTCACTGATATGTCACAAATGATGTGTGAACAGGTGAGCATGTAATATCTTTTTGTAAAATCTGGGCATATACACCTGGAAAGCTGGCAATGAGGAACAACTTTGCTTCTTCCTATCACTAAGCATTTGATTTCTAATAATAATAATAATAATAATAATAATAATAATAATAATTTATTACTTATACCCCACCCATCTGGCTGGGCCTCCCCAGCTACTCTGGGTGGTTCCCAACATAATATTAAAAACATTATAAAACATCAAACATTAAAACTTCCCTAATCAGGGCTGCCTTCAGATGTCCTCTAAACGTCAGATAGTTATTTATTTCCTTGACGTCTGATGGGAGGGAGGGTGTTCCACAGGGCGGGTGCCACTACCGAGAAGGCCCTCTGTCTTTTGGTGCTCTAATTTTTTTAAAGTTCTTTTGAAAGGACAAGATGCCATGACTGCATGCATTGTAAGGGGGAGAGGTCTGAATTACTGGCTGTGAGCACTGAGGATCATAAATTGAGAAGCGGTGTTGCAAGGCATGATTGCCAGAGAGGCTTTTATTCACAAGAGGTGAGGTGAAAAGGAGAAGAAAGCTGGACACTCAGAAGGTATTGTAGATTGTTTTAATTTGTTTCACTGAAGGGCACTGTTTTTCTTTAATTTTTCTTTTAATTTACTGCACTGGGTGGCATCTTACTTTATCTTGGGTCCTGCCCACATTTGGCCCTGCCCACTCCCACATTTTGCCCCGCCCACTATTAGGATGGTGGCCCTTGGGAGGTATTTGAATTTGGCCTTTGGGTCAAAAGAGGCTCCCCCAGCCCAGCTTACAGGGAGAAGGCACATGCTCCTTGCTACCGATTGCCAGTGCTCGTTTAGTTTTGGATGAAAACACTGACTTGGCACCAGTGTTGCGGCTTTTGTTGCTGAGGTCCACCGAGACCTGCGGATGAAAGTAAGGGTTTTGCAATGAACTCACTTTCCAGCAGTCACTTTAGTTAAAAAACAAACCAACACCCAAATAAATACTGGTGTTTAAGTCTGCCTACTTTCAAGGCAAGGACATTTGCGATGCAATCACAAAGCCTGAACTATTCCAGCACATGGGTCAAATGTGGCTTGTGAATGGTGCATGAATGATGCTACTCTAAAGTACATTTCAGAAGCCACCTAGCCTAGCAAGTGATTACCCACCCACGATGACATACTTATCTCTTTAGCACATGCTGATAGAAATGGCTCCTATAAATACAACTCAGTTGTAAAATCAGTTGTTTTACAGTATTCTGGAACAGAATCAAGCATATAACAGCAGCAGCAACACCAACAACGGACATTATTTTTATTGTTTTTAGAGTTTTGTAGAAATTATTTTCTTGCTTTAAATAATTGGGTTTAGTGTTTGATCCCATTTTAATCTTGTATACTATTTTAGCAGCCTCTGGCCATGAAGCAGTTTATAAACCTGCTAAAATAAATGAAAAGATGAATAAATATTTGTGAAATTAGCCTGCTGTGCAGACAGTAAACTTTGGCCCTTGCTTTCTTCCCATCAGCCTCCCTTCCCCGTGGCCATAAATTATTCAGCCTGTCTGCCTTGTGAATGGATCATTTCCTGTTTGGCTTCTCCAAATGCTGTGTATTATCTCATGGGTTAGTGTAAATCACGGGTTAGCCATTAACTCAGGAACGTTCTTCTCAGGAGAAGTCCTATTTAAACTGTATTAAATACAACCTAATGTTCTTATTTGGGTGTGGATGACAGACTGTAATAGTGATCTGCAAAGTAGGGGGCAAAAGGAAATGTGCTTGGTGTTAACTCCCTGTACGCTGACGAAGTAATGGTACTACTAGTCAGACGGTTGCCTAAGAGTTTCACAGGGCACATAAAGGCCAACCAAGCATTTGCTTCCTTTTTATTTATGACATTTATATCCCACCTTTCCACCAAGGTGGTGTACATACCGTATTTTCCGGCGTATAAGACAACTGGGCGTATAAGACAACCCCCCAACTTTTCCAGTTAAAATATAGAGTTTGGGATATACTCGCCGTATAAGACTACCCCTCTTCCAACACACACCAAATAAAAATTTAAAAAAACAGTCTCCAGTCCAGCTCGGAAATCCGCTCCACTTCCCAGTGGCTTCTGGGGCCAATTTTCAAGCGTATTTCTGCTTCATCTAGAGAGCTTGGTGTCCTCTGATTTAATTTGCTGTCGTTTTATCCTTTGGTGGGGAGTTGCTGCAGGAGCTGCTGCTGTAGCCAGCGAATAAGATGACCCCCGACTTTTGAGAAGATTTTCCTGGGTTAAAAAGTAGTCTTATACGCCAGAAAATACAGTAGTTCTTCCCTTTCCTCTCCTCTCATTTTATCCTCACAATAACACTGTGAAGCTGAAAGAGAGTGACCGGCTCAAGGTCACTTAGTGAGCTTCATGGCTAAGTGGGGATTAGATCTCTGGTCTCCCAGGTCCTAGTCCAAGTTGTTTTAAAACAACTGCTGCTCTTTATTTTTCATTTTGTGGCTACTGATGCAAATCCCACAGCAAGGTTCTTCTGAATATTCTTGGGTCCATGCAATTATTTTTTGTGAAAGATCACTGGTCAGAACAAATGAACGGAGGAATTTGAAGGAAATTTTGAAGGAAATGTGTGAATGATCAGTGGGAGAAAAGCATCAGGGAAAAACAAGAAATACTCTTCAATATCTTTTTCTATTTTGCCAAGTGGAATATATGAAACTGTGGTATTCTAAATTAGACTATTGGTACATTCAGCTTAGTTTTGCCTGTACTGACTGGCAGCTTTACCTGTCGATGCCAGGGATCAAACCTGGGGGCTTCCATCACTGAACTATGACCGTTCCCCATTAGCTGCAGCCCTACCCATTAAATTTTTTATTAATCTGTACCGCTGACCTCCCCTTTTCCAATCTCTAGATCATCTTACATTATACTGGTTGGGGGCTGGAGTGGATCTTTTTGAAATCTTCCTGGCAATTGGTTGCTGAAACATACTGGAAAACCCCAGGCTAAAGTCTCGCTTGGAAATCAGGGTAGGTGGGAGGTTATAGGCATTTGCAGCAGGATAGTTGTGGATTCTCTGGCGAGCGATACGTGTATCCTGGAAAGGAAAGAAATGGAATTTGGTTTACACTATTGGTAATCCTGGGGGGGGGGGGGAGATGAGATGGGATGACTTGGGAACGTAGAGACAGTCCTTAAACAGCCATATCACTTTTCAGATTTTTCAGGAATTAGATGCTGTGGGGTTTGCAACCTGCTCTGAAAATATTGTTGACATGCATAAAGCTCTTTGAGAAGGAGTTGTTGAAAATGGTATATAAATATCGTAAGCAAATGAACACTAGAAAGCCAGCCATTCTAGGAGCCAGCTGCCATCTTGGAAATACAGTGGTACCTCAGGTTACAGACGCTTCAGGTTACAAATGCTTCAGGTTAGAGACTCCGCTAACCCGGAAATAGTATCTCAGGTTAAGAACTTTGCTTCAGGATGAGAACAGAAATCGTGTGGTGGCATCGGGAGGCCCCATTAGCTAAAGTGGTACCTCAGGTTAAGAACAGTTTCAGGTTAAGAATAGACCTCCAGAACGAATTAAGGTCTTAACCCAAGGTACCACTGTATGGTGGTCATGAAAGACCATCTGCTGTGGTGAAAAACATCCTAGATAGGTGGTTCTTGAAGGTAACATCCTCTTGCCTGAAAAGGTGTCATTACCTCCACTACACTGCCAAACCCATCTTTATTTTATATGAAGTTCACTCCAAAAGAAATCAAATTTGTAAAAGCATCTCTTAACTATCCTTTAGGAAAAGCTTTAGAGCTCAGTTCTATCCAATATGGCCCATAAATTTCATTGATTCTCAGCCTGGAATCTCCACCACCCAATCTTTCACTGCTGCCACCATTTTCTCCCACTTCTTCTCCTTCCCATTTCAGTCATAAATCGGGGGGGAGAGGAAAGGAAGGATCCAAAAGAGAGTCTTGGTATTAATCTGTCTCTTTCTTGAATTGCCCAAGATACACCCTTGAAATGCTTGGGGGTTTTCTGCAGCTCCCCAGTCACAGATTGGCTATCCTTGGCCTACACCCATTAATCACCAGATCGGCATCTTAACAAGAAATTCCCACCCAGTTAGGGCCAACTCCTATGCTTCTATCTGATGTAGTATAATAATCAGAGCCTGATTTCTCCCATCATTTTCACGTAGTCACTTTTTCTTAGGAGTATGAGTAATAATGTCCTATTTGGGTGACAGCTTATATTTACCACATCTGTGTCAAAGCTTGAACATATCATCTCTGTGGTGAGGTAAATGTGAGTTGTCATCACATTCATAAGAATATTGACCATGTTAAACTGAGGTAAAGTGCTCTCAAAATGTAAACAAAATGATATACTGAATGGGTTTTAAGCATGAGGTACAAGCTGGGGAAGCTGCTGGTTTAAATCATACCACAGCCCCTCATGTGTAGTATGGGGATATACAGAGCCGTCTTTCCCATAGGGCTTAGTGGTGCGTTGCGCCAGGACACCGGCCTCTCAGTGGCTCCTCAGCGAGTGGGGGAGTTGCGCAGCTTTGCCGGCGGCTTCCCCTTCCCCTGCATGCCCACCTGCTGCGCCCTGTCAACCATATGGCTGGCAGACATACAGCTTCCTTCCCAAGCCTCTCTGCGCCCCCCCCCCCATGGCTGGCAGTACGCAGCTTGCCCCCCCCTCATCCGTGGTAATTTGGGGGCACTGGGCGGATATTTGCACCCCGGCGCCGCATCTGCTAATGATGCCCCTGGGGATACAGGCCTTCTTCACAGGCTTGTTGAGATAATAAAAATGCACAACCGCACTCTCCCCACCTGGGATTCCCAGCAACTGGCATTCAGTGTCATAATGCCTCTGACAATGTGCCTGTCTGTGCCCAAGACTCTCTCCACAATGAGAACGGGGAAGTAAGTTCACAATATATAATTTTATTCAAGAAGCTGAAAACCAACTCTGAGAGTCATCAGCTTTAATGTGAGGAACAGCAATTAAAAATATATATATGCAAAAATATACAAATAAACAAAGCAAGAAAATACTGTGCAGCAACCAGTAAAATACACAAAGCCAGAAAGTGTAGGGCTTCATGGTACAATTAGATGGGCCAGAGTCAACACCAGGCATCCCCAAACTCGGCCCTCCAGATGTTTTGGGACTACAATTCCCACCATCCCTGATCACTGGTCCTGTTAGCTAGGGATGGTGGGAGTTGTTGTCCCAAAACATCTGGAGAGCCAAGTTTGGGGGTGCCTGGTCAACACTACGGTTGAGAAGGTCTGTTGTGAATAGGTCACCATCTGAATAGATCTGGATTTGCAAAGTATTTCCAGTGCTGGATCTTAGTGATTGGGGAAAGGCATATATGGAAGAAGACCTCAGGCATCCCAGGCATAGGCCACAAAAGACTTTAAAGGTAAGCATCAGCAACTTGAATTTAGCTTGTAAGCAAACATACGACGAAAGAAGATCATGCAAGATTGGTGTTATATGTTCTCTGCTGGGCTAATATCATAAAGCAATCTGGTTGCTGTATTCTGAACCAACTGCAGTTTCTTCCGCAATAGATTGATAGATAGCTCTTTTCATTTACTGTTGTTGCCACAACAGAAGTAAACATTGTTTATTTATATGAGGCCATTATATCACTTAATCAATGGCACTTCTAAGCAGCGTATATAAAAATAAACCAAACAGAGAATAAAATAAGAACTCGTCATAAAACCAAACACTGCCTTTAAATAGCTTCCAGTAGTTCTGAGCCATGCACCTGAGCCATGTGGGGGCCACCTACATAGACTTTATGGGATTTTGACCTTAGTGAATACACATGGCCCCCCAAATCTACCCTGCCTATGGCCAAAGTGTTTGGGTTTTGAGAATGAGTGCTGTCTGTGCAAATAAGTATACATATTTGATCTCTCAGAGGCAGTTGTCCAACAGAGGAGGAACAAACACCTACCTAAACACACTTTGCTGAATGAATTATGTCCCATTAATTTCTAAAGAATTTGCTTCCAAGGGTAAACTGGAGGATGGAATCCAGGTTTAATTACAGCAATCTCTGGGTGGATGACTTAATGTTTATCAGGCTATCGCAGGTCTATTCCTGACAACAGTAAACTCGTCATTATTACTATAGCTCATAAACAGTATAGAAAAGGAAAACTAAGATGTGTGAGCATTTTAAAAGCTTCACTGGCAGTAAGACTGACAATGGCTTCAAAGAACTTCTCGACGCTGGCCTTTTTTTTCTTCCCGTCGTTCATAAATATGTATAAACCTTACCAAGGAAGGGAAAAAACAGGTTCCTTTCCGGGACTGGGAGACATTGTTGAGAAGTGTTGATTGATCGATTACATCATAGAATCCTGGACCTGGATTTTCATTCTGGGAAGGAACACAGTGCATAATCATGACAGGGCAGTCTGCTGCAACAGGATTTATTTTTGCCAGTGCTCAGGAAATTGTTTATTTGTTTAGAAAAGAAATATTAACTGCTTAACCAAAATAGTATTTCATATAAAATAATGTAAAACAGTATACAGCAGAGGTTTTCAACCTTTTTGAATACATGGCTCCCTTGACCAACTACATTCTTTCTGCCCCTGTGGGACTCAGGAGCCCAGTTATGTCATCTGTTGCCTGCAGAGCTGGCAGCCTCTCACCCTTTTGTGAACACTCTCCCTTGTGGAGAGTTCCCTCAGCCTCTCTCCTCTCCACTCTCCTTAGGAGTTCTCTGGGCAGCCGCCCCTGGTCTCTGAGCTGAGAGGTGCCTCCTCACACTGCCCCACAGGGTAAGGTTTCTAAAAAAAATTCAATGAATCCGGGAACACTTTTCAACTTCAATGGATTTTGTATGGGGACTGATTTGTAAATCCGGGGACTGTCCCCGGGAAATGGGGACATCTGGTAACCTTACCACAGGGGCATGGGACTTGTCTGTCCAGCCAAGGGCTAGTGGACTGGCTGGCTGGGCTCCCTCATCTGCTTGCTTGCTTACTCTGAAGCCACATCAGCTCCTGGCAACCTAGCACACCATGCCAGCCCCAGAGGCACTATTTGCCTGCGGAGCTAGTAGCCAGGGCTGCTGCAACAAACAGATGTGCAAGCCTTTGGGAGGCAGAGATGTGTGAGGGCATCAGAGTAGGGAAGAAAAGAAGGACAGAGGCCAGCGTTGCCCGCGGCACCCCTGACCATCATTCAAGGCACCCCAGGGTGCCACGGCACTCTGGTTGAAAACCACTGGTATACAGATAAAACCAGCAAATACTTAAAACAAATATGTTTTAAGCCTTGGTGATTGATGAAATTAGGGCAGAAGTACTAGAGCAATTGCCAAGATGGGCAAGTCTAGTGGACCTTCAACTTTGCAGGGTTCTGCAGGCATTCTGAAAAATCATAGAATATGGCGTCTGATATTTTTTAAGCATCTGTGTTCGCACATTACATTCACTCTATGTACCTGTGTACACAAATAGTTGGGCTGAAGGGTAGCCAGTAGCAGCAGCCCCTTGTCTGAGGTTTTGTAGTGTCAAGCAGTATATAAATTTCATGGCGTAATAAATAAATAACAAATAGACGTTTCTTCTGAGCCCCCAGTTTTCCCTTCTCTGTTGCCATGTGGCCTCTTCTGGGCCCCCTAATCTGGCTTGCTGCCTCAGGTGTGGTGGAGGATCACTAGTGTTAAAAGTAAGATTTGGCTGCCCATCTAGTTGGCTTCTGGCAGTGGAACTGGGACAGGAGGCCACCATGTCCTTTGCCTCAAGCAACATGTTTTGGGTCTGCCGTGAGGAAGCTGTCTTCTCCAAGATGGTGCCTGCTTTCATACATAAGAGATAAAAGAGATATGACAGGCTCCTGCTACCTGCACTTTCCAGAAAACAGCTGAGGGCATTTTTCTTCTGACGAGGTTTCCCAGGTCTCTTTTATTTTACATGTAGGTACTGTTTCTTTGTGTTTACATGTTTAATTTTTATTATTATACATTATTGTACATTGCCTTGAAACAGTTGTATAAAGGGTGATAAATAAATCAACAACAATAATAATAATAATCAGGACATAATTTGAAGACAAATGAGGCTTTTAACCATAGGTCAACGCGTCAAATATATGCAGTTTTAATCCACTGCTTTAAGTCAGTTAACTGCTGGATATTTCTTGAATCTGGCCCTACTTGGGAATCTGACGTGCACTTAGTGTCAAAGTGAGGGCATGCATTGTTCCTCCAGGCAGCAGCAGAGGGAATATGTGCGACATGTGTGTCACCTCATGGGTGGAGAAGCACACAATGGCATTATAATGTGGATTCAGCACTTACCCTCCCATACGCTAAGCCTCTCAAATGTTTTGCTGGTTTTTGTCAATTGTCACTGTACACTAAGAAGCCTCTTCTCTGCTTGTTTCAAAATCAAAATAATCTCATTTTAATGGGGAGTTTCAAGTTGCATGGCAAAACGGGTCGAAAATGGAGGATTAAGTTTCCCTGGTGTCTGCTCAGCAACATAGAGAGAGACCTGGGGAGCTCAAATCCATTGCATGTCTAATCCCACCTGTACATCTGATTTGGCCTGAATTATTTCAGCATGTGGGCAGAGTGTATTATTTCAAAGTGCCGCACCCCTCCCTGACTCAACTCTCCTTCCAGAACGACTTTTATTTCATTCCAGAAGTGAGTACTGGGTGGTTTTTTTCTATTTATAGAATGAAATAAAACAAAAATGAGCCCGCAGTCTTAAGATGCCACTTTCAATCTGCAATGGATGACAAACAGGGCTTTGTCAGAAGCTGAGTTTATCCCCTGATAGGCCAGAGCTGGTGGTTTTGGGGTCAAGCAAGACAGTGAAGTTGTCAAGCAGAGTCTTAAAGTGGAGTGGCAATTTTTTTCTGCGGGACATATTCTGAACTTCTGCTCTGGGCCACTTTAGCATGCCATCCATCAATCACCTGACATCACCATGACATCAGGTAATCCATTTTGCCTTTGCAGAAAACCCTGAGTTCAATCCGCACTGCAGAGGAAGATCCCAACCAATTAAAGTAGGCCTTGAAGTTGGCTCCAACCAGCTGGTAAGTCCAACCCCCACTTGAATCAGCTACAATCTAGGCATTTAAAGGCTCCTTGTTATTCCTTTTGCAGCCATAGAATTATTTGCCCCACCCCTTTGGGGCAGGTGAGCGTTGTTCAGGGAGAATGGCCTTGCAGGCCAAATTAGGCCCCCTACTGGAACTAATATTAAAAGGTAAAGGGACCCCTGACCATTAAGTCCAGTTGCGGTCGACTCTGGGGTTGCGATGCTCATCTCGCTTTACTGGCCGAGGAAGCTGGCGCACAGCTTCCGGGTCATGTGGCCAGCATGACTAAGCCGCTTTTGGCGAACCAGAGCAGCGCACAGACATGCTGTTTACCTTCCCGCCGGAGCGGCACCTATTTATCTACTTCCACTTTGATGTGCTTTCGAACTGCTAGGTTGGCAGGAGCAGGGACTGAACAATGGGAGCTCATCCCGTCGCAGGGATTCAAACCACCGACCTTCTGATCGGCAAGCCCTAGGCTCTGTGGTTTAGACCACAGCGCCACCCACGTCCCTGGGACTAATATTAGTTTGGAACAATTAAGTAAGGGCTTGAAATGAACCTACTCAGACTCTTAGATCCTCATCTGACGCCCTTCTCTGGGTCCCTTCTTTGAGGGCAGGTTGAAGGGTGATGAGAAGGGAGAGGGTTCACTGCCTGTGGAACACTCTCCCCAGTGAGGCTCCTTCCATCTGGCTCCTTCACTGACGTCTTTTTGGCATCAGTCAAAGTGTACCTTTCAGGTTTTTAAGTTAGAGTGCTTCCCAAGCTCCCTGTTGCTATGGAGTGGGATGTTTGTATGATGATGATGATGTGTGTAAGTGAAGGTAGGTATCAGCATGGCAAGAGGCTTAGCAAGGGCAGTAGGTCAGGCAGAGAGATGCCGTGGCATCTTCTCATCAGTTCAGCATCTATAGTCTAACACAGTGAAGCACATCCAGCTGCTGTTGCTTAGCTCTGTGGGACTGCTCTGGGTCACAGCCACAGTGGGGTGGAGATGCCTGGTCCCTTCAAGGGCACTGCTCTCCAGGAGCTCAGCACGGCCTCGGCAAGCCTTAGGACACACTTCCTGGTTTGCTTGCACAATGTTTACTCGGAGGTTATAATACTGTGTCCACTCTTTATTGAGCGTTCATTCTGATTTGTATGTTGGGAGGTTATATGAAAATGAGCATTCATCCTGATTTGCTTGTGGGATGCTTATAAGTCTACCCGTTAATCTTTGCTCATCCCACACTTTCCAGTGCATTTATAGTTCACTTTCCAAACCACAAATAGTCCTGGGTTTGTTTGCTTTTTAGTAGATTTGTTGTACTACAGTGCCAGAGTGCTTTAATCCACATTAAGTGCACAAACCCAAATTTACATTATACGCTTGAATCCCTCCTGGAAAATAGTGACAGTCTGGAGGCACCCATAGTTTGTCATGCAAACCAACCCACTGACTTTCCTTGCTCACCCAATTCCCCCTGCCTCACAGCAATAAGTCTACTCCATGCTTTCCAGCAGCTACTGACTTTTCTTCACAACTTTGGCTTTCTTGCAAAAGTCCCCAAAAAGGGTGGGATGCATGCAACACTCCCTCTTACATGTGAAGAAGCAAATGTTCTCTAGGGATAATCAAGAGTATGCCAAACCCTTTGTATTCCTTGTGGCTTGGCTCATTGCCTGCTGGAATTACGGTATGAAGGGGAAAATTCTCAGGAAGAGAAAGGAGCATACTGTGAAGACGGTTCAAGCGTTGCCCCTTCTGGCTTCTACTCTGAGAATTTAGTAACAGGTTGGCTTGCCGGTGGCGTGGAAGATAAATTTGTACAGATGAGATGCTTGTTATGTATTGGCGATTGGAAGGGAGGTCTGAGAGGAAGCATAGTTCTTGATGGGGAAGGGAGAAAAGGGAGAAACTGAGAGCAGTTTGGGTCCCTGACAGTAGCTGGAGGAAGATTGTGCAGGACTCAGGAGGAAAGGGAGAGGGTCTGTTGCTAACACCAGCAGTTGACCAAAGGCACAACAGGCCCCATGTTGTACATTGTGGATCCTGAAGCTCCCAGTCAGGGGATTAATATTGCAAACAAGCTATTCCGATATTGCAAACAGGTTCTTGGAAACATTTCTTTCCCAAACCTTTTCAGATTTTCCACAGAAAGGATAAATCTAGATTAAATTGTTGGGCAGGGAGAGGGAGATAAAAAACCTAACATTTTGATGCTGATGTTGTGTGGACACTGCCAAAAATTTCATGCATGACATTAGTAATACCGATCCTACAATAAACACCTGTCTGGAAGCATGCTTAGCCCCAAGATGGGCCAATAAGAACCATGATGGCATGAGATGTGACTTTTTTTTTTAAGGTAAATCTCTATGGGAGCAGTGGTGTGAAAATGTGCATTTCCAAAAAGCAAACAGGCTAAAAGGTGTAATTTGCACACTTACTCCATACTGTATATTGTTTTTCCTTGAACCAAAGTGCCCCTGATGGATTTAGCACTCCCCATCTATGAAGTTCTGCTTCCGCCTACTGGTCAAAGTGGGTCATAACAGAGAGACGCAAATTTCCCTTTTCAGTGTTGCCCCCAAGGCCTTTCATCTCCCAGGACCCTGTATGTTGTGATTTTCTATATCACAGATGTTCCAGGTTTATTTTTTGTCCTGCTTTCGTTGCACTCAGCCATTAAGCTCACTATTTGGCCTTGGATCAGCCACTGTCTCTTCCCCTTACCTACTTCGCAGGGATAAACGAAGGAGAGGGAGAACCATGTGTGACTCCTTGAGTTCTTTGGAGGAAATGTAGAATTTAGATGGAATGATAAATAGATGGTATAGTAGGGTTGCCATATTTCAAAAAGTTGTTTCCGACAGCCGATTCCCGGCTATGTCCGGGAAATTCCAGACGTATGGCAACCCTATAGTATAGATAGGCCTAGATACACCACGTGGTTTATATGGGATGGATTAACTAATCCAGTGCATTTGAACCCAGATGAACTCCCTGGCTCTGCCCTGCTAAGAGAAAAACAGATGAACAGACTTAGTAAAATATGGTTTCTCACCTCAGGATACTGAAATCTCTTGGTCTGAGAGTTAAAGCCCTTTCGTTCAGAATTAGAGATCACTGTGGTTTGGAATTTGAAAGGAATGGAACAGCAGCTCAGGCCTAGAAAAAGAAGTCAATAAAAAATCATGCAACACAAATGCAGAGAGAAATAGTGACTAGAGACAGTTGATAGTAATAGAAAAGGAACTATCAAAAAATGCCTTAAAAGTGTGGCATACTTTCTTGAAGATTCCTGCTCCTGCCTGGTCCTTTGGCCCCAACAGCTGAGGCCCCAGCGGCTTTGAAATAAAAGAAGTGGAAACTCTAAACACCAACAGCAGGTAAAGCATAAAGACTATTGTGCCATGTTGCATCCCTATGCCCAGTCACCACCATGCCTGGTCCTCCATTCACTAAAGGATGGTGGATGGAAGCCACTCAAGCAAGGATGGAGAGCCTGTTTCAGCCCCAGGGTCACATGCTACTGGTGGGCACTGCCAGTGGCAAAAGCAGACAGAGCAATGGATATAAATATTATCTTTGTACAGACACTCACACACCCCTCTCTGTCCCCCATTCAGGCAAGCAAGAGGCATAATGAGTTCAAGGACTCATTCCAGCCAGGCTGGAGCACTCAGAGCATGAAGCAGGGCTTATGAGGAATGTGGCCTGTGAAGTAGGGGTGTGGCCTGTGGGTGTAGGTGTGGCCTATAGAGTAGGGGTGTGGCCTGTGGAGAGTTCTAAGGGCCAAGTAGAGAGGACTGGAGGGCCACATTTGATCACCAGGCCTGAGATTCTCTACCCCTGAGAAAGAATGTCTTCCAAGATTGCAACTCCCCTTCCTGATTCATACCATCACACCTTTAGAAGATACCTGAGGTCAGCCCTATATAGGGAAGCTTTTTAATGTGTAATGCTTTATTATGTTTTTCTGTATGTTGGAAGCTGCCCAGAGTGGCTGTGGCAACCCAGTCAGATGGGTGGGGTACAAATAAAATCATCATCATCATTCATGGTTCAGACTCCATCCAATACCTTTAGCCTCAAGTACAGGAGAGATAGCCTTTTTGCTTTTTCTATTCAGTTGATACGTATCAAAGATATTGTCCATGTCACACCACTACTGCAAGCTAGGTGACTTCCCTTCTCATCAGCTTTGCCATCTTGTTTCTGAAATATTAACATATAAATTCGAATCAATAAGATTTTTCTAGGCATTAAAAGCTAAATAATATGATATAATCAAAAGAGAATTTGTGGTACTTACAGATAGAGTTGCAACACTGGTTACATGACTGATCAATTATTGTTAATTAAGAAAAATATTGGTACTATTGATAGCCTATCCTCCATGAATTTGTTGAATAATCTTTTAAAGGTATCCAGGATGGTGGCCATCGCTTATCACGCTTGGGAGCGAATTCCATGCTATTACTTTGTGAAGAAGATCTTTCATTTGTCTGTCCTGAATCCATGGGCATATCAAGGTGGCGTATGTGGTTCTCCCCCTCCTCATTTGATCCTCACAACAACCTTTTGAAGCTGAGAGACAATGACTGGCCCAAAATCACCTAGTGAGCTTCATGGCAAGCGTTGATTTGAATCCCTGGCCTCCCAGGTCCTAGTCTGACTCTAACCACTATGCCACACTGGTTTTCAACAGACAAAAACACTTAAGGAAGTGCAAAGCAAGGCCAGCAAGGGATGTGACTGAGGAGGGAGTGTGGCCTGGGCAGAGACCTGAAGACCAGGTAGAGAGCCTTGGAGGGCCACATGTGGCCCCCAGGCCTGGGTTTCCCTGGCTCTGGGCTGTACCCTCTGACACATCTAGCCCACAATACTTCCAGGCCACAGCAACAAGGAGGTTATTGTTTTGTGTGACACCCAGCCAGATCCAACAGCCTGGAATGTAACTTGTTATGCGATGGCACAATAAACACATTTTTTACTTTTTAAAAAGCCCTAATGCGTCATCTGCATGGACTGGCTCATTCCTAAAGACAAAGCACTGCAGGTTGGGACCTGTTACTCCTTACCTGGCTGGCTCTCAGGGGAGAATCCTGGGGAAGTTTACACTCTGTTGCCTAGGCAACTGGAGAGCCCAGTCTGTTTTTCTCCTCCAGTCGTTTTGCCTGTCACTTTTGGTGGCTTAAAAGTATGCCAATCACAGACAGGTTCTCTGAAGCTGCCTTTTCTTCCAGAAGCTGAATGGAAACCAAGCGTGAACCAATGGCGCACAAGCACTTTGACTGCATCCGCCTTTGCTTAAGGTGGTCGAGGAAGCTTCGCAGCATCTTTTAAAAATATGTCTTTCCAAGTGCAAAACGCTGAGGTTAAATGCTTAGAGCTCTGCCTGAATGCCGTTTTAAATTTAACTCTTCTCGCTTCTGACTGGTGCTGTCATGTTTCTTGCCTCAGTTTGTTGCTGGTTGTGGGGGGAGTTTACCCCAACTTCTGCCCCAGAACTGAGTCATTGCCTAGTTGGAACAGAACTGGTAAGAGTAAAATCATCTCAGGTCCTGCCATGGCTGAGCTTTCTTCTCTGCCTCCCTACAGGGTGATCTAGCATCAGCTGCCCTGTGGGAAGGATCCTGATGTGTATTTATTATTATCACATTGTTTTTCAAGGTTTTTAAGTGATTGAATATTACTTGTTACATTTATCACAGTGTGTGATAAAACTCATTTTACTTATTTTATGTATTTCATAAGATGTATATACGCCTTGATTGTTTAAAAATAATAATCCACACACTCAAATAAGTTTAACACTTCTGTTCACTGTAGCATCTTGCTACTGATGATGCTACTTGAACAAAGGGAGACTCAGATGTGAATGTGCTTGATTACAATTCACCTAGAAGTTCAGTTCCATTAATTTGGGTCAGAATAGAGGCATTGGTTTCCTTTCCCACTGTAGGTGAATGAACCCAGCATTACCAATCTGATTTTCTTTTATCATTGATGTTGTGAAGGTACATTGTGCTTAGTTTTTGTACATTAAATTCCTAACTGGATATAGCTGTCAACTGCGAACACATCATCTTGTGTCGTGCCATAATGCATATTTTATTTTATTTCACCTGAAGCTTACACCGCACAACACAATACTCATTTGTTGTGCTTTGCTGCAGAAGACCAAACACGCATATACCACTGTATGGAAATTGTGACAAGCTTTTTAGTTGAGTTTTTCTGCATCAGGCTGGTTCCTCAAAAGTAATAATACTGCATTTATGAATCACTTTCTACAAAAAAAAAATTCTCAGAGCGATTTACAAATACATAAAATACCAAATAGCTTGTCAGTGGTTTAAAACTAAATACATGAAATAAAAAATAGAACAAAAGAATGCTTTGAGAAAGAACGCCTCCGAGTGGGGAGGCAAACGACTCAAGGATTGTTGTTGTTGTTCCCAACGGTGGCCACTAGGGGCCCCCTCACAAACAAGAACGTACAGTATTGCACACTTCAAGCAAGCTTAACCGGTCGCTTTAAGAATGCCGTATTACACAAGCCAATGGCTTGCCTGATCGGGGTTTCCTGTGTGTGTGAGTGGCAGTGTCTAGATCAAATAGGATGCTTGTTTTTTGAGGAGCGAAGCCCCGCCCTGCGTTCCAAGCGCTCCATCAGCTGCGGGGAAAGAAACATTCCGAGGGCTTTGGGTGCTCTGCTTTCTGGCTACGAAGGCTGGATAACACCTGGGGACGAAGACAAGGTGAGTGTTTCGGGGTGCTTTTGTAAAGGGAAATGGGGTTTTGGAATGGATTTAGAAATGAATGCACTTGAAATAATTTGTTTTTCCTGGATGTTTGCAGTCTTACTTAATAATTCAGTCGTTCTTTCACTGTTAAATGCTACTATAAAAAGCAATCAAACAAATGAATTTATAGATAATCAAAGTGATCTTTCGTTTGTTTATTAGTAGCCTTCAAGCTTTTGAGAAACGGAGAGGTTAAAATGTGACTTTTCATTAACCAGGAAGTAAGAGGGAGGAAAACTTGCTTTTAATTCCACCTGCTTATTGTCCCTCTTTTATTCCCTTTTATTCGGTCCTTTTTTCGTTCTTTCTTTTTTGGGAAGTTTACATATCCTGAATGTTCACATAAAGGCCAATTCCACAGGGACAAGCGATGTTAAGTCTATCACGGTGGAAAGCCATCCAGAGTATCTTGTGGTGCCTTTTGAAAGACGGAACGATTGATTGTGGCTTTCATGCGCCGGAGGCCCAGCGCGCTCACTTCATGCAATGCGTTAAGTGGTCAGTCCAGTAAGTGCGCAGGTATATATAATATATCTGCCATTAAATACAGGGCAGGGGGCAGGAGAAGGAAAATGTTGTATTTTTATGTAGACTGGGGCTAAAACGCCCAACAGTGTAAAACAGTAGAACTGTGTGAGTTGCCATGCTGCACAAAAATGAATACAGTACCAGACCCAGTCACTTTTGGTAAATGAATAAATATAGAGCGCTATTAGTTAATCCCTGTGTTTCAAAAGTTTGGCACCAACTAGAATTGCATGCACACGATACATGTAAAGCCACTCCCCTCCCAAATCCTGAGAACTGTAATTTGTTAAAGGTGTTGGGGAGTTGTAACTGTGAGCGGAAAACTATAGTTCCCAAGAATCTTGAGGTGGTAGGGGGTGGGATGTGCTTTAAAAATGTACAGTGCGTCCACAGCCAAGTTGGGTGTTTAGTGTTGCTGGTCCCATAAGTGTGGAACACTCTTCCAGCAAGCATCCTTAAGACGTCACTTGAATACTTTTTTACGCTGGCAGGCCTATTGGGTTGTTTAAACTTTTTAAAGATGTGCCTTTCACTTTCACGATTCCTCTGCATTTTTATGGTATTTTGTGCTTTTTGCACTTGTAAATTTTGTTGTACAATGCCCTGATACTTTATATGAGGAGCAGCCCATAAATATGTTTAATAAGTAAATAGCACAGAATTGTTCTGAAAAGAGTTTGTGATACAGATCACTGATTTGCTTTCCCTGCACCCCATAAGAGAAGAGTTGCTGTGAAAGGGGGGCAGTAGAGAGGATTATATTTGGTATATTACTTAGTGCGTTATATTTATCTGAATGTGAACTTGGATTAATGCCTAAATCAGTTATTTGCTCTACAGAGATTAGTGAACTTTAGAATTCAGAACTGGGGACAGACTGTAGGCAAGGAATTCTGCCACGTTGGTGTTTGAAGTAGGGGAATCACATTGAGAAACCGGCTGCCAATTGCAAATAACAGACAAGTTGTAAGTCACCTTGGAGCAGTCCCTGTTTGCTAAATACAAGTAAAATAAACATGCTAAATTAGATCACTCCCTAGGGCTTGTGAGAAGGATCTGTGGTTCTTCAGATATTGTTGGTACTCAAACTCCCATCACCCATGTTCATGGGCAATGTTGGCTGAGGGTGATGTGAGTTGGAGTACTAACAATATCTGAAGAACCACAGTTCCGTTCCCCCCACCCCCGGGCATAAGAGATTTTTTCTCTTCCCTCCACCATCTGCTCCACAAGGTATGGGGAACCCCAGAACAAATTCAGAAGTGTGCAAAGGGGATGAAGAGGAAGGGAAATTTCCATTGCACAAGCAGAATGTCCTTACATGACAGTGTTGCTGGGTGAAACCCATAGGAAGCTGCCTTATACCGAATTGGACCATTATTGGAATTGGCTTGCCTTTAGATTTTTACATGGGAATAAGCGTCACTGAAATCATCAGTGTTTGCTTCTGAAAAACATAAGAAACTGCCTTATTCCGAGTCTGACCGATGGTCTGTCTAGTTCAGTATTGTCCACACGGACCAGCAACCGCTCTCCAGGGTTTCAGACAGGGAATATGTTGGGAATTCAACCTGGGACCTTCTGCACCTATGCAGTTTCCTCAGGTGTCATATGTGCTGTGTTCTGTGCCAGCTACAGCTTCCAGCGGAGTCTCAAGGGGAGCCCTGTACAAAGTGCAGCATGTTCATGGCTTCTATACTACATCAGTGCTCTCTTACCAGTGACCAGGAAACAGAAGCTTTTCAGAAACATCTGGTCACCAGTGTGTCTCTTTCTGGAGTAAACGTTGCCCTCTTCCCCCCCTCCCCCCACTTATTTTTTTGTTTCTGTGCAGGAAGCAGAGCAACAACGGACAAGATACCTGGTCCCACCCCATCATGCCTCCTCTGTAGTGGCAAAATGCTGAGGAGAAAGATGGATCAAGTTGTTCCCTGGTTGGTTTAAAGCACTGCTGTAGTTATAACTAAGCGAGAAGCAAACTGGAAAAGGAATGCATAAGTAAACCAAAATGGAGAGAGCAAATGGCCCTGGTCTACAGCTCCAGCCGCTTGCAACATTGTCTGCACCACGGCTAGCTCATGAGGATTCCTTCTCTTACAAGGTAAAGTTATTTTCCATCCTAGATTATTATCGAGGTTGCTGCAGGACAAAGGTGCAGGTAAAGAGACTTCTTTTGAAAGAAGTAATGAGTGTGAGTTGCTGGACATTTACAATGAAAGCCTTCTTACCCAGCCTCCAGTTTTCTCAAGGTTTTTTGAGAAAGATCATAATATTTACCAAAATATATACCAAATAGTTTATTTATTCAATAACCCAAAGGTTTTCAGGCTGGCAAAAACACAAAAAGTTTAACATCCTCACAGCTATTAATTTCAGTTTCTATTCATTTATTAAATGGATATTTAATATTTAAAAGAAAGGAGGCTGAAAGGAAAGTCAGTGTGGAGGAAGCAAAAAAAATAATGTCAAAGGTATCTTTTTTGGAGATGCCACCAATGGTATGTGAGGCGTTCTGATAAAGCAATGCTCCAGCTGTTATTAACCAGATCTGGTCCCCTTTTTCTCTTTTATTGAAGGATATCTTAATTCCATCATCATCACAGAAGGTGTTTGTGGAGGGGATATATTAATTGAAAATGTCTAGTAAACCAATGCCTAGTAAACCAGATTGGTAGCTGGGTTGCTATTGAGTGTATTTGGCAAGCCAATATGACAGTGATGACAGATTGAGGATTGGAGTGACCATTCTGTGATACTATGGCAGTGGACAAAGCTGTATTTAACTTTTGAATAAATGTGTTGTTGTAATAATAATAATAATAATAATAATAATAATAATAATAAAAAATAGCCAAGCCTGCAGAAAAAATACTTTGATTTATTACATATTTTCCCCATTGCAAGTGGTTACAGTCATGTTTTCAGGACAGATAGACGAAAGAAAGTGCTTCGTCACATAGTGCATAGTTAAACCATGGAATTCATTTCACTAAGAGGTAAAGATGGCCACCAACTTGGATGGCTTTAAAAGAGGATTAGCCTGCATGGAGGCAAAGGCTATCAGTAGCTACTAACCCTCTTGGCTATGTTCTGCTTCCAGGGTTGTAGGCGATATGCCTCTGTTTACCAGTTGCTGGAAACAGCAGGAGGGAGAGTGTAGTTGTGCTCAGGTCTGCTTCTGGGCTTCCCATAGGCATCCTGTTGGCCACTGTGAGAACAGGACAAGCCTGCTGAGAGGTTTAGAAAGTTTGTAGGCATCTTAATTTGTTTTAGTCTGTTTTACTGCAGTTTTAGCCATCTGTAAAGATTCTAGATAGGTTGGTCCTTTGACCTGACTGCCAGAGCTCTTAATTTTTTCGTGTATAAGACGCCCCCATGTATAAGACACCCCCTATTTTGGGGGACTCCAAATTAAGAAAACACCCCTCAGCACTACCCGTGTATAAGACGAGCCCCAATTTTAAACCTACCGTAATTTTTTGGTAAAAAAACCCCCTAGTTTTATACATGGAAAAATACGGTATGGTCCTCCACTAAGCGGCTCAGCGTGACGAACAAGCTTCTCTCTGCCATTTTATCCTCACAACAACCCTGTTTTGTAGTTACAGATAGGTAGCCGTGTTGGTCTGCCATAGTCAAAATAAAAAATATTCCTTCTAGTAGCACCTTAAAGACCAACTAAGTTAGTTATTGGTATGAGCTTTCGTGTGCATGCACACTTCTTCAGATACACTGAAACAGAAGTTGCCAGATCCTTCTATATAGTGAGAAGGTGGGGAGGGGTATTACTCAGGGGTGTTTTGTAGGGGTGTTTTGTAGGTTTGTTTTGTAGGTTCCCCTTGTCCTCCAAGGGCAATCCAGGGAACTTCAAGGCTAAATGGAGATTTGAACCTGGGTCTCCCTGGACTTAGCTCAGCACTCTTAACCACTACACCACTTCAGTTCTTTCCATGAAGAAGGTTCCTAAATTGGTCTCAGTTAAGCTGTGCTTTTAAATTTTTAATTTAGTGTTTTTAAAATGGTGTGGTGAATGGCTACTTGGGGTTAGTTTCTGCTTTGGCACTGCTGCCTTGCATTCGAGAGCTGCCTGGAAGGATCAGGGCAGGGATGGAAGAAGTTTCCTTTGCATTGACCTGCAAAATCAAGCTGGCTAAGAAACCAGCAGAATCTGCTATAGTTATATTTATAGAAGCCAGAGTAAGTTGCCGCTTGGGCTGCTGCTGTTGTCATTCCATTCTTGGGTCTTAGGGGGAGGCCCTCAGGCCTGTTCATCAGCTCAGTTGATAGCTCAGTTGGTTAGAGTGTGGTTCTGATAATGCCAAGGTTGCAGGTTCAGTTCCCATATGGGACAGCTGCACATTCCTCCATTGCAAGGTTTTAGACTAGATGACCGTCAGGGCCCCTTCCAAATCTATGATTCTATGTTCTGTGCTTCACCACAGTTTTGATGTGCAGTGCATGAACATGATAATGATGGTGATGATGAGTTCTTCATAATATATTTTTATATCCCACCTTTCTCCGAACTTGGGATCCAAGGCCACTTCCAACACTTAAAAACATCATTGTAAAAAGTTACAGTATTTAAAAATGGAGATTTTGCAAAGAAAGCTCAACAACTTTGCCCCAAAAAACTCAACAATCCTGTGTAAATTTGGGCTGAGTACACACTGTACATTTAAAACACACACACCAGAAAAAAAGAAACCTGGGTTTTTTGACTTGTTAAGGGTGCTGCAATTTGTAGCTCTGTTGGGGTTAGTTCCCAGGATTCGGGGCGGGAGAAAGTCATGCACTTCAAATGTATGGTGTGTACACAGCCTTAGATTCATTTTTTTAAGGTCCTAAATGTAATAGTATCTGATTTAGCATGTGACGGCTGAGTTGCTTTTTATCTTTTCGTGACACACATAGCCTAAATAAATATACTGTGCATAGGTTTTGTGTTTACACACATGGTTATATGCTTCCTAGGGATAGTCACATTTTTTAAAAACCCTTAATCACATCTTTGAAAGAGCACAGCTTGAAGGGTATTGTATCCCTTCATTGTGTTACTAATTGACTTTTCTGAAACAATGCACAGGATTTTTTCCCATGGAGAAAAAAACATCACAGAGAAATTTCTACCTAACATGACTGTTGGAAGGGAGGCCGTGACTTGGGGTGACATGAGAAGGGGGGGCAGCTGAGCTTTCTGCCTGCTCCACAGTGTCGTAAGCCAGACAAAAGCACATGACAGTGTATGGATATTACCTTAACGTACTACTGACAGACAGTACGAAGTAATTTAGCATTCCAGTGTTGCATGCTCCTGTTCCCTGCAGTGCTGTCCAGTGTGATTCACCAGTCTTAAGCCACCCCCCCCCCTTGTCAGAACAGGCCAGTGGCCCACCTAGTCCAGCATCCTGCTCTTAAAGTGGCCACCTGAGTGCCTTTGGACTCTCCCCTCTGTTGTTTCTAGCAATTGGTAAGCAGAGGCTTGCTGCCTACAACAGTGGAGGTAGACCATATCCATCAGGGTTAGTAGCCCTTGATATCTTTCTCCATGTCTAATCCCTTTTTAAAGCCATTCAAGTTGGTGGCTACCTCCTGTGGGAATGAATTCCATAATGATACATCTTGTGAAGAAGATGTACGTTTATTTTGTCCATCCTGGATCTTCCAATATGCAGCTTCATTTGATGGGTCCACAAGTTCTAGTGTTAAAGGTAAAGAACCCCTGACAGTCAAGTCCAGTCGCGGACAACTCTGGGGTTGTGCGCTCATCTCACTCTATAGGCCGAGGGAGCCGGCGTTTGTCCACAGACAGCTTTCTGGGTCATGTGGCCAGCATGACTAAGCCGCTTCTGGCGAACCAGAGCAGTGCACGGAAACACCGTTTACCTTCCCGTCGGAGCGGTACCTATTTATCTACTTGTACTTCATGTGCTTTTGAACTGCTAGGTGGGCAGGAGCAGGGACTGAGCAAGGGGAGCTCACCCCATCATGGGGGTTCTAACTGCCGACCTTCCGATCGGCAAGCCCTAGGCTCTGTGGTTTAGACCACAGCTTTCACCATGCCATGCCTAATTTTATACAGTTCTGTCATGTCTCCTCTTATTCACCTTTCCCCCAAGCTACAAAGCCCAAAAGGCTGCAACCTTTCTCACAGGGAAGTCGCTCCATCCCCTTTATCATTTTGGTTGCCCTGCTCTGAACCTTCTCCAACTATACAATATATCATTTTTGAGGCACCCACTATGGAATACACTTGGTGTACACTGTTGAATTGTGTAACTGACTGAATTGTTAGGTCTTCAAAATAATTTCAAGGTTTGTATTAGTTTGAATAGAACATTTAAACCACACTAAGGCTGCTGTCTGCTTAAAACAGCATAATCCTGTGCATGTCTACTCAGAGGTAAGTCCTATGGAGTCCAGTGGGGCTTATTCCCAGGTAAGGGGTACAGAACTTCAGCCTAACTGTGCAATCCTAAGATTGGCCCCCGGGAGAACTGAAGGCAGTTCATTTGCCGTATCCATCACCTTGCTGGACTCTAGCCCGCACGATGGAAGTGAGGAGTGCTCTTGTGCTTCTTTCCCTTTAGCCAACAAGAGGGGGGGGGGGAGGATTGAGCTAAATAAAAAGAAGGGAAAGGGATTGGGCTAAATGGCTCCAGGACTAGTGTAATTTATTGTCCAGCTCAGGGGGAAAGGGATTGTGGGAAGGACTAGTAGGTAGGAGAGAACCCATTGCCGTGATTGGTGGCTGAATTTGCTTCCCTTTGGCTCAGTGTTGTGATGATGTTGTAAGCCACCTTGGCAGAATTTGAATTTGTTTGACTATTTACATTGAAACTGTCCTAAGGCTGCAGACTGATAGCTACTTATGTCACAGACATGTACATGTCAACTCGGAAGAAAGTCCCATGTTATCAAGCCTTATACATACTTGGCCAGTCAAGCATGTTTTCTGTAGGTGCAGGTGGGGTAGAAAGCTAATACCTGCATATATCATTTTTTCTTGCAGGAAAACCTGATTGGTGCCCTGCTGGCTATTTTTGGACACCTCGTTATCAGCATCGCACTCAACCTCCAGGTGAGTGGTGGGGGAAACAAAAGCAAAAGGATTCCAGAGCAAACCTCAGCAGCAAAATAATAATAATGCCACTGTGACTTCTTGTTGCCTTTTCCCCTTGTCTCTTTAGAAATACAGCCATATCCGGCTGGTGGGTTGCAAAGACCACCGAGCCTACTTCAAGACCAAGACATGGTGGTGTGGCCTGTTCCTGCTGTTCCTGGGGGAGCTGGGGGTCTTCTCTGCCTATGCCTTTGCGCCCCTTTCCCTGATTGTGCCACTTGGTGCTGTGTCTGTTATAGGTAAACGTATCTTCACACAAGTTTGTCTTATTTAAGAAGCTTATAGGGGAAGGGGAAGGGGGACACAGAAGGCAGAGTGTGGCTTTCTTCTTAAATATGTATACATACATACTTATGTGTGTGACATTTCACAAGCCTCCAGTTTGACTTAATGTTTAATCCTTACCATTTTTCTAGGTGCTCCAACTTATGGGTCTGTTTTTAGAACATTTTCTTATATCAGAGATAGGGAATCTTTTTGGCTTGGTGGGCCAGGTCGCAGCCCAACTTTGTCAGGTGGGTGGGGCACCCCACCTATCAATCTTCTGACATCATCATGATGTCAGGTGATTGATTTATTTTATTGATTGATTGATTGATTGGTTGGTTGCTTGATTGATAGGTGGTTTGTCTTGCCCACCTGCTGAAAATCCCCTGCGTGGTGTTTTCCAAGTTCTTGACAGCCAACTGGTTGCCAAGCATTTAGAAAGTGCAGTGCAAGGGGATTTGCCAGCCCAGTACTCAAGCCTAGGGCAGACAAAGCTGCTTTCTGCAGGGATTGACTGCGGGGAAACTTGTTTGTGCAACCAATCCCACTGTGTGTCTGCCAGCCCCACACCTGATGTCACATATGATGTCAGCTGTGGGATAGGTGACCATCGTTTGGGGAGCACTGCATTATGGGCCAAATTAGGACCCAAGTCATGCCAAATTTGTGTTATAGTTACTTTATATATTTATATTATATTTGGGACGCGAGTGGCGCTGTGGGTTAAACCACAGAGCCTAGGACTTGCTGATCAGAAGGTCGGCGGTTCGAATCCCTGTGACGGGGTGAGCTCCCATTGCTTGGTCCCTGCTCCTGCCAACCTAGCAGTTCGAAAGCACGTCAAAGTGCAAGTAGATAAATAGGTACCGATCCGGCGGGAAGGTAAACGGCATTTCCGTGCGCTGCTCTAGTTTGCCAGAAGCAGCTTAGTCATGCTGGCCACATGACCTGGAAGCTGTATGCAGGCTCCGTTGGCCACTAAAATGAGATGAGCTCCGCAACCCCAGAGTCGTCCGTGACTGGACCTAATGGTCAGGGGTCCCTTTGCCTTTACCTTTATATTATATTTGTTATGTTTTTATTTTGTGGTTATATTTGTTTTATAGCTATCTATATATAGATAGAGTTTATATTTGTACTTATATGTATTCTGTTTGTTGGTGGCTTTGCAAGCAGCCTTTGCAAGGGTTTGCACCCTAAAAGGGAAGCTATATAAGTACTTTACTGTCCCTCGTGTTAATAACATCCTTCACCTTTCATTATTTTCTCACTTAGCAAGTGCAATCATTGGAATCATATTCATTAAGGAAAAATGGAAGCCGAAAGACTTCTTGAGTAAGTTCTGGATTTTAAAATACCTTTTTAGCTCCGGCGTAGAATGTGGCTTTCTGTTGCTGCTTTTCCTTTGCTTCCTCCTCACTCTCTTCTGCATGTGTGTACAAGTTGATGAGAATTGGTTCCTGGCACTCAGTCCTGGAAGCTCCTGTTGTTCTTGCAAATTGCTTTTTCTTCTTTCTTGGCTGCTAATTTGTTAGGAATGACCGTGTGAGGGCAGGCTAGCTTTTCATTGTTTCGGAGATGCAGAGCTTAAATTTGTGAGTGTTGCTAGCTCAGCTGCCTGCATGTAGTAGTTCTGTGGCACGCTGAGAGCCTGAATAAGAGGAAAGGGGGAGTTTGCAGACACTTCTTTGCCTGGAGGCTTGTCTCCCTTCTAATCAGGGGCTGTGCACAAGCTGGTGGAAGGGAGCCTGGCTGGAGCCAGCTGCGGTAGCTAGGGTGGCACAACCTAGACAAGATGGACATTGAAGATCATGTGGCCATTAAATAAAATAGCAATAAGTTACATTAAGGTGTTCCCTCCCCCTTTCTCAGCTCTAATTAAACTGGGTGGGTGTTTAAGGTGCATGATGAAATCTAGGTCTCTGTGTATGCAGAGGCTTAGAGGGGGCAGAAGGCCAGGCAAGGGGGCACTTGGAGCATCTAGTGGGTTCTGTGCCAGCAGCCCAACGCAGTAAAGCAAATTCAGTCAATGAATACTGCTGGCCAGCCTTACAGGATCAGGAAGAGACAGGAATATATAAAACTGAACATAAGCAATTTTTGCATAACAGGTTCTGAGCAGGATCAGTTTGAGAAGTGAAAATGTCAGGCACTGCTGGCAGTATTCTTAAATGTTCAGAACCATTCTTATCTAGCTTATTTATATATATTCCTCTCTCTCTGTCGCTCTCTATATGTATGAAATTGCTATTTATGACTCTGCATCTATGACTACTGGAGAGACTTGGCATGAATTTTCTTCAGAGTTTTGCACACCGCTACAGAAACCAAAACAGTTTAGCTTTATTTTACTCTGGATTTTGCAGAATTTTAGCATTTTTATGGCAAATAGCACAGTACTTGCAAAAGACTGAGTAGTCTATATACCACTAGCAATCAATAGATCTCAAAGTGGTTTGCATTTAATAAAATCCAAGTGCCTAGGTATACAATAAACACAATATCAAGCATTCTTAAGTAAGAAGAAAATCAAATTATATAGATATTATGCTGTTTTGTATTTATCACAAGAATCATATCCATACAAAATTCAAAGAAATAGAAAAGTATGAGTGCATATATATATATATATATATATATATGTCAGAATTGCTATGCAAAGCAAACTCTCAAACAATATCCATATATCTTAACTATAATCGTAGTTGTTATAAAGTTGTTATAAAATTGTTATAAAATTCTGAAAAACAAATGTGTGTGTGTGTAGTTGTTAAACAAAAATCAAGCTCTCAATAATATTCAACCATCCTCACAATCTCATTCTCACTCCCTTACAAATAGCCATTACACATTTATTTATTTCAACCATTTATATATCTTGTATTTTTATCTTGTGAACTTCCCTGATGAAGGGTAGTATATAAATCTAAATAATAATAATAAACTATTTAAAACCAGATTTTTCTTTCATAAATCCCTTCCACACACCAGCCAGTAATAATCAAACTCATCAGTCATCCATAACATGGACTAGTCCATGACTCCTCCCATTGTCCTTGCCTTGTGTATGTCGTCCAAACAGCCACAGGCCTCTGAACTAACCCACTAACACAGCTTCTCCTCCCTTCCTCCTGCCAAAGGGCGCTATGTTTTGTCCTTCATAGGCTGTGGCTTGGCTATTGTCGGGACATACCTGCTGATAACCTTCGGGCCTAACAGTCATGAGACCATGACAGGAGAGAACATCACTAAGCACTTGGTCAGCTGGCCGGTTCTCTTGTATATGGTAAGGAGGCCAGTCTTGGAGTGATACTATCTGGGGTGCTTTGCCTACATCCAAGAATCTGCTTGCCTAGTTTGGGGTTTTAAGGAAAAACGTTGCCCATGGGCTTTTTTTTTTTAAAACAGGGAAACCCATGCAGGTTTGGATATAGAAAAGGGGTTATGGGTCTCCTTACAGCTGCCCACACTTTCTGAAACTGGCGTCCTTAAATTTTGGAGAATCAAAGACCCTTTACTGGCTTTACTGGCAATCACTTGAAAGATTTTATTTCCCTAGGTTTTTATCCTACACTAACAAACTGTCTCTGAGCTGAGGTCCAAAGGGTGTGTCATCTCAACCTCTTCCACTTCATTTTCATAGCTGGAACATCATAAGATGCCCATGTGGTTCCCTCTAGATACTGTTGGACATCAACTTCCACCAGCCCCTACCAGCATGGCCACTGGTCAGGAGTTCTGGGAGTTGTAGTCTAGCAACATTTGGAAAGCATACCACATTGGCTACTTCTTAAGCAGAGGAATGTGGGTTGAGGTGGGGACAGAGACCCCCTGCAACAGTGTAGAGGAGGGTGGAAAGAACAGCATATTGGGATTGGATGCTGGAGACAAATGGCGGGTGGCTTTGTTGCTGTCCTAGGTGAATTAAGAGCTCCATCATGCACCTGCTTGTGAGCTTCTCATTGTTGCTTGAAACAGGATGCCAGGCCAGATGAAACTTGGCTCTGGTCCATCAGGGCTTCCTTTACATTCGTAAAGACTGAAAATGGCAGAGCATGTGCCTGGGGAAGAAGTAAATCCCAGGGAGGGCATATTCACATTGCATAAGGCTACCTCCTTACTAAAGAGAAGCAGGTCTGAGGTCTGGTTGGATGGGTGACCAACTGGGAAGCACTGCCTCGGGTTCCATGACAGAAGAAAGGCAGCATATAAACGGAAGAGGACAAAAAAGCATACCTTTGTGCTATGTAAAACACTGTAACTTTCTATGTGCCGAAATATATAAAAAGATAAAAAAATTGTCCAGTAGCACCTTTGAGACCAACTAAGTTTGTTCTTGGTATAAGCTTTTGTGTGCATGCACACTTCTTCAGATACCAACCACCAAGGTGCTACTGGACAATTTTTAATTTTTTTATATATATTTCAACTGCATCAGACCAACATGGCTACCTACCTGTTTCTAATTGCCGTCAGGGTAGGATGGAAATTGGAGGGGGAAAACAAAATTCCCAGCTTGCTGCGAAATGAAGTAGCTGTCGCCCATTCTTTTTCCATTTCCCAAATGTAGTCGCCTCTCCAGTTCTTAACAAAACTAAAGTGTGTGTTGACTTGTTTGTTTTTATAGCCCATATTTATTTCTGCATGGTCTTTTTCTTCTTCTTCTTTCTCTTAGCTGGTAGAGATAATCATTTTCTGCCTGCTGTTGTATTTCTACAAAGAGAGGAAAGCTAACTATATTGTGGTGATTCTGCTGTTGGCAGCACTCCTGGGTAAGCTTCACGCATGCGCTATGTTCACACAACATTGAAGTTTCAAGCATGTGGCTTAATCTTCCAACCACTGTGTCTGTTGAGTCAGAGTAGGCCTGTGGTTAGTTGGCTGCCTAGCTTGTTTGTCAAAACTTTTATACCACCCTTCTTCCTAATGGGTCCCAGGGGTAAGGTGCACATATTACCAAAAACAAAGCAATGCCCGCTGCCCATATCGGAATTGAAATTCATGAATTATGAAAGCAGGGCTAATGCAGCATAGTTCTGTGTATTTTTATTCCAGTATCCCTGCTGTTGTAAAGCAAACAAACAAAAAACAGCCTTTGTTTGTTTGTTTGTTTGTTTGGAGACCCTCCCCCCCTCCCCCACATAGCTACAATTGTCAGAGCTGCTTTCACAGTCGGTCCTTCTTGGTGAACTTGGGAATTGTAGCTCTCTGAGGGGAATAGAGGTCTCTTAACAACTCTCAGCACTCTTAACAAACTACGCTTCCCAGGATTCTCTGGGGGAAGCCATGCCAGTTTAAAGTGATATGGTACTGCTTTAAATGCATGGTGCAAATGGAACTGTAGTCAAATGGTGGAATTTGCTCTCACAAGAGATAGGGATAGCCACCAACTTGAATGGCTTTAAAAGAGGACTAGGCTCATTCATGGAGGACAAGGACTATGTTTGACCTCTACTGCCAGAGGCCTTATGCCTCTGAATACCAGTTGCTGGGAATGGCAAGTGGGGAGAGTACAGTTGTGCTCAGGTCCTGCTTGCAGGCCTCCCAAGAGCATACAAGGACCCCTAGACTGTTAAGTCCGGTCAAAGGCGACTGTGGGGTGTGGCGCTCATCTTGCTTTCAGGCTGAGGGAGCCAGCATTTGTCCACAGACAGCTTTCCAGGTCATGTGGCCAGCATGACTAAACTGCTTCTGGTGCAGTGGAACACTGTGACAGAAGCCGGAGCACATGGAAATGCTGTTTACCTTCCCGCCACAGCAGTACCTATTTATCTACTTGCACTGGTGTGCTTTCGAACTGCTAGGGTGGCAGAAGCTGGGACGGAGCAACGGGATCTCACCCTGTCGCACCACTGACCTTCTGATCAGCAAGCGCAAGAGGCTCAGTGGTTTAGACCACAGCGCCACCTGCGTCCCTCTGGCTGGCCAATGTGAGAACAGGATGCTGGCCTAGATGGGCCACTGGCCTCATCCAGCAGGACTCTAATGTTCCTGTTGGTGGGACTTGTGGGACTCGTTACCATTGGACGTTTTGCTTCCTGTGACTGTCATTTTCCTTGTTCTCTAGTGATGGGAGGGTTGTTGTCTTAAATATGTTTTAGGTTCTATGACAGTCATCACAGTGAAGGCAGTGGCAGGCATGGTGGTGGTTTCGATACGAGGGAACCTCCAGCTGGGCTACCCCATTTTCTACATCATGGTGGTTTGCATGGTGGCAACGGCATCCTTTCAGGCAACGTAAGTGGCTCAGAGCTTCCTTCCTCTCCCTTTTTCTAAGAGCAACCTTATTTTCCAGCTGTAGCGTACAACTGAATGTCAGCATAATTGAAATTTAATTAAAATGAATAATACATTAAAGAGCAGCCCCAGGGGGGAAAGCTAGGTAATTGTATTGTTCGTTGTTATTACTGGCAGTGGGCCTTTTAGTAGCTGTTAGCTGCTTTTCCTCTTCTGCAAAGTACCTTGTGACATTTTAAGGATACATTTGAGGAACGCCTTCCCGTTGCTTACAGTCAGTGTGCTGCAGTGCAGAAAAATTGCCCTTTTGGGTCAGACCAAACAACCACCCATTCTGACACTCTGGCTGCCGAGAGTGACCAACTAGACAGCCAACCTCCGTCATCGTTTCTTAGCATCTGGTGATCTAAGATCTGCTGCCCCAGGACGTCGAGGTTTTGTTCTTAGCTACCAAGGCATAGATAGGTAACTTTTAGCTTACCAAGCCTGATCTGTGTCTGTTAAGAAAAGAAAAAGCATTTGAGGATGGGTTAGTGCAGACTGAAGGGGAAAGCAATCAAGGGGGGAAACTATAGAGCAGCGTTGGGGAGTCTTTAGCCCTCCAGATGTTGGACTCCAACTCCCAACAACCCCAGCCAGTATTGTCAGTGGTCAGGGGTGATGGGAGCTGTAGTCTAGCAACATCTGAAGATCCACACATTCCTCAAACCCTGCTGTAGAAGGAAAACTTTATAGGCTAGTAAGCTGGAGCTAAAGTGTGCCCCAGGAATTATTATTATTGTTGTTGTTTTGTTTTGTTTTGTTTTGTTTTGTTTTGTTTTGTTTTGTTTTGTTTTGTTTTGTTTATTATTGTTGTTATTACCCACCCTTCATTCTGTAACTGATGTGGAATAATTCATAAGGTTTTCAGATGTATACAGTGTCTGCTTTAATGGAGACTAAAAGGAATCAACGATTGTTATGATTAGGTCAGCCTCTTTTGAGCTGTACGTATAAATATTAGCTGGATACCTAACCATAGACACCTGGATTCAAATCTCCACTTGGCTGTAAAATGCCCTTGGTGATTATCTGAACCTAATGTAAATTACAGGATATGGGGGGGGGGGAGCACATGTCTTCCACTCTGAGCTCCTTGGCAGGTGGTGGTGCAAACATGTAATAACAAATGGAGACTTGGTGATGCCCACTGGCTTAGATAGCTTTTTAAAAGAAGTTGGACAGAAGAATGCAATATAAAATCATATTGATGGCTGTTTTAGCCATAGCTGATAAATGGAACCTCCAACTTCGGAGGCAGTGTACATCTGTATACTTATTGCTAGGGGGTATGTGATAGAAGAGGGCTCTTACCTATCAGTTTGACCCTCTGCTTTTCTTATATATAAATACTTAATGTTTTTAACAACATACTCCCTAAACAGATTGATTGCATGCCTGTTTAATTCTTACCACCTGGCCTGGGGCGGGGCCTGAAGCCTCATAAGGACTGCTGTGCTCCACTGCCCAGGAGGACTCTCCTGTGTGAGTGTCTGAGGGCCCTGCTCCTTCCTGCCACTTACCACCTGGCCCAGGGCGGGGCCTGAAGCCTCACAGGGACTGCTGCGCTCTGCTGCCCAGGAGGACTCTCCTGTGTGAGTGTCTGAGGGCCCTGCTCTTGCCGCTTACCATCTACCTGGCCCAGGGCGGGGCCTGAAGCCTCATAAGGACTGCTGTGCTCTGCTGCCCAGGAAGACTCTCCTATGTGAGTGTCTGGGGGCCCTGCTCCTTCCTGCCACTTACCACCTGGCCCAGGGCAGGGCCTGACGGGCCTCACTAGGACAGTTGCTGTTACTGCTGGAGGGGAGCAGAGTGCTTTAAAAATGTTTTTAAATTTTTCTTTTGAATTTTTTGTATGTGGGGGGTGGGTGGGATGGATGTTTATTGGGCCTGGGAATTTGTTTGATTTTATGTTTTTGTAATTTTTACTGTTTTTTGTTTGTATTGTTTTATTGGTTTTTTGTTTTTTTTAAGATGTTATTTTGTTCTTAAGGGGAGGGGTCAGGGCTGCTGGGGAGTAGGTCCCAGCCAACAAAATGGCTGGGGCATGTTCCACGGGGGGGATGCACTGGGACAACCGATCTCAGTGATCACGGGTAGGAGGAGGAGTTACGCTAAGACCAGACCATGTCATTACAGAGGAGGCAGGTTTAGTCGTTGTCTGAGGACTATCCCTGCCTCCGGGTCTGGTCCTGACCGGATGGATACTAAAATCAGCAAGGGATACCCACATGACCTGAAGGTGCTGCTGTGCAATGCCAGGTCAATGATTCATAAGACCACTGCCATCCATGACTTGATCATGGATGGAGGACTTGACCTGGCATGTGTAACAGAGACTTGGTTGGATGAAGCAGATGGGCCTGTCCTTGCCGCTGCTTGTCCACCAGGTTTCTCTTACGCACAGCAACCCAGGTCATGTGGGCGGGGAGGGGGGGGTTGCAGTGATTTTTAGGAAGTCATTAGTTTGCACCAGGCGTCCTATTGGGAAGACCCAGTTTTCCGAATGCATGTTCTGGAAGTTGGGCAATAGGAGCAGTACAGGATTCCTTTTGGTGTACCGACCTCCCCGCTGCACCAAGGATTCCCTGCCCGAGCTGCTTCAGGTTGTGGCGGATGTTCTCCTGGAGACACCTAGCTTGGTTGTCCTAGGGGATTTTAACATCCATGCCGACACGACCTTACAAGGGGCCGCTTGGGACTTCGTGGAAAGCATGGCCTCCATGGGGCTGTCCCTGAATAAGTCTGGTCCAGCCCATAGCCGCGGACATGCCTTGGACCTGGTGTTTACCTCTATGGATGTTGGTGATCTGACACTAAGTAAAAGCGAAACGAAAGAAGTGCCATGGTCAGATCACTTCCTGGTGCAACTGGACTTCTCTGCGACCCTTCCCCTCTGCAGGGAGGTGGGACCGATTCGGATGGCCCGCCCCCGCCACTTAATGGATCCAAATGGTTTCCAGAGAGTGGTAGGGGATGCTTTATCCCATGTTGATGGCCTTTCAGCCGATTCCCTGGTGGCCCGCTGGAATGTGGAGTTAACCAGGGCTATTGACTGTTTGGCTCCGAAGCGCCCTCTCCGATTGCATGGAGCCTGGACAGCCCCGTGGTTTTCCACGGATCTGAGGGCAATGAAACAATCATTGAGACGGCTAGAGCGCCGGTGGCGGATAACTCATTCCGAATCTGACCGGACACAGGTTAGAGCTCAATGTCGAGCCTACCAAGTGGCGATAGCGACGGCGAAGAAGACTTTCTTCGCCGTCTCTATTGCATCTGCAGAAAACAGCAGCAGGAGACTTTTTCAGGTGGTTCACAATTTAGCGGAACCACCTGCGACATCGGGGCCCAGTATGGGCCACATGATCTTCTGCAATGATTTTGCAAAGTTTTTTGCAGATAAAATCGCTCAGATTCGGGAAGAAGTAGACTCCACCGTGGGTGCAGGGCCAGGGCGGGAGAGTGCTAGAGTCGTGTTTAGTCAAGTTGTGTGGGATCAATTCCAATCTGTTACCTCCGAGGATGTGGACAGGCTGCTTGGACGAGTGAAGCCAACCACCTGTCTCCTGGATCCTTGCCCATCCTGGCTTATAAAAGCTAGCCGGGAAGGACTGGGCGATGGGCTTCGTGGGGTGGTGAATGCTTCCCTCCGTGAGGGAGCCTTCCCAGACCCGCTGAAAGAGGCAGTTATTAAACCGCTTCTTAAAAAACCATCTTTAGATGCGGCCACGATGGCCAATTATCGCCCAGTCTCAAATCTTCCATTCTTGGGCAAGGTGATTGAGCGAGTGGTTGCTGAACAACTCCAGGCACGCCTGGAAGAAGCGGACCATTTGGATCCCTTCCAGTCGGGATTCAGGCCTCATCATGGGACTGAAACTGCCTTGGTCACACTGGTTGATGATCTCCAGCGGGCTAGGGACAAAGGTGAGAGCTGTTTCCTAGTTCTGCTGGATCTCTCAGTGGCGTTTGATACCATCGACCATAACATCCTTCTGGACCGTCTTGAGGGGCTGGGAGCTGGGGGCACTGTCATACAGTGGTTCCGCTCCTTCCTCCTGGGCCGTGTTCAGAAAGTGGTGGGGGGGGATGAGTGTTCAGACCCCTGGGCTCTCACTTGTGGGGTGCCTCAGGGTTCTGTCCTCTCCCCCATGCTTTTCAACATTTACATGCAGCCACTGGGAGAGATCATCAGGAGGTTTGGGCTGGGTGTTCATCAGTATGCGGATGATACCCAGCTCTACCTTTCTTTTAAATCAGAACCAGTGAAGGCGGTGAAGGTCCTGTGTGAGTGTCTGGAGGCGGTTGGAGGATGGATGGCGGCTAACAGATTGAGGTTGAATCCTGACAAGACAGAAGTACTGTTTTTGGGGGACAGGAGGCGGGCAGGTGTGGAGGATTCCCTGGTCCTGAATGGGGTAACTGTGCCCCTGAAGGACCAGGTGTGCAGCCTGGGTGTCATTTTGGACTCACAGCTGTCCATGGAGGCACAGGTCAAATCTGTATCCAGGGCAGCTGTTTACCAGCTCCATCTGGTACGTAGGCTGAGACCCTATCTCCCTGCAGACTGTCTCGCCAGAGTGGTGCATGCTCTGGTGGTGCATGCTCCAGAGAAGCGGACACGGAGCAATGGATCCAAACTACAAGAAAGAAGATTCCACCTAAACATTAGGAAGAACTTCCTGACAGTAAGAGCTGTTCGACAGTGGAATTTGCTGCCAAGGAGTGTGGTGGAGTCTCCTTCTTTGGAGGTCTTTAAGCAGAGGCTTGACAACCATATGTCAGGAGTGCTCTGATGGTGTTTCCTGCTTGGCAGGGGGTTGGACTCGATGGCCCTTGTGGTCTCTTCCAACTCTATGATTCTATGATTCTATGGTTATCTCCCGCTTGGACTACTGCAATGCGCTCTACGTGGGGCTACCTTTGAAGGTGACCCGGAAACTACAACTAATCCAGAATGCGGCAGCTAGACTGGTGACTGGGGGCGGCCGCCGAGACCATATAACACCGGTCTTGAAAGACCTACATTGGCTCCCAGTACGTTTCCAAGCACAATTCAAAGTGTTGGTGCTGACCTTTAAAGCCCTAAACGGCCTCGGTCCAGTATATCTGAAGGAGCGTCTCCTCCCCCATCGTTTTGCCCGGACACTGAGGTCCAGCTCCGAGGGCCTTCTGGCGGTTCCCTCATTGCGAGAGGCCAAGTTACAGGGAACCAGGCAGAGGGCCTTCTCGGTAGTGGCGCCCGCCCTGTGGAACGCCCTCCCATCAGATGTCAAAGAGATAAACAACTACCTGACATTCAGAAGACATCTGAAGGCAGCCCTGTTCAGGGAAGTTTTTAATATGTGACATTTTAGTGTATTTTTCATCTTTGTTGGAAGCTGCCCAGAGTGGCTGGGGAAACCCAGCCAGATGGGCGGGGTACAAATAATAAATTATTATTATTATTATTATTATTATTAATTCTACTTCTTGATCGTAGGTTTTTAACACAAGCAACACAGCTGTATGATGCATCACAGATTGCCAGCATAGGATACATCTTGTCCACTGCAATAGCAATTACTGCAGGTAAAAGAAATAAGGAAAAATAACCTAAACTGGTGGTTGGAGCAAGTCAACAAATTTCTGTGGCCTGAGATGGGCTCCTAAGAAAATAATGGCTGATGGGAGTTGCTGTCCAAAACATCTGGAGGGCACCAGGTTGACAAAGGCTGGATTACAGCATAGCATAGTTTCACTGGGAAGGGCCGTAGCTCAATGGGCAGAGCACGCAGAAGGTCCAAATTCAATCCCCAGCATCTACAGGTAGGGCTGAGAGAGACCCCGTTGAAGCCCTGGAGATCTGCTGCCAGTGAGTGGAAACAGTACTGAGCCAGATGGATCCAAAGGTCTGATTCTGTGTATAAGGCAGCTTCCTATGTTCCACTTAGGCTCATGCCCAGAGTGTAGTTTGCATTCAGAAGCTCATTCTTGGAAAGAGATAATGTTTTATGTGACACATTCAGTATACTTTCTGAAAACAAGCCAAGGATCTCAAGGAACTTATTCTAAAGTTTGCCAGTAGTGAAGGGAAGGGATAAACAAGGGTAATAAGGGATGACTACCAGATGCCAGGAGTGAAGATTTAACTCGGCCTTTGGCCAACTGTTGCCCTCCAGGTCTTTGGAACTACTACAACTCCCAGCTGCTTCCCATGCGTAATATAAAATGAAATAACAGATGATTAGCTTTTGTCTAGCAATTGGCAAAAACTTTGTGTTTGAAGATGCTGTATGTCATGTTTCCATTTCCCCCTCCCTCCTGGGTCAGGTGCGACCTTCTACTTGGACTTCATTGGAGAAGACATACTTCATATATGCATGTTTGCCTTGGGGTAAGTTTACAGTATTGATTTAGGGGTAGTGCAGTGTGCTATTATTTTGGGAACTTTTGCTTCATCATTGCATTTTACATAATCTGGGTGGGGCAGACGGGAATTCCCAATTCTTAGCACCTCAAAGCCTTAGTAGCTGCCTTAGTCCAAACTTTGCTGTCCTGGTGCCCTCCAGACATTTTGGACTACAACTCCCATGAGCCCCAGCTATCACACATGTAATGTGACATTATTAAAGACCAGCAGGTTGTCAGTTCTTATGATCCAGAGAGAGTTTTATTTTATGAGCAGTCTCTCTCTCCCTCTCAAGGCAGAAGGGACTTCTCTTTCTCTCTATTACCTCCTGACCCAAGCCATTCTGTCCCATCTTGGCGGATGTTGTAAGCCAAGAAAGGCAGGCAAGCAGGTGGTAAGCCACATTTCTCCCTGTACTTTGTCTCCATCCTGAGCAGGCAGGCCTTGGCATTTAAGCTAATCCTGAAAAGAAACCTGAGTTAATGGTGCTCTGGGCTCCTTTCACTAGTTCTGCCGTAGACAAAGTGGTGTCCAAGTTGCTATGTATACAAGCAGTTTTATGGTGGTGGTTGTTAAGATTTTTATTTTTACCCCACCCATTCTCCCAAAGTTGCCCAGGGCAGCAAACAATAAAGTAGTAATACAATTTAAAATAAAGTGAAAACATTTTAAAATATCAAAATCGAAAAATGTTTAAAAACAGTAACATATAGCCAATGATTGTACAGTTTCGTTCTCAAAGCAGGCTGCAGAATTACGATCTCGTTGCAGGAACTCGTTTTATTTTAGTGCAGTCTACAAATAGCGCTTGCATAGCACAATGTTACACCAGCGAGCTCTTTTCTAGAACTGTTTACAGTATTACTTTGCCTCATGAACTGCATTGGTCAGTAGGAAAACAGCTTTTTCAGCCTTTTTAAGCAATAACCGGCTAACATGAGATCAAGTTGTTGTTTAAATTCCTTTGCTGTCAGCTTCTTTGCTCCTTCTGTTATTTCACAAAGCAATTGTATTCTCTTATTCCCCCCCACCCACCCAGGTGCCTCATTGCATTTTTAGGCGTCTTCTTGATCACTAGAAACAAGAGGAAATCAATCTTTTTCGAACCGTACATCTCCATGGATGCTATGCCAAGTAAGGCCAAAAAAAAAAAAAATCTTTCTTTTCATGAGCAAGTTAATAGTGACACATTTTTAAAAATGTCATCTGCCTGTCTGGCCCCAGCTGCATTACATATTTAAAGCAGTATTCTATCACTTTCAACAGCCATGGCTTCCCTTCAAAAATCCCCAGAACTGGTTTAATTGGGTCTGTTTTCTGGACAATTATCAATCAATCATTTTACTTGTATGCTGTATGCTGTATTACTTGTTTCCAAAGTTAAAGTTATGCTCGAGTCGGCTTACAACATATAAAAAAAAAATCTCGTAATTACAAACATAACAAAAGTAGTCAAACAATATGCAAAACATCAAAAAGAACACGACCAGATTGAACAATTTCCACATAAATCATACGATCAAAAATAAAGATACAAAAAATAACAGCAACAACAGCAACGGACCCCAAACAATACCCTTTCCCCCAGATAATACCCCAGTCCAATACAGTGGTACCTTGGGTTACAGACACTTCAGGTTGCGTGTTTTCAGGTTGTGCACCGTGCTGAACCTGGAAGTACCGTATCGGGTTACTTCCGGGTTTTGGCGCTTGCACACGCACAGAAGCGCTGAATCGCGACTCATGCGTGCGCAGACGTGGCGCTGCGGGTTGCGAACGTTTCTCCCGCACGGATCATATTCACAACCCGAGGTTCCACTGTATTCTATTCAGCAGCCTCAGCTTTTGTAGCTGGAGCCAGCCAGAGCCTTGTCCTCTCTCCCCTAATGGTGTCCCTCTTGGTGGTGACTGAGCCATCCAATTTGCCTAGAATAGGTCTGAGTAACCTGTGGTTCTCCATTTGCCGTGGACTCTAACTCCCATCAGCCCCACTAGCATGGCCAGTGGTCAGGGATGATGGGAGTTGGAGTCCAACATCATCTTGGCTGGCCGCAGCTCAGCCACCCCTGGCCTAGGAAGTTTTCAGTTGTTTGTGGTCTTGACATTTACTATTACTTATTAAGAAACAAAGGGACGTGGGTGGCGCTGTGGGTAAAACCTCAGCGCCTAGGGCTTGCCGATCACATGGTCGGTGGTTCGAATCCCCGCGGCGGGGTGAGCTCCCGTCTTTCGGTCCCAGCTCCTGCCCACCTAGCAGTTCGAAAGCACCCCTAAAGTGCAAGTAGATAAATAGGTACCACTTTATAGCGGGAAGGTAAACGGCATTTCCGTGTGCTGCGCTGGTGCCGGCTCGCCAGAGCAGCTTCGTCACGCTGGCCACGTGACCCAGACGTGTCTCCGGACAGCGCTGGCCCCCGGCCTCTTAAGTGAGATGGGCACACAACCCTAGAGTTGGACACGACTGGCCCGTATGGGCAGGGGTACCTTTACCTTTACCTATTAAGTAACAACTTACACTAAATATTGCTTAAGGAGAGGAATATCAGCTTATTTTAATTCTTTCACAATTCTTAAGTAACAGCCATAGAATGATTATGGAGACACTTATAGGGAGTTGCCTCACGTAAATCAGGGATTGAGAAGCTTTGGCCCTTCAGATGTTACCGAACTCCAGCTCCCATGATTCCCAGCCACCATGGCCAAAAATCAATGGATGGTGGGAATTCTAGCCCAACAATATCTGGAGGGTCACAGGTTCCCCAACCCTTCCGTAAATGAAGCCCTTTATTTATTATTTGGTGTCTTATTATGCAAAAGATCCCAAGTTCAATTCCTGTCAGTTGCCAAGTGAAAAGGACCTTGGGTGGTAAGGCTGGAAAAGATGCCAACCTGAGGCCCTGGACAGCCGCTGCTGGTCAGAGGATGTGGCACTAGGCTAGACAGATCAGTGTTCTGATTTAATATAAACCAGCTTCGTATGATTATGTGCATAAGTGGGAAAGAAAGCAGTTTATAGTCCCTCACCCCCCCCCAAAAAAAGCCTCTTTCAAATGATGTATTTTCCCTCCCTTCTTGTCTGTAGGCATGCAGAATTTGCATGACAACGGAACGGCAGTTCAGCCTGAGCTCAAAACGTCATTTTCCTATGGTGCCCTGGAGAACAACGACGCCATCTCTGAGATCTACGCACCTGCTACGTTGCCGATAGTGCAGGAGGAACATGGTTCGAGGGGGTCATCTGTGCCTCCCTACCGGGTCATGGAGCATGGCAAAAGGGAGTGAAAGCCCTTGTAAGGGACTGGCATAATGCCTCCAAGCGTGGTCCTCTTATTTATTCATCCCTTCTTCTTTTTAAGCACCGCTAAGTCAAAAAAAAAAAAAGTCAGTTTATTTATGGATTAAGTGTGTATGGAATGACAACCTTAAAGACTGAACTGTGTTAAGAGTCCCCTACCCGTGTAATACGAAAGCTAAGTTGATTGTTGCAGGTCGCAAGCAGCTTCATCGGCGCCTTGCTAAGCTAAACTGTGACAGGATGTATAGCTATGTTAAAAGGTACTCAGGATATTCTGATGGCTATAATATTGCTAGTCAAACAGTAGGAGCTAAAGGGTGAGTTTAGACTCTGTTTTCCTGATAGAATTCCCTTTATGATCACATAACATGACTCAGTATGTGGGTTGTACGGGTCTCAAGCAGAGCTTTGGGTTCGTGGGCCTTCCCCACCACATATGGATGGTTGTATCCAGCTTAAGTTTTACTCAGCATGGACTCATTGAACTTAATAGACCAAAGTTGTCCATTTATTTCAGTTCCTCCGCTCTGAGTATCACTAGCATTGGAAACAACCCAGAATATTTTTAATATGAACCAAAGCGTACACATGTCAATTCCTGTTTTAATTAGACCTGCTCATGCTACCTGCCTGCTGCTTTGTACCTTAAGGAGAAAACTAGCCAAACATTTGAAGATGTCAGATAAGATTGAGAGTCCCACCGACAACAGCCCACAAACACACAGCGTGCAACTGGCTTTCTGCCATTTATCTTGCAGGACAGCAATTTAGACCTTCCCTACAAATGTGTAATTTCAGTTGTGTCGATTCATATTGTGGGTCAGAGATTGCATTTTGATTGCTCCCCTTGTGTGGGGGTAAGGGCTCATTCCTGCCAATAGAAAAGTTAGCTCAACGGGGAGTGGGCTGGGATGGAAAGTTGCTCATTGTGTTGCTATTGTGTTTGTTTGCTTTTTTATTATTTGCAGAAAGTATTTACACAGGGATTCATTCCAAAATGGCAGAAATAAAATCTAAGTACTAACTCCCCTCCTTTCCCCCCCTCCCCATCCAAGTTAAAGGTTGCTGTTGCTTTCTGGACCCTTCATACCTCAGAGCTCCATGGCCCTTATCCAGAAAAAGTTATTTGCACTTGGTCCTGTGGTAATGAATGGGCTAAGTTAATCGCCACCTTAAAGAGTTATGAAAATGGATTTGTGTGTGAGTGCGTATATGAACCACTTTGAATTAATTTGCAGAAACTCTAGGACACCACACTAACTTGGCAGTAGTTAATTCTAGATCTAGGAATGGAAAACCTGTGGTCCTCCAGATGTTGATGGACTTGAACATCAGCCTCAACCAGTGTGACCAGGGATGGTGTCAGTTTTAGTCCAGCAACATCTGGAGGACCACAGGTTCTTGACTGCTGTTCTAAATCAAGATGGGGCCTTATTAGTGATCCTTTTTGTTCCCTCCATCTTTGCCTGCAGGCTTATTCATGATAACTCCCCACCCCATTGTTCATCACCTGAGTTGGGATATAGTATACAACTTCCACTGATTTTAGCTTTGGAGGAGATGTATGCTGTGAATCACTGATTGTCTGGTTGACTGTTTCCATTGCTCATACCATAATGCTGCCTTTTAGGTTTTTGTCTGTCAACTCTGGGTCTTTTTGTGATAGGAATGCATCCAGAGGAGTAAACCAGAATGTCTTAGATGTAGGTCTGGAACCAGAAACCAGTTGGACACTTGTTTCAGCATTCAAGCAACTTCAGGAATGCTGGTTGTTTTTATCTCTCTCTGCCTTTTAGGCTGTTTGAATATATTCACTTTTAACAATATGTGATCTGCATGAAAACAAACCCGTCACGTAAAAAGTGGTTGATGCTAACCATGGGGTGTTTAATCTTTGCACATCTGCTTTAAACTTTTCAGTTAAGTCGGGAGGTAGGGAACCAGCTTTTTATCTGCAGCATGCTTTGCATTTTCCATGATGCACTGTACACTTCAGGCAGAATGGCATTATTATTAGACTAATAATTCAGGGACGTAAATCTTATTGAGTAATTGGTGAATGTTGACCTGGAACCACCATTTTGGGGAACCCCCATAAGGTCTGCTTCATTCATTTTTCTACTATGCAAAATGTTTTGCTCATTAAAAGAGCTACGTAGCAGAGGAGGTGAGGTAGTGTAGGGGACGAATGGGCCTTTTAATTTCCTTATTGCCTTTCCATTATAAATGAAAGAGGTTGTTTTCCAATTGTACAAGCATGCTGGAGACCTTTGTGTGATTTAACCACAAAATGACATCTGTGTTCTCAAAACTGCCTGTTCCAACCACAGGGTACTGAACCTGTTATTTATTGTTTGGATTCAAGCTCCAAGCAGAAGAATATGACCCTCTCTGTTGGTTGGTTACACTTGATGCTTTTTTAATGGTTTCTTAAGTCTTAATTTATTGAATAGGAACTATTTACTTTTTTTTTTAGCTCTGGGAAGAGAGAGTGCCTTTTTAGAACAGGAAAACCTCTAAGCCAAAAATAGACATGACAGACACACACACACACACACATCCCGACACACATGTACTTAAAAGCAACTGTGGGGGCCTTCACTTTTATTTAAAGCAGTGGCCAATCAAGGATAAAAGTGTGTTTAACCCTTTCAGTCCTGCACCATTGCCTGCATCTCCCCCCCTCTCCAAGCAACCACTAATAGGAACTAAAGGGTAGGATTTTGAATAAAGACAACACTGCAGGGTGAAAAGGTTAGTGCACCTCTCTCCCTCGGTGCTGCTGTTCTGATGAAAAGGGTTTTTTTTTATATTGTTGTGGAAAAATAGCCACATGTTGTATTTGAATCAGAACACAGCCTGGGGCTCCTTTATTTCAAGCATGCAAGGAGAAGCAGCCTGACACCAGAGTGTTACAAGCTCCTCTGCCCCAAGCAGAGAATCCCAAGCTTATATAGAAAAAAACAGACCAGCATGCTTCTTTATCTCATAGTACAATGTGTTTTCAAAACAAGCCCAAAACATAATCACCAACATAAGCAATACCCTTTTGGTTACAGAACAGCCTGCATGTTCTCAGAACCTCATTTTCTTTGCCACCCCTCTCATCCTGTCACATAAACAGGTGTCTTGACCAAAGTTTAGGCCTGGCCATCACGCACACCCATCACTATGCTGAAGTCTGCTTCTGGGCCTGTTTTGGGGAAGGAGCAGCATCTCACTAGACCAGGTATAGGGAACTTGGCCCTCCAGGTGTTGCTGAACTACAGCTTCCGTCAGCCCCAGCCTGCATGGCCAATGGTCAGGGATGATTATGCACTAGACCATAATTCTTTTTTTCATTTCCAAGTTAGGACAGTTCCCTGAAACAAAAGTTCCTTTCAAACACATCACTGGCAGCAGGGTGAAATAGTCATCTTAGAGGCTTGGGTCTTGGCAGGTTGACTTCACCTCCACTCTCTTCTGTTAGTAAATGTTGTTTTCCACAGTACAAAGAGATACCTCTTGTCTTTTGTTGTGGAGGCTTTTCATCCTGGGTGTGGCTTTTTCAGTGCACGTGGGGAAGCATCATACAGTTCAATGGTAGAGCATCTGTTTTGCATGCCTCACCAGGTAGGACTACGAGAGACTCCTGTCTGAAATCCTGCCAGTCAGTGTTGGCAATACTGAGCTAGATGGGCTAATGGTCTGACTCAGTCTAAGGTGGCTCCCTATATGCCAATGTAGGATGCTTCATTGCTCTAATGCTGAAAATACTAAGGCGTCTTGTGTAGTGTCACTGGAAACCAACCAATTCTATGGGTAGAATATCCATGGTCAGCAGAACACTGTATCCGTAAAAGAAGATAGATAACTTCAGCTTCCTGAGGCAAGAGGGTGACATTATTTGAAGGGCCTCTTTTGGTGCTTTGGATTTCTCTGTGGTTCCAAGTTCTCAAACACAGGAGTCGGGTAGTATTTAAACCCCTATCTATGCTGGGCAGCACTTTGGTCTGGTCAGCATTAGAGGTCCGGATGGTTTCCCTTGTATGCTGTCCCCCATGCCCCTGCCCCGTTTGTCTAAATGAGCAGAAGAAAGAGAAGCCAGTCACACATAGCCAGACCTCTCCTTGGGCACAGCTCCAATATCCCCAGTAGAGAAGAGTGGCTGACTGTCAAATCCATCAATGGTGTCTACTCCGGATTAGGCAAGGAGCTTCTATTAGCTTGGATTGTTTAGGAATATCTAAGCTAGGCTTGCTGGCTGGGTCTGATAGGAGTTACAGTGTAAAACATCTGGAGGTCACCAGGTTGGGTAAGGTTGATCTACATCAGATTTTATTTTCAGGATTGTGGCTTCACTGTATGGCTCTTTTATCATTCTTAATTCTACGCCATCAAATCTGATGTTGGCTGGATGTACTGTCAATGTTTTCACAATAGTGCTGTGTAAATAAACTGAGCTTTATGGTACACCGAAAGTAAGACAACAGCATCTTTTGCCTTTTTTGTGTTATTAACTGTTTTTAATTATTTTATGTGTGAATCACCTTGTGACAGTGGTTTAGAATGTAGTTAATAAATCAACTATAACAGCAGCAACGTACTGCTGGTTGTGGGGGGGCGGGACCTCTGGAGATATCTGCATGAGGGAATTGGCAGGAATTGTTAGGCATCTCTTTCTCTCACCACTGGCTCCTTTTGCAATTACTGCCCTTTTCATTCACAGTGTCTTGGCAACCACAGGTTTGGTAACTTGCATTTGCTAAGGTAATATGTTGTTCAGTCCTTCTAGGATGAAATTAAAATGTAATTTTAGGTTGGCGGGGGGAATGCAAGCTGCGTTGCAGCCCACGTATGTTAATAAGAAAAGGTTAATGACTTCACAAGAGGCTTGGCCTGTGCATGCTTGACAAGAGGAAACCTTTTAAACGAAAGCCTGCATAATGTCCACCTTCCTGGTCTTTGAAATAATAAAAATTTGAAGCCTTCCAACTAATATATTTATGTAATCAGGTTGATCGTTGGCTCAGCGTGCTGCCAGTGAAGCGCTTGCCAACATAATTAACACTGGCCATATGGATTTTATTCCAGGGAAGTAAACAGAAACTAGACCTGAGAACATTTTTTCATTCATTGTATCTGGGCCCTGAATTACCAGTCATGGGGGGAGGGGGGGGAAGTAACGGAAGCCATCTGTCCCTAAATAGGAGGGCACTTGGTTAATGATGGTAGAAAGCTTGATGTATATGGAAAAATACAGGGATTAAGGAAGAAATTGTTGCTGTTTGAAATAGTTCACATTTAGGCAAACATGCCATTTGAATGAATAAGAGCATGTCATTCAGAGGAATCAAGAGATGCAGCTGAGGTGCTAGACGGGTTTGGGGGCAATGATGGACTGGATGTGAACCAGCAAATTGAAGCTGAATCCTGAAGACAGGTGTTACGTGTTTCAAGTTATCAAGTCCACAAGGTGGGAAGACAGCCTGCTGTGTTTGGGGTTGCAGTCCCTTGGAGGCAGCAGTTCATTGCTTGGGGGTACCCCTAGATCCAATGCTGTTATTTGTGGTCCAGGAGCCTCAGTGGCTAGGAGTGTCTACATCCAACTGTGGCTAGTTTGCCAGCTGCAGCCTCTTTTGGACATACCCTCCAAAACCCAAATTAAAAGGTAAAGGGACCCCTGACCATTAGGTCCACTCGTGGCCAACTCGGGGGTTGCGGTGCTCATCTCGCTTAGCATGACTAAGCCGCTTCTGGCGAACCAGAGCAGCGCATGGAAACACCGTTTACCTTCCCACTGGAGTGGTACCTTTTTATCTACTTGCACTTTGACGTGCTTTCGAACTGCTAGGTTGGCAGGAGCAGGGACTGAGCAACGGGAGCTCACTCCGTCGCGGGGATTTGAACCGCCAACCTTCTGATCGGCAAGTCCTAGGCTCTGTGATTTAACCCACAGCACCACTCACGTCCCTTAACACCCAGATTAGGGTGCTCCTTTTTTTTTGTTCTGAGCTCTTGTGCATGCACAAGAGTGTGAGACCAAAAAAGAAGCAGCTTGTGCTCTGGTGCGAGCCAGCTGACTCTTGATAGTTCTTCCACCCTCGGAGGTTCAGGGTGGCGCTGGCCCAATGATCTCCCCACATAGGTGTGCTTGATACTTTTGCTATAGAGCTTTTGGCAAATGCTGAAAAGCACACCTCTCTACCCCAGCACTTAAGATGTTTGTTTTCAGAGTCTGCCCTATTCCTGTGACTGTAATCTGTTTTACCTGTTTTTCATTCTGAATTGTTGTAACCTGCCCTGGGAGCCGCTGTGGCATTATTATTTATTAATTTTTAAAACTCTGAATGTCTTGGGGCCCAAATGCTACCAATATTTGCCAACTTTCGTACAGGGAACATCTGAAAATGAAATAAGTGTATAGTCTCTAACTTTTTTATTTTCTGCCAGAATTGAAGCAATTTGCAGATATGGGTGCCCTGTTTGAGGGGATGAAGCCTGCCAAATTTCAGGATGATAAGTGCAGTGATTCTCCTGCATGAACAGGCATTACCATTTTGGAGTGGGTAAAATGGAACTCTCTTAACCTCCTCTTGTAGGCAATCAGTCTGAAAATTGGTGCCCCTGGGAAAGTAACAATAGGCTGGCAATGCACAACATAACTGAAAGCTTTATATAAGGGACATACAGGCCAAGTTGACTGGAGGAAAGAACCAGATGAGGAGGAGGAGGAGGAGGGAATAAGATCAGCAGGGGATACCCTTCTCATGGCCTCACAAAGGAGTGTTTCCCATTGTGTAGTGACCCAGGAAAGTGCCTGCTCTGTGGTAGCACCTAGATTGTAGAACTCCCTTCTCCTGGAGATGCATCAGTCATCTTTGGTACTAACCTTTCATCTCCAACACAAGATTCAGCCAAGCTTCTGGGAAACTTGTCTAGAGATGCTAATTTTGCAGGCATGCTAGTTTTGCCAGTTTGGGTCGCTTTGAAATGTGGGTGTTGGGCAGGATCTACTCCACCCAAGCCACTTCCTCAACACAACCGTGTTCTTGTGTGTGCAGCTATGTCCCAGGATTACTGTGAGAAGAATGAACAAGGATAATATTTTATATGTCTGAAGAGGTGTTACTAGCTCGTCTCATAGTAGCAACAGTTAAAGAAGAAGCTTGTTTGCTGCAGCAAAAATAAAGCATCCTGTGGTACCTCACTCAGCATTTATTGTTGTGTCAGTTTTTATAGGTACTAGACCTAGTTCTCAGAGTGGCCAGCCAGTTGCCTGTTGGAAACCTGCAAACAGGACCCGAGTTCAAGAGCACTCTCCCTTCCTGCAGTTTCCAGCATTGGGTATTCAGAAGGATTCTGCCTCCCACGGTGGAGGCAGAGCATAGCCATCATGGCTAGTAGCCACTGGTAGCCTTCTCTTCCATGAATTTGTCCAATCCTCTTTTAAAGCCATCAAAATTGGAGGTTTTCACTGCGGCAAAGCTGTTGCTGCCATGTTGAACTCCAGCTAAGGGTGGCCAAACCAAAGGGCGCTACATGCGCTATCTGGGCTAGAACACATTATTCTGATGAAACACTTGTTTTATCAATTTCCATGTGTGCTGCAGAGTAGCAGCAGCAAAGCAGGAGCCATTTTCAATAAGAAATATACTTCTGGCCCACTGTACTATGCCTGTAGTGAGGGAGATTTGTCGGGAGTAAAGACATTCTGTTATTTATTAAATTTCTATTCAGCCCTGCATCTAAGGATCACAGGGCAGCTCACAATATAAAAACACCAAAATACGTAACTTGGTAACAAATAAACCAATAGCCCTGCTCCCGCAAACACGTTTAAAAGGCCATAGAATGTCAATTTGGTGGACAGGTTGCTCACTGGGGCACGACCATTTGAATATATTACAAAGATCTTGGCTCAACTGCACTGGCTGCCAATATTTCTGGGCTCAATTCAAAGTGCTGATTTTGACCTGTAAATATAAAGCCTTAAATGGCTCAGGACTGAAATACCTCAAGGACTGTCTGTCTTCATATGAACCTATCCAGACACAGGATCATGGTTTGAGGCCCTTGTGCTTCCCCCACAAGAAGTCTGGAGGGTGGCAACAGAAGAGTGGGTCTTTTCTCTTGGCAGAAAACTACCCTCTTCAACCAGGCCTTGGGCTGATTAACATGCAATACCCTTTTAGATGTGTTGTGGCGGTGGGGTTACTGTTTTGTTTTTTGGCAGAAGTTAGGCTGCAGCTAGGAGCAGGGATACTGCATCATCCTTATTCCACTCCATGCAACCAGAAAAGAGGGTTGCGGGGCGGGGGGCAGTTCCTTGCTAGTTTTCATTAGGTGAAGATGCTAAGATAACACCATGTATGTCCTTCTGTGAATTGCCATTTCGAGATAATGCGCCTTATTAGCGCCATTAAGTATAAGTGAAAAATGAACGTGTGAAAATGGGTCTCATGTTGTGCATTGGGAGTCGGGAGGCAGGTCTCTACTCTGGACCAGTTGAACCCCACTGAGGTATACCCTCCTCCACTCCACCTCCCTCACTGAGGGGAAGAAAGAGTTGCTGAAGGGGAAATAAAATCCCGCCTTTTCTGCTCCACCCCGTGACCTAGGCTACCAACCACAGAGAGGACTGGGAGAGGGGATGAACGCGCGTCTCCCACCCGTTCCTTCCCACCCCGCTGCCCTCAACTTCTCCTCTATCCGGGTCACTCACTCAAGTAAAGTGGGAGAGAGAGACGCGCATGCCCGAGAAGAAAACTGGTAAGCGCGTCCTCGAGAGCTGCGCACGGGCGCGGCGGCGCGCTCTCTGTCGGAGGAAGCGCAGCAGCAGCAGCATCGAAGAGGGAGGGGCTCTCTGGGCTCTTTCCGAGGCGCTGCCGATCCGCAGGCTGGTCGTGCCTGGCTGGCCCTGAGCTCGCCTTCCTCTTGGCGGGGCGGGGCGGGGCGGAGGGGCGCCTGAGAGGAGCAGGGAGGCGCCGGTGGCCGCGGCTCTGATCCCGACGTGGAGGAGACGGTGAGTGCGGACGGAGGGAACCCGGGAGCCCATTCTGCCCTCGCTTTTGCCCTTTCCCCCTTGCCATAAGCTCCCCGCCCCCCATGCCGGGTGTGGCTTCCTTGTCCTTCGCTGCCCTCGCCACACTTGGTCTGAGGGGAGTCGTTGCCGCCCTCCTCTCGCCTGCTTCCTCTGCATCTAACCCCGGTCTCCTGCGCTCCTTTCTTACCCTCTATTGCCCATGAATGCCTCCCCCAATTATTGCAAGCTAGCCCCCCCCCCGTGCCCCATTTCTGTGGACCCTCTTCCTCCCCCCCCCACCTCGACCGATCCTTATCGACCTCTGTGAGCGGTTCGTTATCAACATCGTTTCTTCTTCTTCCTCTTTTATTTTTTAATTTAATGCGCGCACCGTCACGCAGTTGGAACCTCCATGGACAGAGGCAGTGTATCTTTCACTACTACATGGTGGGGGCAGACGACAGGGAGGAGGAGGAGGAGGAGGCTGCTATCTCCTGCTTTCATGCTCTGCTTGTGGGTTTTCCCGAAGGCACCTCTCTTGGTCACTGATGGAAATAGGAAGCTGGAATAGGTGGACATCTGATGTGGTCCATCTTAGCAAGGGAGTCTTCTTATTACCATCACCTGCTCAAGAGACTGTTGTGTCTGTCCTCCTTCTCTGCTTCCTGTTCAACCTCGGAAGGGCATTGTGTCCTAAGCCCTTCTTTTTGTCAATTCTTAGTACCTCTTCCCAGTGCCGGTGGCTCCCTTTTCTGCCCCCTTCATATCAAACCCCTTGAATCCTCTACTATTCCATTCCAGAGGAGATGTTGGCCTGCCCCTGACTGCCCCCACCCCCCACCTATGTGGGCAGCTGTGCCCTTCTGCCACCCCCCAACTCAAGAATCTACTGTCACCACCCCTTTTTTCCTTTTGCTGTCTGCAAGGGGGTGATGCCTTCACCAATTCCCTACTGTTGCCTCTCAACAGCATCTGCCTCTGTCCGCTCCCCCTTACTGCCTCCTACAAATATGTTACCAATGCTCCCCTTCGCCAGCTCCAGAACCAATTATTTTTCTTCCTCATTTTTCTCCTCTGCGTTGGCCTTGCTCCTTTTTAATGTGCGTTTTCTGGCCTTACTTCTGCCAGGCATTTCTTATCCTGATTATTTCCCCTGCTTCTAAAGCAACTTGTTGCCTTGCCTGTTTGCACACATCTATTATTCCTGTCCCCCCATCTCTTCTCACCAACCTTTCTATCCCCTTTCTGTTACATGTGCATCATTGCTGCTCTTTATTGCTTCTTTCTGCCCTTCTCCATTGCTAAGCCAGTCATTCCTTTCTTCCAGTTGTCCACCTTCCTTTTCATTTTTTTTATTGTGCTCTTTATACCATTTAGACCTGCCATATTGATACTTCATTTACCACTGGTCACTCTTATCTATGTTTCTTGTTGGCTTAGCCCTTATTTCTTGTACTTTCTCCCCTGTTCCATAAAGGCACTATGTGTGCCTCCGGTGTGATGGGAAACTGGTTTCTCCATCACATGAATGAGCCATGGCAAGTATTGGGTTTACCCACTCCCCTCTCCTGTTTGTGTGCTAGAAGAGGGGATTAGAAGCATCTGTGGCCAGTTTTAAACTCGCTCTGATGCCCTGTGATGTCCAATCTCAGGGCTCATCCACACTAATTTTCCTCCATACTTTCTAGGCACAGGTCCACGTTTTTCCAGTCTGTGTCTGAGCACATTTTTTTTGCCCCACCACTTCCCCTGCAAAAACCTGCTCTTTAATGTTCTCTGTAATCTGTAGAAAACCCTAATTGCTGTTTGTTCCAATTCAGCATTAAAGAGCGGGTTTTCCTGGGGAAAGTGATGGGGCAAAATAAAAAACAAAACAAAAAACCCAAACCACCACACTCAGACACAGACCAGTAAAGGACAGGGCAGACAGTAGGTGTGGATGAGCCCTCAGAGTTGTGGCTTGTTTAGTGACATCAAGCCAGGATCATATTGTGGTTCCAGATTGTTGCTTGTTCTGAAACCATAGTTAAAGCAAACTACAGTTTTAAACTGGCAGCAGATATTTCTAATTTCTTTCTGGCATTCTCACTGCTGCTTATTCATAGACTGAGAAACCAAGGTTCCCCATTACTTCTGATAGAATGATAATTCACTCTCCTCATCCAAAGAGGAGGAGGAAGAGGTGGTGGTGGTAATGGATGGGGTGGGGAGGATAATGTTTCCATTAGGGAAGAGGTGGAGTTCTTGACTTGTTTCAATTAGAATGTATAATTTCCTCATTGATTGGTGTGGATGGGTTTGTCAGCACAACGAAGTATGTCATAGGCACAGACACACAGGTTAAAGGAACCCGTGAGTTCATTCTCTGTGTCCTCCATGTGGATCCAAAAGGTAAATGTTTGCCTTAAAGTGGAAATGGAAAATAATCTTTAACATCAAGCTACTTGCATTCATATACCAACGTATCTGTTCTTTGCAGTTTGGGTAAGCTTGCATTTTGTAGCATAGGAATTAACTTTGGAAATATTTTTCTATTTTTCTGCTTCATCAGTTTACAGATTTCACCTTCCCAAGTCTTGAACATCAGAGTTTTAAGCGGTGGTAGATTAAAAGCAGAATTCTCTGCAATGTGATTTGGAAATATGCCCTACTGTGTTCAGAGGGGATTGTTCCTATGTGTTTAGGATTGCAGCCTAAGTTTCAAACCGCTTCAGTTAGTAAGTGTTTGCCTTCATCCCCACCATTACTTTTTATAAAATCCTCTTTTTGCTTTAATTCTAGCAATGCAAATAAAAGATGCTCAGTAAAAATGTTTGACAATTTATTTTCTTACCCTAAAAATACTTTTTCTGTTTTTTCCTGTCAGCATCTTCTGTAGAACAACAGATTCAGTTTTACAAATTTCCTTATGTAAAACATACATTCTTCAGAGAAATGGTACACTGTAGTGTTACAGAAGGAAATAAGTATAATTTTACCACTTTACATCATAGATTATGAAAACTCACTTGCTCATGCGTTATTTGGGTAAAAATGTTTTGCCTTTTCTAGAAGACCGTTTTAGCTTAAATTTAAATGTGGACATGTGCACTGTTTTCTCAGTCAAAGATTTAAATTGTTTTTCTGTGAAATTTTAAAATAAATAATAGAATGAATATCTTTCCATATAAGCCTAAGAACAGCTCCTTAAAGTCCCTCTTTCTTTGTTGTTGATATTATTTTTTGTTGTTTTTCCCAAGAAGTGTCCCAAAGCAACTTGCAAACTGATACAATCATTAAAACCAAGTATAAAAACCAGAATAAAATGTAAAACACACACACAGGCAGGTATAACTCAACCCACTCTTGGTAAAGATGAGTAAGAAAATGGCCACAAATCATGTTATAATGATAGTCGTAGGCTGCTAAATAATAAGGGATATTAAATACCGCAGCAATGCTATATGTTTGCTTTCAGTGCTTGAATACACACACACAGGTTCTGTGTGCCTTTTTACTTTTAAAATCTCTCTACTGAGAAATAGTAAATCAGGTCATTAAGCAAAACTTTTGTATTTCATACATGGTTTTGATTTTTAAAACTTAAAAGTACAATGAACCATTTCATTTCAAAACTCCTATGTGTATATTACTACTTTTTCTGTTGATGCAGTTTCACACAGTTTTCACAACCAGTCCTCAGCTCAAAGCAGTTCCATCAGTTTTTAGTTCTTCATTGCAAAAAGATTACAGGCAATCTTTGAATGCATAAAATTCCAACCTCTTGATTCAATCTATTAGTCATTTTGTTATATTATAAGAACAAAAAGTTCATGAGCCAATTTGTACCCAGTCATGGGTTGTGGTTCTCTTTAAGAACCTTGCAATTGTCAGTCTATTGTTATCTGTTTGTAAATGGAAAAACTGAAACAGAGGTCATTTAAGGTTACTTATGTCATCTCAGTTCAGCAGCCCATAAAGCTTGAAGCTAGTGTTCTGTTCTGTACTGTAGCTGTAACCTCCTTTTCATCGGATCATGCAATGTATTTTGCTGCATTGTAGATTTCTTCGTAGATCAGCATTTCTTTCTGTTGAAGGTCTTTTTACTAAAAATGTCACTTTGCAATCCTCCTTGTAAAGACAGAGTGTTTACAGAAAGCAGAAAATGCTGCTCTTTAATCGTAGCCTGATCCTTTAAGCAAATTATTTCAGTTTGTGTTCCCTTCTTCATCAGTGCCCCTCCCCTCTCAGTTTAAAGAAGATGCAATGCTGAATCGGGTTTCTAGAATTCTGTACTAAATTTCTCAGTTAACAGTTGGACCACCCCCACCCAAACATTATGTGCTTAACATAAAAAAACAAATATGCAGTAAATATTTTGGCTGCGGAGTCCTGCTTCTTGAGCACTAAATGTTCATGCAAAGTTAGCCTCTAACCAGAAAGAACGCCAAGATTTTTAAAAAAAAACCTACTGTAGTTAAATGGTATATAATTGGTTTAAATATAATGGTTTAAAGAAAGTTCCTCATTGCTCTGCTTTCCTACACATCTTCCAAACTGAAATGTTTGGGACTTGACTTGTGAAGTCACCTGTCTACGGAATGATAATACTGCTACTTATTTCTGTTCTCTCTTACAAACAACGTGGTGTCCTGTATCATTCCTGAAACTTTTATTGACTGACTAAAGTAATGGCCATCTAATATTTTTAACCTAAGGCCATTTCCAACCATTATAATATACAGTGGTACTTCGGTTTAGGAACTTAATCCGTTCCTGAAGTCCATTCTTAAACCAAAACCGTTCTTAAACCAAGGCGCACTTTCCCTAATGAGGCCTCCTGCTGCTGGTGCCCTTCCACCATTTGGTTTCCGTCTGTAGATTGAGATAAAGTTCACAAACCAGAACACTACTTCCGGTTTTGCGGAGTTCCTAAACCAAATCGTTCATAAACAGGACTATTCTTAAACCAAGGCACCACTGTACTTTTATGTATATAACTGAATATTTCTGATACTGTTCTCCTCCTACACCCCTCCCCCCCGCTCTATCTTTGATATCTGGCACATTTTGGGCTTATTGCTGCTATACCAAAAGCTGCTGATTTCCTAGATATATAGTCATTTTGATTTACCTTTTTCTTTTTCCCTAATATATGTATTCCTGCCCTGTGGGTGAACTACTTCATATAGTTCTTTCCCCCGTGCACAAACCAAACCCCCACAATCCCTGCTGGAAGCCATGCGTCGCAACAGGGCTGAGTGAGGGATAAAATTGCATGCCATGCCTTGTTCTCATTTCAGTCTGATATATATCGTGTAGACGTGCCCCAACTACAATGTAGCTAACTTACTGTTGTGATCCAGGGAAGGCCACAGGAGTTTGAAATATATTTTCTTTTCTTTGCCATGCCCTGTGTTCTTTTTGCTTCAGGACCAGTTATTGGAGTACTGATGATATTGTGGTAAGACACCTTGAGAATGTGACAAGGACTGGGGAGCAGAGAAGTCCCTACTTTTTAAGTGTTTTCAAGCTTAAGTGTGGAACTCCACTGAATTATTGATTTGTATATGTATGTTTTATGAGGCATATATCTTCATTTTGTAATTCTAGAGAATATCCAGCTGGCTGATATAATTTGGGCAATACTTTAAAATGTACATTGTTGACTGTTAATGCACACTGGGAGAAATATTGATTAAATCAATATATTTATAAATATTTATTTATTTTCCTAAACATTGTTTCCTTGGAAATTGAAACCAGCAGAATATTATTGAAAGCTATTCGCACGGCTTCTACAAACACCATTTATTAAACTGATAGTACCAAACAACACATTTCGAATAACTTTCATTGTTAAACACACCAATAGTAAGTACTTCTGTAAAGTTTTTTACAGTTTGTAATGTTCAGAGGGGTCCGCAATTTTGGCCTGGCCTGAGCCTTGCTAGCCAAGACTCTAGGACCAGATTTGCCCCTACACATCAGTGCCCTGCCAGCCTTTCCTGCAGGCTTACTGATTTCACTGTTCCAAATGAGATATGCCATGTGCCTCATTAACAAAGCAACTAAGCAACTTCCACCCTCTCCAGTTCTCTCCTCTGATTGTTTGTAAGAAGTAAAAACTTCTTTGTTCAGTAGCACTTATTTCCAAATCAGATTGCAGCCTCAGCATACAAATAAGTGATCTTGTTTAGCATCCTAGGTTTCTTCATGGACTATTATATGTGATCAAGATATATGAGGCTCAGCTCTGGCTGCAAACTTTGGAGGGACCAAGGTACAGGGTGTTCACAGTGGTAGCTCTGTTTCTGTGGAACTTGCTTACTGGAAAAACTTGTCATTGCTCCTCCTTGATGTCCTTTTAGAGACAGAACAAATAAATGTCATTCAGCTGCTTGTGAGTGCTATTTTGGCCACTATAGTGATAAAGCTTCATACAAAACTATATTTTATCAGTCATCTGAATAGATAGAAACACAATTGTAGAGTTGGAAATGGATCCTAAGGGTCATCCTAGTCCAACCCCCTGCAATTCAGAAATCTCAAATAAATGACAAGTTCTCACACTTGAATGAATGGTCTCAGGGTGTTTTTTTTTAAAAAACTACCTTCCCACAGATCTTTTTCCTGCACATGATAACTAAACATTAAAACTTAAAGTAAAACAGTACCGTACAATTCTCTTGTTTTCTCTTTAGGCAGACTCCTGCTTCAAGTCTGGAATACAAATTAAGGAAGGTTGCTTTGAGTGGACAATGATTAGAGATACAATGAAGGCGTGGAGTGACAGTCAGTCAGATCTTTACAGCAGTGACCTAGAAGAAGAGGAAGAAATGATTTTTGGAGAAAATGAAGAAGACTTGGAAGAGATGATGGATTTAAGTGACCTGCCTACCTCACTCTTCGCCTGTAGTGTTCATGAAGCAGTGTTTGAAGTTCAAGAGCAAAAGGTAAGACATGGACCAAACTAGTGTTGATCTATTAAAATGCCTGTAAAAAAAGTGTGCCTTTATATCTTACACTGGTAATTTATCTGATACAGGCAGCTTTAAGTTCACATGACCCAAATACACATATGATATTGCTTTGTTTTTTATGAGGGGCCAGATAAGAATAGATTATGCAGAAAGGGAAGTGAATGGGAAATGTTCGGTATTGTACTGAGCTTTTTTTTAGTTCCAGACAGTGGTCTGGAAGAATCTTCTACAGCTTGGTTGTTCAACTGGTGGGTCTGCATTGGCACCCACTATTGAGTTGCAACAGTAACACTACCACCCAAAAAATAATATGGAAAAAAATAAGAAGTAGATCCCCAAATGCATGGTGTTTTGAGTACTACTTATTAAATCAGCCATGTGCATAAGAGTGGTTTGGCCTGTCATATCTTGTTTTATGGGCATACATACAGTCCCTTTGCTCCTCCCTAAGATATGATAAACATTTCCCAGCTTAAACAGAGAAGCTCCTTCTTATATTAAGCGCATCTTGTATGAATGCACAGGTAGAATTTCCCTCTTCATTTCAATGGAGAGGACAACATGTGCCAGGTATGGATACTTGTAAACAAACCCACTCTTGCAGAAACTCCATGTGCTTTTTAGATTACCTCAAAAATTTCATCTAACTTGCTCATACTTTTGCATTAACTACTTGTTTAGAAAGCAAAGATTGTGATTGCTATGTAAATCAAGAAACAGAGTTGGCATTGCTTACAGTAATGAGCAGCAGTTGTATGGTTTATGCATTGCAATCCTATGCAATCCTTGCTGCAGTTGTTGAGATTTGGACCAGTGTAAACATTCATAGGATTGCAACCTTAAACACGGGAAGGCCAGTTTGTTCTGCAAACAATTTTTATGAGGTATCCAACATTTCAAACCTCATAAATATCCCCACAGAATTTTAATAGCTTGCTGAGGGCTGGCAGAGCCTATTTCATTACCGTGCTGGGCACAAAGGGGGGATGGAGCTCTCCATACACACACCCTTAGCCAGCTCACTCACCTGCATGAAGTACCTGGTTGCCTATAGCAAGGCTGCACATTTCTTTTTGAAGAAAACCAAGGCAGATAATGAAAATATCAAAGCTGCTGAATTAGTCACACACCAGGCTTTAGAATACGCCTTGGAACTTAGATTAGCTTCTATAGCATTTTAGAATGGCTCTCTCTGGGTCACTTTAACTTCCTATAATTTTGGCAGAATAGAATGCTTTGAAGAAACAGGTTTTGGATAAGCAAATAGACCTCTTCCAAGAGTGTGAATGCTGTTACTGAGATCTGATCCTGAAGTTCTCAAAATCATTTAAATATTGAACTGCTTTTTAAATTCTTCTCCCTCTCTGTCATCTTTCTTTAAAACAAACATATATTTATTCATGTAGAGGGAGTAAAACACTATTATTACTTTTCATTGTCATGGCAGTCCTAGAGTAAGGTAGATCATGCGTAAGCAGGCATGTTTCCATGACAGCTCTGTGCAAGGCTGAATGTGTTCCTGGATTAATATAGATTTACATTTTTATAATATGTGTTGCTGACAAAACATGGGGGTTTTTCTGCTGGTATCAAGTGTTGTGTGAAATACTGGATTTTAGATAAGCTTTGTGTGCTACAGATCTCTCATGTGGATTTTTAAAAAGGGAATAAAGACTTGCCTTTTAGTGTCTTCTTTTTTCTAGTCTGTTTAAAATGTGATTCGTCACAATTTAAATAGCCTTAATACTGTTCCCTAGAGTTGGGTTAATCTTTCATCTATTTCAAACAGAATATCTTAAAATTGCAAACATACAATAAAATTGAGTGTAACAGTTGTTGGGTAAGTATTTGTAAACGTCTAGACTCTGGAATCAAAGTTTTAAAAGCCCAGGCACCCTGCTTCCTATTCCCTACCTCTTTTTCCCCACGGGCTGTAATTTAGGTTGACCAGAATTCCATCAGCTGGTGGGTGTTAGCTGGGTTCAGACACACTATTTCCATTCCAACAAACCATCCTTTTTTTGCAAAAGTAATGAACATGTGGTCCCACTCCCCCCCCCCAAAAAAATCTTTTCCTTCTGTCCTCATGTTTGTAAGGAGTGTTTAAACCACAGTTTCTCTGTTGGGACATCATGATTTAACTGGGGAAACTGATTAAATAATCAGAAAGTATCTGCAGCTGGGCACACAAGAAGGGAGAAGGGAGCTTGTTGTTTGTTCCTGCTCTGAAAAACCATAGTTTCTTGGAACTGAAATGTAGCTTCTGCAGCTGGCTGATATTTGTGATGCCCAAAAAAAGCTTTTAAGCAGAATGGCAAGTCTACAATTTCACTGACTAAAACTGTTCATAATATGGTTCATATACAAATCAGGCTGAATTATATTGTTCTGAATTACAGTTTCCAGTCTTGTGTTTTAGATTTCTTTTTTGCAGTTAACAGAGGAGCTAACATGACCTTTAATGTTGAATAAGCACCAGTTTTTCTTAATTTCTGATATATCAGGTGTTAGTTTTAACATCTGATCAGCATTCAGTTTTGCTGAAATAATGTTAGCTACTAATATTCACATCTGTTTATGGAGATGTTTCCATAACACCATTCAGTCTTATGCACAGTCTTATATTGCAGTCTTGTATTATTCACACTTACCTGGGACATACTTATGGGTGGACATGCATAAGATTACACTATGAGAAACTTAAACCTGACAGTTTCAGATACCAAATTAAATATGGTAGTATTAAAGAATACAAAAGGAGTAGTTTTGGTGAGTGCTGACACACACACACACACACCCCCCCATGTTAGAAAGGAAATATAATCTGCTGAGGAGGAGAAGAAATAGTGTAGTCTAGAATGGGAGGTATTTTTGCTTTGTTTGAAGCTCTTGGAGGCATTAAAAGATTAGGAAAGGAATCCAGTAGGGAAGATATACTATGCATCCTATCTAAATGAAGAAGAGCTCTCTAGAGTGAGAGATAAGCATCAAAAAGGTGACATTCGAAACTGCAGTGGGATGGGGTTTGAATGCTTATAATTTCAGGGTCAGATGTTTTAGGGTTAGAGTTTATTAATTTCATAAAATTGCTTGGTTGGAAAACAAACAGCAGTTTATAAAAAGGGAGAGGACTCTCAAACCATAGGGCCATGGGAACAAGCCTGGGTGGGAGTATCTGTGTGTTTTTCAGTAGCATGGTGGGGTGGTGGGAGTTGCCTCGCCTGATGGCTGAGTCATTGCTGCCTCCTGCAGTGCAGTGGGGAGGTTGGTGTGGGGCAAATGCACCAGTGTTCCTGCCAGTACATTTGAACCATGACCTCTTTCCTTCTGCCTTGCCATTCACCTTCCCAGAAAGCAGTGGCAACTCAGCTGCCAGGAGATCAGGTGAGTGCCACACCCCAACCATGTTATTAGCTACTGTTTGAAGAAGGAGAAAAAGAGAAACTGGTCCTATCATCAAACTAAAAAACTTAAAAAAAAATGCACGCAAGGAAAGGGGAATTGAGAGTAGGTCATGTGCAGAGATTAACACTTGTCTACTTTTCTTTGTTGTATATACAGTGTTGTAATCCACACGGAGCATCTGGGATTGAGCAGAATAAAAAGCTGAAAATACATGTATTTATTGAACCATTGTTGCTGAAAATGTGCTGTGCAACTATTGGATGTGTTGTGTAGCTAAACCCACACCACCTTCTGAAACTATTTTTTCTTATGTTTGACCTGCTTATTTTGAACATCCTTTGATTTTTAAATTTGAGGGAAATATATGTTTAAGCAGGTTACAGAAGTTCCAACCTGTGGGTGGATAGGTCTTGTCAATCCAACTGTTGCATTTTATCAGTTTTTAAAAGCTGGTCATTATCTGAGATTTCTAGTTTACTAGAAAATCATGGATACTTACAGGTCTGACCCCATCATGGAAATACTTATCTCTTCCTGCCTTGCATTCTGCGTAGAGCTCATCTGCTATGTAGCCAAGCTCTGTGCAGTTGTTGTTTCTGGCTCACTGCATAAAGCATAGGAGGCAGGGACCCATCCCGGGAATGCTTCACTGCAAAAATAACCCGGTATGATTATTTTGGTCTTGTTTCCTATAATCCTTATTATCTCATCTCAGTAACTGCCTGATATGTTATCCCATAAGCCTGATCTATTCATTTGGCTGCCTCTGCATGTTCATTTCCCAATGTTCTGAAAAACATGGTGACTTAACAAAATTGTGCCTCCTTTGCACAAGGTCATCTTGGGCAAATGTGACCGGAGATGATGTAGTGCTGTGTGTTACGCTGCATACTTTTATTTTATTGCAAGCACTTCTCTCAATTTACAATTCACAGCCCCCAAACCCTGACCTTGGGGGGCCCTTCTGTGCCAGAGTTCTATGGCTTAAAGGGGGTTAAATAGTGAAATAAGATATTTATTTTTGGCAGCAAGTAGCCCTAGGCATCCATAAATGAGAATTTCTTTACCTCAGTGGTTCCAGCAAGGGCATATTCAATAGGTGTGTGTTTAGATTCCTGGGGCCCAAAATATCCCAGGGGAAAACTAAAGCATCTTTCCATCCCCAGGAAAAGGAGCTGGCAACATGTTGTCATATTAGGTATGCATATAATTTTTAAAGCAGCTTACTTAACAGCTCTTGGATAGAAGAGAGAATTATGTAATAGCTGATCTAATAACATTCCTATTGCTGCTTGGGTGGGTGATGGTAAATGCAACTAACTAAAAGATGCCTGCTCTCATGAGGGGGTGATTTGTTTTCTTAGTAGACCTTTCTTTTTCAAAGTTTGCACCCAGTGGAAGTGAAATAGTTCAGTATCTTTTTAAAAGGTGCTTATTTCTAGTGTGGTATGTTGAAGATAGTATGTTGCTGGATGGGATTTTTTTTGCATTCTGATGAGGTTTTTATTACCTTGTTTAGCTGGTTCTTCTAACAGTTTCTTGAATTAAATTTATTATAAAATTAAACATCCTTGCAGAGGTCAGTTTTATTGGCTTAAAGCAGGGGTGGCTAACCTGTGATCCTCCAGATTTGCTGGACATAAAACCGGTCCCTTACTATTGGCTGGGGCTGATAAGAATTGGTCCAACAACAGCTGGAGAGCCATAGTGTAACCATTCTGGTTTAAAGAGTTTTGTGTACTGCTATTGAGTGCTCACTGGAAGGACAGATCCTGAAGCTGAGGCTCCAATACTTTGGCCACCTCATGAGAAGAGAAGACTCCATGGAAAAGACCCTGATGCTGGGAAAGATTGAGGGCACAAGGAGAAGGGGACAACAGAGGATGAGATGGTTGGACAATGTTCTTGAAGCTACCAACATGAGTTTGACCAAACCGCGGGAGGCAGTGGAAGACAGGAGTGCCTGGCGTGCTCTGGTCCATGGGTCATGAAGAGTCGGACACGACTTAACAACAACAACAACAATACTGCTATTGCATGCTGCTCTGTTTTAAGCAGAATTCTTGACTACAGTGGTACCTCAGGTTACAGATGCTTCAAGTTACAGGCGCTTTAGGTTACAGACTCCGCTCACCCAGAAATAGTACCTTGGGTTAAGAACTTTGCTTCAGGATGAGAACAGAAATTGTGATACAGATGTGTGGCGGCAGCGGGAGGCCCCATTAGCTAAAGTGGTGCTTCAGGTTAAGAACAGTTTCAGGTTAAGAACGGACCTCCGGAACAAATTAAGTTCTTAATCCAAGGTACCACTGTACAGCCTGTCTTCTCACTAAAATTTGGAAGAGCTGCAGCCTGTTAGTGTAGACCAGGCATTGGAAACCTCAGGCCTGTGACCCTCACTGACCCTGCTCCAAATCCTTCTCAAGTTTTGTTTTGTTTTTTGCCTGGTTGGAATGTGTTATTGAACTGTGATAATTACTTATTCTTGTTTGGATGGAGAGATGGAGGAACAGCAGATAGAAACCTCAGACTTCCCTGTGTCTGGAATGTAGCCTGCTTTACAAAAGTGAATCACATCTGTTGCTCTGCCCAACTTTTGTCTCCCTTCCCCCCACCCCCACCCCCAGCTAGCATGTGGCCCTCAAGCTGAAAACCCTGGTGCAGTTAGTGTTGAGCAAGATGGACTAATGGTGTGATGATATACTACTTGTGTTTCCTATCTAATGCTGGCTTCTTCTATGGAGCAATGTTACCAAATCCTTGATAAAAGAATATTTCATCTCCTAGTGAATGTGTATCATGCTTGTCTGGTGCAAGGTCTGTATACTTGCTCAATGCGTGTGGGATGCCTGGTCTCTACATTTCATTCATTTGGATCCACCAGCAATTCCATCCCCAGCAATTTCCATGTGGAAATGCATAGCTTCAACTCTGTTGCCTTCTCTGATTCATTAGCCTGACATTCAATTTTAAGTGAAATGCAGGCAGGGAAGTTTTTAAACCCAGGAATGGGAACCTGTGGCCCTCCACATGTTGGACTCCAACTCACATCAGCCGGCATGACCAAAGGTCAGCAATAATGGGAGGTGTAGTCCAGTTATTTATGGAGGGCCACTGGTTTCCCACCCCTGGATTAACTCTTTACCCTCCACACCATTTTTCTGATCATGGGTGTCCCACAGGGTCAGGAGGGTATTCGAGTATCACTAGCATAACATATGACCTGTGTGTATGATGCCAGTAAGTGGTAGGACCGTTCTATTACATCACTAACCATATTAAAACATCTACATATAAAGGGGGCTTTCTTGTTTCACTGCCCTCACAATTTGGGGACTGGCAGCCCAGGAGACGGCATTTTCTGTGGCAGCTGCTAAGTTGTGGAATTCCCTCACCACAGAGGTGCATCTGGTACCTTATGCAATTTCCCTCATGTGCTGAACTTACACGCATCTACCCTGGCCTTTGGCATGTGACAAATGTTTTTAGGACCCATCCTATTATTCTGTTTCTTTTAAACTGGTTTTAGTAGTGTATTTTTAAATTGCTGTACCTTGTAGTGAAGTGTGGGCAAGAAGTTGAATGAATAATGATAGGAATACATGTACAAATTGCCTGCCTGTTAGCAATGTTTTGTAAATATCTATATCTGTTGACACTATTGGATGTATGAATTGTTATTGCTAGATCCCTGCAGCTTTTCTAGCTGCCTCATGTTCTAAACTTCTAGTAAAAAATGAGTCAGATGAAACTACTGTGGCTGCCTGGTGAGTCATCAGTCAGCAGAAATACAAGGTCATCAATGAGACTGAACTCATTCAGAGGGATGGTGGCTTACTGAGTCCTATGAATATGCTTGATTTTTAAAATACCAGTTCTTCTACAGCATTTTAAAAACTATCAGTTGCCTTCCCATGTAAGTAGCGTGGACACAACACATATTATTAGCTTTCAATCACATTATTTACTAAAAAGTTATTCTCGAGAAAGACCTGAGTGCCTGTGTGGTGTATTGGTTAAGAGCGGTAGTCTCGTAATCTGGGGAACCGGGTTCACGTCTCCGCTCCTCCACATGCAGCTGCTGGGTGACCTTGGGCTAGTCACACTTCTTTGAAATCTCTCAGCCCCACTCACCTCACAGAGTGTTTGTTGTGGGGGAGGAAGGGAAAGGAGAATGTTAGCCGCTTTGAGACTCCTTAAAGGGAGTGAAAGGCGGGATATCAAATCCAAACTCTTCTTCTTCTTCTACTTAAATTCTCCACCCATTTGAAAAAAACTCATTTTAGCCTTTTGATCTACAGCAGGAGTGGTCCAACATGCAGGCCACATGCGATCCTCAAGGCCTTTTTTAACGGCCATTTCTAAGTACCAGAGGAGCGACGCTAGTGGCAATGGGAGTCCCAACATCCAGGATCATCCCCCCACTCCATTGACCACCAGCAGCAACGAATTGCTGCACTCCGGCGTCCTTGGAAAGTCCCGCCTCCTTAGTTTCCCTGCCGTGGGTGCTCCAGGTGATGGGACGGCGGCCAGACTTTTGGTAGCGGGGGTTCCTCCTGATCGCTGTGGCAGGGGTTCTCAAATGGTGTGACGCGCCACACTGGTGTGGCAGGAGAGGATGGCAAGTGTGGTGGGAAGATTCAGGGGCAATCCAAGTAGGATTTAAACATTCCAGTATGGTATCGTATCGTATCATAAGATTATTTTTGGGGAATGTACAACCAGAAACAGTATCCATGTCTTTCTTCAAGAGCATTGGCTATTCTTCTACAATTCCGCATGACATATTGTTGTGAACAGGGATTTTCAACTCTGACAAATACGAAAGATCAGAAGAGAGAAAGGCTTATTTGTGTTGATGAGGAGATGATATTTTGTCGCAAATTAGACCTAATATAAATATGATTACCCAGCAAAAGTAAGATCACACACCTCATTGAGTTTGCATACATCCTTAAGGTACATATTTAAGAGGCTTGTTTATAATTATACTTGGGAATGATTCATCTTATGTATCTGCATTGTTTTATACTTTCTGGATGTCCCATGATCATATTATAAAGTAGTTGTGTTCTATGTTATAAATCAAGCACTGCTAGGAGTTGTTTCTTTTTGTTTTCAATATATTTCTTACCAATAAAAGGAATGGTGTGGCATGAACAAATTTTCATTCCGAACGTGTGGCATGGAGAAGAAAGTTTGGGATCCACTAGTCTAATCCCTGTTAAAGGAGGGGGGAGATAGACAAGACAAAAACAACAACAGGAAGCAAAAGAAGAGGCAAAGCCTCAAAATATCCCTGAAAGATAAAACTTTATCAGTAGTAATAGGCGCTGTGAAACAATAAGATGATCAATATATTTCTGTTGATGACAGCCTTCCTCAGGGGCACTTCACAAGATTAAGGTTCTGTCAAACCAGAATTCAAATCCCTGGCTGAGAAAAGATTTGATTACCATAAATCACTATCTCTTGGCTTCAGTGCTTTATTTCATAGGATCCCCGTGCATACAAATGAGATTATCAAATAGTCACAGATGAAAAGTTCATTGTGAATGTAAAATCCATAAAAGGAAAACCCTGAAGGTGGAATCCCCCCACCCACTTTGTTTTGAAGTATGAAAAAGCTAGTTAACTGTAAAACACTTTGCACCTTTTCATATCCTCGTATGTGAAAGACATTGAGATTGGCCACTAGATGGCCCTGCAAGCATTACATTATATACACTCTTTTGTTGAATATAGCTCCTATTTACATAAATATGAGGCAGTCGGTTTTGTTTTTCTACTGATGCTCAATACAGGTGTAGGTAGAACTCTACTAAAGAACATCACCAACTTGATTTTGTAGTGCTAACCTGCAGTAGTAAACTTTGAGGAACCTTAACAGCAAAAATGCTCTGTTTCAATCCCTAGGAACGGTTTGAAGCTCTCTTCTCAATCTACGATGATCATGTTACATTCCAGCTATTTAAAAGCTTTAGAAGAGTAAGGATAAATTTTAGCAATCCAGAAGCAGCAGCAAGAGCACGAATAGAACTTCATGAGACAGACTTCAATGGGAAAAAACTCAAGCTGTATTTTGCCCAGGTATGCATGCATGTTTGTCAAGATTTGTATCCTGTCTTCCTATCCAAGGTGATATCTCTCTTCCATATTATCCAGGTGTGAAGCACCTTATCTGTCTTACCCCTTTATTAAGCCTTCTATGTATTTTTCCAGTAGCAATTTAAACACCTGATGGCAAACACTGCCTGTCTTTTTGACCTGTTCTATTCTAGACCAGAGACAAAAGTGAGCAGGCAACAAATGTAATTTTTACCTTTTGTAGAATAGCCTCATTTCTACATCCAGACAAGCAAGAGACATTATAGATGACCATCAAGATGACCATCCAACCTCTGCTTAGAAATCTCCAGTGAAGCAGAGTCCACCACATTCCAAAGGAGTCTATTCCATTGTCAAACAACACTTACCATCAGAAAGTTTAGTCAGGTGTTTAGTCAGAATCTCCTTTTTTGTAACTTGAATCCTTTGGTTTAGGTCCTACGCTCCCGAGCAGGAGAAAACAAGCTTTCTCCATCTTTCACGTGACCAGCCCTTTAGAAATTTGAAAAGGGCTATAATATCTCCTCTTTAGCTTTTTTGCTGCTGCACCACACTGTTGACTCATGTTAAGCTTGGATCCTTTTCACATGAACTACTGGCAAACCAGGGGTCCCCCCCCCCCCATTTAATATTTGTGCAGCTGGTTCTTCCTGCCTAAGTGTGGAACCTTACAGTTGTCCCTCTTGAAATTCATTTTGTTAGTTTGGGCCCAGTTCTCCAATCTGTTAAGGCCATCTTGAATCCCGAGGCTGTCTTCTGTGGCATTAGCTACCCCCCTTCAAATTTGATGAGCATCCCCCCATCCATACATCCAAGTTATTCATAAAGATATTGAACAACAATGGACCCAGGCCCGAACCCTGTGGCACCCTACTTGTCACCTTTTTCTGGATGAAGAGGAACCATTAGTTACCTCATCCAGCCCATATTTTACCAGCTTCCTCGCAAGAATATAATGGGGGACTTTGTCAAAAGCCTTAGTGAAATCAAGATACTCTACACCCACAGCATTCCCCTGACCCACCAAGCTTGTAACTATAAAAAAAGGAAATGATATTCATCTGGCATGACTTGTTTTTGAAAAACCTATGCTGGGTCTTAATAATCACATCATCTTCTAAGGAGACATTTGCCTGCCTCCAGTCTGCAGGGACCTCACCCAGTCTCCAAGAATTCTCAAACATTATATATTATTTAGTGCAACCCCAACCACAACAGTTGGTGGCCATAAGGCTATGTTTTCCTTTCAGAAAGGAATGTACACAAGCCAGTATGTTCCTTGCAGATGTTTTATGAGCTGCTGTACTTCACTATAGAGGGTTAGGGCTCTATGCACTCAATGCTTTTTTTAAAAAATATAAAACTCTACTCTTAGAAAGTATTGTTCCTGAGACCTGCATTTCTCTTACCTCATACAATTATTCATTTTTTGTCTACTATTTGTGTTCATTTTATTCTAGCTTCAGTAGTGAAGAAGAGGAGTAAGAATCCAAACAGGGCATGACTTCCCTCCCACCACCACTGGACTTCTTGTTTGGCCATCACTGGCTTTTTTATTTCATCAGAAATCAATCATACACTTCACAGCCATAAGCACTAGAAACACTATTGTAAAGAAGAAAATACTGCAGTCACATACCATATATGTCCCTGCACTTAATTGCAGCACATGTACGACCATTTAATTAGTCATGAGGCTGGGGATCTAGTCCTTGCTTAGCCAGTGATTCAGTGGATAGCTTTGAGCAGATCCATGGCTGTAAAATTGCATGGTAGTGGCCTCCCCAGCTGGAAGAATGGATGAGCTAAGACCTGAAAACCATTCTGTAGTACATTTGTAGTGTAGGCATTTCATAAGAGCTTAGTCAATGTATTCTATACTGACGGCATGGTCAATGTTTAACTAAAATAGCTACAGGGAAGGAAACTGTGCGTTTAGTATCTGGATTCCTTCTCCAGTCAGTGAAAGAGGTGAATTGTGTGGCTAGGCTAGAAAAACAGTTAAGAACTATCTTTCAAGAGAATAATGTCCTCCTCTTACTGTTTTGACTGCATTTGTTTTCTCAGGTTCAGGTGCCCAATGAAGTGGGAGACAAATCTTACCTCTTGCCACCACAGCCTGTCAAACAGTTCCTGATATCGCCACCTGCATCTCCACCAGTAGGATGGAAGCCAAGTGAAGATGCCACTCCCATGATAAACTATGACTTGCTCTGTGCTGTTTCAAAATTGGGCCCTGGTAGGAATGCTTTTTTTCTGCCTTGCTTTCTCCATTTCTATATTAGAAAAAAATGATAGCAGCAGGCTTGTAAACTTCCACTTGCCTGGTAGCCTGTGACACATAAAAATGGTCCCGAGATGACTATGAAAGGAAACTTTTTTTAAAAAAAAGCTTTGCTTTGTTTTGGGACCACAAATGACTAATATGCGTGAGGGTTGAGGGGGCTACCATAAACGTCTGTAGTCTAATAACTTTTGTGAACTTTTCTGTCTGCAATAAAGGACTATAGGTAAAAAGAATAATTTTGGTACAGAATGTAAACGGAATTCCATAACCACAAAACTTAACGATGTGAAGTTGGAATGGATTGTTTAAAATTTGATTCTGCACAGTTTGAGCAGATTGATTTCCTGCTCCCCAGTGGTGCTGGTTGTTGGCACCACAAGTTGGAAGTTGCTTTGTTTGTGAGGCAAAAAAGGGACTGGGAGCAAGTGATGTTGAGTAGGTCATTTCTACTCAAATTGTCCTGTAGTTTTGATACACTGTTTAGAATTTAAGAGGGGAGATACAGATATCTAGATATACAGTGGTACCTCAGGTTACATACGCTTCAGGTTACAGACTCCGCTAACCCAGAAATAGTGCTTCAGGTTAAGAACTTTGCTTCAGGATGAGAACAGAAATTGTGCTCCGGCGGCAGCAGGAGGCCCCATTAGCTAAAGTGGTGTTTCAGGTTAAGAACGGACCTCCGGAACGAATTAAGTACTTAACCCAAGGTACCACTGTATAGATGTATATAGATATAGATACACACACACATGCACCTTTTATAGTGTGCTGTCCACCATGCTAATACAATAATGCTGTAATTTGTCCTACCCTCTAGGGGAGAAGTATGAGCTTCATGCAGGAACAGAATCCACTCCCAGTGTCGTCGTCCATGTGTGCGAAAGTGAAACAGAAGAGGAAGATGAAATTAAAAATCCCAAACAGAAGATAGTGCAGACGAAGCGCCCGGATCCGCCACCCACATTAATAAATGAAACCAAAACTCTTGAATGTACGCTAGAGGTAGGGGGTGGGATGCACTACTGAATTTGAGGCTCTCTGACAACAGCAGTGAGTGGTAAATGTTTGCATTGCTGTGTGACGCATAACGGCAAAAGACTTCTCTTGTAGTCGTCTCGCATCAGAAAGACTATAGATGCCAACGTTTTGAAGAGCACTTTAATTTTAAGGTTAACTCCCAAGATGTAGCAAATCCACTGGGTTTCAAGTCCTAGAATACTAGGAAGGTGCCATTTTTGGAATGTGTGTTACCATTTTCTTGGTGTTCAGAAGGCAGAAAGGAACTTGGCTGCTGCCATCTCTATATGGGTTACCACATGGTTTTGTATGTGAGTCTCATGTATATTTTTGTGTGCTGATGTATAACATGATCTGAGTAACATGATGTTCTAAGTAATATATTGATGAAATATAAATGTAATGTACAATGTACATTGTTATCAGTAGAAAAATCTCAAACTGGTTTGGGGTGATAGAACCAAATTTCCAAACAGGTTTGCTTTTGTGATTTTTGTTTTTCCTTAGAAATGCCATAGTTGTGTGTGTTGAATTTCAAGGTACTCTTGTGAATTGACGTGAGGCAAAAGACAACATTGGAACTGTGATAGGTTGTCTTTCTGCTCGTTGCACCTATGAAATGCAAACTAGGAAGCTGCAGATTATGAACTGACTCCCTCTTTGGCCCGTGTCTCCTAATTTTTCTTAGCCTGTGTCTGTCTCCAGCTGTGACTGTCCCAAGTGCAGGATTTATTTTCTGTGTTTATCTTGTATCTCTAGCAGCAGGATTCATACAGCCAGGAAGGGTCCTACATCCATATGGCTCTTCAAAAGCTTAGCGCCAGAGTGTTGCACGTCTTGTCCAGCCAACTGGATTCCTCAACTGGATTCTCCAGGATGTGGTATGCAAAAGTGCACAGCCACCCCCTACAGCAGTGACAGTGTAGACGTGCCCCTGTGCAGGTCTGGAAGTATATATCCCATTTTTTCTTTTCCCCATTTCCTCCTAAAGGCTCAGACTGGTTTGTGCCCCTACATAGCAGGGTGGATTTGATTTGATTTAAATCAAATCAAGTTAAATCACTATTTAAATCACTAGTCAGTAAGACTTGATTTAAATCACTAGTCAGTAAGACTTGATTTAAATCACTTTTTTACAGAAAGATTCATTCTTGCTGGTATAATCTTAATATTTACAACCAGATGAAGGTTTCATTTTTGGAATAATAAATTTTCAGAGTACTTTTTACAGTTATATCAAAAATTACTGATTTGGTTATACTGTTAGAAATACATAGACAAATAATTATGAAATTATTGTTTATATTTGAACAACTTTTCTGCTGTACTTTATTGGAAGGAGAAAAATAATCATTTCCTCAATAACAATTTAAACAATTTATTTACTAAAACAATAACATTATAGCATATGTATCCATGTTTGTTAACTGATGTGGTTAAACAATTTAAAAAAACAACAACAGACTGAGTTTTAGCACACATTAAAAACTTAAAACAAATCCTTCTTTCCTGATGAATAGCCTTTAGACTATAATGTAACTTAAATAGAAAACTATCTTTAGAAATATTTTTCCTCCAAAAGCATTTTATTTTAAAAATCCGATTTAACTAAAAAAAAATCCAATTTAAATGAAAAAAATCCGATTTTTTTATTTTTATCCACTCTGCTACATAGTCTTCTTTGCTGAGCTATTACAGCCCTCCCACCCTTCAACTGTCCTACTTCTTGACACCCAAGCCCTCTTCAGACCCCTTTTGGTTCTCTTTGCAGAGAACATTGATTTAGCAGGTTTGGGGGAGCTTCTGCTGGAATTGCTTGCTTATTGCCTGAGCTTTCCTTCCTTCCTTCCCTCTCGCCCTTTGCATTGAATCTTCTATCCCTACTACTTCTTAGGGAGGGAGAAGAATGTGCTGCAGGAAAAGTGTTGACCACCCAGCTGCCTAGACTTGACAAATAAGGCTAGCCTTGTTTGTTATGCCTTTTCTTAACACTGTGTTTCCCACCTTAGCAATTTTCAGCAAAGTAGCACCTTCAGATGCCAGATATTTTCCGTAACACTACATAGCTGGTACTTTTTATGGTTGAACTAAATGAAAGAATGGAGGGGGTGGGTGGGAAGTATATGTTGGATTCTATTTTATCTATAAAACCATCAGCTCTACCAAATTTGCTAAAACCAAGAGTATTACAGCACAAGCTTTTGTGGACTACATGCAAATTTGCTGGGAATTGTGTTGGATCTCAGTGAGGAAGGACCTCTCTCTTTATGCCCAGTGTCGGAAACCGCTTTTCTTCCTGCTCCACTTTATCTGACATACGTAGGGGGGGGAGTGTGTTCAAGTCTCTGCACCAGGCTATGGAAACATTCAGAAGCAGTTTGAATCGCTTTTGCTTGAGACTCTTTGGAGCCAAATACACGGCAGAAAAATTATACAGGTTTCAGTTCTCTACATCTGTCAGAAGCCACAGAGAAAGAAGAAGCCACCAATAATGGCTAGCCGCTAACATCAGTCCAAATGACCCCTTATTTATAGTGATTCAAGGAAGTCTGTACCACTTCAAGCTTAAGCAGGACTTTGTCCTACTAGTGAGTGAAGACTGTCTTTGCTCGGGACCAGGTTTTAGGGGTACAGTGTTGGAGGTGGACCAGTAAGTCCCATTTAAAGCTTGCACAACGCTAAAATTTACTGGCTGGCCTTGGGCCAGTTATACTTTCTTCATGGGCTACCCCAAACTCTTTATGCACATGTAAAGTTGAATATAGTGGAGAATAAAGGCAGTTGCTCTTTTACCAGAATAAATCTTAATTCTTGCCTGTTTATTAAGAACCAAGGCAAAGGTACTTATCACAGAAGTTGTTGGTTCCCTAAAATATGTTGTAAGGCGTTTTCCTCTCTTCTGTTAGCATTTTTTAAAAAAAAAACATCTTGATAACATTTGTTCTAAAGAAAAGTAGAATTTGGTTCTTTCCAATAAATGATCCATGTTTACTGCGGTGTGCTCAGAACAGAGTATTAAGTCTGTTTTTGCATGATAAACTTAGGAGGTGAGGAAATCAATTCCTGAATGTGAACCATGATGATATCCAGGTGGTATAGCTTTGTTTGTGGGTCTTTGAAACCCTCTATACCTCAACTAGATTCCCGGTAGCTGACATTCACCTTCTCTTCAGGAGTCCTAATCTCTTCATTAGTGAAGCTGCAAGATGTATTCTTTTATAGGTTTATGTACAATAGCGAGATCACCTATAAATATATACTTAACAAAATTGCCTGGTACCTGTCAATTTTCTAGGCGAGCTGTTTCCTAAGGCAGCAGAAAGAGGATCTGCCCTTGGGGCCAAATCTGCTTTCCTGAAAAATGTTCCCTCATTGCCAGTGCAGAGGTGAGAGAAGTGTAAAGAGACCAATATTTGAAGCGGCGAGGTATGCTGGCAGGCTGCTTTAGAGAGTGAGGATTGGGGTGTTAGGCTGCCACGCCTTCTGCTTTCCAGGGCTGTCCCTGTCATTAGGCAGAATGAACCCTCAGTTGGCAGATGATTGGAGGCAGTGGTGGCAGCCACCCTCCATGTTTCTCTTGACTCCTCCCTTGCCATTCCCTTCTGTGTGCCACATGTCCTGTGCTGCACCTCCTGAACTAGCCTGCTGCCCGCAGGTGCGGAGGGCATTATTCTGTCGCTAGTGTTGAAATAAGATCCAGCTGTCAGCCTAGTTGTCTTGTGCAGATGGGATGGGAGGGGAAAACTCCACCCTGTCCTTTGCCTCAGGCAGCAAAATGCCTTGGCCCATAAATTGTACTTTCTCGGAGTGGTTTCCTGATAGTTGGGGACCAGGGCTATAGAACTTGGAGAATACTGTGCTTTTCATAATGAAGTGTCAAATCACGAGACGTGTTTTACAGCCTGGTATTGCTATAGATGATGGTCAACAGTGTTTTTCAAAAAGGACAAATAAAACATTTTGCCATTTATGTGCCTTGTTTTTTCTCTGTGAAACAGGAGGGAAGGAGACAGAGATGACCTATGAAACCACAGTCTATTGTGAATTTCGTCTGGCTGAGCCTTGCTGCAATTTTCATTTTCATTAGCTTGTGCAGGAGAACTTGGCACATTTTGCCCCCGTGTTAATTAGCATGGCAGAGATATTCCCTCTTGAGCCTCAAATGTCTTGAGCTGGCCTTCCTGGGAAACATAAGAAGGGCTTCAGAGATGAACAGAGGTAGGTGGGTTAGCAGTAGGCCAGGCATTATACTGTGTTTCCTGTCCACCACCAGAAAAGAGGAGCACGGTTTGCATACTGGGAATAATACTGGGAATGTGCTACCTGTTAAAACACTGGCTGTACAAGCCTATTTCCAGAACATTAAAACAGAAGTTTTACCAATAAGCAGTATAAAATTTGCAGTAATGAATCACGGAAGAGTGTTTCATCCCGAAGGACCCCACCATCCCTTCCCCACAAAGGTTTTGTGCCCTTCTACCCTTCCTTGGAGCTAGTGCTCTTGTGTGCTGAACCATTTCTCCAGCAAAGGCCTGAAGCTGTTCCTACTTAATTGATTTCAAAGCAGGTGATGTGATCTCTCTCTCTCTCTCTCTCTCTCTCTATATATATATATATATATAGATTTCATACACTGACATAATTTTTTCCTTCACTGGGAGACAGGTTTATCTAGTGATAGGGGAGGTGTGTTTGTTTAGGTAACTAAGTGTTTCGAAAGTTTCAAGGTGGGGTGAGGGTAGGAAAGAACGGGTTCCAAATCTTGTTAATATGAGCAATCAACATAGCAAAAAGTAATTTCCCTATTTACTGTTTCCTGTGTGGGCTTTTATTGCAACTTCAAGGTGTTATTCTGCTACTTTGTCATTCATACTTGAACAGTGGACCTTCTACTAGGGCTAGGAATGTCTGGGCCAAGCTCAAATCGAGCTAATTCACTTTTGGTAGAATTTTGCTCACTCATGGACCCTGATCCTTTAAATTGGGGTGGGGAGCCACTTTTGTCCGAAAAGCTGGGTCAGGAAATGGCGCGCCCTCTGCAGGGCTTCCATTCAGTGCTGTTTAAATTCAGCACTGAATGAGAACCCCGCTGCTTTCACTAGGGATCGGATCCACTTGGGAATTCTGATCCCCGTCAGGCTTGCAGAGTATAAGCAACACCCAATGCAAGCCCCACTGCAAAGGAACAATTGAAAATACGTGGTGTAGCATTCAAAGAGCCTAACAAATCATTAGAATAAATAATTTTTCCTTCCCCAGTTGGTTGCTTCCCATGTGATTAAGTACCCGCTGATAGAAATGTATACACAACTGCCTCTCTGCAGCCAAGTATGTGGTTTGCATTTCTAAATCACACACTTGCATTTCAGACCGCAGAGTTGTCGTTGGAGGATGCAAATATTATACCAGGGCTAGTGTACATAATCAGCTTGGCTGCCAATCCCACAACATGTTGCTTCTTCAGATCCTTCTGTAAAAACTCTTTTCTAATCCTCTCCTTGGTTTGTTAAACTTCGTTCCCAGTTGCCTGGGGAACATTATACATTATCATTTGCCCTCTTCTAGTATGGCAATAATGATGTGCAACCATCTTAATTAGTTATCATTCTACTATTTTTTTTTAAATAAAAAGTCAGCTGGTCTGGGCATCTGTGGCCTGAAGACCTAGGTGTGAGTGTGCTAAATTAGTATCCATTTCCCTATGAAAGATCATCATCCCCCTCTGATCTTCCTCTGGCTTCACCGACAGCCTTCCCCAAATCCCCAAACTGGTGCCCTCTAGATTTTTGGTTCAAAGCTCCCATAATCCCCACCCAGCATTCTCAGTGGTCAAGAGATTTTGTTGAGCTTTTTTTAGGAAAACCCCAAATGTATTGAGTTGTGTTTTTTTTACCCCCAAAAAACCAACGTGATTTTTTTTTATTGACTTGCCTAAGATCCAAGACAAAGCGCCGCTTTTCAGAATTTCCCCCTGGAATTTCCAGATGTGTGACTGCCCTAGTGTTATAGGAACTGCAGTCTGAAATATCTGGAAGAAACCAGGTTGGAAGGATGTCTAGGTAATCTGTGCCATATCAAATCAGTTACCTTTGCAACTCCCTTTTTTGCTAATACTTCACCCAGCTTAAGGGATCTACTGTATAATGTATAGGTTAGGGACAACAGCATGGTGCAGGAGGAGTTTAAATCTCCCCTGGCATCAGAAATCAGAGCCTGTCTGCACCTGTTTTGAATTGGGAACATAAAAGAGGATTGTGAGATCTGATCATGAATCTCCAGGGTCTTGGGGCTAACCTTCTCCGCCTGTGAATAGCACATTTTCGGCTGCTGGCACATGTCTACAAGCAGATGGGAGTGACGGCAAGAAGAGAACTCTGGGCCAATCTACGCATTCAGCAGAACCAAATCAGTATACAGTTTTTATGGTCTGTGCCACTTCAGGCTGTAGGGAAAGGGGTAAACACATGTATGAATGTTCTCTGAATTGGGGGCGGGGTGGCCTGGGGTAGAATCAGCACTGTATGTCAAGCTAATTTGTTTTCCTGACTTGCTAACTTTGAGTGAGTGAGGCTCACCAGACATGCACCAGACATTTAAAGCACATTTCCCAGGATTTTTTTTGGGGGGGGAGGAGTAATGTGCTTTAAATGTATGGTGTTTGTGTGACCATTGTGATTCTGTAGGAAGTGTCCCCTCACAAGGGGAGGAGAGGGTTAAAGAGCCTTTTGACATCTCTCTCCCTTTGTGGGAGGGAGTCAGGAGGCAAATAAAGTGAAGGTTACCTGCCCTTCAGCACTTCCTCTTTTTGAAGTATGACCTGGGTTAAAAATTAGTTTTCATTAGGCTGTGGATGTTTCTGGTTTTTTTAGCTACCATTTTGAAAGAGCAATTCTGGTCTTTTAGGCACTACAAAAGATTCCCAGTTATCAGACCTACATGTTCCTTTCGGTAAAAAGACAGAATAAACAAACAAACAAACAAACAAACCCTAGCAGTCAGGAGTGCATCTTTTGAGCGCTGGTGCAGTGTGGTAGCTGTTGTAATCATTTCAAGGTGCACACACTCCACAGAAAACCAATCCTTCGCCCTTAAAAATTAGGAAACATTCCCTGAAAAAATTTACACTTTATTTTAGTACACAGAACAATCCCAAAGCCATCTTGGCTCTCTTAATGACCCCAAATATTTCTCTACAGAAGGAAGAGTCTTGGAAAAACCTTTCCCAATAGTTCTTTCCACTCACAAATCATTCAAATCCTGTCAAAAGGACTAATCTTGTGTATGAATAGGGGAGGTCTGTGACAATGTTTTCAGAAATTTAGCATTTCAAAAGAATGGCCCAGACTGGCCAGGATAATGCAATCAGCAAGCATTATCAGGTATCTTAACAGACAGGAGATAAGCCATATTCTCAATTTTCTATGGTAGGCTTCTTTCTGTGACACTTGTATGATGCTTTTGGGTGGTCTTTGACTAAGGAGTTGGGCAATTTTAAAAACTCTTTAAAAGTTACAGATAGGTAGCCGTGTTGGTCTGCCATAGTCAAAATAAAAAAAATCCTTCCAGTAGCACCTTTAAGACCAACTAAGTTAGTTCTTGGTATGAGCTTTCGTGTGCAAGCACACTTCTTCAGATACACTGAAACAGAAGTTGCCAGATCCTTCTATATAGTGAGAAGGTGGGGAGGGGTATCTTTAAAAGTTGTTACACACTTTTGTTCTGGGTCCTCACCTCCTTGGAGGGCAGGGTGGGGGTGGGACTCTGTTACAACGGAAAAATAAAGATCTTCCTTGCTTTTCTTCTACTGGTTCCTACCTCCATCCATTCTTCTGTGACCTATCACAGACTTAGGGGACTCTGAGTCCCTTGGGGAGTTGGGCTGTCCCACAGACAATTGGGAAACACTGGCCTGCGAGCAGTCCAATTGGAGAACAGCCTTTACCAAAGGTGTCATGGACTCTGAAGACGCTTGAACTTGGGACAAAAGGGAGAAACATGTTAAGAGGCAGGCACGCTTGGCAAACCATCACTGTGATCAACTCCCACCTGGAAACCTATGTCCCCACTGTGAAAGGACTTGTGGTTCCAAAACTGGCCTCCACAGTCACTTACGGACTCACTGTTAAGACCATGTTCATGGAAGACACACACTCGGCTATGAGTGATCGTCAAAGAAGAAGGGTTGTTAAAAGCCAACCCCATTTTTTTGGGTATAAGATAAGAGTGCAAGTTCAAATCTCACTGAGATGGCCTTGCACTCACCTGCCCCACTCCTGGTGCTCTCCTTCTTTCAGAGATTCCCAAGTACTTACACAGAATCAGGAGACAATCCATTCCCATATTCCCATATGATGATTTCCCATCCTATCAATGGAAGTGAGAATTTGGGTGTGCCAGATTCTACCTGTAGTTTTGGGTGACCCATAAGGATATTGGAGAGGGACTGCCTTTCCTTTACATGTTTTACTGGGGCGAGGTAGTTTCTTCTGGTGCAATCATTCAGCCCACACTGAGAAGCATCTACAGCTTGGGAGGTGGTGGCTGGGGGTGTTTCCCTTGTCTTGAGCACCAGCCTGATAATGAACTTTCTCAGGAACATTCCTTATCACGTTTATTATCTTCAAACCTCTTGCCTCATAAACGATTTGGTGGTGACACAGCCAGGTGCTTTGATGTCAGCATAACACATTCCAATGAGCTGTGCTCAGGACTGGGAAATGAGGATCGGGTAGGATCAAGCCTCAGCGCCTCAGCTGTAAAATGGAAATGAGATGTTGTGAGGCCAAACAGAACAACCAGTGTAATACATTTTTAAAACGTGGACCCTGTGGCCACGGTGGTAAGTAACATTCCCTGGGAACACAATTTTCAACTGAAAATACATGAGGACTCTTGGAATAGAATATGGAACAAGACCCTGTTTAAATCAGTCTCTGCCAGGGTAAGAGGAAATGCTACAAAAATAATATATTGTTCATACCTCACCATCCCCACCATAATCTCCACAGAATAAAAAAATGGCTTTCTTGGATGTGCCAGAGGGATGTAGGCATGTGAGTACATTTTTTGGTCACATGTGGTGGCTGTGTCGAGACATTGCTATGTTCTGGAGGAATAGGTTTTAAGAAATCAACAGCATTACCACCCAGTCATTTTTATCTGGACTGGCTCTCTTACACAGATTTGATGGGTAACGTAAATTAGTGTTCCAAAATGACCTTGTGACATTCCCCCTTGTTGCTTGGAATCATGAGGTATGGAACTTAGCAATGATGGGGAAATTAACACATAAACTTAAGGCTTGAAGAAAATGATTTGGAGCAGATAACTTTTCTGACATATGACATTGTCTTATTACACACGGTGCAAAAAAAGAGAAAGTCTGCAATCATCCAGCCACCCACGGCCAACTGGCTGAGTACTTTGGGTTGGCCCCTGTAATAAAAACAATAACAATAATGAATACTTTACATGGTTTTGAACCTTACCCATGGAATTGTTTCCTATTCATTGTTATCATTTGTTTTGTATTTTTGAAATCCTTCCAGTAGCACCTTTAAGACCAACTAAGTTAGTTCTTGGTATGAGCTTTCGTGTGCAAGCACACTTCTTCAGATACCTGAAGAAGTGTGCTTGCACACGAAATCTGAAGAAGTGTGCTTGCACACGAAAGCTCATACCAAGAACTAACTTAGTTGGTCTTAAAGGTGCTACTGGAAGGATTTTTTTATTTTGACTATGGCAGACCAACACGGCTACCTATCTGTATTTGTATTTTTGATTACTAAAAATTAATAAAAACATTTTTTAAGAAAAGTGGAAGCTGCAACAAAATGTTGCAGTGCTCCAGCCACTCCACTCCATTCTCTCTTCCTTAGTGGTCTCCCCCCCCCCCCATACACACACCCCCCACAAACAGGCAATCAGCATTTCACAGCCACTGGGCACACCTGGCCTATTCGGGATTGTTTCTCCCCCTTGAGGGAGGATTCCACCCCCCTACACACACCACCCTTAAAATAAAATTGTACTTCTTCAAACTTCTGCAGTTCCCTGAACCTGCTGATACAGCTATACAGTAGTATGCCTGGATTGTACTGTTTTGGCTATATTAACAATGGCACTCACTACTTGAACATCAGAAGTAAAGGGAAGAAGAAGGAGTCTTAGTAAGGGTGTTCAAGTGATACTAAGGTTTCCAACCTGACAATAATTCTATTTTATTAATGTTAAATAATGTGAATTAATTAACATTTAAAAGAAACATGTTATGTATTGTATTATTATAGTCAATACAAAAGGACAATGCATTTCCCAAAGGCTGAGTACACTTCACATTTATTTTATTTATTTTTAAAATACTGTATTTTGCCTTTTCTAAAAGGCTTACAGGATGGCTAACAGTGAGAATATAAAAAAAAAAAAAAAAAAAAAAGCAGGATAAAAATGCTGGAAAAACACAAATACAACAGTGACACTTATGAATAAAGTACAGTATTAAGAAACAATAGTTATCCCAATCCTTCTGGCAACACCAGCCCTATAAGGTCTAAGAGTGTTGCTTAAGGCTGCCCAACAAATTACAGTCCTACCTCAGGTTACAAACACTTCGGGTTACAAACACTTTGGGTAACAAACTCCACTAACTCGAAAGTAGTACCTCGGATTGAGAACTTTGTCCCAGGATGAAGGGAAATCGCGTGCCAGCAGAGCTGCGGGAGGCCCCATTAGCGAAAGCGCACCTCAGGTTAAGAACGGCTTCAGGTTAAGAACATACCTCCAGAACGTATTCAAGTTTGTAACCCAAGGTAATGTAATGTACAGTGGTACCTCGGGTTAGGTACTTAATTCGTTCCAGAGGTCCGTTCTTAACCTGAAACTGTTCTTAACCTGAAGCACCACTTTAGCTAATGGAGCCTCCCACTGCCGCCGCTCCACCGCTGTGCGATTTTTGTTCTTATCCTGAAGCAAGGTTCTTCACCTGAAGCACTATTTCTGGCTTAGTGGAGTGTGTACGTAACCTGAAGAGAATGTAACCCGAGGTACCATTGTAATGGCTAAGATGAAATTTAAACCTGTGACCTCCCATCCCACAGAAGACTCAGAGGGGCTTGACAAGATAGGAGAGTGGTTTTTAAATCATACATCTACTTGTGACCCCAAAACCAGCAAAGGAGGAACAGGATTTCCTCCCTATGTGCCTGCTTCCACCTTGCTCTACATAAATCTCTGTGCTGCCTTTCCATGAAACTGATCCTCAAGGAGCCATACAAAAACAAACAAACAGAATGATTAAAGATGGAGGGCCTTGCTACAGCCAAGGGCCTTTTGAATGGCTGTGCCAGCATTGTGAAACCCCAGAGCTATTCCGCTTCCACCCTCTTTTGTTTTCACTGGCCAGGGAAGATCTAGCTATTTAGGTCACCATGCCCATAACATGCATTGAATGCACACTTACAGCATGTGGCTTCCCTCAAAGAGTTATGGGAACTGTTGCTTGTTAAGGGTGCTGGGAATTGTAATCCTGTGGGGGTAAACTACAAGTCCCAGAATTCTTTGAGGGAAGTCATGCCTGTTAAAGTGGTATAAACGTGCTTTAAAAGTATGGTATGGATATGTCTGCTGAATCACTTCTCGCCTATCCCTGAACTGAGATGGAAGTTCCGTTTTACCTGGGATTGTGAACTTTTCCAGGGTGTGTTTGTGTTTTATGATTTTATTACTGCATTATGACTTGCTGTTTAATAGTTTTATAGACTGTTATATTACACATTTGAGTCCTATGGTAGAAATAAATGCATGAGAGAACTAAATAGAACAAATAAAAACACCGGGTCAATATCCAACATTAGTTGTAGAGCTACTTCTTGCAGTGGGTCTACTCTGATAATGACCAATATTGGCTATCACCCATTTAATAAATTAAAATATTGCATGCCAGGACCAAACTCTGAGTGATGCAAGATTCCAGGGGTTCCAGGCGCTTACCCAGGGTTTGGTTTCTATGGAATGAGGGACAGCAGAGATTCTGGTGTCTTTGTTATATATTGCTCATTTACACATATCTACAACATTAACTCCTGCCAACCTAGCAGTTCGAAAAGTGCAAGTAGATAAATAGGTACCACTCCGGCGGGAAGGTAAACGGTGTTTCCGTGCGCTACTCTGGTTCGCCAGAAGCGGCTTAGTCATGCTGGCCACATGACCCGGAAGCTGTGCGCCAGCTTCCTCAGCCAGTAAAGCGAAATGAGCACCGCAACCCCAGAGTCGTCCACGACTGGACTTAACGGTCAGGGGTCCCTTTACCTTTACAACATTAACACCCCAAGAGTTATTGCTTCTCCCATAGTCACAGTATGAGATCCTAGCCCAGCTCACGCACCACTTGCCCTGGTCTTTGACCTTCTCACTACCACCCATCTGCCCTCTGGCACAGAGCAACTTCCTCTCTTATACTAACCACACGTACTTACGGTACGGTTATCAGATTTTTTTCAATTAATCTGGGGACACTTTTTTTTTTTTTTAAAGCTGAGTAGCAACAGGGAGTCAGTAGTGGAGATAGTGAGGCAAAAGACCCTGGGCCCAAGCACACATGCATATTGTGTGCAAAGCCCTTCTTTCGCACCCTGTGAAACATAAATACGCAGAGTTTTTTAAAAACTGGGCAACGCCCACTCGCCTGCAACTCCCAAGCCTCCCCCAATCAGTCAAAACAAAGGGAGAAGGGAGCAGGAGATCTGTACCGCTAGACGTCCCCGGTTCCCCTTCGGCAGCGGCAGTGGCAGTTAGCAGCCCGGAGCCAGCCTGGTAGCGCAGTTGGCTCTGGCTGGCTTCAGGAGCTGCTCGCTACCATGGCGCCCGCCATTTTTCCTCACTGGAAGTCCCCATATGACGTGTTGCACACAAGACACATCATATGGGAACTTCCATATTCCTGCATTGCAGGAGGTTGGACTAGATGACCCTTTAGATCCTTTCCAACTCTATGATTCTGTGCCTGCGTGCGATCACGCCTGAGGTATGTGTGTATGCGGGGTCGGTGGTCATTGGCGGCCCCAACATAATGCTGAGTCCATTGATTTCTGCTGGTCTACTTTAGATACTTAAGGGACGTGGGTGGCGCTGTGGGTTAAACCACAGAGCCTAGGACTTGCTAATCAGAAGGTCGGCGGTTCGAATCCCCACGACGGGTTGAGCTCCCGTTGCTCGGTCCCAGCTCCTGCCAACCTAGCAGTTCGAAAGCACGCCAAAAAGTGCAAGTAGATAAATAGGTACCGCTCCGGCGGGAAGGTAAATGGCTCTGGTTCGCCAGAAGCGGCTTAGTCATGCTGGCCACATGACCTGGAAGCTGTTTGCGGACAAACACCGGCTACCTCGGCCTATAGAGCGAGATGAGCGCGCAACCCCAGAGTCGGCCAGGACTGGACCTAACGGTCAGGGGTCCCTTTACCTTTTACTTTAGATACCACGAAGGTTCGCTACCACTCATTTAAGGATTGAAATGCAGCCGATGTTGTGAGGAGGGGCTGAACATGCACGTAACAACAGCGCCTGTGGTGTGGGGTCGGTGATCACGTGCATTCCCGCCGCGATGGCGAGAGGGCAACGCACTCTGCACATGCTCAAGGGAACTCTTATTCGCTCCTCCTCCCCATACGCAGGAGAGGCTTCTGCAAGCAAGATCTGGGGCAGAGCAATGGAGAGGCGGCTTCTCCCCTCCCTCGCCTCTCTTTCCCTCTCCCTCTCTCTGCTGTGCCCACGGCTGGGGCGGAGGAGGAAGAGGGCTCGGCGCTTGGCCCTGCCCCAGCCGGATCACCTGAAAAAGAGAGAGAGAGAGAGAGAGAGAGAGGAGGGCGGCGGGTGGGGCCGGCTGCGCAAATACGCCCGGAGCGGGCGCTGCTACTCCTGCCGCCGCTGCCAAGGGAGCTGAGGGTATTTGGCCGAGGAGCCGATGGCAGAGCTCGCCCGGAGACCCTCCCGCGCCGTCTGGTAAAGGCCGGGCTCCCCAAGAGCAGGTGGGTGCGCGGAGAATCGGGGCCACGGGAGGGAGACAGAGGAGGAGTCCGAGGAAGCGCGCAGAGGTTTGCGCCCCGGTGCCCGTCGTCTTTCCTGACAACGGCGCCCATCCCCTGCGGGCCCGCGGCGGGAACTTGTTTGGCGCTTCGTTGGGGACGGAGAGAAAGCTCTGAGGGAAACAGGCTCCCGCGCAAAACACGCGGAGGATCCGGCTGGAAGAGAGCTGCCCAGAGGGGATCCGAGCTGAGGCGGATCACCTCGACAGGTGCTGGGAAGAATTTGATATAAGTAAAAAGGGTGTGTGTGTAAGAGAGAGAGAGAGAGAGGTGGCTTTATCTACTTAATTCCTTTTATGTGTGGCTTTAGGTAGACTCTTGAACCTGGACGTTTCCACTTGTATGGTGGGCGATGGAGAGGTGGTGTTGCTGTGACTATTCTGTATTCGTAGTAAGGGACTTCGAGCTTCCTGCAGTGCCGGAATCTTATTAAAACATCCCTGAGAGATGGCCATCCAATCTCTGCTTAAAACCCTCCCATGAAGGAGAGTCCACCAGTTTTCAAGAGAGTCCCTTCTACTGTCAAACAGCTCTTACCTTCCAAAGGTTCTTGTCCTTGGTGGGGTTTTTAAAAAAATTAAAAATATTACTTTATTATTCACTTCTCACTAGGTATCCCAAAGCCATTTTCAATGCAATAAACATGTACAGAACAATTGCATGTATAAATGCAGGTGAAACATTTTCTCATACATACACACACACACACACTTACCGTAAAACATTTGCAATAGAACAGTTAAAACAAACAGCAGCACGTATCAATTCAAATCCAGTTCAGATACCACCTGCGATTAAAACATGTGCTTGGAAACCTCCTGTAATCCTGTGACTTTTTATACCACAAACGTTCCAGGCTTATTTTTTGTGCCACTTTCATTGGCCTATAGCAGAAATATGCCCCTGCAGACTGCAATAATGTGGTAACATTGAGAAAGTATCACAGAATAACTAATAAAGAGGAATGACTTATGGACGGTTCAGTATAAATGCACCACAAATGCACGGTGGTTGTGTCAATGACATGTTGCAGAATACACCACTCTAGGGGCTACTTGAGCCTAGAGCATGGGTAAGCAAACTAAGGTCCGGGGGCCGGATCTGGCCCAATAGGCTTCTAAATCTGGCCGGTGAACGGTCTGGGAACCAGCATGTTTTTACATGAGTAGAATGTGTGCTTTTATTTAAAATGCATCTCTGGGTTATTTGTGGGGCATAGGAATTCATTCATTCCCCCTCCCAATATAGTCTGGCGCCCCCACAAGTTCTGAGGGACAGTGGACCGGCCCCCTGCTGAAAAAGTTTGCTGACCCCTGGTAGAGTTAAGAGTGAAGTGTTTGTTATTGACTTGCGTTCTGGTCTGCAGGTATACAAGATGACCCTCAAGGTCATCCATTCTTGCCCTACAATTCTATGATTCTATGATTACCTTGCTAAAGCTAAGCAGGCCTGGATTCTAATCAGTCCCTGGATGTGTAACTAACTACCTGCTCAGTAACCAGATGTTTATGCCGCCTTGGGTTCCATGACAAACGGCAGGATATAAATGTAAGAAAATAAATGCACAAATTATTTTTATTCTGGGTGCACACTTGTGCACTGTCTCTGGGGTTGCACAGTTTTCTGGATGCAGTAGAGTTTGGACTGAGGAGCAGGGGCAGAAGGAGGCTGGTCATTGCAGGGGGTTGGACTAGATTACCCTTGGAGTCCCTTCCAACTTTTACAGGTGCCACATAATATTCTCTCCACAAATTTCAGTGTGGCATCAACTACTCTCTGGAAGTCTGTGCTAGGCAAGGACTTTCATTATATTGTTTTCAACACCTAAACACTTTTTTGTTTAGGTATGAACAGGTGCTGCTTTTCATGGCCCTTGGGGCAATATGAGGGAAAGGCTTTCCTGCTGAACTTCTGCTTGTTAGGCAGCAAATCAAAGTACAAGGGTTCTGACATGCATACGCACAAACACACACACAGAGAGATGGCAACCATAGAAATTAGGAATACAAAAGCACTAAGGGCAGTGGCAGAAGAAAATGAAGAGAACAGGCAGCTGCTGGCAGTAAAAAAACCCCCACAATGCTGATTTAATAATCCTGTAATTTAGTGATCCTCTGCATATCTGCTCAGAAGTAAGTTGTATAAAGTACAGTGGGACTTACAGGTAAGTGTGTATAGCAGGGGTGTGAAATCTCAAGCCTGGGGTGAATGTGGCCCTCTAGGCCTCTTTATCTGGACCTTGAAACTCTCCCCAGGCCACACCTCTGCTGTGCACTCTGAGGATTTTTGCCTGGCTGGAATGTGTCCTTCAACTTTGGATGGAGCTTAGAGAGAAGGTGTGTACAAAGGTAAAATTTACATGGTTTACTCCAGCCACTTTTGCATTTGATCCCAGCCACCACTGGTGTGGAGCTCTAAGAAGGTTTTTTAGAAGGGAATGTGGCCCTTGGGTTGAAAAAGGGCCGACACCTCTGGTTTACAGGATTGTAGTGTTAGTGTTTAAGGATGCATATCTTGGTGGCTGTATTTTCTTAACCAAAGATTTCAGTCCCAGTCATTTTCGTTACTGAAAAACATTTGAGGTATTTGTATATCATGTACAATTAACATGGCAACCTTTGATCTCAATGCTCCAGCTGTTCGGGGAGAGGAAATTAATGTTAAAGCAGTGTTGACTATAGCAGAGATAAGCATATATTTACAAGTGAGACCTGAAATCACTTTCCACACAATACTTTACAGATCTCACAATTCCCATTTACTTCAGTGGGACTCACTCCCAGGTAAGTAGGCATAGGATTGCATCCCTGGTCTCTTTTTGGGTTACTCTTCATGTTATGCTCATACTTCACCCACACCCAGAAAACAGCCATTTCTTTACTTTGTCACTAGTGAGTATTCTCACCTCGGCTTGTGTAATTAGGCTTGACTGAAACAAGAGACGTTTAGCTAACACACACTGCCCTTCTGTGCACAGATAACTGGAAGTAAGACCCATTGAAATCAGTGCACTAACTTCAAAGAAACAACCATGTCATTACTTTAACTCCAGCTGTGAACATCACAGTGTTTTTTTAGCTGAATCCTGAGAAAGAGAGCTGCTTTCTGGGCTGCATCTGCAGCGTTAATTTACCCTCTTTAACAGTCATCATGACTTCCCTAAGAGGTGCCAGAGTTGTGTGGAGATTCCTATTTCCTTTGGAGAGCTACAGTTCCCAGAGATTTCTGCAAGAGTATTGGGATGGCTGCATGTTTTTGTGGCTTGGGGGGGGGAAGAGGAAGACTAGAAGGGCTGGTCAAGAGATGGGAGTACGCATGGGCAAATCTGTCTGTTTTGGTTTCTCTTAGTTTCTTATTTTTCCTACTTTAGGTTCAGTTCTCCACAGTTCCACATCAGCATTCAAGTTTACTAAAATAAATCTCATCAACATTTTAGTGCGAATTTCTCCTAACATGCACATATTTGCAAAACATTTCCTCTTAATATAGTTCACTTTTGGATATAATTTAATCTAATGTATATGCATTTTTATGTACTCTTTACCCTTGTATATGCATTTTTGTAAAGTTAAAAAGGTAAATGACCCCTGGATGGTTAAGTCTAGTCAAAGGTGACTATGGGGTACTGCACTCATCTCGCTTCAGGCCGAGGGAGCCAGCATTTGTCCACAGATATCTCTCTGGGTCACGTGACCAGCATGACTAAAACGCTTCTGGTGCAACGGAACACCGTGATGGAAGCCAGAGTGCATGGAAATGCCATTTGCCCTCCCACTGCAGCAGTACCTGTTCATCTACTTGCACTGGTGTGCTTTCAAACTGCTAGGTTGGCAGAAGCTGGGACAGAGCAATGGGAGCTCACTCCGTTGTGCAGATTCAAACCACCAACCTTCTGATCGGCAAGCCCAAGAGGCTCAGTGCTTTAGACTACAGCGCCACCAGAGTACCTGCCTTTTTGTACACATTTATCGGCACTGCAAAATTTGGAGAAGTTCAAATGTCAAAGGTTGATGTGTGTGTGAACATGAACTGAATTAAATTTCATCCCTACCTGGAAAGTAAGATGAGCCATCCCAAAACATTTAGCTGCCTGAGGCAATGGAAATATGTTTTTCTTTTCTTTTTTCATTCAAAGCCTGCTGGACAGCAGTGGGGCACTATACCTCCACTGCGCCCGTAGGGAACAGGCTAGTTTGGGGAAGGAGGGCAGACCACATGAGTCCCAGGACCTGTACTCCCAACAGTGCCAGCCAGCATAGCCAACAGTCAGGAATGATCGCAGCTACAGCTGAACATCACCTGGAGAGTCACAAGTTCCCCACCTCTGATTGTTAAGTGCTGCTTCCACCTCCATTCACAGCATTCTGAGAATACCGTACAAAATATGTCTAGTTAATGTTTAAAACTTCTACCTTAAGGCATTCTCTCATGCTGCTGTGAAAACCTCTTTTCGGCACTCTGGAGCTGACCATACAAGCTCATTTTCGCCACCAGGTAAAGCCAGCCCAAATCATCAAGGAAAATCAGAAGTGTCTGGTTTTTGTTTGGGTTGGAATTAAATTTAAAACAACAAACATCATTGCTAGCAAGATTGGGAAAACATTTTACACTTTTAATTCTTGTTAGCAGTTTCTCACTTTTGCATATCTATTTCTTTCCTTCTTTGTCTTGGCATAAAACATTACAATAGTGGTATGTTTATTCTGGAGCCTGTTCAGCGTGTAAAGGCATTTATTTGTTTAATTTGCAGTATTTATTACATACTACCTGGTAGCAGAAGTTATTTGGGTGTACAAGCCAAATTAAAAAGAAAAAAAAAACCTGAAGTATGTTTTAACTCTGGTCCCCTCCGCCCTAAATGTGAAATCTAAACGAGACTGAAAAAGACAGTAGAATAATATCAGTGTAAAACCAGCTACAGAGAATAACACCAGTACCAAGGATCTGAGGAAGGGCTGTAGCCTGGTGATAGAGCATCTTCTTTGCATGCAGAAGATCCCAGGTTCAATCTCTGGCATCTCCAGGTAGGCCTGGAAGAGAATCGTCTCTGAAAACCCTGGAGAACCGCTGCCAGTCAATGTAGACCAGGGCTAGCCAGTTGGGTGCCCTGCAGATGCTGCTGGACTTCAGCTTTCATCCTCCCCAGCCAACATGGCCAGTGGTCAGGGATGCTGGGAGTTAGAGTTCAGCAACATCTGGAGGTCACATGAACTACCCCTGGATAGACCGTACTGAGCTAGGTGAACTAATGGAATCACTTGATATAAAGCAGCTTCCTGTGTTCTGAAGGCATTAAGGTATCTTAGAATCCTAGAGCTGGAAGGGACCCTGAGGATCATCTGGTGCAGGGGTCGGCAAGGTTTACCTCGCCTGGACCGGTACACGCCACTGGAGATCCCTCCGTGGGCCAGATCACACATAAGCTTGTGCAGCCATGATTTCTGGTGTCTGCGTCTGCACAAACATGATATCTGGTGCCTGCACAGATGAGATTTTCGGCATCTGAGTATGCACAGACGCGATTTCCAGCACCATAGAAGCGAGTCCCCGCGCTGGTTTAGCACAGCACAGGGGGACTTGCTGAGTGGGTAGCTTGATTCGGGGGCAGCTCGGGGGCCAGTTAAATGACCCCTGTGGGCCGCTTGTGGCCCATGGGCCTTAGGTTGCCTACCCTGATCTAGTGCAATGCTTGCAATGCAGGAATATGCAGTTTTACCTTACAGGAATCGAGCCTGCAAGTGTAGTGTTATCAGTACCACACTCTAACCAGCTAAGCTATCAAAGGCACAGTTATTTTCTCTTGAGAGAAAAGAAGCCTATTTATTAAAGTATCCTATACATATGCAACTTATAAATCCACAACAAAATAATGCATTTTGTTATAAAAAGTACATACTGCAATGCACCCAATAACATAAGACGTATGTTTCATTGTACTTTGTTACTCCTACGTAACAAACATTCTCCACTTCTCTATGAACAGATTATTCTGTCTCCTATCCTCTCTAAACCTTTGTTAAGATGAAAAAGGTTGGGAAAATTTCAAAATCTACCTGGCGCGAAATTATCACCAGATGAAGGTGCAGGGCAAGTCTTTTTAGGGAGTGCATTACATAAGGATGTACGGAGGAGAAATTCGATTCCGTTCACACCTGAAGGTAAACCAACTAAATTTACAGCTTCCAAAACAATCAAAGCACAGATTTGAAATCTGCATGTCTCTCAGCTTTGCAGTGTGGTTTTCCCACCAAGGAATATGAACAGAAATGTATATACTGTACTGGGGCAAAGTGTGCACAGAAATTTTAAAAGTAATAGTAGTGCAAATAACATGCAAACATGCATTAGTTTGCAAACAAAAGTGTATATTAGACAAAACTGCAAACCAACATGTGAATATTAGGAGAAATTCACACTAAGGTGCTCATGAGCAATTTTTTAAAAATCTGCAAACTATTGTGGAAATGTAAAGAGCTGAAGATTGGAAAAATGAGAAACCAAAACAGAGATTTGCCCATCCTTAGCTGTATGATAGATGATGTCTGTCTGTGTGTATGAAAATGATACATGAATAACGTATAGGAGTACTGTAAGCATAGACAAGCTTTTTGCTGTTCAGAGCCACATTGCCCTGACGTAGTCTTACGGCGCCACTTGCAAGCTGTGGGTGGAGCCAAAATTAATAATGGTAAGGCCACCTAATTTCTCTCTGTGTCTTTGTCCCTTCCCCTCCTCCATCCCCCATGGGCTGCCAGGGAAGGGACAGAATGCTCTTGCTGACAGTCTGTACTGTTCGCTTACAGAAGGCTTTCGAAATTAGGTTGTGGACCACAGGGTTCCCACCTCTGGAGCAGCATACTTGTTTGAGTGCAGTGTGATTCCTCTGGCACTTCGAATACGCCCTTTAGTTGAGCCACACAATGCTCTGGGTTCCACGACTGCAAAGAGGGCATTGTGATCTCTGCAGCAGGAGAACAGAACCCACGTTTTTGCATTGTTGTGCACTGAAACTGGCTGCAGTCCACCTCTTTGGGGCAGGAAAGAAACATGAGACCGATGTGAAACTTCTTGCTTTATTTGGCTACTGAACCAGTGGCCTCTCATATTCACCATTACGTGATTTGAGATAGTGCCATAGAAAGCAATTCAGGAAGTTAATGTTATCTCCTGGTGGATTATACTATGTTACAATATGTTTTTGGTAACAACTTCCCTCCTTCATCTCTGAGGCCGGCAGGGAGTCCATTGTTTTGATTTCCTCTGTTTCAGAATGGTGAAAAGTGCTTTATGCTCCAAGGATGAAATAACATCCTAAATGGTTTGGAGGCTGCAGTCTCTCAAGGGTTGCTTTGCCTTCTGCATGTGCCTGTCCCACCCAGTGTGGTAGATGCTCCAAAAACTTTGAGGTGTGGCAATCAGAACCATACACAGTATTCCAAGTGTATCCACTAATTGCTGGACAGATTACTCCTGTGCCTTTGTGAGTTTAACTCCTTCCTTATTCTACTTCGAACCAGCTCCTCTAACCTTACCTGTTGGTGTGAGTCATATGACAAAATAAAAATGGGAGAGAAGAGAATTTCCAGTTATGACTATTACACCCTTTGGGCCAGGAGTTTCCTGCCATAAATAACCAGGAAGGTTTAATTGCGATTTTATAAGGAATTTTTTTTTTTTTTTGCACCAAAGGAGGCAATAAGGAAATGAACAGCGTGCACAAAATGGGACCAACTTAGGAGGAAATCATTAAGCCACGCAAATGCTAATTAATGTCCCTAGACAAGAGAAGGCTAGTCTGAGAGTTTGCATGCGCTCACCTAGTCTTCTGACTTGCTCCAGAATGTTCGTGCTCTGGAATCGTATGTATTATTTTTCTACCATGCATATGTTTTTGAAGCATGCCAAGATTGTGCCTACTAGTGGGGTTTCCTTACCAATGGGTTCCTGTGCGTTTGGCTCCGCTGGTTGTTGCACTTGGAGCTTGCGAGTGTAAAATGAATTTTGCTGGGGTCAGCTGAATTCTGAAAAAGAGTTAATAACTGGCCGTGAAGTGTGCCTGTATGGCTTCTAATCAGTGCTTTCTTGATGACAAGGAAATGTTCGTTTTGAAAGTGGTAATTATTTGATGGGAGATGCAATCTGAAATCACTTGTGTACTTTGTCACTAAGGCAGAAATGTGTGCACTGATGCTTCCTGGCCCATGCACCTATCATGTAACCGAATGCATAAGAAACCATGTGAAAAATATTTGTCTGAGTTTGATTTGTCTGAGAATTTTGTTACGTTTAGTGAGTTTGTATGGGGCTTTTTCGCTGCTTGATAACAAAAACTGTTACTTTGTGTGTTTCCTTATTTGCACTGGTAGCCTGGAATTTAAGGGCTGGAAATGAAGAGCTAAATTCGTGGCTTAAATCTGAATGTCTTTTTTTAGTTATGGCTTATAGCAAAACAATAAAAATACTACTACTTGAATGTACAGATGTACTTTTTAAAATAAAAGAGGTGGCTGTGTTGATCCAAAAGGGGGGGGGGACCATAGGGCGCTATGCAACTAAACAGTTCTGCTAGTGCAAGCAATTTCAGTTGCTTGATGCAATTGACTATCGTTAACCGGAGTTCAACAAGGGCCTTTTGATTTATGCACATGGAAGGCTGTTTTTTCTTTAAAAATAAAAAGATTAAACAGACTCTTAAAAGACGTATTCTAGCAAGGAGAAAGCTAGATCTTTTCTTTTTGACATTTGTTTTCCTTGGGAGCATGTAAGGAAGAATCATAGAACCATTGAATTGTAGGGTTGGAAGGGAGCATGAAGGTCATAGAGTCCAACCCTCTGCATTGCAGGAATCTTTTGCCCAATGTGGGGCTGGAACCCATGACCTTGAGATTAAGAATCTCATGCTGTACTGACTGAGCCATCCATCATGAGCGTTCTGTCATGTAAACCTGAAGTGGCTTGCACAGTCTGAAGTGGAGCAGCCCAGAGACATCAGTTTATCACCTCAGTGAGAACTAGTAGCTCTTCCAGAACTGCATGTATGTGTTGCAACATGTCATTGACACAATAATAGTGCATTAGGGTTTGATTTGTACTGGACTGTTCACAAAATGATTCCGCTTGGTTGCTCTGCAGTGTTACTGCACTGTTGCCATCTGGAGGGGTGCTCTTGCGCAATAGCACAACAAAAGTGGGGCAACACTCCCCCTTCCTCCTGTAACATTTGTGCTATAAGAGGTTACAGGATTTCAGCAGGAAGTTACAGAGCATGCAATGACTGGAAACTAGCACAAGCAGTAAGGACAGCAGGATCACATATAACCTTCCTGATGCCATCATGAACCCAAATCGTCCAGAGGGGCCCCATATCTTCCATTGGAGGGTGAGATCAGACTAAGGCCACATTCAAAAGTACTGTGATACACTTTCAACAGCCATGGCTTCCCCCAAATAATTCTGGGAGCTGTAGTTTGTTAAAGAGTGCTGAGAGTTGTTCAGAAACCCCAATTCCCCTCACAAAGCTACGATTCCCAGAATGGCTTAACAATCCCTCTTCACTTCCAGAAACTTTACTTCTGTGAAAAGAGTCTCCCTACAACTCTCAGCACCGTTAACAAACTACAGCTCTTTGGGGGGGGGGGGCATGACTGTTTGAAGTGGCACCACAGCGCTTTAAATGCATCCCAGAGTTGGGTTTTGTAGTGTGTGCTTAAGTGTTGAAGGGAGTCATGCCTATCCTCCATCCTCCTCTTTGGACTGTAGGTCAGCTGTCAAATTAATGTGTAGGCAGCCCTTGATTAATAGGAGGGTGGGGAGGCCTACCTGTTGGATGCTGTGAGGCCTCTCTGGTAACTACAGGCCTGAGGCAGCTGCCTGTATTAGCTTGACCCAAAGTGTAATAGGAGAGGGAATGTTAGATGGGAGAATGTTTACACTAGGAAGCCAGAATGGGCTATTGGGTGCAGCAGGCTCCACCTTGCCTTCAGGGAGGCAAACATGAAGCCAGCAAAGCATAACTAGGAATGGATGTCCCCCCCCCACTACAGTCCCCCCTCTCTCTGAGGAAGAGATGTACTCAAACTATTCTCATGCAAAATCTCCCCGCAGCTATGTTTTGTTTATTTAAAAGCATTTCTAAACTGCTAAAAAAAGTAAAAAAAACCCTCTTAAGTGGTATACAATATTAAAAACAACAACTAAGGAGTCGTAATCACAGAACTGTAGAGTTGGAAGGGACACCAAGGGTCATCTAGTCCAACCCCCTGCCTACAGCCATCCCAGGGTGGGCTCTAAACCACTAACCTTCTGGTTTAGCAGTCAGATGCACTGACCCAACTAACCTTTACTCAGATTAGACCCATTGAAATTAATGGGCATTAATAGTCATCCCGGCCATTAATTTCAATGGGTCCACTCTGAGTAAAAGTTGAAAACAACCCAATATCATAAAAATACAAACTGAAACCTATGAAAAATCTGGATAAAAACAGATAAAAAAAGAACAAAACAATCATTTGGAGGACTCGTACACATAAACCACGGTCCATTTTTTATGGGTCAGGGGAAGCCTGGGCAAAAAGTTGAGTCTTTATAAAATGTCTGAAGCTGCTTCACAAACGGCAGAGGGAAGCACATTTTGTAGTATAGGGGCAACAGCAGAAAATCCTTCTAAGTGAATGGCTTTATGTTATCAAGGCCTTGAATGTGTCCTATGTTCCTAGGCCTATCACAGCCCTTTTCTGTTTGACTCTCGTGCAGAGGTGGGGAACCTGTGGCTCTCCAAATGTTGCTGAATTACACCTGGCCACTGCCCAGCCCAGCCCAGGATTCCATTTCTTGGTCATGATAGCGTGTGACAAAGAGACAGAACCCATGAACCAGCTTACAGTTAAAGTTCCATAAAAAGGTAAAAGGTAAAGGGACCCCTGACCATTAGGTCCAGTCGGAAACGCCGTTTACCTTCCCACCAGAGTGGTACCTATTTATCTACTTGCATTTTGACGTGCTTTCAAACTGCTAGGTTGGAAGGAGCAGGGACCGAGCAACGGGAGCTCACCCCATTGCGGGGATTCGAATCACCACCTTATGATCAGCAAGTCCTAGGCTCTGTGGTTTAACCCACAGCACCACCCGCATCCCCTTTAAAGTTCCATACATAGTCCTAATTGGAGAGTAGTTTGTTTGTTTGTTTTATTGCATTTCTATCCCACCTTTTCTTCAAGGAACTCCAGGAGGTGTACATGGTTCTCCCCCTCATTTAATCCCCACAACAACCTTGTGAGGTAGGTTAGGCTGAGAGGCAGTGACTGGGCCGAGGCCACCCAGTGAGCTTCATGGCCAAGCAAGGACTTGAACCCTGGTCTTCCGGGTCCTAGTCCAACACTCCAACCACTACACCACTCTGATGGCTGGACTCAGTGTGCGCTATAAGTGGTCTATTGTGCATTTTTGATGGATTCAGACAAAGGTAACAAGGGCAATGACTGTCCTCCCCATCCCACATGCACACACCCTCGCCTGTGGCCAGTTTCCACACACCCAGTTGCTTGTTTTGGCAATCGGCAGCGGTGCTCGGATTAATAATCATAATAATAATAATAAACCTTGGCCTCCTCTCTGCCGCCGTCCAGGAAATGCTGCCCAAACTGACAAGCCTGTTGAAAGGGAGAGTCAACTCAGCTCCTACCCAAAGAAATGGCTCCTTTTTCCTTCCTGAGAACACCTAGTAGGTCAGGACAGGGGTGTTGGGAGAGGGCAGGCTGACAGATCCATTAGCAGTGTCTTTCCCCCACAGAAAGGTGCAAGATTGAGAGTCGGGTTCCTGTTGCGGGAAGAGAAGGCAGGTGCTTTGTGGAGGAGGAGAGGGCGAGCGAATGAGTTCAGTCCAGGAAGAGAAAAAGAGTCTTTATATTCAGCATGAATAAGAAGGGAGGCAACGGCAGTGGGTGGGTAGATAGGTGGGGGCTTCTCGGTGCTTACTGGTACCAATTTATTTTAGGAAATGCTGGGCTGAGGTTAGAGAGCCAGCCCAGTGAGCCATTCTGCCCCTCCTTTAATTTTTTTGCAAATATAGTGGGGCGGGGGGGAGAAAGAAAATTGGAAATGGACACTAACAATAAAAGTATTTCATAGATCCTAACTTAAACATAAAAACTGCACATATTAATTTATATGCCCTACCAGATTGATAATTATAAGCTATGGGTTATATCTGGTGCTAGTCCTACACAGAATAGATCCATTGAAATTAATGAACATGACCAAATTATTATTGTTAAATTTATTAGGTCCATTAGTGTCAATGGTCTTACTCTGAGTAAAACTTAGTTGGCTACAGCCCTATACGTTCAAATGCAGGAAAGGCAATGAGATATGCAGACCACTGAGGAAGTAGATGGTGGGTGTTTATTCTTACAGCCTTGCTGGAGAAGTCTCTTTGCACCAATAAGGGCTCTTTCATTCTCCGTTTGTTAGTCTGCACATCAGAGGATACAATTTAAGGGTGTGTGAACACCTCCAAACAACAAGGCCTTGCAAAGGCTTGCAACAGAAACCAAAGGGGCATCTAGTTCAGCAGCCTGTTTCTCACTGTGGCCAAGTAAAAGCATCTGTGTGTTCAAGACATATTGCCATTGTTTAACTAGTTAGGATAACTATAAGATTTCAGCTATATTGCAAGTAGCACAAGTCAAAAATTAAAGAAGCAGTTGAACAGCACATGTAGGTCAGTGGTGGGGAACCTGTGGTCCTCCAAATATTGTTAGATTGGGAGTGTAGTGTTCTGGTCTGACACTGGAACCCCCAGGGCAAGCCTGGTCAAGGTTGCTGGACCACGGACAGCTCCGAGTGCCTTTGAAGATGCTTTAGAAACTGCAGTTGGTTTCAAAATCCTGCAGTAATATTTTCTACAACCAGACAAAAGCAATACGAAAACAAAACACAACTGCCCATCACAAATAAAACTTGGTGTACAAATCCAAACATTTAAAATGAAGAGTCATATAGATATTAAATAGCATTGGGGACAAAACTGATCAGCTGCCAGTGGCCTGAAGATACAGTCATCCACTATTTCTCTCTGGAACTGACCCAGTAAGTAGGAGTGCAATCACTGTAACATGGTAGCCCCAACTCTCGGAGCTGGTACAGGAGATACTGTGGTCATCTGAGCTGCTTTCGGTCGTAGTTCCCCTATCCGGCTTCTGAAGGAGGTTATCCATCAGTTCTCCCATCCTTTGCTATTTGCTTCTCTCCCTGCAATTGGTACCCAAAGGCAAACATCTAGGAATGCGTGAATCTGTCAATTTCAAATTCTCTCTTTCTCATTTTCCGATCTTAAATTCACTTCTTCACATTTCTACTTCAATTTGTGTTTGTATGCAGTTTTGCTTAATACACACCTTTCTGCAAAGCAATTTTCCCTAATGCTTTTTGTGTGTTATTTTCATTAATACATGCATTAATTTGCACACTCTTACCTTTTGAGGACATTACTTGGCTAGAGTAACTTTGCATTGCAAAGTTCTAAGAAGCGTGAATTTCAAAGGATGGCTCTGTGTTTTGGTTCGCATGTTGTTTTGGAAAGAGTTAACCAGATCTATTCACCTTTAAATGCAAACTGAATTGAATTTCTCTCCCCTCCCTACACAGCCTTCAACGTGAAAGCTCCACCTAGCTTGTGTGTGAGTAGCCCTTACACCAGCTGCCTTACAATAATATTTGTCCAGCCTTTTCCTCCGGCTTCCCATCATGCTGGCCTTTCCATGTTGCCACCCTCTTGCAAGAAGAGCACAGTCCCTTGACTCAGCCCCTTGCTGCATTTATTTCCTTATTAAGTGAGAACTGAGTTTCTAGCAGCCTGTTTTGGACTGTATTGGATGGTGGTAAAACCACCACAGATCCTGCTTTAGGAAGGTGCAGCCATATTTATGTATCGGAAAGGTTGAATCAGGAGAACTGCGAACTCACTATAAAAACCGTCTATCATAGGGTTGGTGGATTAGGAAAATAGAACATTTGAGATTTCAATTCTTCTTTCAAACGAGGGAGAGCGGCGAGGAAGCGTGGGGACGTATCCCCGACCACAGTAGATTATCATGTTACAAAAGTAACTCAGCCTTGGACACACAAAGGCGCCATTCACTTAGAGGAGAATGACCTAGTTATGGATTCAGGGCCTGAGTTATTTTCATTTTTGCTTCTCCCCATTTTGGCTAGAAATAGCAAGGCCGCTTGGACACAAACAACATTGCAATTCAAAGCTTTGAAAACCGGGGGCAAAACTTCAGAAGAAAGCCAACATTCTCGCAGGCTGCCAGCAGCTATCTGAATATTCCCATTTTTATTTTTCAAAAATTGGATTGGTTGAAATTCCACCTACAGAACAGTCATTGTAGAGCTGGAATCATGGTCCTTGGCAATTGTTGCACTTGCTTTACTGGCCCTTTCAGGCTTTGTACTGAGGATGCTCCCCTGGTCCTCCACCTCCAAAACCTGAAGTTTTCACCCTTAAGCAACTGAAGAAGACTTAAGGTCTCTTTCACTGAAATGGGTGCGGGTGGGGTTCTTGGCATAGTCACAAATTGGGTCAATTTCCTGCAAGTAACTGTAGCTCTGGCCCAGGCCAGATCGAAAATTGAGCACTGAGGTTGGAATGCTTGTTGATTTCAGAGAGCTAACATCCATTCACAAAGAAGAATCTCCACTCACAGCTCAGGTAAATAGTGTTGTCAGGTTTTCGTGCTGTTTTGGAGAAACTGTAAAACCTTGTTAGCCTGTGGTGGGTAAGAATCTCCCTCAGGCAATGGGGCAGAGAAGCTTTTGAGACATAAAAGAGAATTCATTCTTTCCTTTATGCCATTTGTATATGTCAGAGGTGGCTAATGTGGTGCCTTCCAGGTGTTCTTTGTTTGTTTGGTTTCTTTATTGCATTACGGTCTCTCTAAGGAGCTCAAGGTGCCATACATGGCTCTCCCCTCTCCTAGCCACCACGGTCACTTGGACCTCTAATGACAAAGATGTAATTGAATTGTCACAGGCTGTACTTTTTGCATTTCACTGCCATCCCTGCCCGCTCCACTCACTGTGAGACTGTTTGCTGTTTCTGTGCCACTGCAAGTATCAACAAACTTTGCAATGCTAGAATGATTGCATTTTCATGAATGACTGTTCATGCAAATGGCCTCTTAGCTTCTCTTTAGCTTTATATAGAATGGCCAACACACTTGCTTTCTGTATTTGATTGGCATTTACATGCTCTTACTTATCCCCCCACCAATACAGGTGTCTCTGTGTAGGAATGGATCTGAATGGCATTCATACACTCCGTAGTTTACAATGCCAAATACTTCACTGGTGACTTACGTACATGATAGATTTGCTGTGGACAGGTTCTTTTCTCCCAGCTCTCTCTCTCTCTCTCTCTCTCTCTCTCTCTCTCTCTCTCTGTGTGTGTGTGTGTACCATTCCCTCTGTTTCTGATGTTTCAGCATGAGTGCCATTGCCGGACTCCGGAGCAGGTTTAGGGACCACATAGGCAGAGAAGGAATCTGGTTGCGCTAGTCTGACGCCACTCACACAGCGTTAGATGCAACCCATTATCTGGATAAGACCAAAGAGTTCTGTATATATTCCTCTATCAGGCATTGGCCCAACGAGTGATCTCCTTGCACCTGTTTTGTTTCTCCCCTTGCTCGCTTTGCACAGTTCTAAAATAGCTCTTGCTTTCTTCTGCCTAGCTGGGATCAAGATGACGACAGCTGCGCCAGTGTCTGAGGATTCTGTGTCTTCAACAGATGCAGCCACAAAGTCTCAAGAACAAATTCTTTATCAGAGTAAGATAAATGCAAAGCTGACATTTTGGGGTTGCATGCCTAAGTTCCGCATGTTTTTGAACAGGTATTGTGGGAGGCATTTTAAATGGGGGAAACAGCATGGTAGTTAAAAAGAAGACATCTCCCGCTCCAGGACCACTGTCCTGATGAAACAGCCTTTGCCAACCTGGTGCCCTCAAGATAATTTTGGACTGCATGTCAGCCCCAGCCAGGATGGCCAATGGTAAGAAATGTTGAAAGTTGTCCATCACCATTTGGAGAGCATCAGGTTGGCTATCCCTGGCATAAAAAAAATAGGAAGGACCACTGACAGCTTTTTTAAAGAGATCAAAAAATCATGATGTAAAATCCAGTCCTGGATCTCTCAAGTCACACCTATTTCAGTCCTAAGGAAGCTGTTTTTCCTCTGAAAATAAAGAATCCCTGACACAGATTCAAAGGATTGACCCTACTATCATTGTGCATGCTCAAAGGAGATATTACAGTCTGTTCTTTCTCAAAAGAAGTTTGGGATTAAGAAATGGGGAGTGTTGGGTGGTCGTATCCACGCTCCTGAGAAAGTGAAAAAGTCAAAGAAAATAATAATATATATATATTTAATCACACTGAATAGGAACCAATAAAGACAGGTAGCAGCTAGTTCAACACAGCCTACATTGCCTGGCAGTGGCTCTCCAGCATTTCAAACATGAGTCAGTCCAACCCTTATCTGGAGGTGCCTGGGATTGAACCTGGGACCTTCTGCATGCAAAGCAGATGCTCTACCACTGAGCTATGGCCCTTCCCCCAAACAGTTAAGCTACCTTATATTGAGTCAGATCATTGGCTGATCTAGTCCAAAATGGTCTACTCTGACTGGCAACAGCTCTCCAGGGGTTCAGATGAGGCTATTTCCCAGCCCTACCCAGAGATGCCAGGGATTGAACCTGGGACTGTCTGCATGCATAGCAGATGCCCTACCACTGAGCTATGGACCCCCCTGAGCCCTCAGATGTAACTAAGGTATCGATCTCCCTGGAGACACTTTGAAATCCAAAACCTTGGCTGACCCCCATTCACTTTGGTATTGAAAAATATCTGAAGAAGTGTGCATGCACACGAAAGCTCATACCAATAACAAACTTAGTTGGAAGGATTTTTTTTATTTTGTTTCGACTACGGCAGACCAACACAGCTACCTACCTGTAACTAGCACTTTAGTATTGTTTTTCTTTCCTTCCTCCTGTTAGGTTCTGGAGCGATTGTGGCGGCCATTGTAGTTGGCATCATAGTTATATTCACAGCAGTTCTCCTCTCGCTGAAAATGTATAATAGGTGAGTCAGTGACTTGGCTTTGGGCTCAAGTTCCTTTGATTTTTCAAGAGAACAAGCAGGCTGTGGGCAGCATTCCCTGCGTTTCGCAGGTGTTTCCACGGGATCCGCTTCATGTTTGTGTTTTTGGTGCGGCTCCACAGCCTGGCCCTACGATTTTTGCTTTTGCAAGATCCTCACTTGGAGGTGATACGCCATACAAGGGAGACCCAAAAGGCAGTATCCAACTAAGCTCTACTCAGAGTAGACCCACTGAAATCAGTGGCCCTAAATTTGTCAGGTACTTAATGGATGTCTTCTGAGTAGGACTAGCATTGCATTCAACCCAATGAATGGAGAAGAGGGTGATATGCTGCTGCTTTGGGGCAAAATATGCAAGGGTGATCCAGTGAATAGAGAGGAGGGTGGAGCTTAGTAGCAGTGACCTAAGAGGCAAAATGCGTTATCAGCTGCCTCTTTTGATGTATTTAAATAGACCTGTTTTGTGTTATCTTGATCACATGGGAGCAGCTACAGCAGGGGCTGCTTCGACAGCTATCCAGTAACTCAGGACAATGGAGAAGGGACCAAGAATGCACATCAGGGTTGCTCCCTTTTAAGAGCATAAGGAGCCGCCTTTATACTAAGCCAGACAGTTCATTCATCTGGCTCAGAATTGGCAGTAGCTCTTGAGGTTTTCAGGCTGGAATTTTTCCTAATCCTGTCTAGGACCTTCTGCAGGCAAAGCTTATGATCTGCAACTGAACTGTGGCCTTTCCACTCCCATCTTCTGGGAAGGGCAGCAGTGTGGCAAGGGGGGGATGCTGCATCATCAATTCCTCCCTTGTGACTTTGGGAATCTTGTGTTCCTGGAGTGGATAAATCCTGTCCAAATGGGCCTGTTTGCCGCACTTCAGGCTGCAGATAGAGGGTTGGTGTGGCATAGCTCATCATGTGGGACTGCTGACCACGCAGCATGCCCATTAGAGGACAGAGGATTCTGTAGGTTTCCTTCCCACCTTGGGCAATAGTGCAGAGGAAGGGGAAATGGATACCACCCTGAGACATTACGTCAAGACATAATGCATTGTTTGCTTTGCTCCTTGTAGACACATGAGGACAAAGCGGGAGCTGGAACCGAAGAACGCCAAAGCCACAACTCCCTCCACGCTGGGGCAGGACACCAGTAGTCCCAGTCGCACCACAACAGTGACGTTCGTCCCCATGGACATCCAAATGCCCAACAGAAGGCCCTGAGGCATGAGTGCCACAGAGGATGACAAATCAGACCCAAACATGGGCCTTACAGGCTCTGGGAAGACCTGTGATTCGTCAACATAAAGGAAGTTAAAGACTGGAGCTGCTAACTGGAGTTGCACTGTGACCAGCTCTCCATGTTTCTGTTTCTTTAAGAAAGGAAAAGACCGAGATCCTCAGGACAATGGATGTCACCCAGTTGCAAGAGTGGCGTCTTGTCTTTACAGCTGCGGATACATAAGGGTAGCTGGTGGCAAGGCTGCCCCCGTAGTTGGATCGAGAGATGCCCTTCCACCGTTTTCTGCTGCTTCACATTAGGCTCCCCATGGGCTTGGATTCTGAGCGGTCCTTTGCTGGTTGGAGATTCTGAAGAGGCAAAGGGGACTCCCATCCACCCAAGGCCGCCCATACTGTTAGGCGGAGTGAAGTGGCTGCCTTAGGCGGCAGGTGCTGAGGGATGTGGAGTGGGAGCAAGGTATTCAAGGGCAGAGCTGTGACACAAAACACAGCCTGCGCAGAATCCCCCAAACTAGCCTGCTCCTCGCAGGTGCTAGTGTCAGGAATTTAAGGTAGGGTAGGAGGAAATGGCCTTCTCCTGTTCGTTTCCCATGAGAATGATGCAGGGAGCCGTGGTAAATCAGTTTTCAAAGCCTCCTCATGCCCCAAATTAAAGAGAAGTTTATACCTTCAGTAGCATCGCTCCACTTCAGATTGAGTGCTAGGGAGATGCTTGGCTGACTCTTTTCCCGTGTTCAAGGAGCTGTGCTTTGTCTTTTTCCCCCCTTGTATGGGGAGCATTTGAACATTTGACCTCTTACAAGGAGAAGAGAAAAGGCCACCTAATTGATCAGGGTAGCTAGAGCAACTCTCCTGTGAGGAAGTTAGCATGCTTGGGGCTTAAATAGTTTAGTGGGGGCAAAGGCAATGTAGGCCATTATAGAGGTATTTAAATTATGCATAGTGTGGAGAAAGAGAAGTTTTATTTCCTCTCTCCTAACACTTGAACCTGGGGGCATCTAATGATGCTGAAAGGTGGGAGATTTAGGACAGATAAGATGACAGACTTCTGCGTACAATGCAGTTAAATTCTGGAATTCATTACCACGACATCTGGTGATAGCCACCAATTTCGACAGCCTTAAAAAGGGATTAGGTAAATTAATTGAGGATCATAGAATCATAGTGTTGGAAGGGGTCCCAAGTGTCATCTAGTCTAACCTCCTGCAATGCAGTAATCTCATGCCTGTTTGTTTCCCCTTTTTAGTCTCCATGTTGCCCTAGTAGAACTCAGCAAGAACAAGGATGGGGACAAAACGAGGATTGGCTTTGCCTGTGACTGGCTCTGGCTCCAGCTACTGTTGGCATCCCTGCCTTCAATGGGCACCAGCCACCACTGGATCTGCGGTCAGGATAGGGTAGAATTTGATTCAGTTAGCCCAGGCTTCCTCAACCTCGGCCCTCCAGATTTTTTTTGGCCTACAACTCCCATGATGCCTAGCTAGCAGGACCAGTGGTCAGGGATGATGGGAATTGTAGTCTCAAAGCATCTGGAGGGTTGAGGTTGAGGAAGCCTGAGGAAGCCTAAAGGCAAACCCACCTAATTTGTATTTTCTAAAATACAAGAACCAAAACACAGCCAACCTTCAAAATTCTATGAATTTTGTAGTGCAGCTCTGCAGCTGTGTACTGTGCATAATAATTCATTTATTGGGGTAAAGTGTGCATAAAATGTGTATGCTAGTGAGAATAACATACAAAAATGCATTAGAGCATTTGTGTATATTGGGTAAAATTGCATACAGACGGGCATATTAGGAGAAATTCACACAATAATGCTGATGGATTTTCATGAGGCCTTTACAAAAAAAAAAAAAAACCAAATGTGGAAAACGGAATTTAAGATTGGAAAAATAAAAACCAAGAGAAATTAAAACCGACAGATTCACCCATCCCTAATCTGAGATGGTTGTGTGAGCTGAACACAATTCAGCATGCTTTAGGCTGCAGTCATTTCCTAGGATATGACACCTCTTGATCTACACAAGGTTTACTTCTGAATAGACATGTGTAGGCTTACACTGCAAACGTATTTTACCATTCACGTGTCCATAAATTATGTGAATTGTGACCCACCTAAAAAAAGAGCATGCCACATCCTTCTGCTGAAATTCTAATATAAAGAGAATCTCAGAAAAGTGAAATTCTTCTTCTTCTTCTCCTCCCCACCCTTCACTGTAAGGAGCCAGAATGGGTTACAACATTAAAACACAATATTAAAAACAGTTTAGAACTTACAATCACAGAAATAAGCTGGGTCCTAAAAATATACATCACAAGTGTTAAGAGCCAGGGTAAAGAGGTAAGTCTTCAGCATTCACCAGAAGCTCTATAGTCTAGGTGCCAGACACAGCTCTGTGGGAAGGGAGTTCCACAACTCTCAGACTACATCCCCCCCCCCCCCCAGGTTTTGAGGGTCCCGTCTTCTGATCTCAGCACTGAAGAGGCTCTGTAGGGAAGTAGGTGCTTTTTCAGGTATTTGAGGCACATTGAATTAGTCCCAGAAATGGCTGGCAACCATAACAGTGGTTTTAAAATGGGTTATATGATATTTAAACAGAACATCAGCCAGTAATCTGGCTGTGGAATTTTAGACCAACTGAAGTTTCTGTATTCAAGGGTGGCTTACCCCACCATATGGTGAGCCAGTGTGGTGTAGTGCTTAGGAGCGGTAGTCTCGTAATCTGGTGAACCAGGTTCGCGTCTCCGCTCCTCCACATGCAGCTGCTGGGTGACCTTGGGCTAGTCACACTTCTCTGAAGTCTCTCAGCCCCACTCACCTCACAGAGTGTTTGTTGTGGGGGAGGAAGGGAAAGGAGAATGTTAGCTGCTTTGAGACTCCTGAAGGGGAGTGAAAGGCGGGATATAAAATCCAAACTCTTCTTCTTCATATGAAACGAAAAGCAAGCTATGAGATAGATGAGCTTCAAAAGCAGCATGGAGGTACATGGAAGTAACCCACATCCTCACACTCAAAGATTTATGGCAAAAGAAAAAAAAAAATCCAGATATATTTTAGCTTCCATGCTACAAGGCCGTAGTAGAGATGGAACAGTAGCTCTATCAGCTTGGAGACAGAGGAAAGTGCTTGCAAAAATGTATTAGGAGCAACGTGCCGAAAATGCTGAGGAATTTTCACGGGGACATAAAAACAAAAGCAAACCGATATAGCAGTGTGAAGAACTGAACTTAAGATTCAAAAGCCTACTTGACAGATTTGTCGATTTCTAGTAAGGAAAGGCAACACCAGGGATTCTTGCTGAGGAGCAAGAGAAGCAAGGCTGTGTAAACCAAGTTTGTAGTTTAGGCATGTTGGCTGGAAGCCAAGTCCATGCAAGGTTCCAGGTTGTGCTCTGTGTACAGTGTGAGTGGATGGCTGGAATGTGCACAGACCAGCTCTTCACACTGAACTGCAAGTTTCACAATGGTTGCCCATCAACGGTTATTGTCAGTTTTGAAGAGAAGTCTTGTGACAAATCCCTTTTTCTACATAGACATCGAGGCTGGAGAATACGTTGGCAGTAAGCACGTGAGTTTAGTATTGCTGAAGTGGGTGTGTCATAATCCGACCAAAAAAGTTCACCAGGCCCACGGCGTACATTTGCACAGTAGCAGCATTGTTGCTCTTGTATGAACTCCTGTGTCCTCGGCTCATGTGTTAAAAGGAGGGCCGGATGTGAGGCCGCAAGCAACATCTGGCCCCCAGTGGCCCTGCCAATTTTCAATCGGCATAGTTTTTGTAATTATTATTATTATTATTATAATGCAATTGTAGGGAACCAGTGCCCCACTGGATGTTCTCAGGCTACAACATCCATCATCCCAGACCCACTGGCTGGACTGGCAGCAGCCAACAACATGCCCTGTTATAAAGATGTCTACCTTGTCCTTTGAATAAAGTTCCCAGTGGGGTTTGCAAATAATCAAAAGGCAAGAGAAGAATGAAAGCACAAATCTAAACCAACGGTGTAAAACCATCAGGGTGAATCCAGCAATTTAAAAGTCTGAGGATTTTATTTTTTATTTTAAAGGGAATAGCACCAAAGCATCGGAAGAGCCTCCTTTGGGAGAACATTTCATAAATGGGGTGAAACTTCTAAGAAGGCTCTTCTCCAGGTAGCCATCTGCCACACTTCATTCTTAGTGGGTGGCTGAAACCTTGCATCTCCTCCTCTTTACCTTCTCTCTAAAAACGTTCGCTTTGCTTACAGGGCAGGTTTCCCTTAAAATTGGCACAGATTTGTATCCTATACATATGAATTATCATATGCCCACTTTATGCATAGTTATAGGACTATGACCTGAGTTTCTTAAGGCTCAAGCAAAGCCCTGAGAAAGAGCCTCTGTTGAGCTCATGCACTGGTAGCCTCATTCATGGTTAAACTAGTGCAATATGGGCTGCCCTTGCACTTGTTTCAGAAGCTTCACGGAACACAGCAGCAAGGGACCCCCCAGGTATGTGCATGTTGCACCTGTGCTGAATGAACTTGCGCTTGCTGCTTGTTAGCTACTGTTGTAAACAAAATCTCTGTCCTTTTTCCCTTATGGGGTATCTAAGAGCCCATATAGAGTCCTTACATGGGTTCCCTATTGATAGGAGAAAATAACAGAGGCCAACCAGAGAATATTGAGAAGCAAAGCAGTTAGTAAGCTTGATCTTTATTGATATATTGCAACAGGGTGCTCCCCTCAGACACAGGAAAGGAGGAGGAACCCAGAACAATGGTGCACAAGGCCTTATATAGACATTTTGAAATTGCCATCCTGTAGATCAAGACCACCCCCAGAAACATCATACATACATCACAGAAGGGGTGTAGCTCAAGACCACCACCCCAGATACATCATACCTACATCACAGAAAAGGCGGTCTAAAACAGAAATTTGAATGTTTTTCTCCTGTCGTTGTTTATCTCCTGTCTGGCAGGTTACTTGATTGGATACCCTGGGGAGCCTGGTCAGTCTTTTGTAATGATAAATACAGTCATACCTTGGGTTGAATGTGCTTCGGGATGAGCTTGTTCGAGTTGCGATCCACAGCAACCCGGAAGTAACGGAGTGTGTTACTTCCGGGTTTCGCCGCTTGTGCATGCGCAGACGCTCAAAATGACATCACGTGCATGCGCAGAAGCGGCAAAAAGCGACACGCGTGTGCACAGACATGCCGTCGTTGGTTACATTTGCTTCTAGATGCGAACGGGGCTCCGGAACGGATCCCGTTCACATCTAGAGGTACCACTGTAATTAGTTCCTGAGTCAGGTCACAGGCTCACCCTATTCAAACACAGACATACCCTTAAGACAGGATTTTTGATGGAAAAGACAATGGGGAGGCTTTTCCATTTTCCTTTGACCTTGCAGAGAAAACATTTGGTCAGTTTGGGACAGTTTGGGAATCAAAAATGGTTCCAGGTCGGTCTTCCTGTGCTGATCTATGTACGTGCTTGGTTGGTACACTTATGAACATTTAACATATCTAAGACCTCAAAATTCCTATCACACTACTAAGCCTCATTCAAGGTTTTATTGTTGACATATGAAATCACCAGACCACTGGCAATACCCAAAGAGGGAAGTGTGCAATCTCTCTCATGCACAACTTCTGAAACTGATAGCACCCTTTACCTTTCCAACAGGATATTCCTTACAAAAGCACCAAGATACCAGGGGTGTCCAAGTGTAGAACAGTTGTCACCAGCAGCACCCCAGCACCCTCCAGATGTTTTGGACTGCAACTCCCATCAGCTGGCTGGCAGGCACTGCCCCCCCCCGGGAAACGTACACTCAACTATACAGCTCCCTCTTGTGGAAATTTACAAATCAATGTTTCATTTCTTTATTATTCATACCTCCTTGTAGCTCGGTGATCATACTGCTACAGGCCACTCCAATCCCTACCAAGCCATGCATGGAATTCCAGGGGTCTTGGCCCTCAACCAGAGTCTGTGCTCCTTGGTAGAACTGAAGATGCAATGGAGGCTGTTGTACGTTTAAGAAATATGATTTATTCACATATTATTCACCTGAATCCAGATCTTACAGCACAGTCATTTCAAGAGGGTCTTGTTCCTCAAAGCAGTGTGGCACTGGCTTTTAAGGCATCTCCCCCTGTCTGCCTTCAGCAAGACAGCCAGCCAGCCAAGATAGCTTTTTTCAGCTATCTCCTAGCTTCAAGTAAACAGGAACATTTTCCTTTCACACCATGACCCCAACCTCTGCCATTGTCTCCCAAATCTCCTGCCTCTGTTCACACCTCAGGGCGGGGTGGAGAGGACCGTCAATGGCCCTGTATTGTTTCTTAAGGCCCAGGAATTCCTCTGCAGCTTGCGTTTTCCCTTCATATCCCAAATAAATAATAAATATCCCATTTATCGATTTATAGGGTTGGGAGGGGGCAAACAATGTTTAAAGCACATTTATATCACGCGTGAACAGTCCGGGCTTCCGCCACAGAACCCTGGGAACTGTAGTTCCCCGTCTCGCAGCTCTACACTTTTGTCTCGCCCACCACTGGCATGTGGCCCATGGAAGGTTTCCTAGAAGGGAATGTGGCCCTTAAGGCAGGTCACGACATGGAAACACAATATTGAAAAGAGTGTTTTAAACAACTTATTTTGAAAGCGTAAGAGTTACATCCTCTTCTCTATCAAGACACGCGCACCTGTGAACATCACCCTTACGAAATACCGTGGGTGAAGGGATGTGGAACTAAACGGTGCGCGAGGGCTACACCTGCGCAACCCTAGCTCAAGCAGGACGTGCGCTCGACGACACCCGCGCATTCATGCTAAGCGAGCGCAAGGCCGCAGCCTCTCGCAAAACGTGGCTGCAAACACGCAGGAGTCACGACGCTCCGCAGCGCCCTCTTCTGACCGCGGCAACCTTCCTCCGCCCCTTCCAGCAGAAAGCGCTTGATTGGCTGAACTGCAACGACGCCACCCTCTCCCCTCCCTACGATTGGGTATGCCGGTTAAAACGAGAGGTGATCGTTGGCTGAGCTGCCCGTCTCTCTCTTTTTCCCTCGCTTTCCCCTCCCTCGGGCCCGCCTCTTTTTTCCCGAAGGCGTCACGGGACTCCGCCCGCTGCTTTCCCTCCCCTGATTCCCGCGCGAAGTGACGAGATCGGCGACGGCAAGGAGGATGATTCACTAAGCCAGAGGAGGTGGGGGCGAGGGGGCAGCGGAGAAGGACGGGCTCTCGCGCGTCTGCCGCGCGGTGCATGTCGGGAGACGGAGCAGCGCTCTCTGCGGCCAGGCAGGAGGAGTCAAGATGGACGCGGGATTCTTCCGCGTAAGTGCTGAGGCCGGGGTGAAAAGCAACGGCGGCGGGAGGGACGGGGAAGAGGCGGCGGCTGGAGGGAGGGCGGCGTAGGGGGTCGCCCGTGCCCTCCGTCCCCGGACCCCCGCCTGACGCGAGCCAGGCCGGCCCTTTCTCTTCCCCTCCCCGTGTGTGGAGCCGAGGCGGAGAAAATGGCGGCGGCGCGCGGCTCCTTTCCAGCGCGAGGCAGAAACGCGAAGGTGGGGGGCGAACGGAGGGGGGATTCTTCCTCCTCACGCGCTGGCCCCCCTTTTTTGTCCATCCTGTCTGCCTCTTTATTCCTCCTCATCCGCCCCCGAAGCCGTCGTTCTTCTCGTGGGTTTTCCTTTTTGTCTCCGCTGCCTCGAAGCCGTCGCCCGCCCACAGGAAGGAGGAAGCGAAGGGCCCCGAGGCGCCTGGGCCTCCCCGTACCTTTTAAATTAACTCATCCCACATGCACCCTAAACCTGCACCCTTAGGTTTAGTTCTCGGTGGTGTTAATAATCGTCCCTTCCTCCATTAATAGCTTTGAGGACGAATCGTCCCTTTCATTCTGATACACACGGTTGGTCAATACGTTTCTGAAGCCTCAATATCCAGCCTGTTCCCTCGTTTACCTCCCTCATCTCCTTCCTCCCCGCCCAAAGCCCACCCTGCTTTTGTTCGGTCGATTTTGGAGGGCTTTTTATGCACTTTTTATTTTTGTGGACTTGATAGAACTTGTTTTGTTAGACTCATAAATAGGAAGAGTTAAGATAGATATGGAAAACATTGCATACATTTAAGTACAGGATACGAATGTGTACATTTTTTGCTCTGGACTAGCGGTGCAGAACAAGCGGCTTTCCAGATGTTGCTGGATTCCAGCTCCCACCGTTTTTGACTATTGACCATGCTGGCAGAGGTTGATGGGAGTTACAGTCTGATAACATTTGTAGGGCCACAAGTTCCTCATCCCTGCTCTCGAAATACAGTACATAAAAAAATTGTCCAGTAGCACCTTAGAGACCAACTAAGTTTGTTCTTGGTATAAGCTTTCGTGTACATTCTTCAGATCTGAAGAAGTGTGCATGCACACGAAAGCTTATACCAAGAACAAACTTAGTTGGTCTCTAAGGTGCTACTGGACAATTTTTTTATAAATTTTGACTGCGTCAGACCAACACGGCTACCTACTTGAATCTGAATCCCTGCTCTGTAGTCTCTGCTAATTCTTCTAGGAGTAGATGCTTCTTGTACACACATGTACATCTGCATACCTAATTTTCACAAGCTTATTGAAATACCGTGCATCTAAATGAGGATGGTGGAAATAGGGCCAAAAATTATGTGAAGTGAAAGGGATATCTGTGAATGTCCTGTGCAGAACTCAGTTAAGAGACACAAGCGCGGTACTTTGGTAGTAACAAAACACTACTTTAACATATTTAGTCTGAGGAAATCCCTAATCTTGATTCGGGACCAAAATGCAAGTCCATTTCTTAAAATCCAAGTGATAATTCCACTATGCAGCAGCAGATGAGTTCCTTTTCTGTTTCCTGTGTTGCAAGAGAACAGACAAAACACAAGTATACAAATGTGTGGGGTAAACTTTTTTGCTTTAGTTTGTCTTTTTGGTGAGCAGTGGAAGGTTTGTGTAATAAGCACCCAAATCAGTTGTTTTCAGATTTGTGGAGAGTCTTCCAATATCAGGTTGATTGCAGTAGAGCCTTTGTATGTGAAACCACTTCCATGCAGTTGAATTTCAGGAACATATCAGTAGTGACGCATCTTATTATAGAAAAATTCCAATCACCTGAAGGCTCACTACCCTGAAATCTGATATGATGAAAAGCAGTATATAAACATTTCCAAAAAATGAAGAAATTTTATAAAAGTCCCCAGAAACTTTTGAAAACATTAGCCTTAGGGTATAACAGCAGTCCTGTTACATAATGTTAGGTGACCAACCTGTAGTAAAGGCAGCATGAGTTCGTGGACAAACTGCACTGATGCCTGCTCCCTAGCTTGGTAAACTAGAGTAAAAAATGACCCTAAGGTACTGTTGTATACATTCTACAGTACATTATAGAGGCTCTGATACTACATCATCATAATGATTATTTTATTTATATCTTGCCTTTATTTCACAGAGTTCAAGGTGGCATGTGTTGCTCTGTTCATTTATCCTGACAACAACCCTGTGAGCTCAGCTTAGGCTGAGAGATGTCAGCCAGTGAATTTTATGGCTGAGTTGGAATTTCCCCCCAGATTCCCAGTCCCTAGGCCGACACTATTCACTGACTTTCTTTGGACTTTGTGATATTCTTACACGGCCCTTAGATGGTGTTGGGGGAGGGAATCTTGGTCTCTACTAGTAAAATTTTTTGTTCTACTTTTTGAGGTGTTAAAGGCATTCTGGTGCTAGGTTTGAGGAGTCAGTCAGTTGTCTGATCAAATATTGTCATACTGACCAGATACTTGACCACTGATTCTTTGGCCATAATCAAATACAGTATTACATAACAGTGTTCTTGTTGTGTAAGTGGCAGTTGGTCTTTTAGTGCATCATGGGGTCATTTGATAGTGGTTACTTTCAAGTTCTACAGGAGTCACATATGCATGGACCTTGTTGCCAGGTAACTATTGCCCTGCAGCTGCATCCAGTCTTTTCCCTCACAAATAAGTCATAAAATATAGCCTCTCCTATGAAATAGATAAATAAATATATTTACACAGTATCTGGACTAGTGAGAGAGTATTTCATTCATAAAATAAAGGAATTGTGAATATGCTTGGGAACATTTCACCCTGGGCTTTTTAGAATACTTTTTCCTATGAAAAGAAACTCCACACATAGAGTTCCAGACTTTTGGTTAACAAAAAGTGGGAATCATATCACAAGGAATCAGGAAAATAGCTCTTGCTTTCTAAAGAAAGCATGATAGTGGTAGAAACTTAGGAACACTTAGGGCTGGGGTGCCCATTAAGTTCTAAAAAATAACTTATGTGAACAGTACAGCTTGTATCTGTAAAGTCTTTGAGCAGGCACAAAATTCCTTTTTAAATGGAAAACACATTCCAAAAAGTCCCAGAAGGTGACATGTTTTTGAGCACATTTTGCGAATGAAAAGCTTCCTCACCAATCCAGCTACTGTAAGCTTTTCCTATCATGTTTCATTAAGATTAAATATTTTGTTTGATAAAGAGCTTCCTTGAAATTTTGGGAACCATATCTACTTGGTGTTGTGCCCAGTATCTTTTTTTTATCCTTGGATTTTTCTGCTGCTGTAATTGATATTCTGATTGGACAGGATGTTATGACCTGTTGTGTTTGGCAATTCAAGCAAGCCCAGAATGTTAAAAGGAAGGTCGAAGCGCTCTTTTGATGATGGCTACACCTCCTAGCATTGCACAAAATATTTGCATGGTACCTAGATGGTCACTGGTGAACGATTAATCCTTATGTCCTAGTCTGAGATACGTTTTGCTAATCATAGAGCAACATACCAGAGCACCTGGTAATAGTAGTGGCTCTGTTCCAAGAGAGGGAATAATAAGCAGCCAGCTTTTATGTTATCTAACCACATTGTAATAAAACATCTACTCTCTGAATTAAGAGTTTTTCAACAGTTACCTGTTCTGCATATAGCTTTTAAAGGCATGCATGCAAGTATTGTTAGCTTCTGTGGTCTGCAAAATAATTGGACTGTGGTTTGTAACCAGCTAAGTTTTGCTGAGTGTAGATTCATTGAAATTAACTGACCTAAGATTTCCATTAATTTAAATGGTTCTGAGTATGACCTAACATTGGATACAAAACTCAGTTTTTAACCCTCCCACCCACCAAACCATTGGGGTTGCTGTAAATCATAGCAGTTATTGGAAATATTTGTAAAGGCTGAACCGCTTCATACTCCATGTACATACTTGTTAGCATGTGGTCAGTTGTATTGTGGTTTTTCATCTCTTTCCTCATCCCCTTCAGGTTGTTGTTTTTTTTTTAATTGCATTTTACTTACTAAGGGATCCTATTATAATGAATGGAAAAGTACCCAGTGGCAATTCTTTTTTAAAAATGTGGTATCAGTAAAATCTATTTTCTAATGTTTAACAAGGCATTTTGAAACGAACCATGAGTGAAGAGACCCATTGAAACCAGTGAACATGTACTAAAACTAAGAATAATACTGGATTTCCCCCTGTATCTTTGTACACTTTAAAGGGTGTATGTGATCCCAATAGGACATGGCTACTGTCAGAACATATGGTGCAAGAAAGATAAGGCCCAGTGATAATGGGATTTCTCTTTTTGGTCAGCTTTCTGTCATAGTGAATTGGTCCATTAACAGGTTTCTGAATTAGTCCATTAACAGGTTTCTCTTTTATTAGGAATGTGGCAAACTCTCCCATCTCCTCCTGCTGCTTCCATTTTCTATATATAAAATATCAGCATTGAATGATGTTAACCTTCTGAGTAATTCATATGAAGCTCGAATCCCCATTACTTGATAGCTCACCTGTCAAATCCTATTTATAGTCTTAAGATATTTTAAAAGCTAGTGATGTGAAATATTTTTAAGTTGCTTTCTAATGTTGACTGGAAATTATTTGAGAGATTGCTTGGCAGCTATACAGTTTTCTAAAGTTTGTGGCATGTAGGATTGCATGTGGAGATTGTAGAATTGTTGGAGCATTTTAAGGTTTAATGCCATTCTTCTGCTGTTGAGAATTGAGTCGTGGATGGTAATAAATCTTACAGCAAAGATGAGAAACCTGTGGCCCTCAATAAGTTAGCATCGAGAAATATCTTTGATTAGTTAAATTAGTTAACTGTATTTTATTAAATTAGTTAACTGTATTTAAAATTTACTCAGTTGTTTTATTCTTGCAGGGAACTAGCGCAGAACAGGACAACCGCTTCAGCAACAAACAGAAGAAGCTACTAAAGCAACTGAAATTTGCAGAATGTCTAGAAAAGAAAGTATGTTCAGTTTGTTGTATTTGGAGAGTGATATGGAATTCAAAAAAAAAAACAAAACTTAATAAATACAGAAGATGCTTTTTGAATTTAACTAACTGAGCTAAAGCTAATAGAGCATTAAGAATAACTTGTTGTCTTGCACTTTAAATAGAATAAGTTTTTAAAGCTAATGGAGAATTTATGTTGGGATACAAACACGAAGTTGTGTCATTTTTCAGTCAAGGCTTCCACCCCATTGCAAAGAACTCTGAATAGTTTCATGCCTGGAGTCCAAAGACAGATTCGCTGTTGAATAAACCATTTCAACTGCAGTCTTTAAATCATGGTTTCTCAGGAAAACGGGGGCTGCCACTAGCTTTGTTAGATCACTAGTGGGCCCAAGCCGTTTTGGGCAGTCCGTGTCCACTTGTCCCACACCTGATGTTCTAAGTGGCACGAGGCACAAGAAATGTCACGGCAAAACTAAAATGAAGAAGCATCAGGAACACACTCTTTAAGTGCACTCCTGATTCTTCCTTTGAATCAGCAGCTTGAATTCAGGCATATGGTTGACCATATGGTGGTGCTTCAGTGATACTTTAAAGTGATAGAGAATGCTCTGTTTCAATGAAGTATCAAGCTAATACCTTCTACTGATAAACTAGAAAACTAATGTGTGCAAGCACTGCTATTGCTTGCTGTGCTTGTGTGTATTGCTGTGGCATGAAAAACCTGTGGTATTTGACTGCTAGTTGGAGACCAGAAGTCTTAAGTGACTGAACAAAAGAAATGTTAGCATTAAATATAATTCATGTTTTTGGTTGATCAATGTAGGTGGACATGAGCAAAGTAAACCTGGAAGTAATCAAGCCATGGATAACAAAAAGAGTAACGGAAATCCTTGGATTTGAAGATGATGTAGTAATTGAATTTATATTCAACCAGTTGGAAGTGAAGGTAATGATTTTGCTGTGGTTGTATTTACACATTTGTAAATGTATTGCATTATTATTCTGCCAAAACTGAATTTTTTCTATCAAAAACAGTTGATGGAATTAGGAGGGGTTTTGTTACAATGTATATTGTGAATAAATTCAACTTGTAAAACATTTTGTTAAGGTTGACAGTTTTAGTGAAGGTGCATAGTTTGCAAAACTACTCAGGTGAAAAATCAGACTTACTGTGTTGATTTTGCTGTTACGTGTTAAGCTACTTTGACAGCAATTTTCTAATGATGATGTGATTTATGATTTAAAAGGCCTGAACCAAAATGGAAGTTATTCCTTGCGTCTGAAGTATAGCACCATCACCTTATTAGGTCACAGCAGAGTGAGTGTCCAATGTCGCTCTGACCAACTCCCTTGATGATGCAGTGTGTGTTTGGAGGTGAGTTGTGTAAAGTGGCCGAACCAAAGACTGACAAAGCATCCAGCAGAAAGCCATTGGGCAAAGCTTTACACTGCTCTTGAAATTGTTGTGAATTAGATCAGATTAAATGTAAAGCATAAGGTGCAGTTCTAAATTGGTAAGAGGCGTTCAGTGGAAACCTACTCTGTATAGAACTATGGCTGTGTTCAGTAGGGATGGAGGGGTGATATATTAATTACAGTAAAAATATGCTTCAGGTTGCTAAAGACAAAACCTTATAAGTGTAAGCCACCTTCCACTGAAATTAGTGGCAAGACACCCATCTTAAGTTAATGGAACTGAATTGCACCACTGGAATACAGCTAAACAGTTACCAGTTGGGTACAGTGGTGCCTCGCAAGACGAAATTAATCCGTTCCACGAGTCTCTTCGTCTTGCGGTTTTTTTGTCTTGCGAAGCACGGCTTAGCGGCTATTAACGGCTTAACAGCTTTAAGAAAAAGGAAACAAACTCGCAAGACGTTTCTTGCGAAGCAAGCCCATAGGGAAATTCGTCTTGCGGAATGACTCAAAAAACGGAAAACTCTTTCATCTTGCGCATTTTTCGTCTTGCGAGGTACCACTGTAACATGAACTTCAAAAATGAAACTGAGTTCATGATAAACTCAGTCTTTTATCTTAAACAATCTGCCACTGCATCCCAAGAGTCAGTACAGTATTTTCTCTGAACTAATGGCAGAAATACTCTTGTGCTAATATACATTATGCTCAATCTTTCTTCCAAAGAATTCATCTTTATGATTTGACTGAACAGTTGACATTTCAACTGAGAAAGGTATTGCTGTTTTAAAAAAAGGTCATGGTGTATTTTGAATGTAAGATTTTATTTGTTAAAACAGCCATATTTGGAATCGTTTATGTACTTGCATAGAAATCGTAAGTGGGGAGGAAAATTTAAGGGATCAGCTAAATAAAGTAAGAATGTATAATGGGAAGTAGCTTGCTAACATGTATTAGTGTAATAAAACCTAGATATTCAGTTTTAGTTCCCCTTTGTACAAAGCATGATTTAAACTTTAGAATTAAAAAAAAACAATTTTTTTCCTTTTTGTGGTTGTGTACTCATTATTGCTTGTTCGTCTTTTGCAATTTAGATAAATGATATAACATTAAACTCAAGGTGGTTGAGTTGCAGTAGGGAGTCGGAAGCAAGCCAAGGGAACATCTTTCTCTACAGGGGACTTGGCGATTCCAAACCCCCCAAAGTTCCAAGAAGAAACTGAAGACACCTGGAATCTGTACTTGCTTTGTGCTGTTGAGCTGTGCTTGTTATATGGACCTTGTTGCTTTGACCAACAATGTTAGAAATAAAGTGCCCACTTATACTGTGAGCCAAACTTGACCTCTTAATCCTTTGTGGGCATTGCATAAATGTCATAAAAACCAGATATGGCAGCTTTCATTCCATAAACGTGTCAGTGAAGGCTTAGTCTAGTTTGCTGATGAAAGTAAGAGAATGCATGCATAAACTTTTGTTCAGTTTTCACAGCAGGACACAGCAGGGTTATTGTAGATGATGATTCTGTAATGTTAAATAAATATACAGCTTCTGTCCATTATACGGATTACGGTAAACAAAACCAAAACAAAACAAAAGATTTTCAAGCAGCAGTACCAAAGTCTATTGGGGAAGGATGTTTAGAAAGTTAACTACAAAGAAACTTATATTAACTATTATGATGCTGCTATACTAAATTCATGCCCCACAGCTGTAGCGGCTGCAGAGACCAAAATGCGTATGAAATCTACAAAGGATTAACAGGCCATTTTGAATGTAAATGGTATGACGAGAGAAAATTGGTAAACTGTTAGGGCTATGTTACTGAGCAACTTTTAGGGCAAGTTTTAAAAACTAGTAATGAGTTTAATATACTGTAGCCCCATGGTAGAAGATTGTGAAAATTAAAATGACTTATCTGAGTTTGGTTTTTTCAAATAACCTGTATTTCTTCCTGTCACATCTCTTTGCAGAATCCAGATTCCAAAATGATGCAAATCAACCTGACTGGGTTCTTGAATGGGAAAAATGCTAGAGAGTTCATGGGAGAACTGTGGCCACTACTGTTAAGTGCACAAGAAAACATTGCTGGTATTCCATCTGCTTTCCTGGAGCTGAAGAAAGAAGAAATAAAACAGAGACAGGTAAATTTCAGCAATGCTAGTTGATGGGTTCAAATCCCTATTCAAATATGAACTTGTAAAATGTCTCTGGACAAACCACAGAGCATCTTACATAAATTGAGAATTTTCTAAATCAAAAGCAGGGCTTGAACAAAAACAGGAATTGAACAGAAACTGTGTTAACTCTAGATATTAAGAGTGAGAGCCCTAACGATAACTACTCATAAGTAAGTTCTTTTGAATTTAGTTGGGCTTACTCCCAGGTAAGCTGGGTTAGAATTGCAGCCTAAGTGTAATATTAATACAATAATCAGTACAAGTTTAAAACTGTTCAGTTCACCAACTCTGTTACATGGTGAACAGTTATTTCCTTTTACAGAAAGATGAGTTCTTGTGAGTGTTTGTTTTATTAAAGATGTGAGTACGAAAGATCACGTGTGGAAATGTGAACATGGTATTGATTTGTACACATAATTGGTGTTCCCGGCAAAAAGGTGGTCAAATCATCTGCTGTGTACAGTAAGCCCACAACCTATGCGCATTTAACTTGTGTGCAGTCAGCTTTATGTGCATGGCAAATAATAATAAAAATGGGGCGGGGTTCTGGGAAAAATGTATTTGAATCATTGAACCCATTGTGTTTTGACTAGACATGACTTTGGATTTAGGTGTGATGCCCAGAACATAACCCTGGTGAAAGTTGTGGACTTGGTGTCGTGCTCACTTCTACTCTGAAGAATGACTCCTTTTTGAGTTTCTGCACTCAAGGCACTTATTTTTTAGCTCCCAGAATTGCATAGTATTTAACTATTTAGAAAGAGCAACAATGGCAAACACCCTTCTCAGGTTCATAGTGTGGCATGGCTCATCACATTATATCTATCTTCAGTTTTCTGAAGGCATTAAAAGCTCAAGTTCTGCTACCCCAAGTGTTTGGAATAATAAATCAGCGTTTTACAGTGTCTGATCTTGATTGTAAATAATTTGTCCTTCCACTGTCCTACCATTGTCAGCTGTTTTCCCCAAACGCAGAACAAAGTGTGTGCAGTCTATTCTATCCTGTTAGTGCTTTAAATGTTTTACATCATAGTAGCAGCATATTAATTATCAGGTGACTCTAGAAATAAAATACACCAGAAGTTGGGCTTATACAAATGATTTTAATATTTGATATACTAATTCAGTTTAGCATTATGAGATTTTATGGTTGACGTGGGGTTTCAAAGTTAGCACCTATCCACTTACCATGCCTAACCAGCCAGTTTTAACTATGGCTTCTAGTAATCTACTGAGTGGCAGAGACACTTCACTCTCTGCTAATGTTCATGTCATTGTGTAATTTGTCTTAGTGGTTTTCCTCTTTGAGCCTCCTGGTTTGAATGCATTTGTGTTATCTGTGTTATTCTTGATGTAAATGTACCTGAGCTAGCATAGTAGCATAGCGGCTTATTCATAGAACAATGAATTCACAAGTCTCCAGACCAGTTTTTTGTTTGTTTGTTTGTTTGTTTGTTTGTTTGTTTGTTTTTGCTTTGACCTCACCAGATGACTTTAGACAAGCCACTTGCTTCTGCATTTTGAGGAAAATATTTGGTTACCTTATTGGGTGGTTGTAAAGACAAGATAATGCATTTGAAGCATTCAGAACACACTATATAAAGAACACTCTATATCGATGTGTATGGTGTTAATATTTATTCTTTCAGTGGATTCAACATTTTCTTCTCAGCCCATGCTTCTGAATTAAGGGCACATTAATGTTTATTTCAGATTGAACAGGAAAAATTGGCTTCCATGAAGAAACAAGATGAAGACAAGGATAAGAGAGACAAGGAAGATAAAGAAAATAGAGAAAAGAGGGACAGATCCCGAAGTCCTAGAAGGTATTACTTAAATGTGTGTGTGTTGTTATTTTCCAAATGACTCTTGCATGTGTTGAAGCTGTGGTAGAGCAGCTCTATTAGTTAAATTTTCTTGGGAATCTTTTAGTATTTGAAGTCTAAATGCTCTGGCTAAAGCATTTTATTTTCCCCAGTTAACAGTGCTACAAGGTGTACATTTGAACCTACATTTGTGTCCATGGCCCATGTATCATCTATGCAAACTCCCAATATTAAGCTGAGATCTTCAGGATCTTTTTGCTAGAGCTATAATGTGTGCATTTGTTACTAATAAACGTTTACCCTCAACCTTGCGCTCACCAGAAGCTCACACGCAAGAAGAATTTAAAAAAAGATGGGTTTATTACTTGAAATGAAAGTGACAGTATATAAATGCTGTTTCAGACAGCAAAGTTAAATTATAAGCAGGTAGCAAGAGTGAGAAGGATAATTGGATTGGATATTAATATATTTTTCAAATTCCACAAGAAACTTGAATATAAATTGACTTTGTCCTAGGCGCAAATCAAGGTCTCCTTCCCCTAGAAGACGCTCATCCCCTATCAGGAAAGAGAGAAAACACAGCCATTCCCGATCCCCACACCATAAAACAAAGAGTCGTAGTGTTACTCCTGCACCAGAAAAGAAAGAAGAGACTCCTGAGCCAGAACCTTCAATCAAAATAAAAGAAACATTGATCCAGGAGGCCACATCTACTAGGTATATCTACTTGTTGAGAAGTTTTCCTTTCTAGTTTTGTTCTCATATTACTCTGAAACGTGATATTCGATGTCATGTGGAGTAGTGAATATAATTGAGAAAGCTGTAATTCTACACCAATTTTATTTAGTTATTTGTTCATCATTCTGGCTTTCTTTCATTACTTTTTGAATACATGTTGGACATAACCTAACAATACTACAGAAATGTGAAAATGTAAGATTGAACATGGGAATGGAAGGTGCCAGGAGCTTTGTCTGAGGCATAATCTACCAATCGGGAGTTGATGCTTTTGGCGTGCAAGTGCCTTAAACAAATCTCTTCTTCATAGAACACTGGACATACTGTTTTGGTTCAGAATTCTTAGCTAACAGAAAGGGTGTCTTCTAGAATTACCTGCCATGTGTCTGTTAAGTGTTGCAGATTGCACCCTTAAATTATCTAAAGCCCCCCCCCCTCCAATTGTAATCTCTGGTTTAATCTTAAAAATGTATTTCAACAGTGATATTTTGAAAGTCCCCAAAATTGAGCCTGTGCCAGATACCAAGGAGCCATCTCCAGAAAGAATTTCAAAGAAGGAAAGGGAGAAGGAAAAGGAAAAGAATCGTCAAAGGACTCCTTCTCGATCCAAGTCAAGGTCAAAGTCTCGCTCACGGTCTGCATCTCATTCAAGACCAAGAAGGCGTCATAGATCACGATCCAGGTTAGAGGGTTGGAAGGTGTTTTTGCCCTGCTGGGCAGCATATGTGTTCTTTTTAAGTTACATCTACCTCATCCAGTTCGGATGAAAAAATGGTAAAGCATTCCTCCTCCTCATTGTCCTCTTATCATTTCTTAGAGTTTGGACCATTCCATGTTGTTTCTTCATGGGTGTGGTCATGGGAACAGCCTGTGATCACACCATGTCAAAACAGCCCCCACTCTTGTAAATATGAATTAGGACTTAATAGTTATCCATGCAGGGCTAGTACAGGACATAGAGAGCAATTGCTTTGCTGCTTACACACAGGTCTCCTTCAGCTCTTGATTGGTCTTCTGTGGCCTGTGTACTGAGACTTTCCAGGGCATGCTGGGTGCTTCCAGAGAAAGACATTTTGACTGACATAGATGTGAAGAGCTCCTGCTCCTTTACTACACCAAATACTACTTTAACCTTAGGAATAATAAACTGTTATATGTTGTTGCATCAGTACTGCAGTGGCACAGGCATTCTCCATGACCATCTCAGTAGAATGCATAGCTTTGAGGAAGGACCCTTTCTCACCATTGAGCATTCAGGTATCTGTTGTCAGCTTTCCTGCAGCAACAAAGCAGCAGGGGTGCTGCTTCCAGAGGGGTAAATGGCAGTGTAATTACACAGGTGTTTGCAATCTTCCTGTTACACTGAGACAAAACAGAAGGTCAGTCCTGCTCCAAGTTTTATAGCAGCAATATACTAAGTGAGTGTGGCTCCACTGATAAGGAACTCCCTTCAGTTGGAGAGTTGGCAAAGCTTTGGCCTTGAAAATCAATAAATTTAGTATCTGAATTTTCATGAATTGATAGGTCTTACTCACCAAGAAGGCGGCCTAGCCCAAGACGACGCCCATCTCCTCGGAGAAGAACCCCGCCAAGACGCATTCCACCTCCACCCAGACACAGAAGGAGTAGATCTCCTGTGAGACGGTAAGTAGATCTCCTGTGAGACGGTAGTCACCTATATTTAAGGGATGTATCAATAGTAATGTTTTAGTTGCTTCAGTTCATTCCCCCCCCCCCTTCAATCTAAGGAGATGAGAGTCAGAAACAGTCTCCTATTTGGTCTGAAACTGGTCATGAAATACTTTCCTCTTGGTGTTCAGGACGAAAGATATACAGAGAAATAAGAGACTTAAATAAAAATAAGAGACTGTTTTGTCTACATCCTGACTTCCTCAGTAGGAAGAGATAAATAAATAAAATAAAATACCATGAAAGTTGCATCAAGGGAAACTGAACGCTGTCATTTCTACAATTCTCCATGGCCTGTCTTTTTAAATAATATATCCAGTGCTCAGCATAGGTTGACACAATGATGATGATAATAATAATAATAATAATAATAATAATAATAATAATAATTTTTTATTTGTACCCTGGCAGGAGCCGGACTCAGGGCACCTAACATCACCAAACTAACACAGTGTACAAAGAACATAAAAACAGGCAACCAATTAATTAAAATACATCTTAAAATTAGTTCAGAGCAAATTGAAATCTGGACGGATGGCCGTCCACGGATAAAATTGAGAGTGGTTAATATTCTCCCGGGCCAGCTGTTACCACTGGTCTTATAAAGGACCTGTGAGCGGGCTAGGAGGCCTCTTTAATGCTTGTTCTTATACAGAAAGAAGAATCAGACTTAACCCTGACTAAAGGTCTGGCGGAACAGCTCCGTCTTGCAGGCCCTGCGGAAAGATGTCAAATCCCACAGCGCCTGGTCTCTTGTGAGAGAGTGTTCCACCAGGCCGGGGTCTCTTAGAAAGTGTATTTGTTTCTGAACTATTTTTGAGACTGTACTTTCAAAGAGTCAGTGTAGGGGTTGTCAGTTGCAAAAGTAAAATGTTTTAGGATTCAAATAGGACAGATATATTTACTTTTATACCATTTCTTGATAAGGTTGACCCTCCTAAGAAGCCTTTGCTTTCCACAGACTGTACTTAAACATCCTAAAACATGGGGGAGCTTGTTTCACAGTAACTTGTCCACCGTTTTTCTTTCATGGAATTCTGTGCATTTGCAGAGGATTCTGGGACATGTTTTAGGGCACATAATTTATGTTGGGCACTGACCAGACCTGTTGGACCCTGTCACCACTGTCGGAGCCAGCCGTTACAAAGTGGCGAAGTTTAGCATAAAATTATGACACTGAGAGCCAGCAATATTTTCATGATGGTAGGAGCAGCTCCCTTCGAACTCCCCTCTCCTCCTGCAAACTTCTTTATTTATCCTTTGTCTCTCTCCAGCCGCATGGCTGTTTGCCAGTGTCTCACGTTACCTCATCCGGTCAAGGCTTTTATTGCCCCCACAAACCATATAAGGTCATCACTGCCCAGAGGAAATACAACTCCAATACATTCCAATACATTGTAAAGCTCAGAGTGCTGGTCAGCCGAGGTCAGGGGGCACCCTGCAATATTACAAGCCTTTACCGTGGCTTTATGACTCCCACACACCACTGCATGAATAGCAGGTACACCTGACAATGTACATTCCAGGGAAGTTGTGTAGTAGCATCCCAAATGCCTTTTTGGGAAGAGCCCCTGTTTCCTACAGAATACCGTTTGAAAGCATTGCTCCTAAAGAATTAACATACACTCACTTCATTGCTATTCTTTTCATAGGATGTTATTATGTTGCAAAAAGTTATGTGCACAGACAAACTGACATTTGAATATTGCTTTGCAAATTTTGTGACTGGATAGTTGAGCACTTGGACTTTAGAAAAACTTTTGAAAATTTAACACAAGCATAGTTGTTTAGCTTTGTGATATCACTTCCAAAGACTAAATTGCTCAGGGTAGGGTTTCTTTTTTTTCAGGTTCTCAGGAATTCTGCAGCCAAAGGTGGAGTCAGCAGGTACATGATAGCAACAGAACTGACCACAAATTGTGCCGCAGAATTCTAGAGGCCCTTCTTTAAAGTGTAATCTGAAAGAAACCTGGCTGATTTAACTCTCAATACTGATGTTTTTTCCAAACATGAAAGAAAATTTTTTAATTCCCTTGCATTGGGCTTTTTTGAGACAAGTTTCTTAAATGAAAGAGTCCATTAAATTCAGTCCTTTAAAAAGAATGCTTCTAGACCATCCAACTCCTAAACCATTTGAAACCTTTTCCATCACTAACTACTAAGTTAGGTCTGCTGGATGTGTTAAATTGAAAGTGCTATTCAACTGTTTGTGGAAATATTGTAGTAGAAGCTAGTAAGAACTTTGAGAAACCAGGACAATGCAGATTGGTTACAGTGTCTTATTATGATTAGTCAGAGAATACTTGATGTCAACTTGAATTTTACAGGAGGAGACGATCGTCAGCATCTTTGTCAGGAAGTAGTTCCTCCTCCTCCTCTTCACGTTCCCGATCTCCACCAAAGAAACCACCTAAGAGAGTTGTCTCCAGCCCTCCTCGTAAGACACGTAGACTGTCACCTTCAGCAAGTCCTCCTAGGCGAAGGCACCGCCCTTCACCACCCCTAACCCCACCCCCAAAGCCCCGCCGATCTCCAACACCTCAGCAATCGAACCGTGCAAGAAAAGGCCGAGGCTCAGTTTCTCCCAGTAGAACCTCAGGTACAGAGAAGTAAATTTATTTTTTTACAAGCCGCTCTAATTGTGTGTATGGGGCTTTGTATAGCTCTTTAGTAGCTAATGAGTGGCGTGTCTTAGACGCCTGCCTGTCTAAAGTGGAAAGGTTGTGGAGAGAGAGAGAGATAATAAATACTAAAATGTTAGGGGGGCATCTGTGTTTTCTCCAGCTCAAAACCAGTCCCCTAGGCTAGACGGCCAGAAAAGGCAGGCAGTAACTTCATGTATTGCTGGCCAGGTACACCTGTACGTTAAGCACAATACAATTGCCACACATGTAGCTCAAAAGAGAGCTGGAGTAGATACCATGCTAGACAAGTACATTTAGGTTTTGTTACTGTAAGGACTACTTGACATGCACACCAGTAGCAGCCAATAGCATTATTTCACATGACATCACTTCGGTGCTCCTAGATAGAAGGGGAAAAACCACTTCTGTGGAATATGTCCTTTGCTTGGGCAGCTACCTGCATGAGTGGGTTGAGCACAGGGATCAACCTCAGTTGCTTCTTTTGGAGAATTGAGTTCAGTGGAAGCGTTGGTGGCAGGCTGGCAGTGTTTAGTAACTGTTTCAAAGGCTAAGTAGCAGTTCATTTGCTTGTACTATGCCACACTTATGTTTAAAAATGCCACCATTAGAAGATTTTTTAAAATACAATCATTGTAGATTAGTCTATAATGGTGGTGGCCTCAGATGTAAGTTCTGATTTCAAATTACAGCACAGTGGATGTGGTTGGAGCATTTTATACACTCTCCCTCTCTCTGATTCTGTTTACAGGGAGCACTAATGAAGATTTATCTGACAAGTTTTGGGGCTTGTTTTTAAATTTAAGTGTCTTACCTGCCCTGTCCTAGGGACTTGGGACTGTTCGCAGTTTTATCTCATTTCATCCTTCCAGCAACTCCTATACGGTAGTTTAGGCTGAAAGATAGTGACTTTCCTAGTGTTGAATCTGGATCTGCACCAGAATGGTGTTTGGGGGGGCGGGCGTGAATCACATATGCTTTGTGAAGGCTCCTAGGGCAATTAACACTACTGTATAAGTTACTATATATATACCCAATATTTTCCTGGCTCTTCCTCAGAATTCTGTTTATTTGTTTCTTTTCAGCACCCAAACGTAAAAGTATTGAAAAAAGGGAATCTCCCTCACCAGCACCGAAACCTAGAAAAGTAGAATTGTCAGAATCGGGTGAGTTCCTCAATTTATGTCTTTACATTTTTAATACGGAGCTATTTTGAGATTCTGTGATATTGGGAGTGGTTTGTGTGACTTTGGTGCATTAGGTGCCCGTGTGTACCGTTTTATGTGAAGATGCCTCATTAAAAAAAGGCTAACCATTTAAGAACACTATAAAATGTAGCAAAAATAACCAAAAGAGTGAAAAAGCAACAGCAGTTCAAACATAATCATCTCTAGACTCTCTTGACATCCAAAGCACCGTAAAAGAACCATGTCTTAAGAAAGAGCCCTGAGATTGAGCTCTGTGAATATGAAATGTATTCCATATTGTTACTGTTAACAGAGGGAGAGCTATAGCTCTGTGGTAGAGCACCTGCCTTGCATGAGAAAAGTCCAAGGTTCAGTTGCTGGCATCCCTAGGTAGGGAGATACTGGAGAGCCACTGCCGGTCAGGGTAGACAGTTCTGATGGACCAATGGTCTGACATAGTATAAAAACACTTCCTATGAAACACACTTGTAAATATAATATTTCAATGTGTTTTTCTTTTAATTTGCACACTTTTCAGAAGAAGACAAAGGTGGTAAAATGGCAGCTGCAGATTCTGTTCAACAAAGACGGCAGTATAGAAGGCAGAACCAGCAGTCTTCATCTGGTACGGTATTTTATAGTTTTGCAGACTGAATCCTTGTAATGTATACTTGGAAATAAGCTCCCTCTTGTTTATTGGGGCCTCTTCCCAAGTAAGTGTACAAAAAAAATAATGTCCTTATATGAGTTGTTATAAATGGCTTCTATTGCAAACCTATAATTTGGCTAAGTCACTTGGATTTCTTTATGTGGACTGTTCTGGTTCTATCCAGTATTTCAGGGGTGGGGAACCTTTTCTGACCAGTGGGCCAGAACTTTATCTCCCCACTTGTGGCATGCCCAGTTTGATAGGTGGGGGCTGCCTACCTGTCAATCACCTGATGCCATAGTAACAACAGGTGGTGCTGTGCTTTAAAGCCCCAATTGTCAGGACTTCAAAGATTCCAAACAGCTGGAGAAGGGCTTTCAGACAGCCCCAAACTGCTCTGAGCCTCTGGTGTCTGGAGCTTCAAAGAGTAGTGCTGGGAGGGAAACTGCTTTCCCCTCTCTGAGCAAGGCACACTACCACCCTCCCAACTGCTGATGGAAAGGAAAAACTGGAAGCTCACTTTGAAATCCTAATTGACCCTTTGAAGCCCCACCCTTACCTGCTGCACACCTGATGTCATATATAATGTCAGGTGCTGTGTGGTTGGCTATGGCTTCCTCAAAAGAGAGGCTAGCTGGCCAAATTCAGCCAGCAGGCTGACCATCCCCCAGCCCTTTAATATTTGTTACCAGCTCATGCAATTTGAAATTAGTGGTAGCCTTCATAGACTCTATTTAAGAGGCTGGATTTTAACCCTATAAACTTTTGCTCTGTAGAACATTGCAGTTTTTAGGGGTAGGGGTGAGGTGCAATTTTCTATTGCTGAGAAAAGGCCCGTGCTAGAACAGAGAGTGGCATCTGTGGGGAAGACAGCTGAGTACACAAAATTCACAGATGTAGGACTGCAGCGGTAGTGTACCTGTGGCCCTCCAGATACCACATTTACTCACACCTCAATTTAATGCACACCTCAATTTTCAGAACATTGAAACCAACAAAAGTATTTGCTTGTAAATGTGCCATTGAATCTAATGTGCACCTTAATTTTTGCAATGTAATTTGGCCAGAAAAGGTGAGCATTAGATTCGAGTAAATACGGTATTACGGCACTCAAATTTCCAGCAACCTCTGGAGGGCCACAGGCGCCCACACTCCTGTACCTCAGGCTTATTATTTCTTAAATCATTGGTTCTTAAAAAATATGAGGTGCACTTTCCTAGAGAGTTGTAGGTGGTTTGTTGGAGCTGGTGTAAGGTATTTGATGTTTGCCTTTAATGGCTCAAGAGAGTGCCCTATCCCATTCTGTGACGAGTTGAGTATTAGTAGGGCATTTTTTTGTTTCCTTGGAGATCTTTCAGTAGGCATTTGAAAAGTGTATTTTGGGCTAATGTATCAGCTATAGGCAGATGCAGCAATATCATAGTAATACACTGATTTATTAGTTTGAGCGCTGTGGACATATGCTCCCCCCTACCTCCTCTCACACAGCATATAACTGGGTTTCCCAGTTCAGCTGAAGGCTTTCATTTGAAGCACAAAGGGAGTGCATTGCTTCAGTGCTCATTTTAGAACCAATAAGCCATGGTCGGTTAGAATGAGATTGTTACATCTTAACCAGATGACAGTGTTTCCCTCTCTGCTTGCATTGCTCATGGGTATGGCCCTATATTGAAATTATATTGAAATAATTTAATCTTTTCCTTTCACATCCTTAAAAACTGTTGGCTCACTGCCCTTGGGAGCTAATAGCACCTGGTTGCTTATAAAAGTAGGCTTTATATGTGAACTGAATGGGAACTTAGAGAAGCCTGCTAGCATATAATACTTACAGCTTAGATTACTTCTGGTTCCTAATATCTCTTAACATGCCAGTTTTAGAAGGACAGCCATGTGAGTGGAGTTGGGAATCCATGCGGAGAGGATGTTTGAAAACAGAATCCATAAGATTGTTTTTTTCAAACTCTTTAATCAGCCACAGATACATAATTGCACAAATTGATTTGTAAAGCTGCTAATAATTATTCTACAGAAGTTTGCTGCATTTTGATTTTTTTATTCTTAAAGGGTTTATTCACAGAGTTTGATTTCCTTTTAAACTGGTTATTGGAAAAGTTGTGAAAGAAAAATTAGCGGAATTTAGCTGCTTTATATAGAGTCATTTAAAAATAATATCATTAATTCTAAAGTCATTATTGTGTTGCATTTTAGAAACAAGAGTCTTTCATTTTCTTACAGATTCTGGTTCATCGTCATCATCTGAAGAAGAACGGCCAAAAAAGTCAAACGTAAAGAATGGTGAAGTGGGTAGACGCCGGCGACACTCGCATTCCCGTAGCCCTTCTCCATCTCCACGAAAGTGGCAGAAAGATTCTTCCCCTCGGTAACTTCATTTGTTTTATACTGGCGTTTACTTCTAGCAGTCCATGTGCCATTGTTTTCTGAGCACCTTATTATATCATTTGGAGCTTGTTTTGCTTTTGCATTTTCTGCAGTCAGAACTAAATTTAGCACCTATCCCAAACTCAGAACATGAATATGTTAATGTTTCATGTTAGCGATGTTGTTTCACTTACTTTAATGACTTTTGGCTGATTTTTATCATTAGGATTCTTAATGGGAGCTTCTTGGGGCTAAGAATTGCTAATTCATCCTAGCAAGTAACTCTGGGGGATGTTTGACTTCTCAATTTTTTTCCCTCCCCTCCACTGCTGTCAGGATGCAGATGGGAAAGAGGTGGCAGTTGCCAATTGTTAAAAGGTCAGTTAGCAGGTTGATCTGCTAATTAGGATTAAGTCTTGAAGGGCTTTCTAGAAAGGTTGTATTTACTACTACTACTACTACTACTACTACTATTATTATTATTATTATTAACTTCAAATTTATAACACACTGTTCCAGAAAGGAGCCCAGTGTGGCTTCCATTAATCAAATAAAAACAATTCAAAGCAGCACTGTAACATATTGCAGGCAGTACTTACATAGGCCCACCATGTAAAAAATAAAGCGGGGGGATGCTAAGCCTGTGGGAGGTGGTGGTGGAGGAAGGAGCCGGGTGCACCTTAGTCTTTCCTAAGTCTGCTTTGATCACCTCTGCCGCAAATTCAGCTATGAAGGAAATGAAAAATAGAATAAAGTTACAAAAATGGGATAATAAAACAAGATGACAATCTAGCAATGCACATTTGGTGTTTCCCAAATAGATATTCAGAAGTAGTTAAAATAGAGTTTATTTAATTTTTTTTAAAAAGAGTTTACTGCATCGCGGAAAGCAGCAGTGTATGATGTTATTAAAAAGGTTGCATTCAGGGTTTTTTTTTTAGTATTTGTTTAGGATAGACTGTAAAACTGAAAGTGGATTGTTTCTGTTTTGATTACATCAGCTTCTGCATTGTTATAAACTTCTAGTTACAAAAGAAACCCCAATTCATCACAACATTGTGTACTTGTATTTGAGGATTATTTTTATACAATTTTATTTTATTTTTTGTTTTGCTTCACTTTGCTCTAATATTACAGACACCCCAAGTCTCTTAGAAAGCTATGTAATTTTTTTCCCATGAAACGTGGGTACTTTGGGATGTTGCCAACTATGTACCTTTGTGGTGATCAGAGGATCCTAGTTTGTGGAGGAAAAAAAGTGGCACAAGTGACTTGCAAGTGAATTCTCTATCACTTCCACCATATACCTTTGAAGGGAAAGTGCTGCAGGCCAATATAACATTAAATTTATATGCATATTGAAACTGAGCTGAGCTAAAATCTTGGACAAGCCTGCTTAAATGCACTTCAGTTGTCACCTAAACAGGCTTCTCGTTGCTTCTGTACCTGTGATATCTGTCCCTGGAAGGGAATCATTTAAGTTGAAGGTCTGTCACTGTTTTGCCAGTGCAGTTTTGCTCCTTGAGGGAATTGCATTGGTGTTGGCATACTAGCATGTGGTGGATCAGTCAGCGTTGTTGCTTTTCATACACACACACTGCTCTCGTGAGCAACACAACAGGATTATATTGTAAATTAAATGAATCATAGTTGGAGGAAAGAGGGCCTGAGAGTAGCAGAACATACTGTCTATGTCACCTTACAGCAGCATTGAAAGTGTGTCCCCAAAGACACACAAATTTGCTAGCCTGTCTGCTCAAAAATGGCTGTGCTAGTTGTTAGTTGACCCTCTTTTCTCTTTTTAAAAAAAACTTGCCTGGTGATCCCAGGAGGCTAGGCATGTGGCTTTGTTTAAGCCCTGTCCTCTGTGCTTGCTGACTACCACTAATATGACTAATAAGAGCCCAATGGTTGAGTGGCAACAATTGTTAAAGGGATTATAGCTGAAGGGCAGGGTGATGTTGCCTTGGCCAGCAGTAAGCTACTTTGTACATAGGCTATTGTGCGTATGCTTCTTTCTCTAGGATCTGTCTTGAGCCTCTTCCCTCTCTCCTTCCTTTAGTAGGAGGAGGCGCAGTCCATCGCCACTGCCTACCAGAAGACGGCGCTCTCCTTCCCCTGCCCCTCCTCCAAGACGGCGGAGGTCACCTTCATTACCACGCCGAAGGTAATACTTGCTACTTACCTTATGAAACACACATCTCTATAAAAAGTGTGCTGTTAACTTAGAAATGGCCTTTCATCAACATTTGATAGCGGCATCAATATTAATTATTTTGAAATTGGCAATGAAACTATTGATGCTTCTTAATGTATTTATATATTTACTTTAGTTTAAACTTTTAACTTGCCAATGGATTCAATAAGTTTATAAAAGATTAAAACAATAAATACAGCCGAAACAGCCTATAAATAAGATCACAATTAAAGGTTAGAGATGACATCCAATGGTATTTGTTTGTGAATGGAACAGTGGTTTACAAAGATTATTTCAATAGGCATATTTAAATTTAAAAAAATAGTGAAAATGTTATAGAACATTTAGAAAAATTGTGTAACTAGCAGGTGGTATTGCTTTCTAATTATGCAGTGGCATTTACAGGCAATTATAGCGAAGTAAAACTGTGTGCACACAGTTATCTATTATTATTTGGAAACACCTTCATGTACCCCTTAAATGACTTTGCATATTTGTTTCTAAGGTCTCCATCACCACCACCTCGCCGGCACTCCCCCACACCCAGAAGATACTCTCCTCCAATACAAAGAAGATACTCTCCTTCACCCCCTCCAAAGAGAAGGACGGCTTCTCCTCCTCCCAAACGAAGGGCATCTCCTTCTCCGCAGCCTAAGCTTAGAGTCTCCCGTTCTCCACCACCAAAACAAAGAAGTTCTCCACCCCCAAAGAGACGCTCGCCATCAATATCCTCCAAGCACAGGAAAGGATCTCCGCCCAGCAGGTCCAACCGCGAAGCCCGTTCCCCTCTGCAGAACAAACGGCATTCTCCTTCACCACAGCCTAGGCCTTCCCGTCCTTCTGCAAGTCCCCCGCTGCTGCGCCGGGGACCTTCATCTTCTCCCCAGCGAAGGCATTCCCCATCGCCGAGCACCAGGCCCATCAGAAGAGTCTCGAGAACCCCAGAGCCGAAAAAGTCTAAGAAGTAAGCAATTCATTGGCAGCCAAAGGGCTGCTTTTGATATTTGAAAAGCAGTTCGGCTAGGCCACTAAGGAATGTCTGAGAATATTACCAACCCTGAGGTGTATTGCGTAATTTCCCTACCAAATACCAACTTGTTTGATAGGACTTAGACATGAAATTTCACGACAGAACACTGGAGAAGACCCATTGAAATTAATGGACTTAAGTTGGTCATGTTTGTTAATTTGAGTAGATCTTCTCAGACTGACTCCTGTTGGATACAGTGCATTTCTATAATCTGTTCCATCGGTGGTTTTTTATTTGTAACAAAATCTTTAAAAGAATATAAATTCTTAATGGATCCTACAGTCGACTGTAGCATACTTGATTCCAGTCAAATATTAAAACATGGATGGGAATATGTTGGTTTCTGACCATACCTTGGTGACAAAAAAATGGGGGGAAACTCCAAGAACCTCTGGTATAAGAGCAAATAACAAAATGAATAATTAGAGCAATGGAGTAAATTTAATATACTGGAATTTTTTAAAAAATAGAAATGAAAACTTGGAGGTTATTTAAAGGGCAGATAAAAGTTTGACTAAATATTGATAGTTTTAAAAATAAATCTTTATTCAATTTTAACCAACATAAGAAAAAAATTTCAGCTGTCAAAACAATATAGTTTTGATTTAAGAGTATCGCTCTGGGAAAGATCATGATTTATTATGTACATATATTCATATACCATTTCAGTATTTTGTTTTTTAAAAAAATCCTACAAACCATACAGATGTCACAAGGGACCTCTGTCCACATGAGATAAAAATGTACAAATTGGTTGTGACCTTAAAATTCAAATGAATTGTTTTAGAGCTGTAATAAACATTAAAAAGAGATTTCATTTGGAAAGCAATGAAAGGATATATCTCGGAAAAATGGAAAGGGGTCTTGAAGTTTCAGTTGTAGGATAAAGTCTGCACTTAGAGAACATTTAAACTAAACTTGTGTATTTGCATATTCAATTGAATTGCATCATTCTTAGCATGGAAATCAAGATTTATTTATTTTCTTTTCCTAAGGGTTTCCACACCAAGTCCACATTCTGTGAGAAGGGGATCTTCATCCAGGTCTGTTTCAGGATCTCCTGAGCCACCTCCCAAGAAACATCCAGTGCCTCCATCTCCTGCTCGATCTCGATCGCCTTCTGCTCACTGGTCGCCACCAGCACCTGCAAAGAAGGCTAAAAGTCCTACACCAAGTCCATCACCAGTAAGGGTATGTATCTTCCAGTGCAACTGTGATGGCCACCTCTCGATTCATGCATGTGGCTTAATCAACCATCCTCTTACGCTGACCGAAACAATGTTTGCTGGGTCTAATGCAGCTGTGAATCTCTACCAAGCTAGACTGACCATTACTTTTATTACTGGATTCCTACTGCTTTAATTTCAAACGCGAAAGCTTGTATTTTTGCCAGTATACAGGCAAGTGATCATTGTCAGGGAGTTGTCTAGGAGTGTATTGCTTTGTGGTGTATGTTCAAATTCACATTATTTAAAACATTTATATGCCGCCTTTCCATAAATAGAGCAAAGCGAACACTCACAAAACAATTTGCTTTAACATTACAGAATTCTGATCAGGAAGGGGGTAGCAAGAAGAAGAAGAAAAAGAAGGATAAGAAGCATAAAAAGGATAAAAAGCACAAGAAGCATAAGAAGCATAAGAAAGAGAAGGCTGCAGTTGCTGCTGCAATGACTGTTTTTACCACGTCTGCACAGGAAGACCAGGAGAAAAATATGGAGCCCCAAAAGGTGAATATTTGTTCAAAACATTAATAAACCACTTTTCTATATTAAATGTGGTGGGTTGGAAACTGACTGACAATTGTTCAAATATTAAGGGTTCAGGAATCAGATTACAAACTATTATAGAATGGCACACAAAGCTTGCATTCTTCCTTGTACGGTTCAAGAATACCTTTGTTTGAATATACCCACGAGCTGTGTACTCCAGGCATTTGCAGGCTGTGGTCTTGCATGGGATCAGCTTTTTGCCGTATTTGGCACCCTGAGAACCTTTGTCTTAAGGAGGCATAGTTCTGGCCTGCATGAGGCTCTTACATGGAAAAGGGCCAGCAACTGAAGAGACCAAGGCTGGGGCTTGAGCTGCTGTTCTCAGGCTTCCTTTCACTACTGTCCATCTACACTCTCTCTCGCTCTGTTGTCAGTATTGAAACATGCTGATATAAAACATATGTTCATATATAAAACATAAGATGGAAGCTGTGATGAGAGAACCTGGAAAGGAGGAACCTATGATCTTCCCAGCAAGCGTAGCTGCTGTCCCAGGGAAGGAAATTGCATGTTTTCATACTAGCAGTACAGAATGGAGGGAGGTTGTTTGGCATCCTTGCTAGAGGCACACCGGAGGCAAGGCCTAGTAATACACCGTGGGGCTCTGTACCATGAGAATGAAGCCATGCTTGTTTGACCTTTGTAAAGCAGAGGTGGAGAGCCTATGGCATTCAAGATGTTGTGGAACTCTTGCTCTTAGTCCTGGTCAACATAGCCAATTGTCAGGGATTTTGGGAATTGTAGCCCTACAACATCTGGTAGGTCAAAGGTCCTCCATCCCTGTTTTAAAGGCAATACGCAAAAAAGATTGTGCTTCACCAAAATCTGCTAAAGTGTGATACTTATTAATACTTCTTTCCATTTTATATATAGCTCCAGTGTCTCAAACTAGAATTCCTAATGTTGATAGTGTTAGTCTAAAAACCTAGGAATTTTGCTGTTTGTATCATGCAAGTTTCTGCTCTTTGGCCAAATCTAATTCAGGCTCATATTCTGTGACTATAGAAGTAATTGCTGACTTTCCATTGCGTTAAGGAGACTGAGAGTGAAGCAGAAGATAACCTGGATGACTTGGAAAAGCATCTGCGTGAGAAGGCTCTGAGGTCAATGAGGAAGGCGCAAGCGTCTCCACCATCTTAGGCTGAAGCAGCATTTGATATAATGTACATTTTGTTTGGTTTGTACTCAGACTTCAATTTCAAATTGCTAAAATGTGTTTGAGCTTTAGACTTTAACATTGGTTGTAATAATTGCTAGGTTGAAGTTCATGTTTAAAAAAAGGCATGGATCTTCATTACAAAAAAGCATTCACGGTGTACTAGTGACCTTCAACAGTTGACATGGTTTCACTAGAATTTTCTTATGCAGTAAGGAATTCTCTCCCTCCCCTTCCCTTCAAGGGTTTTAAAACAAAGCTTACAGATCCCACAGTTCCTCTAAAATGCCGTTGTACAAATGCTTATGGAGTTTCTAATCTGATTTCTTGCCCTAGGCCATTTGTGGTCTGTTCAGTTATCAAAGAAATTGCATAGAAACACTTGCAAATTCTCAGATTTCTCTGTTTGCCTGTATTGTCTATGCTTAAAACCGGGATTAGTATTTGAGGATGGTATCTACATGGTAACCTGCTGCTCTTGCCAGTGGGGTTTATAATGATGTTTATCTGGAATGCTGGAATTTAATTTGTTGTTGTTTTTTCTCTTTCCCGCCCCCTCCCTCTTTGTTTTCTTTTTAAATTAGTTTCCATAATCGGCAATCTCAGCAGAGTTTGGCATACAGTTTTGTTCTGTGAAATGTTGTTGTTGCCCCATTCATAGGTTTTTGGTTTTTTTTTTGGTCTTGTTGCGGTCCTTTGGAATAGTGTGAAACTTTCAGAGCTGTGATCTCTGAAAGCCTGAAGGGCCTGAACTTTGGATATTGTCATGTTCTCACTGGGGTTTTTTGTTTTTTTAAAAAACTAAAGCTATTATAAAGCTTGTGGATTAAACAAAATAAATTTCTAAATTTAAAGGATCTTGGTGATTTATGTATGTAATTTCTCCCCACTCAAAATTCAAGTAAACAAATTTGCTTATTTTGCAGAAAAGTGTGTGATTCTAATCTTGTTCACTGAGCTAAAAACTTCCCCGAAGGTCCTAAAGTGCAGGGATGGGGAACCTGTGGCTCTCCAAATGTTGCTGGACTCCCAACTCCCATCAGACACAGCCAGCAGAGCCTGTGGCCAGGAATGATAGGGGAAATCTCTGGAGGGCCCAGCACCATTTTGCCTTCATGCAATGGAGCCTTTTGCAGATGCTGCCTCTGGTCTAGAGCACTAGAGTTCCCGTGACTGTGGGTATTGCCCTTCTAACAGAGGGGCGCCTTCAGATGCATACCGTTTTCCATGAACAGAATTTCTTCTCTATCCAGTGGGCAGTTCCTCTTCACAACAAGCAGAGCTAGAAACATGCCACTTTTTAAAAATTCACAGGTTAGAAGAGTTCTTGAAGAGAGTTCATTCAGACTCTTCCCCACCCCATCACTTCTCTATTACCATAGCTCTGCCATTTTCCTTTCATTAAAACTCATCCTTGTTTCTACTACCATTTATTACGCTGCCTGGGTAAAGAGGCTTCAAATTCGCATTAAACACTGATCTAGGAGAGTGGGGAGCCAGGCGTTCTGGCTTTCTTCTTCTAAGCTATGCCCAAACCTGGAGATCATTGCACAGAGCCACTTGGCAGTCCTTTCTTCACCACCTCCTGCTCGTCTTCTGGCTGTGCTACACTTCGATCTCTAGTATACCAGTTCCATTCACAACTGGAAATGTATAGATGAAAATGTAGAGCCGGCATGTGCGCAGGCTCGTTCCCTTTCTTACATCTATAATGATTAACAACATATTAAAGTGTCATCATTGCAGAGTTTGTGAGATTCACTTACTATACCAGGCATACTACAACTCACTTTTGTTTTAATGTGGAAAAAGAGGGTTCGAGTGCTGGACTACAACCTGGGAGACCAGAGGCTGAATCCCTACTCATCCATGAAGTACACTGGGTAACCTTGGGTCAGTCGCCACCTCTTAGCCTAACCTACCTCACAGGGTTGTTGTAGGGATTAAATGGGGAGGAGGAAAAGTGTGTATGCCACCTTGAGCTTCTTGGAGGAAAGGCAGGATATAAATGTAATAAAAACAAACCAAGCAGTAATGACAGGATAAATATCTGGAAGTGTGTGAGGACCATGGGGGTACTTAAATATTGAGTATTCACACATATCCCATCTTCAGAACCCAGGTCCAGGTATGTAACCACTTGGTTATAAGAGCTTCATGTAAACAATGACAGTATATTGAAAAACCGCATACCAGCTGGATCCCTGACACTTAAAAAGTCAATGCTTCCCAAATAAGTCTGCTCAGACTTGACATGGTACTAATAAATGATAGGCCCAACAGACTGACTCGTGTTGCAGGGTGTGATATTTTGTGTTCTTTCTTGCTTTTGTGGTGGGACCTGGCATGTTCCAAGGACTATTTTGCACTAGCCTCTTTAAACTGATGGTGTCTGGCAGGCCATTTGCTGCAAGTTCTTCACTCGTTTGGCTTGCGGTGCCAGCTGAAGACCACTAGAGGGCAAGATGGATCAAGCAGCAAGTTCGAGAAGATGAATTATTATTATTTACATATGGAAGGCATTTATTTAACGCTTAATATCATTAGCATCTCTTAACAGTGTACATAAAAAACCATAGAGAATAAAACAATAAAAAGATCAAGTATAAAACTGAACATAAATCCAAGCTCTTGCCTGAAAATACCTGCTGAAATAAGTCCTTGTCATATACCTGATGTCGGCAAGGAGCATGCCTTTCTAATCTTGACTGGGAGGGAGTTCCACAGGATTGGGCTCACAATACTTGTAGTATATAAAACAGGCTTCCAAATAAGTTCCACTTGGAGTAGACCCATTTAAATTACTGGATTTAAGTTACTATGACTAAAGTTGGCAACAATCTAGCAACTTATATAATGTATATTGAATTGCAATGCAATTCCAGAAATCAATTGAAAAACAAAAGCCAATCATAAAGCAGTGATCCATAAAGGAAACGTCAGTAGCCACAACAAATGAAACAAATGCACACATGTGATCTGTTAAGGACATTCCACAAAGTGAGTAGTACAATGGGAAATTCTACTCATAGCTTGACACACCTCAAGAGCTGGAGAATCTGGACCAAGGCCTTGAGCAATGAACATCATGTGGAGAGGAACACATGCAGGAAAGCAGGCTAGGGACCGACAGCTTTTTTTGTTTTGAGTTGTATTTTATTCTAACAAGGGACTCAGCTACATTAGGAAAGAAACAATGATTTGAATGCACTATAAACATGCAATACCAGATGGCGCTTTTGTAAACAACCACAAGGCACCGTACAAAAATGGCAGCCAGCACCCACAAATAATCCATAAATATTGGTTGGTAAAATCAAAACCCTCATTTCAAAGGCCTGTCTAAGTAATCGGTTTTTTGGAGATGTCTAAAAGAAGGGCACCAGGATTCCTGTGGACACTCTACTGGCAGGGAATACCACCTTAAAGGCGTGATCCCTATTAAGGAAGGCTGACTGAAACTTGGGGATATGGGGAACCCCAAGAAGTGCTCCATCAGAATATCGCAGTGATCAAGGTGGAACATAATGAATCAGACGGTCCTTAAGGTACTTTTGGGCCCAGGTGTTTTGGTTCCTTTGTGAATTAACCTTAGAATATTGAACCTGTTCCAGAAGCAACTTGACAACCAGTGCAGCTCTCAGCATATCTTAATGGATATCGTTGGCTGTTAGTGTCATAAGAAAAGCTGCTCTCTGAGCTATATGGGCCTTTAGTCACTTGCATACCATCATGAACTTTCAGGCACAAATCAAAAGATTTGATTCTATGTTTTCTCGCTCATTTTTGTAGCTGAAAAGCTCTGTTTCTCTCCTAACCATTAGGGCATTGTAGATTGAAAAGAAAACCTTCCTCCGTAAAGCTACTTGAACGCCCAAAACCTAGTTATATGGAGGATGCCTGGGGATTGCTTTTAAGTGCCCGCTGGTGTGAGTCAAACCTATTTTCTTTCTGCTTTTATTTAATCAGAACCCACTGACTGTGCAATGGTCTAGCTCTACTGAAGGTTGGCTGGAATTCCAACTTAAACTAGGGCTACGTTAAGTACAACTAAATGCAGAGCTCATGAATGGATCAAGGTTGGGGAGAATTGTTATTATTCAGATGTTTTGGTTTCTTTTTAAGAATTTAAAAAGGTTTTTCACTGTAGGACCTGAATTATTCTCAGGAGGGAGCCAGCTGCCCAGCAGAAATAACGACATACATACAAGTACATAATGCATTATTTGAGATTAAAAGGCCCACACCTGAAAGTTGGTGGTTATTGTATGTCCATCTATGCTAGTGTAACACACCAGCACATTGTTCTAAACCAGGAATGGGGAACCTGAAGCCGTCCAGATGTTGTTGGGAGTCCAAGTCCCATCAGCCGCAGCCAGCGTGGCCAATGGTCAGGTATTTCTTATTAGAGGTTACCGCCCACACACTTCTGCTGCGCTTTCTGCTTGTGTGGTGGCACCTCAGTAAAACCTCATCTTACTGTTTATAGCAGAGTATTTCCCTGGTGGCAGATGACAGGAACAGTAGTCACAAAGTCCTCAGTCAAGAGCTTCCTTTTTGCTTGACTGGTTGCACAAGCATTTCTCTTCTAAAATATATACATATATCTCTCCAGCACGGTATAAACTCAGCATGTATGTGTGCTTTCCTTGTGCTGAAATTGCATCTCCAACTGACACCAATTAAGCCTGGAGTGCCACTCCCACATAATGAAGAAACTTCTGGAACGCTTTTTAAAGTTTAAAGGAATTATTACTCTGTTCCGTGAAGAATGTATTCCTAACATTTCTTTGATTCCATTCATGACTGCTTCCCATAAAATGTCTCACAGTCAACAGAAACCATTTTGGAGCAGACCTCCTGATGAGATGGTATCTGCAGGAAGCCCTCTTGATGGGTGAGGGGATCTTTTAGGTATTCTGCTCATAAGCTTTGTGACCAGAACTGACAGCTTGCTAGGAGTTGCAGTCCAGCAACATCTCCAGAGGCATGAGTAGTTAAATGGCAAAAGGCACTGGGTGAAAGAAGCCAAACACTTATAAAGTGTGATCTAATAAATCAGAGGCAAACATTTTTTTCAGAGAACGTGCATTCCGCTTTCCTTCGCCAACAAGCTGAAGTAGCTACCAACAACGCTTAAGTAAATTTAAGCAATTCTAAAACAATAAGAGCAGGGCAGAGGGGACCCATCAAAAACAACAACCCAATAGTGAAAAGTAATGAAGTAAAACTAGCAAGAAGATAGCAAAAAACTCCAAAAGCAAATACAGTGGTACCTCGGGTTAAGAACTTAATTCATTCCAGAGGTCCGTTCTTAACCTGAAACTGTTCTTAACCTGAAGCACCACTTTAGCTAATGGGGCCTCCTGCTGCCACCTCACCGCTGGAGCACGATTTCTGTTCTCATCCTGAAGCAAAGTTCTTAACCCGAGGTACTATTTCTGGGTTAGCGGAGTCTGTAACCTGAAGGTATGTAACCTGAAGCACCTGTAACCCGAGGTACCACTGTAGTAACAAACAATAGGCCAACAGCAACATACAAATTTGTTACCAGGTGCTGAAAAATAAGAAATGAGGAGACCAAATGGGTTTCTCTTGGAAGGGGCATTTCAAAGGCAAGAAGAAGAAGAAGAAGAAGAAGAAGAAGAAGAAGAAGAAGAAGAAGAAGAAGAAGAAGAAGAAGAAGAGGAAGAAGACACACCTGAAAAGGCCCTTTTACATTTGGGGTGACATAACTCCAGCCTTCCTCCTGGCTTCCTAGGAAGCCTCTTGCCAAATAAACATGCCTAGGTATTTCCTATCCCTCTCAGCACCAACTTCTACATCACTCCACCACCAAAGTTGAGCCGCCCGCCCCTCTGCCCCCAATGTTCCTGCACGTTATTAATTGAGGTATGTGAAGATTGCTACATGCCGGATCAACCTGTGGGTGTGGCTCTTTCAGACTGCCTGATTAGAGCATTTGAATTCCCCATCCTTTGGGAGAGCGTCACCCACCTCCATATAAATGCCTGGGATTGGTTGTGGGGGAGCCCAGGTCATGGTTGGTTGCCTTTGGTTGACTGCAGTGAGATTTGTTTGCGTGTATGAGGGGGGTGGGTTGTTGGGTGATGTTGGCCATATTGATTTGTATGCTGTCGGTGGGTTCTTGTTGTTGTCATCTTGTTGGAATCTCTCTCTCCACCTCTCTTCTCCCCCCACCATATACTGTATACAACATTAATGTCTCACATCGAATGCAACTGATCTGTAGAAAAGACTCTATGACCTGAAAACAGAAACAATGCACATACTTTTGTAACCCAAGAAAATCTCATCAATCTTTCTCGTTCCTGGATCCAGCCTGGTAATGACCCACTAAAGATGTCATTGAGAAAACAAGGGAAAGGGGGCTTTGAGCCAGAAAACAAATGGGTAGGGCCCTCCCTTCAACTCTTAGATAGTTAGAAAAACAAAGTCTGCATTTTAGAGCAGAGTTTGTTGTGATGTGATCTAGAAGCAAAGCAGGAAGATTGAAAGCAGAGAGGGGGAACAATGATTGATTACTGTTTGAATCTAAGGCTGCAGCTATGGGAGAAACAAGATTATTTTGGGGTGTTAATGCTGTGAACCCCTCCACTGTAGGGTCAGGTTGTATAAATGTGTAAAGAAACCATATATCGTAAAGACACCACAGTCTCTGCTGTGCTTCACTCCCAAAATGAAACAGAAACCCTGGGTAAGCACCTGAAACCCCAGGAATCTTACACTGCTCAGAGATTGGGGTGGCAGATTGTTCTGACATTTTTGTTTCGACCAGCTTCCACACTTGGGTGAACAGGTCTTTGCCAAGGGAGTCTACTTTGTAGTGTTTAAGAATCTAGCTGCTGTCACTTTTTGAATTGTTTTTTAAATGTTTTTTAGCTGAATTTATTTTGCACATCACCTTAAGACATGTGGAAGGCCCCAGTGGGCACAAATGCCACATTGGCGACCCCCAGATATAAAGCAATAAAATAACAACTGGACTTTGAGAGATGTCAGTGCCCTCTGAAGAAGAAACAGAAACCAATTAACAGAAACTAATTGGAGATGCTCTCTTCCTGAGCAAGTTTCAGAAGCATTGTTAAAACCGGCTTTTGGAGGTTGAGAAATGAGGAAATGCAACTGGGGTGGAGGTTTTTTCGCAGCAGTTTGCCCCACTATAATTTGGCTGACAGGGGCCAACCCTACAATTAACTGCAGTGAGGCCACCTGCCACCCCAGGAAGCAGCAGTGGAAGTCCCCAGCCACTCCTATTGAGCCCTTCTGTTAGAGGACATAGCGGAGTGTGCCACATGGCCTGTTTTCCACCTCCCAAGCTAGCCTGCTTCCCTCAGGTGTGGTCGGAGCAGGAGACTGTCCCATTGTTGATGTGGGAGTAAGATTCAGCTGCCAGTTCAACTGGCTTCTGTATACAGAATGCAGGACAGAGTGGGTGGGATGCCTCAGGCAGCAAAACCTCTTGGGCCAGCCTGGAGAGAAGTTGAATTTGTGGTTCTGCAGCAGGGATGGGGGACCCCAGTCCTAGGGGCCCACTGTGACTCTCAAATACCCTCCGTTTGGCCCTCAGAACTCTTCCCAGGCCCCACCCATCACCAGTCCTGCTTCACACCCCTCTTTGAGTGTTTTTGTTTGGCTGTAGTATGTCCTTCAACTCTGATAATGCCTTCTGCTTGTTTGGAGGGCAGAGAAAGGTGAGTGAATGTGAGTAGAAACCACCCAACCATACAAAGGCAAAATTTACACTCATTGCTCCACCCGCTTTGGCATGTGGCCCCTGAAAGGTTGCCCGGAAGAGAATGCGGCCCCTGAGCTGAAACTGGGCTAGAAATGCAAGTCCTATGAATAAAAGCCATTTTTTTTCCACTTGGTCTGATGGTCACTCTGAACTTCTGGTGCACTGTGCCCTCCTTTCCTCTAGAGGAGTGTAAGCACATGGCTGCTTGGGATAGGGTCTGCTGCCCTCTCTGCTGCCCCTGGATAAAAACAGAAGGACAGTCCTGCTGGATCAGGCTGAAGGTCCAACTACTCCAGGGCTGTACAGGGCCCTGCAGGGTTACATGATCTCGCCCCTGGGTGAATTTCAAAGCCCTCTGCAAGCGCCTTTATTAGTTAGTCAAGGGTCAGGAAGCCCCAAATTCCATTTGACCCTCTGACTGCTCATTAAACTATGTTAAGAATAGAACCCTACAAAATCCAGATCCTATGTATCTGAGCAACTGCGATATTATAATATGCCAAAGCTGTGGGGTAGTGCCTGCAAACCAACCAACCAAGATCTTGCTAGAAATATTTGGTGGCAGTTAAGCCTGATTAAATTAACAACCATGCTAAAAGAATAGTGACAGCTATCAGAGGCAATTAGATAAATGGAGTCTGTTAACAATTCATGTGAAAAGAGAATTAGGAATATCAAGTGTTGGTGTGGATTATTTATTTTTATAAGCCGCAACAGTGTAAAAAAAGAGAGAGAACATATGTTTGAGTGTATGTTTAAAATACTGTAATATAGCTGTATTATGAAATGGTTTGGGCATTTGAATTTTTATACATATTAAAGTAAATATGGAAAAAACAACCCCTTCTAAACATTGCAAATGAAAATAAAATACAACAAAGATCTGTTAAAAGCAGCATGATTTCCAGAAAAAACCAAGTTTTTATTTTATTTATTTTATTTTATTATGTATTTTTTAAAAGATTTTATTGGTTTACAAAAGTATGCGCAATGTCTCCCTCTCTCTCTCCCCCCCCCCCGTAACATTTTTTACAGATCAGTTTCATTTGCTGAGACATTAGGAAGAAAAGGGGGAAAGAGGTGGAGGGGGGAAAGGTGAGTTGGGGGTGGGGTCGGGTGGTGATGTATCTATTATACTTAATATATATGGGGTTCCAAGTTTTTATTTTAAGAATACCTCACAATAGACCTCACATACCACACCCCTAGCTGGCGGTGGGATAAAAATTTGCTTCAGTTTGCACACAAAGGCAAACCTACCTAATTTTTTGGAGAAATCAGCATTCAAATGCTGGGGAATTTTCATGAGGCTTTAAAAAACGGATTGCAAACTGATGCGATGTGGAAATGCGGAGAATTGAACTTAAGTCTGGAAAAACAAGAACCTGAGAGGAACTGAAGCTGACAGAGTCACTCATCCCTACCCATAGGACAGGTAATCCCCAGGCAATCATTTGTCAGAAAGCAAACATCTACAAAAAATACTGTTTAAAGTTTAACGGGATACACTGTTTAACTTTAAAGATCCACAGCTTATTCTTAATATTGCTATAAGCGCACCCCCCATCACCCTCTTCTGTGGCACACACATTCACTCCTGGAAAAATGGGATTTTACTGGCATTAAATATTCATCAAGCTTGTCTTTTGCATTTTTCATTCAGTGAGTGGTTTGCCAACTCATGTGGTTGGAGTCACCATTTGCCTGAGGGGGGAAGTTTATTTGACTAAAACATCACACACACACACACACACACACACACACACACCACTCTTTGATCACTTGTGAGATGCTCTTCCTTGGTCCTTCATGCACCATCACCAGGTGACACGAAATGAGATTATATTGTCACACAAAGTGCATGAGCAGCAAAAAGAAACTAGAGCTAGATCTTTCTGATTCATTTCCTCTCTTTATAGCTAGCTACTGAATGACTTTTATTATGAATGACTTACTTTGCTACGAACAATAGCATTTTGTAGAACACCCTCACCCCCTCTTATGCCTTCAAGATATACTATATCAGTCACTTTAAGAATAATAATATTACTGGAGGTGGGTGGGGTGGGGGTGGCTGTGTCTTTGCTTAGACTTGCCTAGACTTGGTTACAGGTTCAGTTGCAGTAGGTGAGTAGGATATGGAGATTAGAGGGCTATGCCAAAGGCTTAAAATGCATGTGTAGATGCGATGTGAATGCCCAGGTCCATTGAGGCTGATACAAACACCAGGGAGATGCTGTAGCTCAGTGGTAGAGAATGGGACCGCTCTCTCGTGTGCAAGATTAGCTCTGTTGATGCTTCCAAGTTGCCAGGAGATGCCATGAATAATTGAGTAAGCTGGAGGGCAAAAGTAACCTTAAGCAGGTAATGGGGCAGAGGGCCTGAGGGGTCCGTTTCAATCAAAGTATCCTCATTCTGAAGTCTGGCTGATCATTTTTCTGTGTAGGGATTGGGAGCAGAACAGGCATAATTTGCACCAAGGCTGGATACTCTGTGTAATGGTTACTTGTGTGTGAATGTGATATGTATGTCTGTGGAATGAAGATCAGGGCATAACTTGAGCTGAAGCTCAGTCTTGAAACTTGTTTTGCACACCATAGTGCCATCTCTTTAAACTGGTCCTCCTTGTCATTCATAGCAGTTTCATGCCAAAGCTACTTTTGATAGGGTATTAAGAGTGCAGGCCTAGAAGAAGTGGATACAGGGATAAACTGGGAAGTGATATGGAGTGGTTTCAGTTACTCCTGCTTAGGCTTGGGTTACAGTCTCAGTTGCTGTGAGGCATGTGGGTTGTCCTAAAAGCCAAAATGGGTCCAACTGCATTTCATAACTCTGCTTTTGCAGAATGTGCACAACGACTTTTCCATGACACAAGCTTCAGAATGCCTGCCTTGAAAAATCCTCACCGTGATCAACTCCCACCTGGAAATCTATGTCCCCACTGTGAGACGATGTGCGGATCCAGAATTGGCCTCCACAGCCACCCATGAACAGGGGTTGGCAAGGTTTATCTCACCTGAGCCGGTTCACTCCAGTGGAGATCCCTCTGTGGGTCGGATTGTGTGTGTGTGAGTGTGCGTGAGCGCAATTTCCGGCGTCGGCTTCGGCGTCTGCACAGACGCAATTTCCAGCGTCAGCATCGGTGCAAACACAATTTCCAGCACTGCGGAAGCAAGTCCCTGCGCCACACTGCGCCGGTTTAGCACAGTGCACGGGGAGTTGCCAAGCAGGCAGCTGGGGGGCCAGTTAAACGACCCTCATGGGCTGCTTGTGGCCCATGGGCCTTAGGTTGCCTACCCCTGGTTAAGACCATATTCATGGAAGGCAGTCTTACTCAGCTACGAGTGATTGCCAAAGAGAGAAGACCTTGCAAAATTACCTCTTTGCCCTCTTCTTCCATTTATCAGAGAACCGTGAACCATTACAAAATTAGATAGTTAAGCTGAGGTTTGAGAATCAGTGTTGGTACCTATTTATATTTTTGTTAGCTCTTTATCACCTGCCCTGAGTCGCTGTTATTAAAATGGGGCAAATCAGACCCCAAAATATTTTTGAATTAAAATATGCCAAGCATTGTGAACACTTGCTCAGTTGACACTCCAATGGACAGCTCTAGTGGGTCACCTGTGCTCCCCCACAATGATTTGCAGCTCTCTGGGGGGATTCCCAGATACCTATTATTTGCATCTTTTCCCTACTTCTGTGGGAAACTGGCAGCTAAGGCCCACCCCACCCAAACCCATCAAACGTGAAGGGGAGAGGATGCTTCCATCTTTTCATGCCTCTTCTCTTTGATTCAGGGGTGTGTGTGTTGGAGTTGACAGATCTTCTAGTCTGTTTCTGCCAGCCTGACATGCCCCACAGCTCTTCTGAGACTCCCTCACCACGTGAAAAGCCTTGTATGCTTTTGCATTTAACTCAGCAAGAAATAATAGCAATGAGAGGGAAGAGAGACAAATTGAGGCAATAAAGAGAGGTTGAAGAAAGAAGAGGGGAAGAAAATACTGGTGGGGTAGCAGGTTAGGGTGCAGACCTTTGCTTGTGCGGAGACACAAGAAAGCACGTTGTTTCCCCCTGCTATGTAGAAAGGCTGGCCCTGGCCTTGCTTACAATGAAATGCAGGCAAAGAGGATGGAGAGAGAACAATGCAGGGGGCTGCAGAAAGGAGAGACCAGAAGTGGCACAGAGAGGGGGGAAAGGCAGCTAGCGGATGGCAGCTGGAAGGCAGTGATGGCCACCAGCTTCAATGGCTTTAAAAGAAGACTAGGCAAATTCATGGACAGGCCTGATGACTGCTATAGGCCATTATAGCTATCTTCTGTCTCCATGGTCAGAGAAGCAGTATGTTTCTGAATGCCAGTTGCCAGGAATCATAAGGTGCTGGTAGTAGTAGCGGGGTATAAATAATAATCAAGGGGCTCTTTGTATTTTCTTTTGTTAATGGGTGAAAACAAAGACCCTGGATTAAAACGTAAAGTCGGGGGAGTGCTGGAAACTGTGCTGCAGCTAACTAGTGATTTGCTCCTCTGAGCAGAAATATGCAAAAGCAGGCCTTGGTGTGAGTCGTGATCCCCTGGTTGTAGGCCTAGCCTGTGACATCACTTCGAAATGCTGCGTTGAAGACAGCCATCTTTGTGTTTTTTTGAATTCTGCTATTATGAGCTCACTTGTGGAGGGCCTGGCAGCGAATGCTGCAGCTGGAAATGTCAACTCCGTTACTGTCAAGAGAGACAAGAGTCCCAAATGCTGTAGACAATGCGATGTTGGCAGATGGGGACAGGAAGACTAGATAGGAGGGAGAGAGAAGGGGAGAGAGACATTTGCCAAAGAATTACCTCATGCCAGTTCTCTATTTCTCTCTCACACTCTCACACACGCACTGTTATCAGTAAGCCTCTCACTTCAAGCCTCAATTTCGTTTGGCTCAGGATATTTAGGGAGCAAAAGACCCCATGGGATTATTCTTGAGAAGTATTTTATATAGTAATTAAAAAAAAAATGTTTACAGACCACACTGTTATTCAAAAAATGCAGCAAGGTGGTACCTATACAACACAGAAAATTATAGCAATCAATAAGAACAACATCTAGAAATACCGGTTGGGAAAAACAAATTTCACATTTCAAAGGCCTGACTGAATAACCTAGTTTTCAGGTGACATCTAAAACAATGGTTCCCAAACTCCTCATACAGCTTGCAGGCCACTTAAAAATTGTTGAGGGTCTTACAGGACTACTGAATTTGTCTCCATTGCTGTAGCAATTGTAATGTGCTGTGCTATAGGCTACACTATTTTAAATGGCATTTTAATTCCTTCTTTTATTTCTTACATGGCATTTTATTACAATTTGAATTCAATAGAATTCAGATTTTAAGTGTTCTTCAGAGACAAGCCTACGAACCAGCCGAATGAAGCTTGCAGACCATCAGAGGTCCACAGATTATAATTTGAGAACCCCTGGCCTGTATGAAAGGCTAGACAATTCCTGCTGAGCCTCTATTGGCAGGGAGTTCCACAGGGCAGGGCTGGCTTTCCACATTCAAGGCTCAGTTCCTAGTCAAGGCTGATTGAACTTCAGGGGTATGCAGTGTTTATTCCAAGCTCCCCCCCCCCCCCTTAAAGACATTGTTAAATTTTTCACAAAAGGCAAAATCCCACAAAATGGGAGTGGTAACTTGTGAAGGATAAGAGCCTAAAACCGAGGACTGTCCATGGTAAATACAGAGACTGGCAGCTTTGCAGAGGCATTTACAACAGACTTGGGCCTGAAGGGGCACAGCAAGATGGGAGAAGCTCAGCATGTCGTATAAGCCTATATGCCTCCTTCACATTTAATGCAAAGATTCCCCAGACAAATTATTCAGGAAAGACAGTGGGATTTGCTAGGGGAAGAGGCAGGCCTGCATTAATGCTTCCATCAGCTGGGAGCTCCTGCTGGGCCTTGATGCCAGGGCCCCATGCCCCTAAAGAACAATACTCTCTTTGTGACTACATCTCCTTGAGTACAATAGGTTGCTGAGCCGAAAAACACATGTTTAACTCTGCCTTGCTCCCTGTTGGAAGCAACAATGGCATCAACGCTTTCCCCAGCATGGTGCCTGCTGGATACTGTTGGACTCCTACTCCCATCAGCCCTAGCCAGCAAAGCCAAAGATCTGGGATAATGGGAGTTGTAGTTCACATAATATAGAGGTCATCAGGTTGGGGAAGGCTGCTCTAAGGATAGCCATATGTGTCAGTGGTGCAGCACTGATAGTTCAAAGTCCAGCTGCAATGAAAACTCATTTGTTTGCTTGCAGTCTTTGTTCATGGAATTCAGGAGCTTCAAAATGAAGAAGTACTTGTATTATGAATGCTGCCAGGTCAAAGATTTATTGACCCTTCTTGGAGAGGGGGCCTTGTGCCCTTTGAGATAATAAAAATATGAGACGAACCCTGCTGGAACCAAGGGCCCACCTACTCCAGCATTTTGTTTCATAGTAGCCAACCGGATGCCTATGAAGTGAAGCCCCCAAGTACAACAGTGCTTCCTGCACTTGTGATTCCCAGCAAGTAGTATTCAGAGGCGCACTTCCTATGATAGTGGAGGCAGAACCAGTGGGGTTGACTCCTTAGACCATATCCTTATCAAGATCTAGACTTGTGAGCCGAATTTGACAGGTGGCTGGGGCCCTGCGCTGAAATTAAGGGCATATTAAATGTCTGCCTGGCACTAGATATTTTGCTGCCTAAGGCAAGGACAAGATGGTGCCATTCCATCTATACAACTGGAACAATGTCCTCCACTGCACCTCAGGGAACCAGGCTGTTTAGGGGTGTATGAGAGGCTGTCCTCTAACAGTAAGGAATAAGCAACAGGCTTGGAAGAAATGGCTGTTGGGGGAGGCACCACCATTGCCCTCAATCATATACCACCCGAGGCGTTTACTTCACTCTGCCTAATGGTTGAGCCTGCTCTGCATAGGCCTACAGCTGTGGGGCAGAGCCTGGAGATTCAGCTTCTGTGGAAGGCCTGAGCCCCTAGAACACCAGAGAGTCTAGCAGACTATTCTTAACTTCTGCCCAACCCTGGCCGAGATCACACTTGAAATCTAGATTCCACATTTTTGTTAAGTTTCATGTTGGAGAAAGTCAGCACTGCCCGCCCTCCCCCATGCTGCTGCTTTAGAGTGCAAGGCCTGGAGAGTGGATCCGTTGAAAAAGAAAAGGTCAGGCTGATAACAAGAAAAGAGCTCAGCGGATGTCAGAGAAAGTGGGTGGAGAGCTTATACAGCTGGCCAGAAATAATCTGGCTGGTAGCCACTTGGTATGCCAACACTAAACGGATCATTCTTAACAAAAGCAGGGAAATAATTCAGAGTGTATATACACCTGCCTGTTAACATGTATGTGGGTCACACCGATCCTATTTTTCAGTGTGTGCTTTTGTCCACTTTTTTCTACACTTGTGCACTTTCAATTGAACTCCAGTTCAATGGTTCCTGTTCACACTAGTGGGTGGTGCATGATGGGATGTATCGCGCTGGCTGTTGTTTGCTCCCCACAACTAGTATTTCTCTGCTTTCCCTGAGTCCTGGAAAGTTGAGGTACATTGTGAGAATGCACATACTGTAGGTATTTCTCTGCCTGTCCACAGGGCCTTTTAAAATAAGTATTTTGATTGAAATAGAAGTTTCACAACTCAAGAGTTGGTTGCCAAAATGTGGAGAACTTAACTTAAGCTTAGAAAAATGAGAAATAGCAAGAAACTGAAACTGACAGTCACCCATCCCTAACTTTCAGTATAGGGTTGTGAACGAAAAGCAGTTACTGTTTTGCTACTGAGTCCAGCACTAATCAAATTGGATTGCATAGGGAAGGATTTGCTCATCTCACAGGTATTACAGCAGCTGCTCTGAGCAATTTTCAACCTCAAATCCTGCTGTGGGATGAAGGAGACACAGGAGGAAGTTGGTTTCCTGCCCGCCTTCTTTCCAAGCACAGGCCCATGTGGTGACAGGTCCCAGACATTAGGTCATTGGGCACTGCACCAGCCGGCTTGCTCTGGCAGTCTATGCTTGTCCCTCCCTTATGTAGGGAAATAAAAGATTTTGCTTTTATTCAAAATAGAAAAGCAAAAGTCATACTCCCAAATTAGCACTGGGTGTGGTATGAGCATAGTTCATGAGAATGGGTTGAGATGCTAAGGCTTGATACTGCTATGGTTAAATTTGCTAGCAGATTTATAAGGTTTGTGGGACGGCATCCATGAACAGTCAGGGGACAGCGAGTGAACGTCAAAGATGGAATGGGACACTATAGTGGTTGCAAGTCAATCAAAATATCATTTGTCACTCATATGTGATCCTACTCCCTCTGAAATTGCATCCAAACTGACACAAATAATTGTATTCAATCTTAGTTATGCTCAAGTAGGCTAAATAAAGTGGAATTAATGTACATTAATAAAGAAACAATTCACCATCATCATTATTAAATTTGTATACTGCCCTTTATCTGAATATCCCAAAGCGGATGTCAAGTTTCACAAATGCACCATGTTTCTTTCTTCCTAATGCAAAAGATTACTGTCTTAAACACCCATGTCCTACTCTGAGGTCTAAGTTCCAGAGATGCTGGAGTGGTAGCTGAACCATTCAGAATGATAACATTTACAGATCAAGCTGAGAACAAGGCTTTTCAAAAAGAAACAAGGAAAGAAAGAAGGAAAGAAAAAGGACAGCATTCTACCAGGGAAAAAGGACCAGAAAATAGGGATTGTGCCTGGAAAATTGGAACAGCTGGAGCATGTGCATGCAGCTGTATTTGCTAAACATAACTCACAATTATCTTTAAAAACCTATTCTACACTTAGGGCATACAGTAGTCCTGTCCTCAAGGCAGAGGTTTTCAACCTTTTTGAGTCCATGGCTCCCTTGACCAACTACATTCTTTCTTCGGCACCCCTGTGGGGCTCAGGAGTCCAGTTATGTCACCACCTGCCTGCAGAGCTGGCAGCCTCTCACCCTTTTTCAAACACCCTCCCTTGTGGAGTGTTCCCTCAGCCTCCCCCCACCCTCTCCTTGGGAGTACTCTGGGCAGCTGCCCCTGGTCTCTGAGCTGCCCCCTTCCCGCCCCAAAGGGAAGTACAGTGGTACCTCTGGTTACGAACGTTTCAGGTTACGAGTTCCAAGCTCCGCTAACCTGGAAGTAACTGCTTCTGGTTGCAAACTTTGCCCCAAGATGCGAATGGAAATCGTGCGCAGCGGGAGGCCCCATTAACAAAAGCACACCTCAGGATAAGAACGGTTTCACTGTACCCCCTCAGACTGTCCCGCAGGGGCCTGGGAAGCACATCTTGGACAGCCCCAGAGGCACCACGGGGAGCTTGTAGCCAGGGCTGCTGCAACAAACAGCTGTGCAAGCCTTTGGGAGGCAGAGAGGTGAGAAGGCATCAGAGGAGGAAGGGAAGAGGGACCATCTTCAAGGCATCCCAGGTGCCACGGCACACTGGTTGAAAACCACTTGCCTTAAAGTGTTGTTATTAATTAGTATACCACCCTATACCTTCAGGTATGCTGGCTGAAGACCATAGCAATGGGGAGGCAGTTGTGTGCTGCCAGATGCTGCTGGAACCCGTTTCCCATTGCCAGGGGCTTTGGGATGCTTTGCGGGTAGCAATTCATGAAATAAATAGTAACAATAACAACGGTCTTAAGTCTATGAAAGCTTATGCACGAATAAATTTGTTAAGAGGTCACAAGGTTCTATGGTGTTTGCTGCAAATGACTGGCGCAGCTATCCCCCTGGAAATGGTTTGATTTTGTGGATTTGTTATTTTTGTTAATCTTTTAATTTGATACTGATTCTGTGCCAAGTTTACATTAAAACGGAAGGGTATGAATAGACAAACACGTGGACTAGAAACTTGTTCCTGAGTTTCATGCAAGGAGACCTTCACCCGCACCACAGCCCTCGCTCCTTCGCATCGTAACCCTCCCTATCACCAGCCAAGACAAACGCTCCCCCTGCTCAGCAGCGCGCGCGCACAACAAAGTCAAGCAACACCCCCTCTTTCCCCTCGCCGGGGTTTAGTCGGGGAGTCTCCCCACTACAGTCACGCCCCCTCTTTCCCCTAAAACACGCCCACCCTGCTCTGGCCACACCCACGTCCATAGGATCATAAGGTGCTTCTCTATCGTCAGAGTCCCGCCTCTTTGCCGCCGGGGGCGGGTTGATGTCCTAAGCCACGCCTCCTTCACCGCACAGGCCCCGCCCTGGCACCCGACAAATATTATTAGGCGGCGTCTTCCCAACCTTCATCCGTCGCTGTTTGTTTCCTCGCTTGCTCCCTGCACCCCTCCCGGCGGTCTGCCACGCCCCTTTCGCGGCTCAATCCCCGCCCCTTAGTATAAATAGGCGGCGTCTCTCGAAACGGCTCTTCAGTCGCGGTCCCGCCTTGTTCGACGGCGCTGAAGCCCAGGAGGCAGGGAGAGAGAGAGAAAGAGCGGAATCCGCGGGGCGCTCCCTCCCTCCCTCGCAGTCGCCGGCGCGCTCGCACAAGCCGTGAGGGGGAGCCAGACGGGCAGGCGAGCGAAGGACCGGCCGAGTGAGTGAGTGAGTGAGTGAAGGGAGGAGTTTTCTCGCTTGCTCGCAGGGCGTCGCCGCCGGTCAGTCTCCACGCAGAGCGGGTGGCCGAGCGAAGAGGACAGAGCATGGCGCTCTCGGTGCCGGTCAACGGGGTGAAGGAAGAGGGCGACAAGCAGCCTCTCATCGAGCTCTTCGTCAAGGTAAAAGGTGCTCCTTGGGGGTGGTGTGCTTCCCTCCTCCCCCCCAGCCTTTATTAAGCAGCGCCCCCCCCCCCGGGTAGTGTGTGGTTCATCCCTGCTCCTTATTGAGGTAGTCAACTTGACTCGCCTTACTCCACATCGCCATGGTATTTCTCATGCACGCTCCTGGGTCCACTCTATTATAATCCCGGGGGGCTCTCAAAGCGGCTTACAAAACATTATGGCAGTAGAAGCCGCATGCAAATTTGGTGCCTGGGAACAGAAATAGGGCGAGGTGCCTCGGATGTGTCATTTCTTGCTCTCATCCTTGGTCTTAACCTTCAGCTTCTACATACTCGGCGAAAGAGCCCGTTGAAGATCTCTAAGGCAAGGGAGTGGGGGCTGAGCAGCTGGCTTATAGTCCATGGTGGGGGCCGCTCCCTCTCTTTTCCTCGTTGAGGGAGTCGACTTTGCTTTCTGCAATACCCCACAGCAGTTCTCAATCTCAGCATTTCCCTATGGCGTTCCCTCTCCAGGAGAGGCTGTGTCCAGAGCAGGAGTTTGGGGAGGGGCAGTCTGGTTCTGTGCGTGGGTATTTGGAAATAATTCCCAGTGAACTCAGCGGGATTTAATTTCCAAGGAAGTGTTCCGTGGGTTGAGTATAAGACAAGGAAATTGTGGAAGCAGCAAAACAATGTGTGTTGTATGGACAGATTCTCCTTGCCCTTCCACACAGTCATCTCTTCATTTCTGTGCCTTTAAACCTGTTGGCTAAGATACTGTACAGATTATTCCATACTTTATTATAGAAATGAAGACTAGAACTTTATAAATAGCATGGGTACTGATCAGCCTGACACTGACTTCTCATATCCCTCTTTCTCTGTGGGTTCTGCTGCACATTCTTCATAAAAATACAATTCGGTCGTGCAATTTGTCAGTTTGGTGATGGGGTCGGAAAGCTTTTCCCCTGCAGGTCTTTCGATTTTGTGACATGCGTCCTTCCATCCCAACATTCCTCAGCTAATCCTTAGTTGTCTTCCAGTCTAACCCATATATCCCCTGAAGGTTGTCTATACAGTGGTACCTCTGGTTATGTACTTAATTCGTTCTGGAGGTCCGTTCTTAACCTGAAACTGTTCTTAACCTGAAGCACCACTTTAGCTAATGGGGCCTCCTGCCGCCGCCGCTGCGCGATTTCTGTTCTCATCCTGAAGCAAAGTTCTTAACCCGAGGTAATATTTCTGGGTTAGTGGAGTCTGTAACCTGAAGTATATGTAACCTGAAGCGTATGTAACCCAAGGTACCACTGTACTTGGTTTGTATATTCAGTCCTCTTTCCTTGTTTGATTTTGGGCATCCTTCACATCATACATGATCTCCAATTTGAAGATTCTATTGTCTTGTTAGCTTTTTCACAGAGGGAGGTCCCCCTGCCCCTGCAGCTAGCCTGTCCAGGCACTTCTCTACCTACCTCTTTTCAAAGATTCTGTAGCTGTAGACTTAGGAACCAGCTAAATCACATATGTCATAATCTGCAAACTACTTCTTCCAATTTTTATGATGTGTTGATCACTATGTGCAGTATTCTGAAAGAGACTCCTGTTTTGCAAAGTTAAGTTATAGATGCAAATCTTCCTTCTTTCCATTCAGTTTCACTCTTCTGTTTCCTGTTCATTTCCCTATAACAAGTTAATAGTGGACATCATTTCAGAGAGGATAAAGACTTGGTTCCATAAATAAAATCATAAACATTTCTGGTTTCCAGTAGGGTCGAGAGTACATCAAATGATATATAAAAATGGCCTTTGGGGAGTGTGCTTTGGTCTCAACCTTGCCTTGTTCGGTTTTACCACATACTCTGGCCTTAACATTTACTAAAACTTTTTTATTATGAGAAGTGTATTTTTCAAAGCAAGAGCTGTTTCCAAGTGCTCCAGTAATAAAATCTTCCTGTTTTCTGCATTCTTCCCTGCTTCTGTAATACTCATTCTTAGCTCCCTCTCACTCAGAGCAGAAGTCTTGGGCTGGGAATAAGAGGTGGCAACTTGACTGAATCTGGATGAAGTCATTTTTTTTTTTTTTGAAATACTACTTCATACAAGCTATGAATAGTCCATTACTCAGTTGCTGTTGGAGATAGTGTAAAAAGTGTTTGCTTGATTTCTTTCTTCTACTTCTGCAATGCTGGTTTTTTGGGGGGGAATAATGAGCTACATGGGATCATTTTAAAAGGCATGGTTCTTTTTAAATATGAAGACACATATTTTGGAGTTTTGAAAGCTTTTGACTTGTAAACAAGAGCCTTATCGCACAATCTGTTCCACACTCATATTGTCATCGGGAATGTACCAGCCCTGAGGAATCCAGGGACTGGAGGATCACATCTTTTACATCCCTTCTATTGTGGAAAAGTGATAATGTATTAAAAACAGGAATCATTAGCCTTCTTTAACTACATGTCTAGGCTCGTCTCATGACTTTTCAGGGGCTGGGCAATGATTTTTAAAATTTGAATAGAACGTTGTGAAAGCAGCTTTGATCATACTAGCTATGAGAAGAGTCAGCTGGAGGAATGAGTGTTCTCATAACTTCCAATAAGCTATGAATTGTTTGAATCTTCTGTCACACATTACCTGGACTGGCCCATATAAGAATTTGGCAATGACTGTATTCGGATTGATGCAAATCTTAGCTTAAGGTTGGAAATGCATGAGTTTAATGCAGCTGCTTTACTTTTCTCTCTTGCATGAGTGTGGAAACAAGCCAAGAATTCAGTTGACCACAGCTTCCTGGTGCATCTGAACTAGTAACCATGGTTTATAGCTTCCAAACAGGACAGAATAAGGAGCCATGGTTTAAAGTTGGCTTCCATATTTTGGATTGTTGGAAGCCATTGTCCATAGTTCCTGGTTCAGATACATCAGGAAGCTATGGTTAATAGAGGCCTCCTGGTTTCCTTACTTGCATAAGGAGGAGCAAATGGCTATGTCTGGATGCTATGTCTGGACCCAATAGTCATTACATCAGGCTGTAGCAGAGGAGGGAGGAGAAGTGAGTCAGGGCCACTACATCAGTGCAGCTGAGAGACCAGCAGCTTCTGGCACCTGTGTCTCATCTCCTTGAATTAACAAACAGCTGGTCATTAGAACAACTTGTAACTAAGAACATGAAAACAAGCAAATTCAGGTTTCATCCTCCTAATCCATTTTCTCTTTGTGTTGATCATTTCAAGCTTGAATACCAGGTTTATAAGCTGCTCTGCTAGCCTCTGGCTGAAGAGTAGTATAAAACATTTCTGAAATAAATGAAATTTGTGCATATCTTTGTTTATTAAGCTGAGACATGATTGTTCAAATGTAGCCACTCGAGTGTTCAAAGGAAATTGTTACAAGTGTTCTAAGCCAAGTTCAAGAGCAGCTTAATTATACATGTATACAATGCATGGATTGAACCTATCCTAAGCAAACAGTTTATTTCATTGGGAATCTGTACTAATACCTATGTTTAAATGCCTGTATCAGTGTGATCGGCACACAAAGAACAGCAGCAGCCAGGCTTAAACTCGGGAATGAACACGTTAAGTAAACCTTGAACAGAATTTATAAAAAGCTGGTCTACAAACCAACTAGATTTTTTTAGTGGATTATATCTCTAGGGGACCAAAACAGATGGAAGTTGCTAGTTTCCAACAAAGTGGTTAAGCATAATCATTGCAATTTCTGTAGTGCCTGTGAAAGAAAAATATTTACACTGGTGCTGCTACAATTCATGGCCTCTTCCCGCTCTAAACCATGTTTGCAAAGCAAACTAGATGCATAGTTGAAATGCAGCATTGCTTATAGCACTTACGTTGGTGGTCTGCGGTAATTAATAACCTAAGTTTGTGCCTTCAGTCAGTGCCTCTGGTCTGCCTGAAGTCCATGTTAACTTGCAGTGCAAATATTTGCATCTTAGTGCTGATTAAACAGAAGCAGTTAATAGATTTCATTCCCTAAGAGCTTCCTAGAAAAAGCCCATGTATAATTGATAAAGCAGAGTTGCTTCCAATGTCTAGCAGGGATATTTAAAACACCTAAATAGAACCTTGTAGAATTAAAGGCTTGCATATAATGAATATACGGCAAATATTTTCCTGTAGCCTGTAGAATGTTGCTGAAAAGCTAAATTCCAGTATTGCCCTCAATAGGCACTGTGCAGCCTGGATGGCTATTGTCTATATTACAACCTTGTGAAGGTGGATTGGATGGATCATTCTCTAGTCCAGGAGAATACCAAAGGGTCTAATAAGTTTTTGACTGAACAGATTTAAGTGCAAGTTCAAATCACTGTTCACCACATAAAACAAGATACAAGAGAGCAATCCTGGGCCCTTCAATAGGCAGGCAGCACAAAAATCTCTGGGTTGCCCAGGTCTGGTATAAATGCAGGAACCTCTGCCTGCTACTGTTCAGGTTCCACCTTCCACATTTGTGAGCTGAAGAGCCTACTCCCCTAGTTAAAATTTGAGTATGGCCACCCATGGCCCTGGGCTTGATGCTTCTCGCTCCCAAATATGTGATAACCTGCTTGTGTTTCCTAACCATTTCTCAGTCAGGTAAAGTATTTTTTTTACAAGATTATGCTTTAGTGAGAGAGCTGCACCTGGCATGAGGACGGTGCCTAATGGGATTATTTTGATGGCAAGCCAGACCTCTTGATAAGATTATTTTCTGACAGCAATGCTAGAAATGAAAACACACTGCTTATTTCCTCTCTTGGTGTTTCTTCCATGATTCTGGGATTTATTGCTATAACAAATGCAATTGGTAATATATTGGAGAATATATTGTTATGTTGAAGTTCAAAAGAAGATACAATTTATGAAGGATTTGGACCACATTGGGCACAGCTGCAAGTAGCCGGCTAGGTCAAGTGCCATTATCCAGACAAGGGGAGAAAATACAGCTCTGTTCTGTCAGTCATGCAGGTAAACTTGGTTGGTGTCATCTGGTATTTGGTATTGACATTTCAGCCACACATCAGTATCAGCAGAAACTGTAGGAAAGAACCCAACTTCTCACATACGTCCCAGACATTCATGAAGGCAAGGTGGGCAAAGGTGCTGCTCTGTTTTGAAGGAATGTCCAGAGTGCCATATGTGATGCTTGTACAAATGTCAGTGGCAGGATTTGTCTATTCGCTCCTGCATAATTTTTTAATTTTTGGTGGGCATCCCAGATATGGGCAATTTCTGCAAAGTCACTCATGAGTAGTTCCATTGACTTCAGTAAGTCTTAACATACACCTGGGCTATGTAGAAAGGTCTCCTGAATGATTTGCACACGTCTATATGCATATAACTTACTTCTGAAGTATGCAGCCGATAGTACATTATGTTTGCACCAAGCTTCTACAACTGTGATCTTTTTCTGACTGTGGCATAAGCACTATTGGCCAAGGTTGGCTTATGCTCTTGCTTTGTCTTGCAGCTGCCAAGGAAAGGGTAAGTTTTGCCAGTGAGTATACATTAGAAGTGGCAGCAAACACAGTTTGGGCAGGCTGGAAACTTACTTGGCTGTTAATCTTATGTGAATTGATGAAAAGTGGAACACTTGTATAAACTGGCTGGCTCTTCTTTGAAAAGTGAGCAGGAGAGCCCATGGCACCAGCTAATCTTTCAGTGGGCAGCTTGAGACAGTATTGGTATACTAGTCATAGTTGAGAAGGTACTGTCACCTGAAGTGCCTCAAGTTCCAGGTCAGGTCTTCTGGAGGAGGGAGCCAGGCTTTTAAGGTCTGGCTTGGAATTTTTTCACCTTTTGACATCCATTCCTGACATTGATGGAGGAAAAGCCTATTACACTTTGTTCACCTGCAGCATCTAAATTAGTCATGACTGAAGCTATTCGTTGTCTGAGTGTCTTCAGCGAACAAGGCTTGGATTTGTGAGGCTCTCTGGTTGCACTTGTTTGGTGTTTATAAAGCAATACATCTAGTTGCTGTAGTTGTCATAGTGAAGTTACCATACAGGAGGTGACTGGAAACAGAATAACATGGCTTGTCCTTATCTCCATAACCCAGTCCTTGCAGAAACTTCAAGTACCAGATCTTGTATAAAGCATGTAAATGTTTGAGAAGAATGCTTATTCACAATGGCTTGCATTTTGAGTGCTAAGCTGTAGTTTCCTTTGTGAAGAACCTGGTTTTAAATTATAGAACCTTATAAGTTATAAGCACGTGGTGTCTTATTTCCAGTTTATCTGAAAGTTGACTTGTAGCTTACGTCTTTCAGTACTCTTGTGTAAGAATTTCTATTTGCAGAGTAGCTGTGTCTAGTCTCTTGCAGGAAAAAAGAACAACGATTTGTGGCACGTTTAAAGACTTAAGCGTTAGAACCCACACTGTCCAGACATCAGTGGAACAGGCTTCTTCCTACACATTAGAACTTCCCCACCCTGTCTTTCCTTGGTGGGCCACCCAAATTCTTCTTGAAGAGTTGGAGGATCCTCTAGAATAGATTTGGATTGAGGAAAGGAAGAGGAAATTTCAGTGTATGGGGGAAAGTTCCCTCACATAGTTTTGGATACTGTCCCAAGACATTTAATCCATAAACATTTATGCTACAATAAATTTGTTCCTCTTCGTTTTGGTGCAATAATTTCAGGTGCTTGTGAAACCTTTTAGTTGCCCTAGTTAGTTCTTGCCAGCCTGAAAATGCAAAAAATGACTAAGTTTACTCAAATCAGCCATAAAACTAAGTTTCCTTTAGATAGTAGGTGGTTTTTTTTGTTTTTTTGTTTTGATAGTAGGTTTTTTGGTGTTTTTATGTGTGATCTGTTTGATATGAGCTGACAGTAGTACTTCAGCAAGTTCAGAGAGCTTGTGAAGCTGCGAGGAGTTGCTTTGCTCTTGGTATATCCTGCTTTAGTGTTCCTATTTATAGTAGCTTTGTTAATGCAACTGAGGACTCTGTCATAAGCAATTGTTTTTACAGGGCTTTGAAGATGAAGACAATGTTTTCATAGAAAGGGTTAGTTTAACTTTTGTTTGCGGTGCAAATATATTAGACTTGTGCAAATATATTAGTAAAACAATACAAATGAACAGTATTTAGGTGTATGTCATTAACATATATAACCAGTATAGTTTTGATGAGAGCTGACCTACAGCGGTTTGTTTATATCTGGTTTCACAAAATACGTGCCCTGAAGCAGCTTAATAATGATACAAAATCATGCAGTATCAAATAAAAACTAGACTGCAGCATAAGACAAACTCCAGTAGCAAATGAAAACAATTGCTTACATTTCCATCAAGGAGGGAAAGCCATCTTTAAAAGGAAACCCTGAACCAGGAATGAGGAACCTGCAGCCCTCCAGATGTTACTGCACTCTAATTCCCAACAGTCCCAGGCAGCACAGCCAGTGGTCAGGAATGATAGGAGCTATGATCCAATAATATCTGGAGGGCCACAGGTTCACCACCCCTAGTTTTAAGCCATCTCCCCCAATGCATGTAAAGAGCTAGCAAGCTTCGGTAAGGAGTCCAGGGCTGTCATGAAGAAGGCCTTAGATTGAGAAGCCCATAGTGGGGCCTCTGTCAAATCTCAGTGCACAGTAGGGTGCATATAGGAGGATATATCATTTGCTGTATTCATAGTAAGGAGGACTGCAATGGGTTTTAAAGATCAAAGACAGCACTTTGACTTGCCTGGAAACATAGTGGTGTTCTCTCCCATTGAAACCAAAGGAGCTTAAGTGATTAACTTTGGCTGGGTCATGCCCTTACATTACTATGTCAAAATGTCTTGTGAAACTAAATAAACCTTTACACTTTCTGATATGTGCTTAACTTATGAGGTTAGAACAGATGCATTTTGATGGCATTTTATTATATTCAGTCTTCGTGTTTGTATTTAAATTTTCAAGCTTCTCTTAATAATTGAGGGCTAGAGAACATGAACTTTAAGAGCCCTGTGCGCTACACAGAAATGCAGAGAGGGTGTGTTTGGATTCTGACGGTGCATTTTGACTATTGTTGTTCCCCAGTCGAATGCCCTGCTCAACCAAAGAGTAACTAGTGAAAACAGCATTACTTCTCATGACTGCAGGCAGTTGGAGCCTAGGGAAAACAAACTTCCTAAGTCAGTGACTTAATTATAATATGTCGTCCAAGTAGACAGTTCTGTTTTTATTGTGGAGCTGCCTCTGTTCAACTGCTGACCTGGAAATGAGTTTCTTAACCGTATGATTGCCCAGGAGAACTTTTTAGTAGTCTCATTAATTGATTGTAAGAAATTGGACATTGAGTTTCCAATTTCAACCCTAAGCATAAATCAGACTCACAGTTAATTACAACTTTCTGCAGTTCTTCTCCCTAAAGTCATCATTTAATCTTTCCACTGTTGGCTAAACAAAGGGTGAGGAGGTTTCTTTACTCGGAGAAAGGAAGTAGTGGTATGTCCTGGACTTGACATCCATATTAGGCATAAACTAAATATAGGAGTAGAACTCAGGAGTGAAGTCACATCTGTGAATTTTCAAGACTGCAATGAGATCAGCCACTGTTGTTGGATGGCCTTCTGCCTCTTTCCTCTCCTACTTGAATGTTTTTCTCTTGCCATTAATGTCCACTAGTTTGTTGCATACTTTGTGGGTTTATTTTAAATAAACAAAAGTAGTTTAAAATACTGAATTCTGCTAAAAATAAAGCTGAGCCAAACATGGCTTTAAAATGTCTAGAACACTTTTCACTGTGCAAAGCTTTACAGTTGTGAAGCTAAATAGGTCAGGTTGATATACTGTCTTGCCAAAGGCCACCCAATGAACCTTGTCACTTTGTTGATTTAAGTTTGGGAGTCCTGTGCTGCTGTGTACTGTTAGCTATTTTTCTGGTGCAAGAGAAGTGTCTTTAGAGGCAGAAGTCTTTACCTTCCTTAGCAAAAATCTGACTGTATTCTTTTAGCTTCTAAGGGAAATGGTATGCAGGTTTTTTCTATATATAAAAAACATGAATACACTCATGCTCCTTTTCAAAGGTACTGTTGACATTCAGATGGGTGCTACTGATAGGTGTTTGTAGCAGTTGCACCAATATATGGGCACATCTGTTGCTGCAGTGCTGGTTAATACACCTGCATTTTCTTAGTTTTTCTAAAGTACTGCTTTGACATATTGAACTGTTTTGACTAGGCACTGTATCCTAGGCGCAGAACGCACAGTGAATATGAATACTTGAGGCTGTGATGGTTCAAGAGAACTGCCTTTGGGTATCTCAGAATATTTTTTCTGTACAGAACTTTGCATCTAAACTAATTCATGAAAGGTATACCATACTACAGTGGTACCTCAGGTTATATACGCTTCAGGTTACATATGCTTCAGGTTACAGACTCCGCTAACCCAGAAATAGTGCTTCAGGTTAAGAACTTTGCTTCAGGATGAGAACAGAAATCGTGCTCCGGTGGCGCGGCGGCTGCAGGAGGCCCCATTAGCTAAAGTGGTGCTTCAGGTTAAGAACAGTTTCAGGTTAAGAATGGACCTCCGGAACGAATTAAGTACTTAACCCGAGGTACCACTGTATTCTGTATTAGGTAAAACACATGAAATAACTAAAACTTAAATGTTTTAAGACTACATTTTACTTGTCTTTTTTCCTACCACCCGTATTGATTCCAGGGATAGCATACTACCCACAAAAGAATTAAATACAATAGGCAGACATCAGTAAAATGATAATTAAAAGTGTTACGCTGAAACTGAGTTCAGATTTTCTCTGCCAATTTCTCCCTAGACAGCTGCTGGATGAAATCCTTTATTTTTATAGCTCATCCCTCCAAAGTCATGGGAAGGGTTTCTGTTATCTGGTGGAAGTCACTTTCTTAAGTTGCTAATTTTAATTTAGCTCTGATTTTTGTCCTGTCTTCACCAAGGGTGAACTAAGGATAACATGCTGGACCTAATAACAACCAGTTTGTCTTTAAAGGTTCAAACTAGATACTGTAATGGCATTATGTTACTGACAGTTTTATTTTCAATTCTTTTCCTAATGATCTCTAGCATGGAATTTGCCTTTTTCACAACTGCCACACACTGGGTTGACATCTTCATCGAGATGTCTACTTAAAACATAAAAGACTCCTGTTGAAACTAATTTTCAGTCTAAAGTTGGTTTTAGTTGAAATTCTGTATACCCACATACTTACATTTTCATGAGTTTGCAGTAAATTAATAATGTATTGTCATGTCTAGCTTTGGCCCTAAGCAAATGACTCTCCCAAGAGCCGTAAACCAGATTGATCTGCTTATAGGTTCCTTATTCTAAATTATTCTTTGTTCATATAAAAAGCATTCTAAATTATTCTTTGTTCATATAAAAAGATTGTAGAAGACCTTCACAAAAGATGTTCTGATATTAAGAAAGCTACAAGGCTGTATGAATAATTGGCTGTATTAATAATTTCCCCTCCCCAATGCCCAGTGGTTCAGGGTAGTGGGAGGGAATTTTCCTTCTCTTCCAATATGTAATTGTAAGCTTCTCTTGCATTTGCAGTGAGTCCTTGGAGGGGAAGGGGTTGTGCTACTGCCAAAGCACATACTGTACTGTGCTAACTAGCTCAAAGGAGCAAAGTTCTTGGACAATAGCTCTTCAGAGCCCTTGGTAATGTGTAACATTGAATCCAAAGTAGCTCTTAAATATAAAGCAAATTTGACAGCAGACAACCATTTTGGCAATTTCATAATCTTTCCACTTGGAACACTGCAGTGTTTGAATTTGAGCTTGGTAACATAAAAGGAGTCTAGACAACTGTTTCATTATACTGCAGAAATGTAGCTCTTCATGGCAGTCAAAAGCCAGATATACTCTGAGGCACTGTGGGACTTCTGCAATGGTGGTAGACTGTGCTGTTGCCATTTAGGTAGGATTATGGAGCGTTGATACTCATAACCACCTTGTGAGCTACTTCAGACGTGAAAGGTATTTGCTCAAGGCCATTCAGTAAGCTTCAAGGCTGAGCTGGGAATATGAGCTCAGGTCCCCACCAACAAATGAGACTCTGGGTACATTCTGGATGGATATACCTAGGATGATGCTTACTATAAGCATTTTTATATCACTTAGTAAAAAATGGTTTCCAGAGTGCCCCACAAAGAGAAACTAGAAAACATTCCCTGCTCTCAGGCTTGCATCCATGATGCAGAAGGAAAAGGGATTGTGAGGGAGGAGGGAAAAAGCAAGCTCAGGCACTTGTTAGTTAAAGCTCTAGTAAGGACTAGGTGGAATGTAAACAGTTCAAAGGAGAGGAAGAGCCAGAAGTTGCTGGGGTCTCAGCAGAGCTGATGGTTGTAGTAACCACCCCTGCAAATTACTGCATCATACCTATTATCTAGTGTATTTAGTAAACATTGTTAACCTGTTCTGTCAATAAAGCTTTGGGGCTTCTATGAAGTGGTGTTCAGTGTTAAACTACTTATTATCTAGCCTCTGCATAGCACTTCAGATGTTATCAAAGTGAAGTTTTAGAAGTGTTACTGTAGAATTTAGATTGTAATATTGTAGGTATACTCCCCAGTGTTACTGTAGAATTTAGATTGTAATATTGTAGGTATACTCCCCAGTGTTACTGTAGAATTTAGATTGTAATATTGTAGGTATACTCCCCCTAGCTCCCTTTTGATACAGGATATCATACAAAACTGAGCCCAAACACCAATTGAAATGGATCTAAAAAACCCAGTTTCATCTCAGAGTGTGTGGAGCTGGCTTGAACCCACCCACCCAATAACCTTTCCCAGGAAAGGGACATTAGTGACTGGTATGATTGTCAGATATTCCAGATCCATGGAGGATTTCTTAAGGAGAAGTCTTCCCACTGCCTCTTTCAGTGCCCTTTCCAATGTGGCATTAATAATCTCTCTGGCCCAACTGTTTATTCCCTTCCTGCTTAATTTTACCAGTCATGAGGGCAAAGGGCAAGAATGCAAGGGGTTTCCTGCATGTATTCAGGTACCTTGTTGATATCCTTAATATGTACTAGCTGAAACTAATTTAACAGTACTGGATCAGATGGCTGTACTATTCATGGTTTTGCTTCCTTAGGTTAATTTATTCTCCTAAGTTGCTTTGAGACTTTTTTGGGGTAGAAAGTGATGGATTATGTAATAATATAAATATATTTTATTTTACATACCTTTGTTTTTTGAGAAATTCAGAACAGCAGTGGCTCATAAAAGAGGGTGCGGCAGTGCTGCGTTTGAGTTGTGGTTGAAGCAAGGTGAGGTCAGAGGGCCTCAGGGTTGGCACCTGTGCTAGGAGGATGCAATAAGCCTCCTTCATGAGCCACGAGCAAGCTTTTCTTTTCTTTTTTAATAGCTGATCTTCTCTTGAGACATAATGCCAGATGTTGAAGCATCTCTGTCCAGGAAGGCTCTTGTTGGTTTTTGAAGGGCTGTTAGTTGTGCACTGTAGGAGAGCTAGCTGTCTTTCCTAAAGAGTGTTTCCATTGCATTTAATATTTTCTCCCAGTAATTGTATTTCTGTCATGAAAGTACACTCCATACAAGAAGTCTAGGGCAGCCGCGAGTGCTCATCAGAATCTTCCACCAACGTAATGAGTTTAAATAAAGATAATATGGTGCAAAATATCTCAGCAGTTTTGTATATTTCCCTCTACCAAGAATACAAGCAGATATTCCTGCTTGGCAGGAATAATATTCCTGCTTGGCAGGAATAATATGGTGCAAAATATCTCAGCAGTTTTGTATATTTTCCTCTACCAAGAATACAAGCAGATATTTCCTGCTTGGCAGGGGGTTGGACTCGATGGCCCTTGTGGTCTCTTCCAGCTCTATGATTCTATGATTCTATAGCCTCATCCCCTCCCCCCCCCCGGACTGGAAATGCTAGCTTGGTATAGCGTAATAGTTTTGAGAGCAGTATCACACAGCAGGCAGTGAATGACTACTTCCTGCAAATGTTATTTTAATAGATATCCATTCTATCTGAAATGTGTGCCATAAACATATAGCTGATTGTGTATACACCAAATATATATTTTTAAAAAGCTAAAGGAGAAACTGGGGCTCAGTTCTTTCATGTAGATGCATGTAACATTACCCAATAGCTCTTTTTAAAACAGGAAAAGCCACTTCCAGAGGAGTGGCAGGAGGAGGGTTTGCTTTCTTTGTCCTCTTTCCTCCCATCCCCATTCCAAATGTCACTTCTCATCCCCTGTGGCTTTTTGAAAATGTGGGTCCCAATTGCCTTTTCATGTTGCTGTTCTTTTTAAAGGGTTGTTTGTGTGCCTGTGTGCAGTGTCTACTTGGGTCTTGATACACAGGTTGATTTGGCCAAGCAGTATGTTGGATGTATAATATTATTGTGTGTCTATTGCTGTACTGGATCCTGTCAGTGTTGTAAGTTCTCTTTTCATAATGTGGATAAATGGTAACTCTCCAGTGAGATGGATTTGCACAGAGCTGAACCTTGGCAGGAAATCTTTCTGATGTTGTAAAGTATCCATGCAGCTTGCCATCTGTTTTGCTATAAGGGCTTGGACCTCTGTTCTCCTAACCTTCAGCTTCCATCTTTCACATTTCAGCAGAGTTCTTGGATGCTTTCAGGAGTATTGACCTCATTTGTCATGAACTTGCACTTTTGTCCTTTTAAAGGGTCTATTGACTCTTTGACTGTTTGGAAGAAATGAGATAGATGGAAGCAATTAGTCTCTTGAAAGCTTGGTGTGACACACTGGCTGCAGAACTAAATAGTGGAACTTGGCACCATCAATAAGTTTTGAGAATCTAAAAATCCATGGTATGAACAAGTGGCAAGAAGTGCATACTAATGATCAAGAATAGGCGTAGGATTGAAACTTAATAGACCAAAGTTGCTGCAGTCTTATCTAGTGAATTTTACTGCTGTTTATTTGTATTTGACTATAGGGCATGACTAAAGCAACTGAGCAAATGGGCTCTCTGCTCCACTACTTCATTTGCTTTCACAGTAAGAGGAAAATCTCTTCCATTGCTCTGCGGTGATAATAATTTGTAAAAGTTAAAGAGAAGATGCACCAGTCAAAGAGTAAAAAGATTTATTGTACTTCATGAATTATCAGGCATGTACATGAAACATGCATTACTTTATTACCTGCTTTAAAGCAGGAGCAGAGGGCTGCATGAGACCACCCCCTGGATAAGTTGCAGTGTTTCTACCTTATATGGTGGGTGCTCTGTTTGAAACCCTTGATCCCTTTGTGGGATGTGGAGATTATCTTGGCCACAGGCACAACCACGCATTGGCATCCTGTTCTACTGAATAGAGCCTAACTGGCTCCCTGTTTTGCCAGTATTGCTTGTTTCCAGTGATTGTGTGACTGGAAGACAGATTGCGCAACCCCATTTTCTCATTCCTTGCACTCCCAAAAAGCCTCTCCAGGACTGTGTTGCACGGGCTCCTGAAACTGGGTGGAATAAACCTGTGCAAGCTTTAGTCTAAGTCACATGCCATGATTTGATGCCACCAGTTAGGAGACATAAAACATAAAATCTAGCACTGGCTTTGCTAACCATATGTCCTGATCGGTTGGTTGCTGAATAGAAAATATTAAAATTGCCAGAGTATCTTCTTCAGTGTGGGTGAGACACAGTACTTGAGAAATACTTTCCACCCTTTTGTCAAATGCCTTGGCACGATTACCCTGCCTTATCAGAAATGCTAAACATTTTATTCTTGTTAAGGCATCATTTCATGGCATTCACATTCTTGGTGAGCTAGCATTTGGAAGTGCGGTGGGTTTTTGATTAGGAAATTCAGGAAATTTCTTCCTGGGTTGAATGAATTTTCCCTGTGATTCTATTTTGTCTCCTTGATGAAGTTGGGAATGCAGAAGAGTTTCTAGGGTAGGGTTTAACTCATCAAGTTAACTGAGCTTTGCTGTTTTGTACAATGTAGAATCTTTGAGCTTTCATCACAGCATAAAAGGCAAGACCCTGGCACAAGGCGGAGGGACCCTCATGGCAACCTATTTTATTAAATCATCTCTTATTTACAAAAGGTTTAAAATGACTAATAAAGAAAAAACAACATATATGTTGATCTTTAAAATGTAATGACCATAAGAACAGCAGGAAAAAACAGTAAAAGTTCACTAAACTCACTAATATCAGAGACCTTCCAGTGATGGCAGTGTTAATATGCTTGCTACACAGGATTGCTTGTAAAGTTTCATACTTGTTAAATTCTCACGTTGCACATCTTAAAAGCAAACACCCAGTGTTAGCGAATTCCCCCACCAATACTCAAGGGGTGTAATGTAGGCTGGGAGAAAATGAGCCGTCATAGATGGTGAGGAATTTGAACTTGACAGTTGCATCTAATTCAGTGTTCGTTCTACCCATTCAAAACCTTCAATAACTTTAAAGCCCTATACAGCTCAGGACCATAAGTATGTCAAGGACTGCCTCTCTCCAAGTTGAACCTACTTGGACAGTGTGATCTTTAGCAGAGGAAAATAGAGAAAAAGGATCTATTTGCTTTATCTGTGCATGCCAATAGGAAACAGGCCCCATTGTCTGTGTGCAGTCAAGCCCTGCCCATCAGCTGGCATCAGAGGTGATAGCAGCTGATGGACAGGTTGGGTGGAAAATAGCCTCATGAGCCAAATTGGACCCCCTGGCAGGCCAAGGTTGGCCTGTGGGCCACAGGTTCTCTACTTTGATTTAAAACATTTATAGCCCATCCTTTAGCAAAAAAATAATATCTCAATGACGTTCTTTGCTTGTTCCTGCTTTTAATGGGAGCATCTGGGGTAAAGATTGCCTGCTGCTTTTCATATCAGTGACTGCACAGCACATCAGTCTTTGTGCTTTCATAATATTGAGAAGCTTCCATTTCCTGTGCAGGGGATTCACCATCTAGGACAATATGAATATAAAGTGGGAGAATCAAAATGAGGGTGAGGAAGGTTTTAATGGGAAGTCAATGCAGAAAATATGAGACTGTGTTGGACCCAGAATGCATTGCTGACCCCAGAATGCATTGCTGACCCCTGCTTATTAGCTCCTGCTGCAAACCAATGTGCAGCAAGAACTTCTACTGCTCTAGATTTCCCCCATTGATAGTTCAGTTCTAAAGGGTCACAAGGGTGTCTTAAAAAAATTCCCCAACCCATTGTGGGAGCTATTTTTCCATATGTAGCTCCCTTGTATAACTGGTAGAAAATCTACGTGATCTATCCATTAACATAGGTGGCATCCAGTTGCAGAGGTCTCCCCCACCTCCTGCAGAAGCCACATTTTGCTTGTAGAGATAACATTTTCATTATTATTACTTTACTATTATCGGTGCTTTATTTCAGGGGGTACTCAGAGGTACACAGTACTGGGACCTCTTTTTGTTGTTGTTGTTAAAAAGAGTGGCGCTGATTGTAACAACTTCATGGTGAGTACCAGCACCTCTTCTTCTATTAAGAAAACAACAAGAGATTAATTAATTAAATTTCTATACCACCCTTCATCAAAAGATCTCAGGGCAGTTTATCCTCTTCTGCTCAATGAATTGAACTGGAGTCAAGCACCTGTCACTGTGGTTGCTGCTGAAATCATTTGCTTGGCCTGTGTTGTCTTAGTAACATATGGAACCTCTACTTCTGTACTAAACCATGTGAGGAGGGGGTGGTGAACACGTGGAAGCAGCAGGACTCCCAAGTTTGAACAGAGATTTCCCAGGAAGTCTTCAGATATGCCCCATTTTCTTTTTATTGTCCACAGTAGGAAAGACTTCTGTTTTACTTCTTACTGTTGTGTTTTAAGTGCAATATGAAATGGATAAGGTGACTTTAATGTAAAACTACAGTGAGCTGTATAAATGTGCATAAATACAACCCACTTCATTACTCTGCAAGCATAAAACACTCTGGAAAATGGGACTATTAACATTATTGTCTCAGATCTCTTATAGCTGTCGCACAATTTCTTACAATTATGTAGCTCAAATGGCTCATTGAGTTCTCATTTTTGAACTCCTTTTACTGAAATGTGCAATTGATTCTAACTACTTGAGAACCCCTGAAGACTGCCGAAATTCTCTTTTGGGTGTTCTCAGGCTTCCAAAACTCTGGTTTGTTTTAATTTTTGTTCAAACATACTTTTTAAAAACAGCTAGAATTTTTTTGTTGGCATTTTCTCCCCAGAAACTGATGCTAACAAGCTTTATACCTGCCATGGTTGCAGGTATCCTGCAAAAATGGCTCTCAAATGTAGACAGAATCAGTTTTGAGTGCTGAAGCCAATTTTTTCTTGGCATGCCTGTAACATTCTTCTTATGGTTTGTGCTCAAAGTACACTTGGGGACTACAGATGGGGAAAAGGCTTTCTGAGTTCATAAGAATGCAGTGGCTTCCTGAAGGCTTCATATCTGGAACTAGGTCTGGGTTATATTTTGGATTCAAGCTATTGTTTTGGTGAGAGCTTTCCATATCTTCTAAGACATTAACATTAAAGGAAAATGCTCATTTTAAAGAATTTAGTTAATGGGTAAATAGTGATCAGTTCAGGGCCAATCATAGTCTAACCCTGAACCTGCCTGCCTTTCTCTTCTTTACAAGGGGGCTCTTTGATAATGTGGGGGTTACATACTTAATGTGGGGGATGCATACTTGCAATTCCCAACTTGTGTTGCTTTTTTCATTTCTCTTATTTCCCCCTTTGGCCCTTGGGACTTTCCTCAGGCCCTGCTTTGCATCCTCCTTGAGTGGTTTTGCCTGGCTAGGATGTGTCCTTGAACTCCGATCATGCTTCTTGCTTGTCTGGATAGAGGACAGAGGTGTGTGTGTGTGTGTGTGTGTGTGTGTAGAAATAAAACTAATACTCAAAGGTAAAACTGCTGGGCCCACTTTTGTTTCTGGCTCCACTTGCCATTGACCTGTGGTCCCTTGTAGGTTGTCCAGAAGGGAAAGTGGCCCTCAGACTGATGTATGTAGGAGCAATTGTATTGTTATTGGCTGCCTGGACCCGCTGCCTGGATGTACGTACTGTGCATACACTGGGGAATAGGAGTTGGGAAATGTGTTTAGATGTCCCATTGCTGGGGGGGGGGGGAGGGGACCATAACCAGGGCCTGATTGCTTTGTGCCAAAATGAACTGGGCTATATCTTTTATTATTAATAACTCCATGTTTAATATTTATTTTTTGGCAGTATATTGATGATGGAACTTCTGGAAGAATCTCATTGTAACATAGTGTTAATTAGTATTTAGAATTTTAGCTTGCCCTTTCCAGAATATTCAGGAAAAGTATTCCATCAGTATTGCACTGCGTTAAAACTGTTTTGGAAGAGTGCTTCTTGGAAACTATTTCACTTAACAAGTTTCAGATTCCAGAGATTCTCCAGAATGCTTTACATCTGCAAGCTGTTAGCATTAAAATAACTCCCTCCCTTGTGTCATCCTGGGATACAAAAGTGCTGCTGTTCTTAAAACTACTGATGTCATTGTTTATGGGTAAAGGATATTTTGTCACGATGAAAAATAATGTGTTACGTTTGTGGGTTGTCGGGTGCTGTGTTTGTCACCTGTTCCTTTGCCTTCCCTACCAAAACATTTGTAGTAGTATTCTCTTCAGTTATCCAGCTATACTAGAGATGGCAGTAATTACCGGTAAATTTGGAATGAGGAAACACACTAAATCCAGATTTTGCATTGTTTTGCTTTTTGCCATGTGTCCCAGCACCACCCATGTAGGAACATAGGAAACAGCCTTGTACTATATAAAACCACTGGATCCATTTGACTGGAAGCCAGTATTTCAGGAGGGGTCTCTGAGCCAAACCTGGTGGTCTTGGGGATTGAACCTGGGACCTTTACCAAGCAAATGCTCTAGCACTGAGCTATGGCCCTTTTTTCATATTAAATTTTGAAGTTTTGCGTCATTTTATTAGTCCAATTCTAATCTCATCTAGACAATTGGATACACTACAGTTTGCTTTTTAATAAAAGGTTTGCTAACCAATGGCTCATTAAAGCAGCTCTGTATGGATTTAATAAACTTCGTGTTCCCTTAGGAATGTAGTAGCAGCCCTTTTCCCAACGTTGATCAAGAAGTACAAGGTAGTTCCTGAGAAGCAATTCGTTTCTTGGGATATCAGTAGTAATCTTCATAATGCCTTTTAATAAACATGTGAAATACTTGGGATTAAAAATAGAACAGGAGGCATGATGGGTGGATTAAGGCAGACCTGCTTTCCCAACATGTCACTTCAAGGGGGAAGAGTTAAAATGGAACGAAGACCAGTTGCCAGTTAAGGCCACCTGCTAGAGCAGAGGTGGGCCACCTGTGGTTCTCCAGATGTTGAACTTCAGCTCCCATCTGCTTCAGTCAGCATGGCCAATGGCCAAGGATGATGGGTGTTGTAGTCCAACACCATCTGGGGGGCCATAGGTTGCACACCCATGGGCTAGAATCAGACATAGGCAAACTTGGCCCTCCAGATGTTTTGGGACTACAACTCCCATCATCCCTAGCTAACAGGACCAGTGGTCAGGGATGATGGGAGTTGTAGTCCCAAAACATCTGGAGGGCCGAGTTTGCCTATACCTGGGCTAGATGATACTCCAGAGAGATCTCCTTAATCTGGTGAAGCAGGCTAGACAGTTTTGGAGCTTTTTTAAAAAAAGAGAGAGAGAAAGATTGCCACTGAAGTAGCAAGTTTGTTTGTTCTAATTGGAAATCTATAAAGCATTTTCTAAAGCTTTATGCCTTCCTCCTCTTGACTCACTTTGCTGGGGCATCTAGATTGTCCTCCTGCAATCACTTTATTATTCAGGCACATCTGGTTTGAGCAGCTTATTCATGCTACTTGTCTGGATAGTAGTTTGGAAGTGGTTACTTGGAGCTTATGGCTTTATAGAATAGTGTGTGTCAGTGCATGCAGAGAGCATGGTTTGGACTAGATTTTCATGCCCTTTCCAGCCCTTTGGTTTTGGGAGTTGGAAATCCCTGGGTGTTCTTGGCACAGTCATAATGATTTTCCAGTCTCTGCCCATTTCTGCTAAATTTGTCAGAGGCCTTCATATTTCTGTAAGTCTCACTTCCCATTTCTCAGTTGCTGGCTGCTTTTTTGCTTCGGCAAAAGCTATCTTTATACATTGTGGATTTGGACAAATAAGCACATGACTAAAGCAATGAATACCTAAAATATGGCTTCAGATATTTAGACCTATATCACCGGGTACAGAGGCACCACAGCATGGTCTGAAAGAAGTGTGCATGTGTGTGTCAGAGAAGCAAGGGCTACCATGACATGACCCCCCCCCCCAGGTAAGAGTTTCTGGGTCACACAGTTGAGTAGGCTTGCCTTCAGCACAAGTTGTGACCTACTAAGCAAAATGCAGCCCCTCAGACATGTATTGTGGTTTGCATGGTGCTCTGTATACCTGTTTTGCATTCTTAGGCAGGCACCAAACCAGAAGGTGCCTGGAGGCTTTTCTGAGCTGTGTTTAACTTGGTGGGTCACAAGTTTCACCAGTCTTGATATTGATGCATGTAGAAAGCGTTCCATCTTTGGACTGTCATCTTGGACTGACTTTTCAGTGAGCTAACTAAGGCACACTGGTAGGTGGTGAGCTTTATCAAACTGCTTTATAAATTCTAAAATACTAGTATTACACGCACAGTAATATAGCAGGTTTGGTACAAAAATAACAGAACTGGTAAAAAGGAAAGAGAACTCATCCTCGCTCCTTTCCCTCTGCGTTACAAAGGCAATTATGAAAAGACTGCCACATGATATTCCAAGCCCACAGTTTCTCTTAAGATAAGTTAGTTTTTCTAGAATAGCAATTTGCAAAGCTGCCTAGCGCCATTGATCCACGGTTATATTGGCTGAATCCTTCCCACCTTGTGATACCACTAAACAGGCAGATTCTATTAAATATATCACCAAAGGTTTCAATATTAAATTAGAATTACTATCTAGCCAGCTGCTTACTGAGCTGAAACAGTGCTGATGATAACAGAGGCTTCATTTAATCTTTCAAAGGCGTAAACTTTTTAGTCTCTTCTCTTGGAGGAAATGCTACACAAAGGGCTGATCCCTCCCTCTTTCTCTTGGGATGAAACTACTTGTGATGCAACCTTCTGGTCCTTACCCTATCTACTGAGTCACCTGTTCTAATTATGGGCAGTGATGTGGGATGGAAAAATTTTCAGTGATTTATTTTTCCATTTCATAAGTTCATTCATAACAATGGATGGATGCCAATTGCAAATACAATAGTAGACAAGTCTGGCAGTTTCAAAGTTCTTATTTTGCTTCTTACTAGTAAAGAAAATTAAGTGTGCTAAATGAGATCACTCTCGGGGGGAAGGATGGGGAGCTTCCTTCAGCTGAGGGCTGCATTTCCTCATGGGCAATCTTCCATGGGGCCACATACCAGTAGTTGGCATGGCCAGAGGCAAAAGTGGCCAGATGGCACACTTTAGTACAGTAGGCTATACTCAATCCATTCTAAAGCCAGTGGTTATCCGACTTCAGGGACACATTCAGTTTAGGCCAAAACACTCAAGGGAGAGGGTGAAGCAGGACCACTGAGGGGTGTGGCCCAGGGAGAGTCCCAAGGGCAATATTTATTTCTAGGCCTGAGGCTTCCTACCCTAACTCTAGGGGATCTTTCTAGGGAAAATTTGTAATTTTCTGATGGAAAACCCCTTTTACTCTATCTTGGCAAGCAATAATTAACCCTGAAACTCATACAGGTGGTACCTAACCCCATGGAAGCTGGCAGTGATCCATCCTGGCGCCACCACATTGCTGGAGGCGCTGCCTCACACCTGGTACATATCTCCACATGTGGTGGGAATGTATGAAAATCCAGCCTTTCCGGAATTCGATATTCCAAGAAACTGATAAAACAACAAAGCAACAATTAGAAGCCAAGCCAGAATTAGCTTTTTTAAATATAGTTTAAGAAAACAATCTGGATTTATATAATAAAGAATTAATAAGACATTTATTACAAATGGCGAGATACAATATAACCCGACACTGGAAAACCCTTTCTGGTACAACGATAGACATTTGGTACAAAACAGTTTGGAAAACAGCCCTCCATGAGAGATCCACAAATAACCTACAGTTGACACATGGAGAGATAAGGAAAAAAATGACTTTACCTTGGTGTTTACCATGGTTTAATTTCATAGCACATGCCAGTATTCCAGAAAATGAACAATCCCACCACATCAACATTTGGCTCAATCTGGTTGATCTAGATTTAAAAACCCCTTGCCCCCCGGTTCATCAATAGACCAACACTTTGTATTGTGTTGTTGGTAACATAATAGGAAAAGTGGCTTTTACTCATACTTAATCTAAGCACAACCACAAGGGCTTCTGATTAGGTTTTCAGCTGTTCGGTGTTGAATGTTATCTGTTAACTCAGTTCTATCCTGTTCCCCATTTGTTTTTGTTTAAACCAGTACACGAACAAACATTAACTATTAATATTGAACCATATGTTATGGATATTACTACTAATGTTTATGCTATTTTTGTGATATACAAATAACATGAGAAGCCTTGGTCTTTCATTTGTATCATTTGTTATTCCTATGATCCCTGTTTACAAAATCCAGTGAAAAGGTTTTTTTAAAAAAATCCTGATGCAAATTTCCCCATGCAAATTACCTTTAGTTTGCAAATGAATTTTTTTTCAGTTCAAAACTGTTCTTGAAGCTCTCATCACTGCTAATGGGTGACAGAAAATGGATCTGGGCATCTGGTGCACTTGTATTAATGTTTTTTCCTCCTCTTTTCGCAGGCTGGAAGTGATGGTGAAAGCATAGGCAACTGCCCCTTTTCTCAGAGACTCTTCATGATTCTTTGGCTGAAAGGAGTGGTATTTAGTGTAACAACAGTTGACTTGAAAAGGTAGGAAACATGACACTCCCTCACATTTCTACTTTATATCTGGTTATCTTTGAGAGATTTAAGTAATAGGGTCTTCTTTCCTACACAGCAGATTCTAGCTGCTGCTGCTGGGAGATAAATCCTGTGCGATTACTTTCTTGACATCTTGAAGATTTATTAAACCTCTGTATCGGAGAGTTAATATCAGACATAATAACTGAAGCAAGGATATGTTATGTGGAAAATTGGAAGATGTAAACAGTACAGTGGTACCTTGGGTTAAGTGCTTAATTCGTTCCGGAGGTCCGTTCTTGAAATAGCTATCAATTTGCTTACCTTTCGTGACACCCCGAATCAGCTGCCTAATGATTGGCCCAGGTGGTCCAATGAGTAAGATTTGAGCATGTGCTTAAATGTATTCTATCAAAACCCATGGAACCTAAAATTGCTAAAATGTGCCTGGATTGTGCCTTTTTAGCATTCTTCTAACGAAGGATAAACTGACAATTACAGCTGTGTGCACTTGACATTTTTGATCCAAATGTCCAAGGATTAATAATTCTGAAGTGCAAGAACCCTGCCCAGTATGGATGTTCTCTGCATTTTTCAGTTGATGTGTGGACCAGATTTTCCAATAGCTGCTATAAATAGGCACAGCAGATCTAAAATGCTTAGGCTCCAAATACCTGAAAGACTGCCTCCCTACAGACCTCTTGCCTCCTTGCAGACCCTCTTGGGTGTTCAGATAAGCAGAGAGGCCCCTCTTTGTAGTTCTGCTGTCCTCAGAAGCTTGGGGGTGGCTGCAGGGGCTTTGGAAAGGACTTTTTTGTAGCAGCCCCTAGTTGTGGAATTCCTTGCCCACAGAGGTACATTTGGCACCTTCATTATGCAGTTTCCATTGTATGTGGAAGACATACCTCTTTGCCCTGACTATATCTATTTATCTATAGCTCTCTTATCCATGGGGTCACGAAGAGTTGGACATGACTAAATGACTAAACAACAAAAAATCTATAGCTATATCACTGTTACCCTATTCTTGGGAGTGTAATTTATTTTAAACTGTTTTAAATACAGTGGTGCCTCGCAAGACGAAATTAATCCGTTCCGCGAGAGTCTTCGTCTAGCGGTTTTTTCGTCTTGCGAAGCAACCCTATTAGCGGCTTAATGGATTAGCGCTATTAGCGGTTTAGCGGCTATTAAAGGCTTATCGGCTTATCGGATTAGCTGCTAAAAGGCTATTAAAGGCTTAGCGGCTTAGATAAAGGGGGGAAAAGCGAAAAAAAAATCTCAAGACTCGCAAGACATTTCCGTCTTGCGAAGCAAGCCCATAGGGAAATTCGTCCTGCGAAGCAACTCAAAAACGGAAAACCCTTTCGTCTAGCGGGTTTTCCGTCTTGCGAGGCATTCGTCTTGTGGGGCACCACTGTATTGTACCTTAAATTGTTGTAACCCACCCTGGGGCCTTATGGTGAAGGGCTGGTAATAAACTGAAACAATAATTTGAAATCATTGTACAGTGGTACCTCGGGTTAAGTACTTAATTCATTCCGGAGGTCCATACTTAACCTGAAACTGTTCTTAACCTGAAGCACCACTTTAGTTAATGGGGCCTCCTGCTTTTGCCACGCCGCCGGAGCACGATTTCTGTTCTCATCCTGAAGCAAATTTCTTAACCCGAGGTACTATTTCTGGGTTAGCGGAGTCTGTAAACTGAAGCGTATGTAACCTGAAGCGTATGTAACCCGAGGTACCACTGTACTCCAATTCTCTGAATAACCTGCATGAATAGGTGCTGTCAAAAGCTAATGAATTATATCTCTTCATCTGCACAGCCTCTGTGGCATATCCTTTCTAAAAGGATTTTGTCTTTACACCTCACAGAGCTACAATTCCTAGCAGTCTTAAACTACAGTTCCCAAGATTCTTCTCAACTCAGCTAGTTGAGTGCCTGTTGAAGGGAATGATGACTTGGACTTTAGGAAAATAGCTCAGACTAATGTGGTTGCCTGCCATGTTTGTACTTCTGTGCTCGTTTCATTGAATGATATTTTTATTTAAGGCATTTATAACCCACTTAATACTTTTAAAGAAATGTTATCTTAATAAGGTAGCTATTCACAACTTCTCTTCTGCTTGTATTGTATTACAGCTCTGTTAATGAGGTTCCAAACTTATTTTTCTTTTGCTAACGAGATCAGGATTTGGACTTCACATTGTGCTGGGCTCTTCCCAGTACAAAAGTTCACAAGCAAGCAATTGTGGGGCACAGGAAAAACTTAAATCTTGCAAGCTTGTTGTTCTGTGACATGCTTTTTCCTTTGTGCAGTCTTGTTAAATATAGTGCTGCTAACAAGAGGTTATTTCCAGTTAAACTCTGCTAGTAGCTAAGGCCACAAGCAAAAATATGTGTGGACTAAATGGAGACACACTTAGCGCCCCCCCCCCAAAGTGCTCATAGGTTTTCTGCTTCTCTGTAGTCAGTAAAGACAGAGGCTTCATTCTTTTCCCTCTTCAGGAATGCAGCTTGTGTTTGTGTGCAAGAATTAGACTTCTTTTGTTGGCCAGAGCATAGCTGCAGTGTGCAGAATTTGTTCGAGAATGCAGGGCAAGCTTTTGGCTTTGATTTTTTTAAAAAATTGCTTGAGGACTACTTTCTTTAAAATGAACTGAACCCCCACCTCCAAAACGCTGAGCAAGTACTTGTCAGATGGTGTTCCAGGAAATCCTGGCATTCCCCATAAGTCTGGAAGCTTCTCTGTCAGCAATAACATTCAGGAAAGCATGCATGATAGTTTACTTACACTTTACTGTATGTTATTTTCAATGTACATGCTGTATTCTAGGGTGCATTTGGCATGACAGAAGTGCTAAAGTGGAGGCCAACAGGCCTAGCAAGCTGAGAGTGTTCCTTGCAGGATCCCTTTCCAAGTTGCAAGGAGTCTTAGGCAAATAATGAAAGGTTGGTAAACAAAATAGGAACATAAGAGCAGCCCTGCTGGATCAGGCCAATGGGGCATTTCGTCCAGTAGCCTGCTCTTACTGTGGCTAAGGAGATGTCTATGGGATGCCTACAAGCAGGACCTGAGTACAACAGCCCTTCCTCTGCGTGTGATCCCCAGCAACTGGTCTCCAGAGGCATACTGCCTCAAACTGTGAAGGGAGAACATAGCTGTTGTGGCTTAGGGGCCATTGATAGTCTTGTTGTCCATAAAGTTGTCTAATCTTTTAAAGCCACCCCAGTTGGTGGCCATCACTAAATTGAAGCAAGTTTCCTGAAGGTAGAAATCTTGAAACCAGTTGCCTAACCTACTGACTTGGTTATGTCAGTTAGTGATGCTGCTGAGGTGCAGAATTGAGAGGTTCAGAAAGGAACTCTTGCAACCCCTGAGCCCCTGTTAAGCAGAATCCAGCCACCTGATACGAGTCTGACTCTTAATCGGTCAGCCCACATGATTACACACTGCTGTTGTTGCTGAAGTGGCAATGGGGAAGAATTATGATGAGCCCCCGGGAGACCAGTTAGTGATTAGAGCAGGGGTCAGCAAGGTTTACCTTGCCTGGGCCGGTTCACTCTAGTGGAGATCCCTCCGTGGGCTGGATCACATGCCTGCCTGTGATTTCCGGCATCTGCGCCTGCGCAGACGCGATTTCCAGCGTCTCTGCAGGTGTGATTTCCGGTGCTGAGGAAGTGAGTCGCTGTGCTGCGCCGGTTTAGCGCAGTGCGCGGGGACTCGCTGAGCGGGCGGCTCGGGGGCCAGTTAAATTACCCCTGTGGGCTGCTTGTGGCCCATGGGCCTTAGGTTGCCGACCCCTGGGTTAGAGGAACCATATCCTCAATGGTTCGTGATGGTTAATGGTTAAATGCTCAACCAGAGGTTGCTGGACTTCAGCTTCCATTTCTTCTCTCTTCACTATGCTGACTGGAGCTGATGGGAGTTGGAGTCCAGCAACAACTGGCAGACCACGGGCCCCCTACCTCTGCTGTAGACCCTAATGGAGGCTGTCCCACCATCAGTTTAAGATCACTAGGGATTATTGGTGGAGGGATGTAGCTGTAGGTTTGTGGAGAAGGAATTGCCCAACTTGGGTCTGAGGTTAAGCAAGTTAACTTTGCATCTGTTCTAGTGTGAACCTAGTGGAACTTGTCTATTACAAATGTATAACCTGTCCCATAGGCTGCCTTTTTATAACTCTGGTCAGCCTATTGTCTGGGCACTTGTCCAGTGAATCTTAAAAAAAAAAAAAAAAAAAAAAAAAAAAAAAAAAAAAAAACCGCCACCAAGTGACGCATGCTATAATGACTCTCAGCTTGAGCCACTCTCTCTTTACTAGCCTGGAAGAAATGGAAGTTCTTTTTACCAGGGTATTTATAGCAATGTTCCATAGGTCACTGTTGTTTGTTACTTTTTTTGGGCTTAACAGCCTCCACCCGAGACACACACAACTTGCTTTTGTCCTCTTTTGGCCATCTCTGTCTTATACTTCACTCTGAGTTGGGTAATAGCCCAGATGCTTAAGTATTTTATTAAGTCTCTTTAAGAACTGGCCTCTTGCTCCCAACTACTCCAGTCTATCTCGCTTGCCTCAGGTGAGAGCCAGTGTCATAAGAGACAGCGGATGTGTGAAATCCAGGTTCAAAACCCTACTTGCTTCATGGAGCTCCCTGTGTGGCTTTGAGCAAGTCAGTCAATACCTAGGCTGAATCTGTCTCACGGGGCTATTAGAAGACATTGGGGTAAATCCTGTATCCTTCTCTGAGCTTCTTGGAGGAAGGATGGGGTACAAGCTTGGGGCTTTGGTTGCATGTAAATCAGAGCAGGGTTTCCAGTATATAGAACAGTGTTCTTGTTGAGACAAGACAGGCACCCACAACCTGCACTTTGCAGAAACAATTGACGACATTTCTGTCCCAACCAGCTTTCCCAGCTGGATGAATATGTCTTTGCTGTGGGTGTCTGCTTTGTATTGTTTTTAGATTTAACTGGAGTTGTTTTTTGTATCTTAACTGCTTTAGCTGCTAATATTGAGTTATTTACATTGTATGTTGAGAGGTGTATGTGCAATGCCATAAATCAGGCATAGGCAAACTCAGCCCTCCAGATGTTTTGGGACTACAACTCCCATCATCCCTAGCTAACAGGACCAGTGGTCAGGGATTATGGGAATTGTAGTCTCAAGACATCTGGAGGGTTGTTTGCCTATGCCTGCCATAAATAAACGGTAACTGTGTAAATAGCTCACAAAAGTTGTAAACCTGCATATATTTGTTGTTGTTTTTTTACTCACCTGTTAATAGGCTGCATGCTATGCTGGTCACAGAGGAGGATTGGCTGCCTCTTCCATTTGGGGCCATCCCTGGAGAGTGTGTGTGTGTGTGTGTTTGTTTGAATAGGAGCTACTTCCCCAACCCTGTACCTAAGGCAATGGTGGGACCCACACACTGTGAGTTGCCCAACCTACCACCACCACCACCACTTGGGGACAGCCCTACCGACTAAAAGTGAAATGTAAGCTACTACCTCTGAGCAGACGAGTGAAAAATAAATAAAACAAAAATGACCTCCTAGCAAGCAGACTGATGGAGGGGATGGAGGGGTCCTGCTCCATCCCTAGCCAGCCTGCTGCATTTCTATGATGGTTTTGGCAGTAGAGGCCGTTTCTTCTTCTGCAGTTCTCACAGAAACCATCCCTCCTCCACTGCCAGCTTGCTCACTTCCCTACATAGAATTCAATGCAATCTCCCACAATGAATTTAAATTGTTGTTTTTTTTAAATAATTTTTATTAACCGACCAATCAAATCAAATCAAATCAAATCAAATCACATCACATAAATTCCAAGTTACAAAGCCGAATTTTATATTTTTTGTTGGGGGGGCCCATATTTCAAGTTCCAAAGGGGATTCCAATCATCTTCTTGCTGCTGCGTTAATATCCACAAATCTGTCCAAATAATGTTCATAATTCTATCCAGTCCTATCTTGCTGTTCTCACATCTCATCTTGTTCGTATATTTTTCTTTTTTTCTTTATGATCTCTTCTGATAATCTCCTTAAGCAGGTAAACACCAGTTATAATCCTGTGTGAATTTTCCGTTCGTCCAATCATCATGTCGAGATGGTATCCATATATCATCACTTTCATAAATAAAAGCACTCTTTCCATCATCAGTCTCGCTAATCTGTCTTTAGTCCCTCTGAGGAGGCTCACCCACGGTATGAAAACAAAACTATTCCTCCTCCCAGACATAAGCCTTTCGACAGAACTTGCCAAAATGGCGACGCTATTTTTTGCTGCGTCATTCCAAAGCTCTTATACTTTCCACGGTCTCCTTAAAACGTGCTTTGGTTAGAAAATTATCTCCACACAGTCTTAAATCCTCAGCTTAAGTCATTTAAACGGCATTTCTGACTTGGGGGGGGGGGGATTCTTGGTTAATCACATAGAGAAAAGAAAGTTTTTCCCCTCCCCCATCCAGTCCCGTTGCCGGACATACCGAGCCTTGCTGTGTCTTCTCATGATTTATTCCTGTTCCTCCGACCCGTCTTGTTTCTCAGAGATCTCTTCGGTTAGCAGTCTTTACTCCCCATTCTTCCTTGAAATATGTGCATTCGCTTCCTCCTAATTGTTTCTTTTGAAGTTGCTGCAGCTAGAGGCGCGAATCAGAGACAGCGTCCAGGAGCACCGAAGTCCGCACAAGGGCTTTCTGCCTCAAATTCGGGGGTGGTATAGGGCACAGCAGGCAAGGGCAGTCCCCCCCACACGCTTGGGGGGGGGCGGGAGGCTGTTTACTCCCATCACAGCCTCTTAGTTACCTCGTGTGGGTCGGAGAGATGTTATTGTCAGCCATCTTCCGATGCGCCCCTAGTGGCCCCCCATGAATTTAAATTGTTAAATACAAGGCTGGTATAGTGACAGTGGTATAGTGACAGGTTCCCTTCCCATGGATGCACAGAAGACAAGTTAGTAGTTACAGCATGGTAGTCGTGGCCCATACAGCTGCATCACTTGCAGCATGGGTGGGAACGCCTGTTAAATGGATGCGGTTTCAGCTGTGTGCCATAGGAAAGGCTTAAAGAGCACTCGCTTGTGGTGAGTAAGATTGGCCTCCAGGCAGGGGAGGTTTTTTTGTAAATGGGATGAGAGTTGGCTCTTTCAGGCTCTTGCACACCTATTATGTATACTAGTATCTGTTGGCAGGCAGACCGGTACAAACAATGTCTTTGAATTAGGTTGCCAGGCTAAGACATCATGCACACTTTTGAGTAATATGATTACTCGCATACACTTATTTCACATTCTCTCTCCTTTCCTTAAAAACGTCCTCTACCTCAGCCAGAACAGTAGTAGACTATCCCTAGAGATGCAAGGTATGGTTTTGCTATGCTTCTACATAACAAAGTTGGGAGCCACCCACACAGCCTGAACCTACGGTGTTAAACTGGGAGCTGACATTGACCATAATTCTCTGGTGCAGAGTGACTTTCTGTTGTTCTCTGGTTGACAGCCTAAATGCTTTGCATTGGAAAGCAGAGTGGAAAGACGCTTCAGTTTTATGCCAGGTGCCAGAAGGATTGGTTTGGAAAGAAGATGCTACAGATTCCTAATAATAATAATAATAATAATAATAATAATAATAATAATAATAATAATAATAATAAATAATAAATTTGACATCATTAGCACCAGATGTGTTTCGCTAAAAGCTCATTTAGACTGATGCAAACATGCAACATAAACAGGTGTGGCCAACAGGGAAGAAGGGGTAAAGGAAACTGTAAGGGAACTGACTAGCTGTTGAGGATGCTTAAGGGGGATTGTGACAGCAGTAGGTTTAATTTGCCTGTTTTTAGAGAGGGGGTGTAGTTTGCCAGAAGCCCCACCCCCTTTCAGAACTTGTTTTGACATTTGCTGAGGGTTTGGTCTTGCCTGCTCCCAGAACAGAATGCACCCTTCACACCTGAAAGGTATGATTTGCCACTATTTTTCCCATCTGAAAAGAACCTCCTCTAACCAATGGGAGAAACTGGAGGAGAGCCACTCCAGTAATTTTCTGTAATTATTGTGGGTGTACACAGCAGTGTTTTAATTGAAGCTTAAGCTACTTAAGGTATGAAACTGACTCACAAATCTCAGCAGCTTTTGGAGAAGGACAAATTAGGAACACTTTGAGTGTGTGCACACAGTTAAGGGCAGGTTTGTGGCAGCTGAATGTTCTGCTCTTATTCTCTGCCATGAAACAAAAATCTGGGAGAGGCTGAATTGGACTAGCCGCTAGATGGATTAGTGGTCTGACTCAGTGTAAGGCAGCTTCCTGTGTTCCTGAATTACTGAATAGTGGTTTTGGTGTAACATTGCACAAAATTCATCTACCAAGAAATGGCATGACTAGCGTGTAAAAGAAAGGCCTATTACTGCTAGGCAATACTTTTTAGGTAGGACCAACAAAATTGTCTCCCAAATACTGAGTAAGCTTTGGAGTTTTCCAAATTATTAACCAAACTAGCACTTGGGAGGTGGAGGTGGAGGATATGAAAACAAACCCTAACATGCAAAAAATTAGGCTGCTGGATGGAATCCCAAGATAACAGTTGTAGGATGGCTGAATTAGTCCAGTCTCTGATAATACTTATGTGTATCCGTTTATACATGGGATCCTGGGGTGAAGAAGCAGTGGCTGATCAGCACTTTTTGATAACTTAAATCTAGCTTTGGCATGGGACACCTTGTTTTATGGAGAGCCCTGTTTTCTCATTCTTTGAAAACTCTAAGCAGATGGGAATAATGGCAAGACATCAAGTTGTGGCTGTGCTTGCTTTCGAAGTTTCCCCTGTTCAGAGGAGAGGTCTGGTGGCTGCCTTGTGTTGATTCTTTTCCCCTTTTAGTTTTGCTTGTTAGTTTATACATCTGTTCAACTCCCCATGGCTTTTCAGGCCATTTGTTGTACCAAGCTTCTGCCTGTCCTGCTTGCTGCATGTCTGGTTCAGTGCTAAATTCTAAAACTGGTTTTGTGTGAAGATCTTGTGTGCTTCTGGCTTACTAAAATACTGAGTTAATACCCTGCAAAGTGCAGTGCTGAGGTCAGTTCATGATTGACTGAGCATCCCTCACCTAACCTCAAATGTGGGAAAGTCAGCTAAGCTGGACATGAAAGGCTGTACTTTGTCTTTTGCATCACTGAGTGATTGCCAGATTTTTACCACTGGAATGATGGTGGGGAGATGGTTCTCTTACGCCAAATCCATTCTGGTGGTTCACTTTACTGGTAGTGCTGTCTCTAGAGTTTCCCAGTGTATGTGGTACAGGTCAAATGGGCATTGTGTGTGTGCCTCAAATGGGCAATAATCTAGGGCAGTGCTAGACATTATTGTGGCAGGAAGCATCAGCTAAACTTTATTGTGGTGTTGGCACGAAGTGTGGAAGACATGTGTATATACATTAAGTGCCCAGCTATGTGCATGTGGAGAAATCCAGCTTAATTGGGGTCCCCCCGAAGGAATATATGTAGGGACTTAAAGATGTGTATATGCACAATTTACTTCTGCCCTTTGCATGTTTTGCAGCAGAAAGTACTGATGTAAGACTGATTCGCTTTGTGACAACCAGAATTATTTAGCGAAGGTGGAAAAGGCCACAGCAGTGCCAACAGCTTCCTCCAATGTCTGAGGTTTTGCCCCTGCCTCACAAAACTGGAAGCAGCCACCTGCTGCAGGATGTTGACTGAAAATCCTATTCAGGTGTACAGTATAGTCTGCCTGTTTGTTCCCAGTGGCTCAAGGCAGCTTACCCCTCTATACAGGCTCCCACTCTCTACTCCTGCTTTGATCTCCTTTTAAAGCCTTTGTACACCGCTGAAAATTGCAACCACAACATTAATGTTCCTTTCACTATGTCCACTAACAGCACCTTTCCTCCAATCACTCCCATACTCCCCCCTTTAAAAAGTCCAAACTTCTCAGTGTCTGTCTCATCTCACTGTCACTGAATTCCCCAGTGCACACAAACTTTCATAGTACTGTAGTTTGCCCCTTCATGTAATTCCTTTAAGTCTGTGTTGGGGAAAAGGAGGCCCAGCCTGCCCCAGAAGGAAGCAGGCTTGATGGCAGCTGAGTGTCTGCTTTGAGGAGCCTGGATTGCTTTCCCCCTGCAGGTCTAACTGCCACTACAGTCTCATGAAATAGGACTGTGCCAAACAAATCCACACTTGCCCTGGGTGGTGAAATTGTTTTGAGCTAGGAAGTGTTACTGTCGGTTGGAGGGAAGATTAATGGCTGGAGCATAGTAACTAAATATTTCCCCTAGAGGAGTAGCTCTAGTCCCAAATTTGATGTCATAACCTGCTCTTGCACATTTTGCTAAATGGCTTGTTTTGGCTTAGCAGACCAACCCCCACAATGGAGCTCCTCTCTCCGTGTTAGCCTGCTTGTGTGTGTATGTTGTACTTCCTGTGGAACAGAGATTAAGACAACAGAGCCTGTATCAGCAGAATGCAGTCTTCATGGCACCATACAGATGCGTTTAGGTGTAGGTGGGTGGAACCTCAAAAATCCAGTTAGCCAAAGCTGTGCCCCCGCCATGAGCCAGATAGGATGCATCACGTTAAATGTTACCTGCATGCATCTAAGAAATGTGCAATGCAAGGCGTAAAGTGAGCTTATGGGTGAATATGACACGTCCTATGGAAGTGCAAGCACAGAGAGCTGATCATAATTTTGCTGATTTTTCTCTTACGGGTTTATAAACGTTTCCCAGCTTGAATAATAAAGAAATTTCTAGCTTTCCAAATTAGTTTGAAGATTTTACTACGTAGTCCTTAAAAGTAAAATTGTGCAGCATATCTCTGGTTGGATATGTTGTGCTCTATCAAACCTGCTGGCAAAGTCCCTGGAGTTCTGGATTCCCGGCGGAGCCACCTTCTACCTCAGGGACACCTCCATGTCTTTAATTGTCCTAATTTATCTCAGGTTAAAAAGGGTTTCCCCAGAGTGCTTGGGCCATAACTGCCTTATGTCTAAAAGAGAAGGATAAGGCCATCAGTGGCCAGTAGCCAGTATGGCAGTGCTCTGCCTCATTGGCCGGAGGCAGTAATGCTTCTGAATGTCAGTGGCTTGAAGCCACAGGAGGGGAGAGTGCTGTTGTGCTCAGATCTTGCTTTTGTGTGCTTCCTATAGGTAGCTGGTTTGCAACTGTGAGAACAGGAAAGCTGTACTAGACGGCCCACTGGCCTGATTCAGCAGGCTCTTATGTTCTTGATAGCACTAACCATGACCCTGCCGGAATTGCTCAACATACTGAAAATTTTAATGTAGACAACTCTACTCTTGCAGGAAACCTGCAGACCTTCAGAACTTGGCACCGGGGACTCACCCGCCCTTCATAACATTTAACAATGAGGTGAAGACGGATGTGAACAAAATTGAAGAATTTCTCGAAGATGTCCTCTGCCCACCCAAGTAAGTGTCACTAATGAGGGGAGGTGTATTGCAGAAAGCTGTTTTGGTGGTGGTGGTCTTTGCCAATTCTCAGGATGGTACTGCTTAATCCTCTATATTGCTATGTACTCTTTATGCAAGTTAGTTGCAAGCTTACTTCATCAGCAATAAGAGATGGCAACTGTACATTATTACAGGCTTAGGGCCAAAAAGCTGTTCCTACCCTGTCGAAGCTATCTATGGTATCTTTGTGCAACAGAGGCGAAATGCATAGGATTTCACATTTCTGACCATGGGGTTTGCTTCAGCCAAGCAGGTCGTGCAGCCACACCAGTCAGCTTTTCCGTTGCCTTGACTCCCCCCTTTTCTTCCTTCCCATCAAACTTCTCACCAAACCCCTGGGCTATTGCACTCTTGGCATTGCTCTTTCCTGCCAGGGTGAGCAAGGATCAGATCCGAAAGTTAACTCTTGGTTAAGCATTTCTGTGACCTGAAAATTATTAAACGCAACAGATTGGCAAGCAGGTCTGAACAGAAAAGAGTCTTTGTGTCTTTATTCACTTGTAAAAGGAGAGACCAAAGGGGATTGATGATTACCAGCAATTGCCATCTTAAAACTCCACATGAAGTTGGAATTACTGATATTGCCGATGCTTGGGATAAAACCAAGTCTATCTTCTTAGTTTAAAGTCTTGTTTTCCACAATAATTTTCCTTAGAATTTACAAACTCCTTAAGAGTACGTAGGGGTGTTCTTGTTCTGTTTGAATTTCATAAGGTGAAATGCAGTAGTTTCCATACAGACTAGTAACCAATTCACTGTATTTTTCTTTTCCAACATGGCCCACAAATTTGCCTGCAACTGGTATCTTCTCTTTAATTCTGGAGAAATCCCCTGAGATTTCTGTCCTCATGCTGAACTTTGGACAGACTTTCAAGGCAATGAGATGCCTCTCTGCATGGTCTGAGTGATTTCCTCCCCACTTTTCATCCTTCTACTGCCTCATGGGAGGGAGGGAGGAGGGAGTCTCCCAGACCTTGTGTCTCTTAAGTGGCACAGTGCCAGTGACATCTTGCAGAGCTTTGAGGCTCTCCAGCACCTCTGTGGCTCAGCGCTTGCATAGCCTGATTGCTGGGAGAGAAGGGAAAGAATTTGCTCTCTCAGTCACACTGGGCATTAGAGTTGTTGGCACACCTTCAAAACTCACCACAAGCCCATGTGGCGATCACAAACGGTGACTGGTTGTGAGGGTCAGCTAAAATGAGTCAAGGTGGGTGTTCAGTGTCCTGGTTGATAGCTTTTTAGAAATCAGTCACTGTTTCACAACTAGCTTAAATCAGAATTTTAGTTGTACCCATATTTATTCCAAGGTGAGTTGAGCAAGGGGTTATCACTTTTTTTAGTGGAAGAAATACTGAAATTGTATCACTATGTGCATATTGGGACTTTCTGGAATATAACTTCATTGCTAAACATGTTTCTGAAGGCTTGTCAAAAATATGGACAGATCTGGTACTTAGACAAAATTCTAAACGGTTTGCTGCTCAAGTAGCAACGTATTTTTAAAAGTTGCATCCATTTAAATATTTCTCAGGGGAGGGCAGAGCTCCGTGTGCTAACTCTGCAAATCTGTGGAATTCATTACGAGGGTAAAGCAGCATTTCTAAGCCACCACACTTCTTGCGTAATGTAATTGGCCACTGCTTGCTTTGGCAAAATTTCAGATGGCCTCTGACACTGAATGAATGACTCCTGTGAGTTCAGGCAGATGGAACTCTCTCCCATGTGCTCTGGGAAGGGCACTGGAGCATTATGTTTGTTTCTTTCATGTGCTTAACACAGGAACAAGGTTGTAGTTATGCTGCCACTGTGCTCTTCCCAGCTTGCAGGAAGGATGAATTAAGTAGCTACAAAGGGATGATGCAAATAAATGCCATCAGTAATAAAACATTCTGGAAGGAAATATGCCCAACTTATATGGTACAATGCCATGTTGCAATTGAAATCACACTGTAAATTCATATATAAATATATATATGTATATATGTTTCTCTTCAGGTACACAAAGCTTTCACCAAAACACCCAGAATCAAACACTGCTGGAATGGACATCTTTGCTAAATTTTCTGCATTTATCAAGAATTCCAGGCCAGAAGCAAATGAAGGTAGGGAATCTATTTTTGAGTGTGTTGTGTGGCATTAGCTCTCTTTGCTATCCATCTCCCCCTTCAGTTTCTTAGCTTGCCCAAGTAGAGGTTTCTCCTAAACAGACTTCCTTAAGAGCTGATCTCATGTTTTGCAATACATTCAGCAAACGCTTGATTATCTTTCCTTAGAACTGCTTCTGCAGTAGCAGAGAAGTGGGGGAGCAGAAGGTGCTCAATCTTTTTCCTGTGCCTTCTGTGTTCCAAATTACCCATACTGCTCCCACCTCCACCCCCGTTGCCACCATAAGCTTTCAAATGCATGTTTACAACTCTGCAAAGGAAAAAGTGACTGGTAGCAGAGAACGTGCAGTAATCAGACAGAGTTTAACCCCCTGGCACATGTCCACTTCAAATTGTCTTTTTCTGAACTAGCATTTCAGCAAAATAAAAAAAAATGGAGTAGGGGACAGTGTCGTTGGTGTTTTGGTGCATGCATTTGAATAGAAGGTTTAGTGAGGCTTTTAAAGGCTTCTGGACCAGGCATGGGAAGTCTGGTCCCCCCCAGATATTATTGAACTCAAATTCCCCTCAGCCCCAGCCGGCATAACCAACATCTAGAGAGCCATAGGCTTTCCTGCCCTATTCTAGACCTCAAGGGGCTGAAGTGGGCGATTCCACTTCATTAATGGCAACGGGACCAACATCTGTATGGCTGCCCTGCCGAGACTGTGTTCAAGAGCATTGTTTATGACTTCTGAGTAGCAGGTGAGTTCTAGAGCAAGGCCAGAACCCTTCTGCCCTCATGTTTGGAAGTAAACAAGGTATGGCTCATGCAGCCTATCTCAGCTCTAATTTCCTAAGTCTGGCCAGTGCTGGAGTCTGAGGCATCAAGTAAAAGCTGGCCCTCTTGCCTGGTGGGATGAGACCTCTGTGAATGTACTTTTGTAGCCAGAGACAAAGGGAAGCATATATCATCTCATGGAGGCAGATTTTGGGTGCCATTGGAGGCTGCTGAATGGTAAACTTCATTTGATTCAAACATGGGGCACCACCCCAAAAAACAATAGTCAGGTGCAAGCCCTATTGAAATGAATGAAGTTCTATAGGACCCTGTGAAATGTTGAGCTTTGTGGTTTTTGTACATGGCCCTTTTCTCAGATAGTCAGTAAAACTGACACACCTAGTTTGTGTAGTCATGAGCAGCCAGTTGCTTCTTATTTTAAAGGCTAAGGCTTGTAGCCAATGTTAGTCCTACTCAGAGTAGACCCACTGAAGGACATTAATTTCAATGAGTTTCCTCAGCCCTAATTTTTATCCTTGAAATGGGCAAATACACTTCCTTTGTCATTATGCCTAAGGATTGTCCTTCCATAGCTTCTGTCTTTCACTCATCTGGAAAATACATTATGGTCCTTGGAACTGACTCCCACCTTTTGAGCAAAGGCCCAGCTGTTTCCTCTCTCCATCCCTTGATTTGAAGTTCCGGGCTTTTCACATTTAAAAGATGTGCCAGCTGTGTGCATGTGCCTCATGAGATTTTTGTAAGTTCTGCTGACAACAATGGCCCATTAAAGTTAATCATAAAATTGCCAAAGCTGCTAAAAAGCATTGGAGTCATTGTTTGCGCAACCACCTTGCTTATGCTTAACAGCCCTGTTGCATTCTGAGAGCAACTGTGTATCCTCAAGATAGTCATTCACATCTACTTGTATTCAACAGCACATGCTCATCAAAAGCTAGCAACTTACGTTGCATGGAATTGGAGTTGTTGCCTCTCCGACTTCTGTTTGAATTTTGCACCATAAGTGCCTCTGGCCAGCTCTTGATAGCTATAAATTGGGCTCATGCTGGAACTGCTGTCCAAGGATTATTATTTGGCTAGGGGTGTGGAGAGGAAACCCGCATTATAGTGAAATTGTACAGACACGAAGCATGGAACTGCTTCTGAGTGAGTATCAAAGAAGCCAATTCCATAGAATCTGCTACTGCATAACTAAGTTCCTGTGTTTGCAATATTTTGTGTAGGTTAAAAGTTGCACATCCCACGAAGTGTGTCTGAAAAGAGAGGAAGCAGGTCATCTTTTTTCCAGCCCTTTGGCTTACCTTGATCATGAATTTAAAAAAGTTGGCTAGATTATAATTTGATAAGTCATCTAGAACATGTGCACATCCATTTGCAGTATTGGTTCAGACAGTTAATGTCTTGTTGCACCTTTTTAAAGACAAGTGGATTTATAGTGATACAACCTTAAGTGTACTTGAGTCCCTTTGATCAGATGCACAAAAGGAATGTTCAGTTTGCCTGTAAGCAAATATGCACAGATACAGAAGGAAATACTGAAATACGAGCTCAGTAGGCTGTAAAATGTGTTCATATGTGCACCCGCTTGCTTAGTCTTATGTATTCATGTGCATCTGTTCCTGCTGCTCTATTTTTTCATGGCCATGTGCCCCCACTGTCCACAGCTTTATACGTAGGTGTATTTGTCAATTGAAGATAACATCTCTTGCATTGGATGAAGTGGACACTGGTCGACAAAAGCTCATGCCAAAACAAGTTTCTTTAATGTGCCACAATCTGTAGTAGACCAATCCTCTAATAGTAAAGAGAGAGGTGAGCAATGGAATCTGAAAGACACTAAGCAGTAGCCATGTGTAGGAGGTGGGCAAGGCACTAGACTAGAAAAGCTGAGGTTCTTAGGGATGCTATGATCTACACCAGGAAGCAGATTTTGAAAAAAAATGTAGCTATGATGAATACCCCCAGCCAGCTTTTTCCAAGGGCCAGCTTTCCATCATTTAGGAAATCTTTCCTCTATCCTGCCAAATCTACTTTCCTTTAACTCAGGGGTGGCGAACATACACTCTTCATGATGCTGGACTCCAGCTCCCATCAACCCCTGCCCACATATCCAGTGGCTGGGGATGAAGGGAGCTGGAGTCCAACACCATCTGAAGGGATCCAGGTTTCCCGTCCCTAGTTTAGTCTAAATCTGTCCTTTGTGACTCTTGTGAAAATCTGCAATTTTTCTAGCTTCAGCTCCCCACCAATAATTAGTGAGTTGGCTGGAAAATTCTATACTCATAATTTTTATTGCCTGGTGTACCTACCATTGGCATTTTCTCTGAAAGCTCTGCCAATTTTTTCCTCTTGTATCAAACAGTGTGCTACCCTTGGTGGTCTAAAAATGGCACTTAAACTGAATCCACAGACCTATAGACCTTGGATTATGTTTCCTGCTAGTAAATGAGAAATCTGTGGTTGCTAGGCGACCTTTTGCCACAGGGACCTCATACAGCAGCTCATTGTAAGGAAACAATATTGACAGCAGTATCTTTTCCATGGTGCATTTTTTTGGTGGCTTTTGTACTTGGTTACAGTTTCTGCTCACTTTCTATCTGCTTTTTTCCTTTGTGGCCTGTAAAATACTGTGCTTAGGGATGGATTGGCCATGTAAGTTATTGCTTAAGTCATTTGCAAGGCTGAGCTACTGATGAGGATTGTCTCAGGCTCACCTTTAACCCTGAATATATCAAATAGTCCCAGCTCATGTATGCCCTGTGCTGGAGATCAGCATTCTACAGTTTAGCTATCTGTATTTTGTGATCTGTGGAAATCATGTGGAAATGCGTGTTTTATTCTGCATAATTCCGCTTCTGTAGTCATGGGGGAGGAGCTGTATAGGGCACTGAAGTCCCACCCACTGGCAATCCTTCTCAAGTCTTCACAACCACAAGTTTATTTTTCATTAGAGATTGTTTTTAAAATTTTGCAGCAAGTATCTCATTCTGTGGCTTTTCTGGACTTGCATGGAATTGCAGCGTACACATAGCCATGATTACTGAAAATAAATCCTGATGGCATTGAGCTTTGGGAAACAGATATAGCTAGACATTAGTTGGAAGGCAAGATGAAGGCACCGGTACAAGTAGGTTAATTTCCAGAATTCTGTGGAGTAGTCTTTGGGTACGGCAACCCTCTACTGACTCTCTACTTCACTTGGTTTCAGATGAATTTGCTTTGACTATAAGCTGGCCTGTTTCTTCACTGTTCTGCCAAGTAGTGTCCAATGCCATTGCATGCCCAATGGCTGCTTCTCTTCTGAATTGGAGCAGGTGGGGGGAGTATTGCACACACCCAGAGGAGTTTTGCACCAAATGCTCCAAGGATTCTCCTACTCATCGAAGATATTGGGGGGGGGGGGGGGAGGAAAGGCTACTCCTGTGGAGCTTCTGGGAGGGAGCCATTGTCTTGAAGTCAAACTTACATCAGCATTGGCTCAAAACTGGAAACAACACTGTTGTGACTAACACAGAATGCGTGCAGTAGATGGGAGAATTCCAAAGCAGACAATCCCACAGAATGGCTCATAGTTCTCATTCCAGGCTAAGGGCAATGCTTCTCTCTGAATTGCCATGCAAGATGTACAGAGGTTAGTTGGAATTCATCTCACTGCTGCCAGAGCAACTTTACTCGATGGCACATTGCTCCCACTATGAAATCCGATCTGGGGTTTGCTTTTTCTACATCTTGCAGACCTTCCTGGGTTCAGTGGAGGCAGAGCTTTAAGGGTGTAAAATCTTGTTTGCCCTAGCCTGTAGAAGCAACAAAGCCTTCATTACTTTGATTCATTAGTACTTGTAGACGCGGGGTTTCTTTTGACATTCTAAAGTTTAGAAGTCATTGCTTGGATTGTCTTAGAGAAGGAGCATTGCTGATAGCCTCTTTTTGCAGGGTTATGTAAATACTTCTCCAACCCTACATTCTTTTTATGGCCTTTCAAACAGGTGGGGCAAAGCTCTCTTTCCTGTAAGGAGAGAAATGTTGGTGAAGACTGCCCTCTGCTGTTACTTCAAGAACTAATATGCAACAGTAACGGAGCTTAATGTTGATGTTAGCCACTCTGAGCCCGGCTTGGGTGGCGGAGGGCGGGATATAAATAAAATTTATTATTATTATTATTATTATTATTATTGAGCAGAAATTGAGTGCTTCATCAGGGCTGAAAGGGCCACATTCTAAACGGCACCCCAAGTGAACAGATTCTCCATTTTTTGCTTGGTGGGTGATTCATAGATCGCTTGGCGCTGTTTCCATTGGGGGTTAGGTACGTAGGTTTCAACTGTGATTGATTTATCCAGCACCATTGGCTTTCCTTCTTCCTTTTTCACTGGCTAACTCTTCCAGCCTTGGAGAGAGGCCTTCTGAAAACTCTGCAGAAGTTGGATGAGTACCTGAATACACCTCTCCCTGATGAGATTGATGAGAACAGCATGGAGGATATTGCAGCTTCCACCCGCAAGTTTCTGGATGGTGATGAGATGACGCTAGCAGACTGCAACTTGTTGCCCAAACTACATATTGTCAAGGTGGGTGGAACTACCTTGAGGGCTAGTTTACATGTGCACACATTTGACGCTTGGCTCAACTGAACGAGATAATTTCCTGTAGTGGCAAATGGGCTTTGGGAAATTCTATTGGGTGCCTGCACACCTACAAGCTGCCACTGATGCTAAGCTTCCTATTCATTTTACAGGGAAGGGGCCATACCCAAGTTGCATGCAGAAGGTTGCAGGTTCAATCCCTGTCTTACACTGTGTCAAATAATTGGCCCATCTATCTCAATATTGCCCACACTGATTGGCAGCTGCTGTCCAGGATTTCAGTCTCTCCCAGCATTACATGGAAATGTTTAGGATTGAATCTGGGATCTACCACTCTACCTCTGCTTTTACCACTGAGCTCCACCCCTTCCCCTGTATTAGGCAAGATGGACAAGTAATCTGACTTGGTATTAAGCAGCTTCCCCTCTCATTCTTATATGCAGACAAGTCCGATGCTATTTTGTGGTTCTGGTTGCGGTCTCAAAGCACAAAAATTATGGGCTGGTCCCATCTCTCTTTGGATATTGTAAAACAGCTGTTCTTCCCTTTCCTTTGCTCCTAGGTTGTGGCCAAAAAGTATCGCAACTTCGATATTCCCAAGACAATGACTGGGATTTGGAGATACCTGACAAATGCCTATGGTCGTGATGAATTCACCAACACTTGTCCTGGAGACAAAGAGATTGAATTCGCCTACAGCGATGTAGCTAAGAGACTTACTAAATAAGCAGTGTTTCGCACACATTTCATAACGAAACGCTTCTTTTAACAGACTGCTCCCCTTTTGTCTTTTTAAGATAGTGATTTACTTTGCATGTACTTGCAGTTATTCAGTGTTACATTGGGTAGACCAGGTATTTTTTCTCTCTCAAAAAATGCAAACCAATGTTATGCCGTTTGCTTGCTTTGTATCCTATAATAAGCAAGCTGAGCACAGCAGTTAATGTTGCAGTGAAGCAATTCTGGAACCTGGCCCAGAACTGCTGAGTGGGACCCCTACTTTTACTACCTGGGCCTGCAGATCCTGGGTCTCAATTAGGTAGGACAGCCATCTTACATAGTCCAAGGAACCGAGTGGTAAAGCTTTTCCTGGATTGAGCATTTCAGGTAGTGGGAGTGGAGTGCAAGTTTGAACACTTTCCCTATATTAGAAGGCACCTTCTCTCTCTTGTCTGCACACACTTGGCTTGTTGGGGAGATGGCTTCAGCATGCTCTTCTCCGATAGAATATTTTAATGCGCAGAATTTTATTCATTGCAGAGCAAATACAGCCTCCGCAGCTCCAAACTTAGGTGATTCAGCCTAAGAAAAGGTTGTTGTTTTTTTTACCACTTGCTTCTTCTGATTATATAAAGTGGCCTTTAAATCTCAAATTGCATCTTGGGATTTTCAGATTTGTTTAGGAAGCACTTCTTGGTGTGATTTAAGGATTATTTATGTATTTTCGAGATGCTGTTGCATACCAGAGCTCTCCTGAAACACTGTACCTGCTGGTCTGTCTGAACAGTGCACCAAAGTCTCTTACTGCCTCACCGAAAAGAGCTACATGCAAAACCTTTGGGCAAGCATGCCTGCTCATGAGGAAAAAGGGCACATTTCAACAAGTTCAAATGCCACAAGCTGTGACCCATAGACACCAGGAACCCAATAAACTGTGTTCTTGGAGGTGACAAGGGTTCACGGCATATGCTTGCATTGGGGGGTGGAGGGGGAGTACATAAGTCTCCAACTGATTGGATCAAAAAGCAAGACATCTTTATTGGATGAAGCACAATAATCCAAGGCCATAATAGCAAGTTGCTTTTTTTTTTAAGGCACTAGGAGGCTTGTCAATATGTGGGATTTATTTCTTAAGTAACATCATTCCAAACCTGAGCTGTCAAACAGCCTAAATATGCCAGATGTTTCTACTCAACATGTAACTACTCTTTTACGTTGCTAGCAAGAAATGCTGTGGTTGGGTGCTTTCTTCTCACTGTGCTAATGTCAGATTCCTGCAAGTAACTATTTTTTATTTTTAAATATGTGCAAGTGGCCTTTAGATACCAACTGTTTTGCCTTACGTGCATAATTCCATATTGATGATTTTCTCCTTGGTCGTTTGTAAGTGTGGAATGTGGAGTTCTCAGTCCCTCTTTCAACTGTTTCTCCCTTCAATAAGTCACATCTGACTGCTGCATATGTACCTGATCTATATTTTTTCACATCACAATCATTAACACATTACAAGGTCCAAGTTGTGTATTTCTAGAACAGCACCAAGGAATAGCACTGTAAAAACAAAAATGGTTTGCGTTTCTGACTTGGGTTTTCTTTAATAAAAGGAAAGGCAAGGATTTGAGGCATGGAGCAAACTTTCTATTTATTTTAAATGCCATCAAAGACTACTCCAGCCAATCAACACTAGCCTTCTTGCCAGCGTACCTTTTGTAACTTTTACACTGGAGTGTACATTTTTAAAGCACATGTAAGGGCTCCTGTTAACAGACTTTCTCTCAGCCCAACTCTGTACACACTTGCTCAGAAGCGAGTTGCCCTGAGTTTGGCGTGGTTTATTCCCAAGTACATGTGTGTAGAATTGCAGCCTGGCTTACTCAGCATAAGTGAGAGCATGGAAGAGGATTAGGGAACCTTTTTTTTGTACAAGATTTCATTTCGGTGAGGGACTTGGTGTTAAGAGCCTTAGGTTTGTGGTTTTTTCTTCTTTTAAATCTAAGAATCATATTTACATTGTGATCTGATCCAATAAGTAGATACATGATTTCAATAATAGCTTTGTATTTGTCATACATGCCTTTGTGGTGCCTTCTTTCTTTTTGCCAGTATTCACAAAAGCCAGTCTTAGGCTTAAGGGTGGCCCCAAAGCATCCTGCAGCTTTGACACAAAACACTAGAAGGTAGAACCTTTTCTAGCATGTTTGTACCTCTTAGTTTAATTTCACTGGCCTGAAATCTGCTCCAGATTCTTCTTCTTGCTGATTTTGCCTTTAAGTCAGTTGACCAGCTTGGTGTACACATTTGGGGGGTAAGGTACCCAAAGGGTAGAATTGTTTTGTACAGCATGGTGGATCTTATGCACAGGGTGGTTGTCCTGCTAATGCCCACACTTGTTTGCCTTCCAGTTGTCATTTTGCCTGGCAAATTTAAAGTTTCAGATTAGAAGGTAGGATGACCAGTGTGACCAGATGGGATTCGAGGAAAAAGATGGTCAGATGTGGGCCATTAGCTCAAATTCTTGCCAAGTCACTGTCCACATAACCACCTCTTATGTAACTGCTATTTCCCCATCTGGTTACTGGATCCATTTAGCCTGGAACTGGTGCTTGGTGGATTGTGTTTATTTGAAAGCGTACCTTTAATGAGTCATGAAATAACTCTGCACCTCCCAACAGTATCAGTCAAAAGGGAGGAAGCAGCCTGCCAATTTATTTTAAATTACACCGCAGCACAGGACAACCTTTATCATTTGATGCTGATTATGCCTTAGTACTGTTTGACGAAACCTTTCCGGTTTGAAATGTAGGCAGCAGTTGAATCTTATGCTCTTGATTCTATTAAGTTGGAACAGAGAAGTCATTTGGAAGTACAGTATATTTTACAGAGAAGCATTATCTCTTCCTCAGTAATATTGATGTGCATAAATGTTCTTTCGTGTGACCAGTTATCCATTTGGTGTGTAGTAGAGGCAGTTTCTCCGACAAGATAAGCTGCATAATTTGTGGTTGCAAGTGATCAACCATTTGGTTAACTTTAGCAGCCCACATGGGTGAAAGCATTCAGTTTTCCTCTTGAATGAATAAAGAGGTCGGCGTGTGTTTGTGGATGGGGGGCTTCTGTCATCAAATGGGAAATTTTTTTATAGTTACGTTTTTGCAACAGAAATGTGAAAGGAATTCCCATTAGCTAACCTTTGTTTAGCCTATGAAATTGGTAGCATTCATATACAGATTAACTTTCTGGAAGACAGAGAAAACCCCAAGTTTGACTTAACATTTATTCTTCCAAGGTTGGAGAGGAGGGAGTGCGGAAAGACATGTGTTGTACCTACTGTATTTATAGTTTGGGAACTTGCCTAACCTGCACAAAACTGAAGAGTTAATGTTCTTGCCACTTGCCAGTTTCTTACAAAATCGATATTTTTTATGTACATATGCATTCTTAACAGAATTTCAGACATTCTGCTTCTAGCCATCCAAAATAGCAAATGTAGGTCTAATTCTCACAGACATTCCCCAAACCCACCATCCTCAGACTTCTGAGCATGGGATGAGAGTTGCCTGAGAACCAGAAGTGTGAGCAAGAGCAGCTCCTTGTAGCAATTCCTTAAATGTTCCTCCTGTATTAATGCGACTTCCAAAATGTCTTTCCACTCCTATAGCCAAAGATGTTTTAAATTCCCATTCTAGTTGTCAGTCTAGGAGCATTTGAGGAATCACTCCTTTGCCTAAACCTGGGCGGTGGAGGGTGGAATCTGTGGCCCTCTTGATGCTGCTTGATTCCCAGCTCCCAGTAGCCCCGGCGGGCACGGTCAAAGGTCAGAATTATGGGAGTTGCAGTCCAGCAACAAGGCCACAGCTTGTCTCACTTTTGCCCTAAAAATAGGCAGGAGTGTTAATATTTAGAATGATTGAAGTCATCTCAGAACTGGTATGCCTGGGGAAATTCTGTGCATGTATTATTGTTAGCCACAGGATAGTTGTGCCATTGAAAGAGCCTGCTGCCTTGGACCACTCTGAGAGGCAGCTCCTGCTGAAGGGGAACATCCCAATTGGCTGCATCTAATGTTACTCTGAGTGCAGATTACTGCTTGGATTCTGCTTCACAAGTAACAAGAAGGGTTGAGGTGGCCCTGAAGTCCTTTCTGCAAACATAATTCAGGAGGAAAAGTCTTTGCCCTCATCCTATGCCCTTTGATGTCATGACACTATGGATTCCAATGTTTTGGATGATGCATTGTCCACATGCTCTCTGTTGGGTCATATTTATATAAGATAATTGGCCATTCTGCTTATTTTGTTTATAGTGAAATAGAATTTATTTTGAAAAGAAAAGCTGTGGGTTATAGCCAGTGTTAGTCATGCTCCATCAGAGTAGACCCATTGAAATGAATGGGCATGATTAATTTGGGCTCACTCATTTCAGTGGGCCTACTCTGAGTAGCACTTGTAGTGACTACAACCCAGAGAATTAAAATTGCATGACTTATATATCAAGGGATGCCTTTTTAACAAGGTCACTTTTGCTCAGCAGGCAGAACTTTGAGGAACAAAGAGAACAGGTGGAACACTTCTCTCAAAAGTGTGCAGAGTGTTTGTGAAATCATTACACTTGTCTGACTCGCACACAAACCAGTGTGCCACATTCTGGGCATGGAGGGGTTGGAAAGCAAACCCCAGGTTCCCCACCTATGTCAAGTCCTTCCTGTGGGACTCCAGCTCTCATGAGCCCCAGCCAGCACAGCTGAAGATCAGGCCTCTGTAACAAAAGTATTTTCTGTGGACTCAGCTCAACATGCATTTGTGCACAAATTGGTTCTGTTTATGTTATCAGCCTCTAAAGGTCGTGGGCCACAGAAAATGGTCTAGCCTATCTTACTATGCTAGAGCTATGTGCAAATATTAACAGTGACAAAGAGCAACCAGCTTAGAAATCTGGCCATTCTAGGGCCTACCAGTGTCTAAATGTAACACACAAAGGTGTTCTAATTCATACTAAAAGTGTTATGTATAGTGGGGGGCTACACATGAGAGCTGAGGTCTGGCTTCATTCCCTAGTGCTTGAAGCATGTATATTCTTTGGCGGGGGGGGGGGGGTTGTGGAACCTTGGTTATCACTCACCTGCCTACCTGCCTTTCTATGAAATGTTGCTTTAAGAGGCAATGCTAAATCAACTCTTCATGCTAAAAATGAATAACTGTCCCCTCCCAGCTCTGACTAACAGTAGATGTTTTATCCCATGTTGAAACCACAATTGCTTAGATACAGTCAAGTTCCTTCTTATCCTTTTGAACATACCTGAAAAGGTTGTTCTGAGCAAACCGTGTTTTAAAAATATATATATCATCCTGTTTTATCTTCTCAACTGTTGCATCTGGGTGGGCGGGGGCACAGATTCCCAGAATGGGCAGGGCATTGATTTGGCGTTTGTACAGAGATACCTGGAATCTCTTATGATATATTGTAATATGCTTCTCTTTTCACTTTTCTGGAATATCTTTTACAGGTATACTGGCAAACTGCTGGCAGCTGTTTTAAAAAATAAAATTTATATTTTTCACTTAATATGATCTTGGCTATTTCTTCTCTGGATTTCTGGGGCAGGGGCTATAGCTCAGGGCGTAGAGAGCATGCCTTGCATGCAGAAGGTCCCAGGTTTAATCCTAAAATGGAAAGGACTCCCGTCTGAAACCCTAGAGAGATGCTACTAGGCAGTGTAATCCATCTTTCTCTAACCTAGTGCCTTCTAGATGTTGCTGGATTCCAGCTCTCATCGGCCCTGACCACCGAATGACTGTAGACATTACTCTGAATGACTGTAGCTTTGCAGTGCCTCAGCTCGAGAGGTCTTTCCCATCACCTACAGATGTGATTCCCTACAGATATTGCTGGACTACAACTCCCATCATCCCTGGCCATGCAGGCTGGGGCTGATGGCTGTTGGCGTCAGCAACATCTGTAGGGTGGAAGGTTGGTTTAGGCCAGGGTTTCTCAAACTTGGGTCTCTACTGTTGTTGGACTACAACTCCCATCATACCTAGCTTTCAGGACTAGTGGTCAGGGATGATGGGAGTCTTAGTCCCAGCAGCAGCTGGAGAACCAAGTTTGAGAAACACTGATTTAGGCAATACCAAGCTAGATGGTGGACCCAAAGGGGGTCTGTGTCGATATATGGTAGCTTCTTATGTTCCTACATCTGTTTTGCTAGCTTTTGAATTTGAGCTTCAGATGTGGGAAATATATGAGATTGGTTTGGAAGTCGAATTTGAAATAAACATTTTGAAGGAAGCTGTTTGTTCAGAGAACAGCCAAGAAACTTGCACATTAGCTAAGAATTTATCTCTATGCTGCTTTATAGCCAAAAATGGCCCCCAAGGTGGCTCACAAAGGATGACGCATACCCACAAAAGCAAGACAACAAAATCTTAACATATCAAAACTAAATAAAAACAAAAAATCCAAATACATTCATGTTCCTGCCAAATGTAGGCCACAGATATGCCTCAAAGAGCAGGAGTAAATCCTACAAGAGGGTGGGGCAGGGCAGATGGAGAAATGCTCTCCTTGGTGGTCCAACACAGTCTCTCCCCTGCAAGTGAGTTATCTAGGCACAATTTGAACAGCAGGATTGGGGAAACTCCTGCAACTGGTGCTATGCTTTCATTTGTCCTGTAGGTGTCTCCCTCCACCATCTTTCGAAAACACATATACAGTGTCTAGAGAGGAGCACCTGCTTTGCTTGCAGAAGGTCTCAGGTTCAATCCCTGACATCTCCAGGTAAGGCTGGGAAAACCTTTGGGTGAAATCCTGGATCGCTGCTGCCAGTCAGTGTTGACTTTAGTTTCTCAAGGGGGATATTTTAATCCAGCAGCTGATAGGAATCTCAAAGTGACATGTATGTTGTATTTCTGCAAACCTTGGGGTTGCCCTGAGGCTACTGAAGCTTTCCTCTTGTGCCTGCATGGTGGTGACATTTTGGCTACATAAGGGTCACTGCTCTGGAATAAGTTCACTACTGGTAAAAGTAATTGAGTCTAAATAGAAAACAGCGCACACAGAACTCAGCTGTGAAGGCTGCCTATTTTGTCAGCAGAAAAGTGAAAGAAGTTGTACTTCTCTTCCACACAGCACCTAAACTATGGAATTTGCTCCCACAAGGTGCAGCGATGGTCACCAGCTTGGATGGCTTTAAAAGAGGATTAGACAAATGCCTGGATGATAAAGCTACCAGTGACTGCTAGCCGTGATAGCTATGCTCTGCCTCTGTGGGGAGAGATGGTACGCTTCTGAATACTAGTTGCTGGAAACTGCAGGAGGGAAGAATGCTGTTGCACCCTTTGCCGCAGTATAAATCCTGAAGCAGGCCTGGAACACAGCCATTGTAAGAAAGTTCTTTCATTACAGGCTCCAGGTTTTCAACAGAAAACTGTTCTGAGGCTGGCACGTAATTGAAGCCAGGAGGGGAGAGAGAGCCACGTCTGAGATGCACTTTCTCTCTCTCAGGTTGTGGCTTTCTGGGCACCTTTTGAAGTGGTTCTTCGTACCTGTTACTTTAGAACCTCATCCGAACACCATTTCAAAGCCAATCTGTTGAAAGGGGAAGACCAGAAACCGTGACCCTTTTTCTAGATCTTCCATCAGCCTTTTTAGATATGCTGTGTTGCTAGATATGCTGTGTTGGCTTTGATAAAACACCTTCATAGTCCTGATGAAGCAAGCTCTCATGGGTGACCTTGAGCCAATGGTCCGTTTGACATGTTGCACTAAGGATTAAACCCTGTTTTATGTTAACTATGACTTAAGATGAACACCTAGCATGCCGGGACACACTTCTCAACATTTGGAAGGCCACAGGTTAACCAACCCCAGTATATAGGATAGCACATTTGCCCCCCTCATACATGATCACATTTTAGTACCTGACCGTGCCACTCTCTTGATCCAGCCCCAGTTCATAGGTGATAGCATAGATGACTTTAAAAGGGAATTAAGCCAAGCCAAGGTAAATAAGCCTTATAAGTGGTTACATCCATGATGGCTGTATGCAGATTCCAGCTTCTACCCCTGCATATCAGCTGCTTGGAGGCAGCAGTGATGGATGCCTATTGCACTCATGTCCTGCTTGTGGTCTTCCCAGAGGTGTTGGATTGGGCACTGTAGGATGCTGGAAGGGAAGTGAGGATTGCTCTGATAAAGTAGGACTGCTCTTATATTTTATGAGATGCCCAAGGTGCAAAATTGCCTGTGACCAGGACCCATCACTGCTTGATCGCAACCCATGTCAGCAATGCCCTCACTTCCAAAAAGGGGGGGGGTTTCACAGAGCAGAAAGAAACAAAGGGCAAGCTGGCACTGCTTTTAACTAACTCTCTCTCTCTCTCTCTCTCTCTCTCTCTCTCTGTCTCTGTCTCTGTCTCTGTCTGTGCGCGCGCACGCGTGTGTGTCTTGTCAACCACTCCCTTCTGATGCTGGAAGTTTTCCAAGGATGGAGAAAAGGCAAACTCATGATCCTTTTGATGGGAGGCTTGTGTTCTTACCACTGGACACACAGATGAATAAACTGGTTTCAAGACAAAGATCAAGCAAAGGAACTTCAAAAAGGAGAATGCCAAATGACATCTCCACATCTTTGGTGCTCCAGGCAGAGGGCTTGGTGGGGCATCATCAGAGTTGTTTTTTTGGTCAGGTTTTCAAAACAAGGATTTTGCTAAACCAAGGCTCTGATGGAAGCTAGATTGCCCTTTGAAGCAAGAATGGTGCAACTCTGGGAGACAGGGGCAGTTTTCTCTGGCTTCTTGGCCTTGCAGCCTAAAGAGTTGGGGGATATATGTACTTACTTGTGCCACATCTGTATATGGAGGTGTAGAGGTGTAAACCAACCACCTGTCTCCTTGATCCTTGCCCATCCTGGCTTATAAAAGCTAGCCGGGAAGGGCTGGGCGATGGGCTTCGTGGGGTGGTGAATGCTTCCCTCCGTGAGGGAGCCTTCCCAGACCCGCTGAAAGAGGCGGTTATTAAACCGCTTCTTAAAAAACCATCTTTAGATGCGGCCACGATGGCCAACTATCGCCCAGTCTCAAATCTTCCATTCTTGGGCAAGGTGATTGAGCGAGTGGTTGCTGAACAACTCCAGGCACGCCTGGAAGAAGCGGACCATTTGGATCCCTTCCAATCGGGATTCAGGCCTCATCACGGGACTGAAACTGCCTTGGTCGCACTGGTTGATGATCTCCGGCGGGCTAGGGACAAAGGTGAGAGCTGTTTCCTAGTTCTGCTGGATCTCTCAGTGGCGTTTGATACCATCGGCCATAACATCCTTCTGGACCGTCTTGAGGGGCTGGGAGCTGGGGGCACTGTCATACAGTGGTTCCGCTCCTTCCTCCTGGGCCGTGTTCAGAAAGTGGTGGTGGGGGATGAGTGTTCAGACCCTTGGGCTCTCACTTGTGGGGTGCCTCAGGGTTCTGTCCTCTCCCCCATGCTTTTTAATATCTATATGAAGCCGCTGGGAGAGATCATCAGGGGGTTTGGACTGGGTGTTCATCAGTATGCAGATGACACCCAGCTCTACCTCTCCTTTAAATCAGAACCAGTGAAGGCGGTGAAGGTCCTGTGTGAGTGTCTGGAGGCGGTTGGAGGATGGATGGCGGCAAACAGATTGAGGTTGAATCCTGACAAGACAGAAGTACTGTTTCTGGGGGACAGGAGGCGGGCAGGTGTGGGGGATTCCCTGGTCCTGAATGGGGTAACCGTGCCCCTGAAGGACCAGGTGCGCAGCCTGGGAGTCATTTTGGACTCACAGCTGTCCATGGAGGCACAGGTTAAATCCGTGTCCAGGGCAGCTGTGTACCAGCTCCATCTGGTACGTAGGTTGAGACCCTATCTGCCCGCGGACTGCCTCGCCAGAGTGGTGCATGCTCTGGTTATCTCCCGCTTGGACTACTGCAATGCGCTCTACGTGGGGCTACCTTTGAAGGTGACCCGGAAACTACAACTAATCCAGAATGCAGCAGCCAGACTGGTGACTGGGAACAGCCGCCGAGACCATATAACACCGGTCTTGAAAGACCTACATTGGCTCCCAGTACGTTTCCGAGCACAATTCAAAGTGTTGGTGCTGACCTTTAAAGCCCTAAACGGCCTCGGTCCAGTATACCTGAAGGAGCGTCTCCACCTCCATCGTTCTACCCGGACACTGAGGTCCAGCACCAAGGGCCTTCTGGTGGTTCCCTCACTGCGAGAAGCCAAGTTACAGGGAACCAGGCAGAGGGCCTTCTCGGTAGTGGCGCCCTCCCTGTGGAACGCCCTCCCACCAGATGTCAAAGAGAACAACAACTACCAGACTTTTAGAAGACATCTGAAGGCAGCCCTGTTTAGGGAAGCTTTTAATGTTTGATGTATCATAGTATTTTAATATTCTTTTGGAAGCCGCCCAGAGTGGCTGGGGAAACCCAGCCAGATGGGCGGGGTATAAATAATAAATTATTATTATTATTATTATTATTATTATTATTATTATTATAGAGGGGCTTTGTGGAGATCCTGCAGGATGGGGACTCCCAGAGAGAGGGTTTCATGTTCCATGAGGCTCTGCTCTGGATGACATGACTGAACTTACAGGATTTGGATGGTGGAGTTTGAACGGAAAAATATGTCCCCCTAAACATGGGGCTTGTCTTGGGCCTTTGGGGCCACAACCTGCCAGGTGTTTTGTCCTGGTTCCATCTTGGCCTAGCACATTTTGCCCAGGCATTGGTCCCGAGGTGACAATGGTGAAAGAAAACAGCCACCTACCTCTATGTTCATTGGAAGGGCTAGTATGGGAAATTCAGGCAACTTAGCAAGGCTAGATTGGTTTTCCCCACTGCACCCCCATAGCTGCAAGACTGGAAGCTGGTGGAAGAGTTTGTCACCTTTGAAAACAAAACAGAAATTAGTTTGGCAAATGTCATCTCGGCTGTGTGTCATGATGGTTGTACCCCTGGGGCCTGACTTGATTCATAATTAGGCTTGACAAACCAAAGCATTTACCCACCCGCAAACCAGCTCAATTTTTTGCAGCCAGTTTTGAAGCAAAGTCAGAGCCTGCCATGTTCCTGACGATGGCGGGAGTGCAGAAGGGTCCAACAGTTTTCCTGCCCCTTAAAAACAAAACAAAACCTTACGTGGTGGCAGCTGCTGTTGCTGCTGGTGGAAGGAGAGCAGGGATATGGGAAATCTTCCCATTCATGTAAGGGCTGCCATCATGATTCTGGAGGGGCATTGGGGGGGGGGGGTTGGAGAATTCCAATGAAAACAGAAACTGGGGCAGAAATTGCCAATCATAGAATTGTAGAATTGGAAGGGACCCAAAGGTCAACTGCCCTGCAGTGATGTTCACTTATTTATCACACATCCCAACCGGAAATGAACCCAGCAAACATGATCTGTATTCACTGTTGTTGCTTTCGGTCTGCAAATGATACGGAATTGATTACGCTCAACACACCATTTGCCTTGTATTTCCTTTGTATTGAAATGAACGAGGTAATGGCAACAGACTTTACATGATTATATAATTTCGCCACAACGGACTGCGAGACAAATAACGTGTTTTGGCAGAAGGTGAACTACAGTGGAATAGAAACCATGCTGCGTGCAACAAACAGAGAGTGGAATGGAGCCTGCTTCCATCCCCATGGAGAACCCAACTGCCAGTTCCTTCTGCCCCCCTGCCTAGAGCAGAGGATTCTGGAAAGATGGGCTTGGTTCTTGGGGTGGGCAAGCCCTCCCTTTCAGTGCCCACTTGTGGGTGGGAAAGTGACTTCCGAGCAGATCCCGAGGGCTCTGGCACACATGCTTGCCCAGCCTTGTTCTGGTTTTATAACCAAGAGGCGAGCAGTTGGCTGTGTGTCAGGATGGTTACAACAGCTCGCCTTTCTCCACGGGGAGGGTCTCTTGCTGCCGGAGAGCAGTGTCAAACCTTGCAATGAGCCCGACGTGGCAGGGTTTTCTTTTGAAGTTCCTTTCCACCCAGCATCCGTCTTGCCCTGAACAGCTTTCATCCCTCGCCAACGCTTCCCCAGTGAAAGCTATTAAAAGGGAAACGCATTATGTGCTTGATGTGTTTTTCTGCCTTCGCTGTTAACATCTCCTGTGGTGAGGATTTCATAATGCTGCCCAAGTCATTGCAACGGATGAGCAAAAAGGCCTCAGTCGGGGCAAGTCCAGGCAAGTTGGAGGGAGGGCCGGAGCAGAGTTATGCATGGGAAGAACTGGATGGCAAAGGGTTTTTATCCCGTCCTGCTCAGAGAAGACCCATTGGAATTAATGAACATGACTAATATCATTTTACGAGGGCTGCTGAGTAAAAATTAGTTGGAGACAACCCACTAATCCCCTGCTGAGGAGGGTAGAGGTTCTGTGGTATGGTTCCTATGTTGGGATGGAGAGCTACACCTGTTGAATGGTGGCCTGTTTGGAGCTCTTTAAGTTTCTGCCAAAATTATTATTTTGGCAGATTATAATGCATAATTATAATATTATGTATTATTCATTTATTTTGGTTAATTCCAGGTGGTTGTTGGTTTGGGAGCAGTGCTCCTTAGGTATGCAATTTTTTTTTTCAGGGTCCACACAATGTTGGTATAAAAATGCAACTCCACCCTGCCATTTAATCTGCACTTACCTCTTTCCAGGGAAAATAAGATCAATAAAGGAATGCCAAATGGCCTATTTGTGATATCTCAGCTGCCTGTTTCCAAACCAAGTCCCTGTCTGGAAGCACTCTTGATGTTAAGGATTTATATCTGCCTTTTAATTTTTTTAAAAAGGGGGTGGAAATCATTTCTGATGCAGCATACAAAACCAAATCTACATAATGGAAAGCAGAAACCGTGTGAAATTACAACAGCAGGTTAAAATAGCAAGAAATAAATTCAGAAGAGCTCAACGCAGTATACTGCCAATTCAATTTATTTGATGTATCTATGTATTACTGAAAAGAAGTCCGAAGCTATTTACAGTACAAGGGTGACAGCATACAAAATATGCAATAAAAATTCCATAAAATGAAACAAAGTCTGACACATATGCCATCTTTCCTCTAAGAAGAGCCCTGCTGGATCAGACCAAAGTCCTATCTAATCCAGCATCCTGCTTCCACAGCCACAAACTAGATGTCCCAATGGTATTCTGGCCACTTCCCTTGCTGGGGAAAGCACTAAATGATTGGAGAAGACGGGGGCGCTTTTCACTATTGTTTGCATAGCTTTTCCTAAGCAATTCCCATTGTTGGATGTTTCACCGTGGGTAAAATATTTATTGAAAAAGCCTCTCACAAATTTTGGCTCAGCCCTTGTATTTTTTGTGTGGATGCAAGCCAAGATATGGTTGGAAACACTCTCTCCAACCTGCAGGAAATTTTGAGATGAGCCAACACATAGATGAGCCATAGGGTATCTGCCTTGCATGCAGAAGGCCTCGGGTTCAATCCCTGGCCTCTCCAGGTGGGGCTGGGACTCCTACTTGAGACACAGGAGGTCCACTGCTGGTCAGGATAGATAGTGCTCCATGGGCCAATGGTCTGATTCGGCATCAGGCAGCTTCCTATATATTCCCTGAGGTAGAAAATCCACACAGTTTTCATCTCTGTTGACAAAAATAGCCCTGGGCCATTTGTTGCCTTTTAATGATGCCCTAGAATCAAGGCTGGCTTCGAGCAGTTAGAGGAGGGAGAGGTTACCTCAGTGGGAACACCGGGAGCCGGGTGGTTTTACTTGATGCAATCACTAGTGAAGAGCTCAGATTGGGGCAAGTGCATGCACAGTAGTCAAAAAGGGCAAAAGGTGGCATAGATTTCCATAAAATGCACATATGCATGGCAGCCCTTCAAACAGAGGTCAAAGAGAGGACTGTCCCTCTGTAAAGTAGGAAACATGGCTACCTTAATCACTCTGCCATCACTTTTCTAAGCCTCACACCGCTACTTGCGGTGTAGCTTTTGAGACCATGGCGCCTGTCATGTGTGCAGCTTAGCTGATTTTGACCGGATTAAACATATTTGTTTTGCATCTCTCTCTTTTTTAAAAAAATGATATTTATTAAAATTTCAGAGAAAAAAAGAATTACACAAAAACAAAAAGTAAAAATACCAGAAAAATACAAAATACAGAATAAAAGAATAAAAGACACTTAAAAAGAAAAAGAAAAAAAGAAAAATGGGTCAATCTTTCCATAGCTTACATTCATATCCTTGTTTCCGTGACCTCCTCATACCTCCCTTTTTTGTATTCCAATTCAATTAGTTAAGTCAGCAATTTCTTTCTCTCTTTGTTTTCTCATGATCCTTTAACTTAATATACTATAACTTTAAATTTTCATCTGTTATCAATCCTTTTTTACATACACCTTTATAGCATTACTGCTTAAACCACCTAGCTTCATTCCAACATCATTCTAACATTCATTAATTTTGCAATATTTCTGTAAATAGTCTTTAAATTTCTTCCAATCTTCTTCCACCGACTCTTCTTCCTGGTCTCGGATTCTGCCAGTCATTTCCGCCAATTCCATGTAGTCCATCACCTTCATCTGCCATTCTTCCAGAGTGGGTAGGTCTTGTGTCTTCCAATATTTTGCAATAAGTATTCTTGCTGCTGTTGTGGCATACATAAAGAAAGTTCTGTGCTTCTTTGGCACCATTTGGCCGACCATGCCCAGGAGAAAGGCCTCTGGTTTCTTCAGAAAGGTATATTTAAATACCCTTTTCATTTCATTATAAATCATCTCCCAGAAAGCCTTAATCCTTGGGCACGTCCACCAAAGGTGAAAGAATGTACCTTCGGTTTCTTTACATTTCCAACATTTATTATCGGGCAAATGATAGATTTTTGCAAGCTTGACTGGTGTCATGTACCACCTGTATATCATTTTCATAATATTCTCTCTTAAGGCATTACATGCCGTAAACTTCATACCTGTGGTCCATAACTGTTCCCAGTCAGCCATCTTTATGTTATGTCCAACATCTTGTGCCCATTTAATCATAGCAGATTTCACCGTTTCATCCTGAGTATTCCATTTCAACAGCAAGTTATACATCTTTGACAAAATCTTGGTTTTGGGTTCTAACAGTTCTGTTTCCAATTTTGATTTTTCCACCTGGAAGCCAATTTTCTTGTCCAAATTATATGCCTCCATTATCTGATAATAATGAAGCCAGTCTCGCACTTTGTTTTTTAATTTCTCAAAACTCTGCAATTTCAGTCTATCTCCATCTTGTTCCAAAATTTCCCAATATTTCAGCCATTTGACCTCCATATTGAGCTTTTTCAGAGCTTTCGCTTCCATCGGTGACAGCCACCTTGGGGTTTTATTTTCCAATAAGTCCTTATATCTTATCCAAACATTAAACAATGCTTTCCTGACAATATGGTTTTTAAATGCTTTATGTGCTTTGACCTTATCATACCACAGATATGCATGCCATCCAAATACATTGTTAAAACCTTCTAGATCCAAAATGTCAGTGTTTTCAAGAAGCAGCCATTCTTTCAACCAGCAAAAGGCTGCTGATTCATAGTAAAGTTTAAAGTCTGGCAGGGCAAATCCACCTCTTTCCTTTGCATCTGTTAATATTTTAAATTTTATTCTAGGCTTCTTGCCCTGCCAGACAAATCTAGAAATATCTCTCTGCCACCTCTTGAAACAGTCCATTTTGTCCACAATTTGCAATGTTTGAAACAAAAACAACATTCTAGGCAATACATTCATTTTTACCGCAGCAATACGACCCAGCAGTGAAAGCTTCAATTTTGACCAAATTTCTAAATCTTTTTTCACTTCAGCCCAGCATTTTTCATAGTTGTCTTTAAATAAATTCCCATTTTTTGCTGTCATGTTAATCCCCAGGTATTTAACTTTCTTAACCACTGTTAAACCTGTCTCATTCTGAAACCTCTCTCTCTCCATTGGTGTTAAATTTTTCTCTAAAACCTTGGTTTTTAACTTACTCAATTTAAATCCTGCAACCTGACCAAATTCTTGAATCAGTTCTAAAACCCTTTTGGTACTAGATTCTGGCTCCTGTAACGTCAATACTAAGTCATCTGCAAATGCTCTCAATTTGTACTGTTTGGCTCCGACATGTATACCTTTAACCAACTGGTCCCTTCTAATCATATTCAGCAAAACCTCCAGGACCAATATAAAAAGCAATGGGGAGATTGGGCAACCTTGTCGTGTCGCTTTTTCTATCTTAAATTCTTCCGTCACCACATTATTTACAATTAATTTAGCCTTTTGTTCAGAATATATTGCACTTATACCGTTTTCAAAGCCTTGGCCTACCCCCATACCCTGTAAGTTCTTCTTCATAAAACTCCAAGAAATGTTGTCAAAAGCTTTCTCCGCGTCCACAAATATTAAAACTGCCTTAGTATTTATATTCACTTGTAATTTTTCTAAAATATTGATTATGTTTCTCACATTGTCAGATAGATGTCTACCTGGGAGAAAGCCTGCTTGGTCTTTATGTATCTCTTCCACTAACACTCTTTTTAGTCTTTTAGCCAAGATGTCTGCAAAAATTTTGTAATCCACATTGAGCAGTGATATGGGGCGGTAGTTCTTAAGCTGCGTCTTTGCAGTCTCTGTTTTCGGTACAAGTGTGATATATGCTTCTTTCCACGACTCTGGTGCCCTTTTCCCCTCCATTATTTCGTTGCAGACTTCTTTCAAAGGTTGTACTAACCATTCTTTTAAAGATCTGTAGTATCTAGAAGTCAGTCCATCCGGTCCTGGAGATTTACCCAATTGCATATTCTGAATGGCACCTTCTATCTCCTGTTCAGTTATTTTATAGTTCAACATTAATTTATTTTCTTGAGAGATTTTTTGTAATCCATTTGTTTTCAAAAATCGGTCTACGTTAATTTCTTTCTGTGCATATTTGTTTTGCATCTCTAGCCATCTGTGTGTGTGTGTGTGTGTGTGTGTGAGAGAGAGAGAGAGAGAGAGAGAGAGAGAGAGAGACAGAGAGACAGAGACAGAGACAGAATGAATAAGGAACAACAAGACTATTGAGTAGGATATCCAGAGGATGCCCACAATGGAGACAAAGATCGGACTTTGAGGAGGAACAAATTCTGAGGTAAGAAACCAAAACTGGGTTTCAATTTGACGCAGCACTAGGAAGTCAGGAGAAGATCAAAGGGATTCCCTCTCACTCCTTATAAAATGCTCTTGTGTACCACTGATTCACTCGCTGGAAGAAGGGTGGGTCCAAGCTGACCGCACCGGGTGCTTGTCAACAGATGACTTGTGTTTGCACTTCAGCAGCTGAGAGAGGCCATCAGACAAGCAGGTTGAAGTTATGACTTTGTGAAATTAGTTTTATTATTATAATCGTTTGCACAACACCTTATGAGGATGACTCCCATTAATCCTGGGGGAGGGGAGGGGGCAAGGAGTGCAGCAACCTGGTGGTTCTTGTTCTTGGAGAAACTGGAGGCCTGTTCTTGTGACCACAGGGGAATGTTAGCCGTCCACAAACAGGAGGTAAGATGGGTTGGTTGGGTTAAGCCTAGTAGCCACTTCAAATTGGCCGTAAGTGGTGGCAAACCAAGAATGATCTGTGGATGGTGTCAGGCAAGGCTGGTTAGTGCCCCAGTGAAGCTTCTGCTCTGGGGTTAGGGATGAGTAGATCTGTCAATTTTGGTTTCTCTCAGCTTTTGATTTTGCTTTCTTTAGGGTTTGTTTACAGCTCCACAACAGTGTGTGATTTTTATTTGTAAAAAAACCCCACAAATATTCGTCAGTATTTTTGTGTGAATTTCTCCCAATATGCACATGGTTTTGCGCAATTTTACCAAGTATTATTCATTTCTAGATCTTATTTTCACTTACCTATGAGTATATTAATTTTACACACATTTACTCACCTGGCAAATTGCACTGTAGAATTTGGAGAAGTGTGAATATTGAAGGATGGTTGTGTTTTGGTTTGCACACAGTTTCAGGAAGTGTGAATTGCGGCAGGCAAATTTGCTGCTAAATGCTAACTGAATCAGATTTCTCCTCCATCTTTACCTGAGGTAAACAGAGGCTTGGAGGGTGGGGGATGTGATAGTGGGAAGAGTTAAGCCCCTCCTCATATGTCTGCATCTTGAGCCTCAGAACTCTTCCCTCAACTGTTGCTTTGAAAAACAACCAGGCACCACCACCCCATTTTTCACAGTAGCCAGACACAAGCAGGACCTGAGAGGGTAATAGCCCTCCCCTGCTTTTGGTGCCCTTTGAGGGGAAGTTGCAACTCATTCCAAAAGAGCAAACACCAGAATATAAGGGACTCAAGGCCTCAAACTCCACAGGACATGAGCTGTGCAGGCTGGTTCATTAGGGTGATGGGGTACTGTCCCACCAACCTCAATCTGCCTCAGCCAGTCCCCACCTGTCTGTCTATCTTTCTTATAACCAGCCCAGGAGGTATAACTGACTGTCAGCTTCCTCCTCCTCAGTCTCCATGTTGCCCTCATAGGACTCAACAAGGAAGAGGATGGGGACAAAACCAGAATGAGTTGGCTCTGCCTATCATTGCCCCTGGCTCCAACTACCCTTGGGCTCTCTGCAGCCTGCCCTGTCAGTCCCAATGGGCACCAGCCTACCACAGCTGCTTCCGATGCTGGAGTTTGTGTATAGCCATCGTGACTAGTAGCTGTTGACCAGAAGAGTCAGATGAGGTCCTCCTTGTGTCTCTCCGGTTCTCACACTGTGTTCTCAGTGATCACATGCTGAGAGGCATGGCAGTAAGGATGGAGGCCTGGGAATCTTCTGCCACATTGAAAGGGGACATTGTTAACTGAGGGTGGGAATCAATGTTACGCTCACAATCTCATTACACACTAGTTTGCATCCGAAGTCTTTCTAGAAAAAAGGAGCCACATTGCACAAATACAATATGGTACAAGTTCCGTGGCAGGAAAGCCTTATAATTCTCCCTCTCCTTGCAGAACAGGTTTGTACATCTCCCTGGAACAGCTTGAAACAATAGACGTTTATGGTTTTATCACATCATCTTCACAACAATGGGGCTTGTGAAGTCTAGTTAGTGTCATACCCAAATTTAATCTAAGTTTCAACCTAAATGCATTTTATGTAGAAGCCATCTTGGTTAACGTCAACAGGATTTAACGCTAAATACTGATCCCTCTTAGTTGTGCTTAAGGCAACTGAAGTCAACCGGATGTCAGTTCCATGGGCCTCTAGATTTCAGGTTTCAGGACAGCACTGCCTGCTTTTGGGACCAGATTGGCTCCACACCTCCCAATCAAAGTTTGCTTTTTGGAGATGGAATCCATTGAAGTTTCCACTCCCGCTACCACCTTCTGACACAATGGATTTCCTGAACTTAAAAAGCACACCATTGCCCCAGAGGTGATGCTGTCTCCCCTGCAGAAAAGTTGTTCTTTATGTTGTCCCCTTGCCCCAAATTACATAGGCACAGGATGTTGCAATACAAATACTGTTGCAGCTGGAAAGTATGCATTTTAAAATAAGTACTAGCAAAGGCTTTAAGTCATCTGCAAAGTTACTCAGAGAAGACTAAAGAAATCCTGATAAGAACAGCTGCCTGCAGAGGTCACCCTAAGCTAGAAAAACCATTGAAAGGGGCTTGCAGCATTGATGCATGGGGGAAAAGAATGTGTTTGATGCTTCCTTAAAGCCACTTGCCTAGTCAATGCTGGAAAATATTGCATAGTTGTACCTCCTCCATTCTTCCTCCTCCCTCACTTTTTACACCAAAGTAAACCTACAGGTAAGGATGGGCAAATCTGACAATTTCCGTTTCTCATTTTTCCAATCTAAAGTTCAGCTGAGAATCCCCCCCCCCCTTCATCCTCATGAAAATTAATCAGTGAATTTTGCCTGGTATATACAAGTTTATATGCAATTTCACCTCATACAAACTTTTTATTTTTGCAAAGTAACATTCCTTAATATAATGCATTTTCAATGTTTCTTTCACAAATATATTCATATTTATGTACACTTTATGCTAGTGTTTGCATTTTTGTACACATAACTTGAGTGGAGAACTGCACTGTAAAATAAGGAGAAGTGTGAATTTTGAGACATGGCTGCGTTTCAGTTTGTGTATTGTTTCAGAAAGTGTGAATTAGGTAGGTTCACCTTTAAATGTGAACTGAATCGAATTTCTATCCCATCCCGACACAGGTGTTTCAAAGCAACTTAATCAGCAACATTTTTTGCAGCCTGGCTTGATTTTTAAGGGTATATCCATGTTGTGTGCCTGTATCACATTTATATAGGATATCCATGTTTCTTACTAGAGAGAGTATAGACCTGTATCTGAAGGGCTACCTAGTTTAAGTCCAGGTGGAAAAATAAAGAACCCAAAGGAAGAAGAGCAAGAGGTTTACACCTGGACAGCAGACTGAGCAGGCACACCCAGGACACCTGATCTCTCAGTCTTCCCCGCTATGGTGAGATGGATTGTCTTTCTATTTGAATGATAGTAATTATTTCTAAATGTGCACCTATACTTTTAAAATACCACATGCAATTTTGATGCAAACATGTGCCCTCTTGGTTTGTTTTTTGTTTGTTTTTGGCAGCGCACCTTACTTTTACACCTGTTTATCTCCCGGTCACAGTCTTCCCTGCTACGGTGAGATGCATTGCATTTCTATTTAAATTGTGGCAGCGATTTATAAATTTGCATCTAAATTAGCAACTGAGAACTTTTGTGCAACGCCCACTTATCAGTTCTGGCAGTAGCAGCTGTGGCCTGGCGTGGCTGCAGGGGAGTCGGGGGGGGGGGGGTCATCTCATGCAGGCAGCGGATGACAAGACCCCTCTGCCAATTATGCAGGATGGCAGGAAAAGCCCAAAAAAAACCTGAGATGTCCAATGCCAAGCAAGTTGTGGTCTGCCCTCATTCGCACTCAGCAGATGGCCAATGAGTAAAAAAGACCTGGCTGTGGAAGGATTCAGATAGCATACTTGGGGCCTGGAAGGATTTTTTTCTGTAGACAAATTTGACATCTCTGGTAGTGTTGCCTACCTCATAGCAATTGTCACAACTTGTTGTCGGAAAAAGACATTGGGCTGGAACCTGGCACAGGGTATTCCATAGGGCAAATTTTCACAGTACCCCTTTAAAGAGGTCTAGCAGGACAGATTCTCTCCAAATGCCCAGACAGGGGCTAACGGGGCATAGAAGTCCCCAATATTGTGTTGTGGAATTGCCTGGAATTGATTCTTGTCATAGTGTGATCCTAAAACTGAGGATCAACCCTGAAGGAATAATCACCCAGTGAATGGGTTGGGTGATTCAGGGTACTCACCCAGTTGCCTATTTCAAAACCAATATACAACTGTAATCAATAAAGTTGTGGCCATTTTGATCCCATACTTTTCGTCCTGTAATTTCCCCTCCTTGGTTTATCCCATTCCCGATGGGTTGGGCGCACTGCACCTGGTTTCGCAAACCTCTTTCCACTTTTTTTGGCAAAATAAGTGGCCACCCTAATGGTAATTTAGGGTTCTTGAAGTAACTTTCTGGAGGTTAAAGTTCAACAGGCAAATAGCACTGCTCTGTTGGCTGGGCCAGAGCAGAACACCAGACTCCTGGGGTTAATAGTGGGTCTTGCCAATCCAGAGACACTATACTACCTGCCAATCATAGGAACCAGCATTGCACTTCTCTATTCTTCCTTCTGTGCTTGAAGATAACTTTGAGGCTGGATATTGTGCAGAGTCCCAAAGAGCTTACTAGGTGACTAGCTTTTAAGTTCCAGCCTCAGGCAATGCTGTTTGTGGTCAAACTACAGAATCCCTGACAGGGAGGGTGTTGGACACTGGGTGAGCATTCATCCCTGGCCCATTAACTCTACCGTCTAATCCTTTTGCCATGTCCTAAATTAATCCTAAAGTAATGAAATTTATGTGTTTATGTATGTATATTTTAGTAGTAAAAAGGTATAACCAGCTTTCCATCTGCATGAAGATATCCAAAGAGGCTACCTGGATCAACCTTTATTAAAATATCAAATAATATCAAGACAAAAAAAAAAAAAGTAGTAATAAAACATCAAAAACTAATAACGAACCAGACAGGCAGACTGAAACAAGCAAGAACATTGAAGCAGCAGAGAAGTCAAATGCTTGCTGAAGGAGGAGTGTTGAGGAAGAATCAAGGAACACCAGAAGGAGAAAGCTTAACCCTGGTTGGGGGTTCTACATTTCTGGTACTACGACAGAAAAGACCCCCCCCCCCGTCCTGTTGCTACTGCACCCATCAGGCCTCACCATGGTCATGGTTTTAGCCACACCATGCAGCAATCTGCATTAAGGCCCTATCTGCACTCTACATTTAAAACAGTATCATACCACTTTAAACAGTCATGGCTTCCCCTGGGAACTATAGTTTCTTAAGGTGCTGATAATTGCTAGGAGACCTCTGTTCGTCTCACAGAGATATAGTTCCCAGAGTGGTTTAAAAATCAATTCGTCTTCCCAGGTAACTCTGGGAAAGTGGTTTGGTTGCGCTATGAGGAAAGGGTGTTTGGGTGATCTGTGAGGGAAGGGGGTTGGGGCACAAGGTGTGAAGGGGGGAAAGTTGGCAAGGGGTGGTGGGAAGGCAGGGTTGGCAAGCAATGCAAGCAGGGCCACAACCCCTAGTAAGATGAATAGAATCTTAAGAGAAATTAGCTTGTACAGTTTGGGAAGGTGAAATTCTGTTGATGGATGTTGTACCCACGTGGATGCTTATTTGTTAATGAAAGATCTGTTCTAAATTACAGTGGTACCTCAGGTTAAGTACTTAATTCGTTCTGGAGGTCCGTTCTTAACCTGAAATGTTCTTAACCTGAAGCACCACTATAGCTAATGGGGCCTCCTGCTGCCGCCGCGCTGCCGGAGCGCGATTTCTGTTCTCATCCTGAAGCAAAGTTCTTAACCCGAGGTAATATTTCTGGGTTAGCGGAGTCTGTAACCTGAAGCGTCTGTAACCCGAGGTACCACTGTACTACACTGAATCTGGAATTCCATGTTGAAGATAGCACATGGAACTACTAAGAATGAAATAAATTGCTTGAAGATACTATGGATTATCTGAGGGCTCCATTCCCTTTATCTCCCTCATATGAGGCAGTTGAGAAATGGAAGAAGTTTGAGCACATTGAGAGGGAACACATATTCCTTTATTTCTCTCTGTGCCTCCTCTTGTTGCTCCACAGCACTGCAAGTGCCCCTTTAATGCCATCCACTTCACCTGTCTCTTCCCCAATTCTTGTGCCTCTCCAACTTTCTTCCCCTCATTGCCAGAGTCCTAAGACCGTCTCCCCACAATTCCTCCAAATGCCACAATTACCTCAACCCAATTCCATCTTCCCCTGTTCCTCCTTTATCTTCCCGTCTCCTGGAGATGAAAGCTGTCACACACAGAGAGCCGCCTTCCCTCCCTTACACCCCAAGTAATTTACTACAGACATGAGTCCCTTCCTCTTCCCCTCACCTCTGCCTTTTGAACACTGGCAAACAGCCAATGAAAACAGTTTGATGACGGACTAGAGCAAATATAGTACAGAGAAAAATATAAACCCAATGTTCTCTGAGGATGGTATTTTGTGTTTTTCTTAGGCGGCACACTGAGTTAATGTGAGTCCCCACCTACAGTCTGAAGTGATGCAGCCCAGATGCAGGTTTACTACCATAGCTGCTGTTTATGAGAGCCAGTCCTGTGCCAACTGAATCCGTATATATCGTCTGTAAGTGTTTGACAACTCTTATCTCATTTTTTTACAAGCCCTAATCTCATAGCTTCCTTTTATCACACAAGCACCGAAAGAAATCAAGCCAAGATGGCAGCAGGCCTTTGACACAAGAGAACTGTTGCAGATTATTGCTCACTGGTTATGCACACTTCCCTATTTTATTTGCAGGTGTGCATATTCTGTGGCTGTACTGAAGCATGCACAGGTATTTTAGGGTCACAGGAAGCTGCCGTATACAGAGTCAGACCATTGGTCTATCAGGCTCAGTAGTGTCTACACTGATTGGCAGCAGCTCTTTCAGGGTTTTTTTAGGCAGGAGCCTCTCCTATCCCTACCTGGAGATGCCAGGGATTGAACCTGGGATCTTCTGCATGCAGAACAGATGCTCTGCAACTGGCTTACAGCCCTTCCTTGAGGCCCAGGCAAGCCTTCACCAACCTGGTGCCCTCCAGATGATTTGGACAACAATTCCCCTCAGCTGCAGCTTGCACATTGGTGAACAGAGGGTAGCTCCAGACTTAGTCATACATAAGGTCAACAAACAGAAATCAGTGGGCCTTACCCAATGGGGATGTTAAATGCCAAACTTTATTCAGTTACATTTTGATACACTGCCTTTAATGGATTGTATTTTTATGAATTATTATGAATCAGTGGCATTCTATAGACTGATAAATAGCAGGGTGGTGTTATATATATACAGCAATAGATAAATAGATAGATAGATAGATGGATAGGTTACCAGATTTTTTTCAATGAATCCGGGGACACATTAGTTAGTTAGTTAATTAATTAATACACTCCTGTAGCACCTTAAAGACCAACTAAGTTAGTTCTTGGTATAAGCTTTCGTGTGCATGCACACGAAAGCTTATACCAAGAACTAACTTAGTTGGTCTTTAAGGTGCTACAGGAAGGAATTTTTTTATTTCGACTATGGCAGACCAACACGGCTACCCATCTGTAATTAATACACGTTTGGGAGGTTGAGGGGCAGCGGCCATCTTGACCTCAACTGCCACGTTTCCCCCTTCCTCCGAGGCTTCTATCTCCTTTCTACATGAGCCTGGGCAGCCCCTGAGTTGTTGGTTCTTCGGTGGTGGTGAAGCAGTGTGTGGTGGGTCAGGCATGGAAGGCCGAGAAGGAGGGCCGAGAGTTGCAGCAGCGGCGAGGCTTGGGCAGTGCGATGCCTCCCTTCCCATTGGAGCAGCCCCAATCCCATTCCTACTTGCGTGCAAGCAGGAGGGCCCGGGGATTCCTCAGCTGGGAAGGGAGGCTTCCCGTTGCCTAACTGAGAGATCCCTGCCCCCTCCTGCTTGCACGCAAGCTCTGATGGGCAGTGTGAAGCCTCCCTTCACAGCCGAGAGATTGCTGCCCCGCTCCTGCTTCCATGCAAGTAGGAGTTGGAAGGCTGCTCCGATAGGCAGCGTGAAGCCTCCCTTCACAGCTTAGTTTCTGGGGTCAGGGAAGGTGGAGGCAGCCCAGAAGCTGCATCTTAGAGCCCCTGCACCACCATCATATGGGGACTTCCGAGCAGCTCCTGAAGCCAGCCAGAGCCAACTGCTCTGGGCTGCTGAGACTGCCGCTGCTGCGTTTCCTGGGGACATTAGATGAAATCTGGGGACATTCCAGGGATGGAATTTGTCCAGGGACTTATTTGCAAATGCGGGGACTGTTCCTGGGAAATGGGGACGTCTTGTAACCCATACATATATGCTGTATTTTTGTCTGTTTTGATGCTAACTTTCTTGAGTGTAATGCTCAAAGAAAGGCAGTGCACTGACATACATAATCAGTGGAGTTGGTCTTTAGCAACATGCACGCCACCCTTCCAACATCTCTTTGTTCTCCATTGATTTAACCTCAGGGCAAGGATGGTAGGAATGGGAGGATGCTCTCGTTTGATCTCAGAACTTGTGGCTAACATGTGGGAATGTTGACACATATTAGGAGATTCAGCAGTGGGTAGACTGTTGGTGCTGTGCTCCTCTGCCAAGATAAAGGATTGCTCCTGTAGGAGTGTTGCCACATGGCTCAGTGAAGCAATCCGGATGTGTGGAGGTTTCCATTTAACTAACCATACATCCATCTGTCATTACAGCACAGTTGAATTAGATAATGAAGCAGATGTGGGTAGTAGGATGAGGCCTGGGCATGTTGTGGTCAGAATAAACATGCCTGATTAGGATGGCCACTTAAGCATCACTGAAAGAGAGGACAAAAAAGGACACCAAATGGCTTGATTTGCATATGCCAATTTATAGGCATAGAGGCAAGAAATGGAAAAAATAGGGGGGATGGCTATAACTTAAATAGAAATAAAATTAATCTCACTCTTGCATTCCATTGCATTTTATTTGTAACCTGCGTTTCTCCCAAGGCAGCTCATAGCATAATTTAAAACAGATACAACTAAAAACTCTCTCTCTCTCTCTCTCTCTCTCTCTCTCTCTCTCAGTAACTCTAATAAAAACAGCACTGAAAACACTTAGAATCATATAACACCCCCAAAACAAAATTAAAACAGATATAAAAAGTGTGATTTTCGAAGGATAGCTATATTTTTGTTCTTGTATTGCTTTGGATGGTGCAAATTAGGTAGATTCAATCAAAACAGGGGGTTTGGATTGAATTTCTCCCCCATCCCTACCTCAAGTGCAAAGGAAGATACTACCCCCTCTGCGGTGCTGTAGTTTAAAACACATTCAATGCACACTTGAAGCACATGGCTCCACCCTGCAAAGACCCCTGAGAACTCATCTGCTTTAAATGTGCACAGAATGTGCTTTGAATGTATGGTGTGGATCTGCCTTAAGATTCAGCTGCTAGTCCATATGATTTTTGTATGTGGAATTGGGCCAGCAGCACATCCTTGACTTCAGGAAGTGAAATGTCTTGGGCCTGCTCTGAAAGCAAACCATGCATGCTCCAATCTCAGAATGAATTTAAGAATTTATCCCAGTCTCAGCAAAATTCAGAAGTAGTTCAAGGCAGCACAGAGCCAGGGGACAATAAAGGAATGGAACTGGTGAGGAGGGGTTGCTCTCATCCCTATTCCCAACCTTCCACCCTCTGGTTAAATAAATTGAAAAGCAGTGAACCCTGAAAACAGCGTCCAAAACCAATTCCACCTCCTACTGCCCCCCCCTTTACAGTCTCTATTTGTGAATATTTATTTTATGTTGCATGGCCAAATAAATAAAATAAAAATCCAGTGAGGGGCCAAAGAAGAGAATGAAAATAAAGAAGAGAAATAAATTAGGAATAAGAATATTTTATGTACTGTATTAAGTCTCTTGGGTGCAATGAATCATCCAGCAATCTGTCTAACAAAGAGGACTCCAGAAAGTCTAGGGAGAGAGACTGGAGACTTCGTGAAATATGGCAGAAATTGAACCAAAATGTGCATACAGAGGACAGATGGAGCATGAAGACTGGACTCAGTGTGTGACCCCGCTGCAGATGTAAAAATAATACGAGGAATTAATGAAACCAGGAATATTTCTGTTAGGGCTGCCAGCTTCAGAACCTACAAGGTTCTCCTAGTATACCAGAGATAAGACACCTTTTTTTCAACTGGAGGACCGCATTCCCGTCTCACCAATCTTCCAGGGACCATATGCTGTTAGTGGGCAGGGCCAAAAGCAAAAGTGGGTGGAGCAATTATTCAAATTATTTTATTAAACCAAACATATATAACAGTTGGTTGCAGCAAAGCCCCTAAGCAGTTTACATGAAGTATTAACATTATCAACGAAGCACAGTTGAAAACAATTGAAAACATTTCAAGACAATTAACACCAATAACAAAAGAGATTAAATCATATCAACATATAGGCATCTGGACAGGCTTATGCAAACAGAAATGTTTTAAGCAGGTGCTGAAAGAGTACAGGGGAGGTGCCTGCTTGAGGTCAGCAGGACGGGAGTTCCTCAGTATAGGCGCTGCCACACTAAAAGATGGATATCTCACAAATGCGAAAGGAGTGTTTTGTGGTACTTGTCGTACCGCCAGTTTGCCAGATCAAAACGATTAAATTGCCACCTATGGTAGTAAACTGGTCCCAATCTGACGAGCCAGTAAACTGGTCCCAATCTGACGAGGGTTTTGTATACCAATAGTAATTGGCTACTTAATTATTGGTATAGTTAATGTAAATGTTACCTTTGTGCAGTGGACTAGTTTCTACACACACTTCCTTTCTCTCCTCTGTTCAAGCAAGCCACAGCCGTTATCAGAGTTCAATGACTCATTCCAGCGAGGTATGAATCCTTAGAGAAGAGGTATGGCCTGGGCAGAAATCCAAGGGCCAAGTAGACAGGTCTGGAGGGCCACACTGGGCCCCTGGGTCTGAAGTTCCCAACTACTGTCCTATACGGCAGACCAGGTCTAGGGACCTTTTGGCCCTTCAGGTGTGACTGAGCTACAACTCAATGGCCAGGGGTGATGGGAGTTACAGCTCAGCAACCTCTGGAGGGCTACACTGAATGCTACTAGATGTGGCTTCTTACATCACAAAGCAGAGTACTTGGACTTCTTTGCACTTATTTTGCACATGTGAAGAGACATTGTTTTTGGACTGCATTCAGAATACCGTCCAATATTTCACAGGTGAAAATAGGGACTTATCTGTTGCACCCCAATTCTCAAATGAAACCGCATTCTCCAAGAGCCTCATCCCAATGCTTATGGATCTGGGGTTCCTCTAGGTGACCTGATTGTTCAGTATTCATCCTGAGATGCTTGCACAAAGCTGACACAGGAGGTTAGATTATAACCAGGTTTTACTGAGCATTTGTTGTGGTTTGTTTACAGGGTGGTTAAATGACAATGTGCATTCATCCTGATTTTCTTGCAGGGTATCTACACATTTTCTTGTTAGTCATTTGTCCAGCCTACACCTTTCATGTACCCATCAGTTTCCAAACTGGAAGAAGTCCTTTAGAAAGAAGAAGCCAATTTGTTGTTCTACAGTGACAGAATACTTCAACTGTGCAAACCTAAATTTCTAGTATTGCACTTGAATCCCTCCCACAAAACATGGACAGTGTGGCAGGACCCCTAATCTGCTTGTTTAATGCTCTGTTAATGTACTTTGCAAGAGTCTGTATCCAATCAGTTTTAAAAGATGGTGGGATGTTCTTTTGAGACCACATGTGGTGTAGTAGCAAAGCATGTTTTACCAAACAATGATGGCCTTTGGCTTCATTTCAAAAGACATTTGCAAGCAACCATCAGTTCAGATAACTGGCAAGAGCAATCTGTTGCTCCCTCAGCAGCCTGCTAGGGGGAGGAGAAGAGACAGAGAAGAAGAGGGAGCAGGAGGGTTCCATCCACAGATAGCAATGTGGCCCTTGACAGAAAAAGGTTGCCCACCCCTATACTAGTATATGAGAGAGCTGGGTTCAAATCCTCCTTGAGCTCAAATCCTGAAACTCACTGGGGGACTTTGAGACAGTCATAATCTTTCAGTCTATTTTCCTACCTCACAGGATTGTTGTGAGAGGAGGGGATACCATGTACATTGGCCTGAGCTCCTTGGGGGGAAGTGGAATTAAAATGTAGTTCATATTGTCGTCCTATAGTAGGATATCAGTGACTGATTCACATCTCTGCTCCTTTTTTTGTAAACACATACAGTATTTAATAGTTTGGCTCTGATAAATACCAAAAGAAGAAATTCTGTGCACTCCACAATTTCCAGTGCTGGCACCAAAAACAGGTTCTGGAATAAGCTCAGGTATGGATCATGCCCAGTTTAGCCTTACATTTAAGAGACATTACAGAATCTATCCCCAGCCCCCTCAGTTTTCACTGGGGTGGGGACTTCCTATAACATTGGACACAAACTCACATTTGTTTTTCAAAAGTGGGTTACCAAATGGAGCAATGCTTGCGCAAAATCAATTATTTTATCAGCTAAACTGTCTGTCAGAGGGAAAAGGCAACACTGTCCTTGCCAAGAGGTGGAAAAGGGTGTGCCCAGATCTGGGCACGTTTTCATTCACATTGATTTTTATCTAGGATATCAGCAATCTTTGATTCTGGATCATATGCTCCGTAGAGAAAGGCCGTAGCTAATGATTTAGAGGAGACCAAAACTGGTTACATAATCTGGGCCTGTGATGCCATGTAATGGGGCTGCCTTATCTCATCGTTCCACGGAGGTATTTTAAGATGATGCTCCAAACTGTCCTTATTTTGAAGGCAAAGCAGGCCCTTTTCCTGAAAAGCAATCTATGGTTCCTATTATGCTGTTAGTTTTGCCTTTTGTGGATGCGTGCTAACAGTTTTGCTATTGCCACTTTCTGGAGTTGTTCATAGCATGAGAACTCAGGGGCATCCAATGACCTTGACTGTGGGAAGATTCAGGACAGGGAATAGAAAGTAATTCTTCACACAGCACAAAGTTGTGGCCGGAAAACTAAAGACCCAGCCACTGATGGGCACCCTGAAGTCCCTCTTCTTCTACCGGGCTAAGGAGCCGAGGCGAAGCCGCTGGCTGGCTGCCGCAGCCACACTAACCTGCTAGTGCCCGTTAGCTGTCCCCCCCCCCCCCATTCCTCAGGTTGGAACTAGCGTGGATAGCTCAGCAAAAACAACCAGGCAATTCAAACAAAGGAAAACTAGGAAGGATTCTTCGCACAGCACAAAGTTGTTGTGAGGATAAAATGCAGAGGGATGAGAACCATATACGCCACCTTGAGATCCTTGGAGGAAAGGTGGAATGTAATGTAATGTAACAATACTAATAATACCAATGCTGCTAACAATTAAACTTTGGAATCTGATCCCAGATGAAGCTGTGATGGTCATGAGCTTGAATGGCCTTAGGAGGATTATTTTATTTTTATTTTTTATTGCTTTTATATCCTTTCCTCCACAGAGCTCAAGGCGGCACCCATCGCAGTGGAGATGAAAACAGGGGTGCAAAGTGGGGCTGTGGAATAGAAGAAAGAGGGGGCTCCAGAAATGGGGTTGGGAAGATGAAAGGAGGGTTTAGTACTTGAATGGGGTGGGAAGGGGAAGCTCTAGGGGGATAATGGGGGAATAGTAGGGGGCTGGTGGGTGAAGCAAGCTGAGGTTCAGCCTCTAGTAAAACTAATAATCACAAACTGATGTGGAGATGTGTATTGAACTTATGATTGGAAAAATAAGAAACTGAGAGACACCAAAATTGACAGTTTCACTTATCCCTTGCCTAGTGAAAAATAATATTCAAAAATGCATTATATTAGAAAAAATACGTTTTGCATATATGCATAATAGGCAAAATTGCATACTAAAATTGGGAGAATTCCACACAAAAATGCTATTTAAGATTGGGAGTATTAAATCAATGAATTTAAGATTTAGAAGCTGAGAAACTGAGATGGACAGATTTGCCCTTCCCTACTCAAGGCTCCCTTCAGCTTCCTGAGGAGCAGATCCTTCACGTTATCTGCGAGAGAGAAAGCAGCATTCTGCTCCTCCAAGTTCCACAGAAACCCTGCCCACACAAGACTCTACCAAGAACTTGACTTCACAGAAACCTCCTCACCACCCACACAGCCTCAGAACTTGCCGATGGTGCCTTGGAGACAGGATCCTCTTGCATGGCAACTTCCGGCAGCTGCTATCATTTTGATTGATGGATTGGTTGCAATCATGTGGGTCTCTGTGGCACAGAAACCTGCAGGCATGTACGGCTGCTGTGAGGAAGTTGAGGCAGCAAGTGGAGCTCTTTGTCCAATTTCCCCCTGAGGAGAGGAGAGCACCTTAGAAGCTAGTGATGCTGGTGGTTGATCATACCATGTGATGGAATGAGAGGATGAGTTCCCATGGGGGTTTTCTATGGCATATTATATAAGAAACAGCACATTATCTGCCAGAAAACAACAACAACAACAACAACAACAACAACAACAACAACAACAACAAAGCAGAGCCACTTAAGCTGAGGAATGTTCTTAGATCTTTCAGGAAAGCAGTGTGAACTCAAAGCAGTGTCTCCAGAGTCGATAAACTGGAGATGAAGAGAAGAAGAGTTTGGATTCGATATCCCGCTTTATCAATACCCGAAGGAGTCTCAAAGCGGCTAACATTCTCCTTTCCCTTCCTCCCCCACAACAAACACTCTGTGAGGTGAGTGGGGCTGAGAGACTTCAGAGAAGTGTGACTAGCCCAAGGACTAGCCCAAGGTCACCCAGGAGCTGCATGTGGAGGAGCGGAGACGCGAACCCGGTTCCCCAGATTATGAGTCTACCGCTCTTAACCACTACACCACACTGCCACAGATGGCAACATCAGAATTTAGGAGGAACCTGCTGGATCTGGCCCATATAGTGCAGCTTCCTGTTCTCATTGTTGGGATTCATCCGGGGAGAGGCATTTGGCAGGCTCCCAGCTGGCTCCAGCCACCGGCCGGTGGCCGGGCGAACTCTGGTTCTCGGAACAGCATCAATCAGCGACTCAAGCCTCAGAGGCCTTCAGAAACTGAGCACGCTCTAATCAGCAGAGTGAATAACTCTTCACAATGGAAGTGGTGGACAGAGGCATATGTAAGCATATTTACAAGCGTTTATTCAGCATCAGGACAAAAGAAAAAACATGTCTGCTTCCCTTCGTGTCCAAGCAAAAAGCAGCATAGGCAAAAGCTATACACAATGGAAGTTCCCAGCAGACTGTGCTGGAAGTAAACAGACATGTGACATACAACAACTCCACATGCCTGTTCTAAAGGTGGAACGGAACTATATCCTAACACTCATAGGGGCTAACCAAATGCCTTGTCATGAACTGGCAGTGCATAAGAACCAGAGCTCCAGGAGAGGCGTAGGAGCACAGCCCAGCTCCCTCTATTCCTCTTCTAATGACTTCTCTTCGCTAGGATGGTGGTGTGATTTACTGTGCCATTGGAAAGGAAACCCAACCATTTTGATGAAGCGAACCTCACACATGCAATGGGAAGGGAGAACGTTTCATCCCATGTTCTCCTTTTTATGGGCATAGCATCCAGGCATTGAGTAGTGTGTTAAGAACGCAATGGGAGTCCTGTTGGATGAAGCCAACGGCCCACCTAGTCATTCTCACAGTGACCAACCAGATACCCCAATGCGAAGCCCCCAAAGTAGGACCTGAGTGGACCAGCCCTCTCCCTTCTTGTGATTCCCAGCCACTGGGAACTCAGAGGCACACACTGTTATTTCTGTCAACTGCATCAAGATATTAGGATGTGAATGGGCTTATTTTTTAACTGGAAAGCTTGAAATACTGTTGTTTTAATTGTACACTGGCCAATGAAAGTATTAATAGCAGCTTCTTTTGCGGTGAAATGTAGAACTCTGGAAGGGCAGGAGCTGCACTCGTATCCCCCAAGGCAGCATTGGAAGTCTGTAACCTGTCAGTTGCCAAGTATTCTCCCCCCCCCACCTCCATCCCTCCCCCCTTGGCAATGGTTAAGAGTATCATCAAAAGGATTAAGCAACAAAGAAAATAAACAAATGAGAGAAGAAATATTATTTTGCAACAACATTGCTCATTCATGTATTGCGACCGATTCCTTCCCCCTGCCCCATATGTCTTTTTGTTACACCAAAAGGAGATGCAGACCCCATTGGCTACCGTAATTCAGTCCTCTGGTTCTAGCGCAGGAAACTGCTATCTAGACAGTGCAGACCTTTTGAAAATGAGGAGAAAATGGCAGATTATGGAGGGAGATGGGTGGGCATTAATGCATGTCCTCTTGTGAACAAAAGTGGATTTAGAAGACCACTCTGGTTTTCGTTAGAAGGGTACACATGTTGTCGATTAATATAAAAAAGAATGTGGTGTGGGTGGCAAGGAAGCCTTGAAATCCCACACTCTCTAGTCCAGCCTTCCCCCAACCTGATGCTGTCTTGAAGTTTTGGTCTTCCAAACCAGCCCATCAACCCCATCCAACTCCCATCAGCCCCAGTCAATGGCCAGTGGCGGGGGGGATATACCAGGGATAAGGGAGAAGGTGGTCTCTTTTGGGTATGTGCAGAGACACAAGAGGTGGGTGAATCTGATCGCCATACTTCTAATCTGGAACACCTTCACTATTGCCCATGTCCCTGGCACCATTTCATAAAATCATTGTTTTCTTTCCCCCCCTTTTTCTTTTCTTGTCTTAATCTTTTCTTTTTTATCTTTATGTATGTATATATATTTGTATTTTGATTCAGTAAAGATGAACTTAAAAAAATAGTAATCATTGTCTTTTGCAATGGCTCCCCACCTTTGGAATGTCCTCCTCAGAGAGGTTTGCCAGGCTCCAAGTTTTAGCATCTCTTCACCTGCTGGCTAAGACTTTTTTTAAAAAATACACTCAAGCATTTGAATATTTCTATTTGTCTCTTGCCTGCTCAGAACAGCTGTCTACTGTTTTTTTGTGTGATTGCTGCTGATCATTTTATGGTCAGCAGTATATACTTGGGGGGAAATGTCAGGTTCGGCTTCTCTGAGTTTCTTATTTTTCCCGTCTTCAGCTTAGTCCTCCACAATTCCATAGCAGTCTGTGAACTTTTTAAAAAGAAGTCCTAATGAAAATTAACCAGCTTTTTAGTACCGATTTCTCTTAATACTGTATACACATTTGTATGCAGTTTTTTCGTAAGAGAATGCATTTTGCATGTTGCTACCACTAATATATATATTTATATGCACACTATACTTTAGTGCATGCATTTTGTACGCATACCTTGGCTAAGGAACTATATTGCAAAATTCGGAGAACTGTGAATTTCAAAGGATGGCTGTGTTTTACTTCATGCATTGTTTCAGAAAGTGAAAATTTGCCTTTAAATAAAAACTGAATCAAATTTCTCCCCCATCCCTAACTTGGAGAATTGTTTAGTGCAACAGTTTTTAGTTATTATTATTGTAATATGTTTTTAAGTTATGTTGAGACCTTTAGGTATGAACAGTCATATAAGTCTCATGTCTCCAACTCACCACAGGCCCCTGATTTGTAGTAATTTATATTAATAATGGCTGTTTTTCAATTTGCACTGAAAAATCAGTTTACGTATGTCCACCCTGGGGTCTTTGGATGAAGGGTGGGATGTACCGTATTTTTCGCTCTATAAGACGCACCAGACCACAAGACGCACCTAATTTTTGGAGGAGGAAAACAAGAAAAAAAATATTCTGAATCTCAGAAGCCTGAACAGCAAGAGGGATCACTGTGCAGTGAAAGCAGCAATCCCTCTTGCTGTTCTGGCTCCTGGGATAGCTGTGCATCCTGCATTCACTCCATAAGACGCACACACATTTCCCCTTACTTTTTAGGAGGGAAAAAGTGAGTCTTATAGAGCAAAAAATATGGTAAGTTTTAAACAAACGAACCAACAAGACAGATAAAACTAAATACTACTTTACACAGCACATACACCCACAGGAGGCAGGCCGTCTTAAGCATATCCAGCACCTTGGTGCAAAGATCCCTCCAACGCATCTAGCTTTGTGGGGCTGGAGGAAGTGGGCAGTGGCTCCTCCGGCGGGGAAGAGGTGGAGGCTGGATGCAGTGGCTCCCGGCTCAGCTGGCTGCTTCGTGCCGTGGTGGCCATGGCAGGCGGTCTCCAGGCATGGTGCTGCTTTGGTGTGGCATGGCGGAGGCGGGCGAGGGCGGCAAGCTGAGGCTGGGAGGTGCCACATTCAGCCTCCACCTCTTCCCTGGCACCCTCCAGAACTTGGCGCCCTGGCGTCTTGCGCCACTAGCCTCTATGGGTAAGATGTCCCTGCAGAGGAGGCAGTGGCGGCCAACAACTTGGACTAAAAGATTAAATAAATTCATGGAGAATAAGGCAATCGATGACCATAAGTCATGGTGACTATCACCCGTCTCCGCAGTTGTGGGCAGTAATGCTTCTGAACACCAGTTGCTGGAAACTGCAAGAGGGAAAAGGGCTCTTGTCCTTGGGTTGGCCACTGTGTGAACAGGATACTGGACTAGATGGGCCACTGGCCTGATCCAGCAGGCTCTAACCAAATCTCTTAGCTTTCAGGATGGCAGCTCCTGGTTTAAGTACTGCTAGGCCCAGGGAGGCTTCCTCAACCTCGGCCCTCCAGATGTTTTGAGACTACAATTCCCATCATCCCTGACCGATGGTCCTGCTAGCTAGGAATCATGGGAGTTGTAGGCCAAAAACACCTGGAGGGCCGAAGTTGAGGAAGCCTGCTTTAGAGGAATACACGCCGTTCCTTTACTGAAAGTGTCAGAATGCGTCATCTCAGAAACCACTCTCATTTTCCCCTTTCTGATAAGGATGGGTTGAGCTGTTCTTGCAGCCTGCCAGGTCTTTCCTGCTCCTGCTCCTGCTCCTCCTCACCCTTGTAGGAGTTTGCTTCACCAACCCTTCCCAGAACCTTCCCCACAAGTGACCAGTGGCTCACATGCTTGGGTTCAAAACACAAACAAGCTCAGAAGGCCGTATAACAGGCTGCACTTGATGACACCCGCTTTATACCCATTGTTAACACACAGCCTCCCACGGGTGAAGCCAGTCTTAATTAAATTAATGTCAGCCAGGAAAATACTTTGAAATCCTCATATGAAAAGTGCTACAGAAAAAAAAATGAATATGAGCTTGAGCTGGGAACAACTGTGCTTTGAAAAATCATTAACGTGCCCTTTTATTGCTCTTGGTGCTGCTGTTGCTTCCTTGGGCATTCAGCTGGGGCTGTTCTCTGTGAAGGAAGAGGCGTTTGCCTTCTTATTTTTAAAAACTAATCTGCTTTAATGAATGCAACATTAGCACAATTTTTCTTAATTTCTTGATGTAGAGTTAGGCTAAGGGCAATGTTGGGTGGCAAGCTCAGTGGGCACTGAACTTCCTGGCAAGGAACTCATCTTGGAAAGTGATGAAACAGCTTTTTTCTTTTTAAAAAAAGAAATCATTCAGAAGTCAAAATAAACTACGCCACTGCTCTGCGCGAAGAGCAGATCATGTGGTAACATGTGTTCCAGGACTGCACCACTTCAGACTCTGGGGTGCGGGGAGGATATACTGCATTTCTTAATTCTTTGCATGAACAAAAAATAGAAGTAAAAAATAAATAAATCTCTACACGGATTTAAAAAAACAGCTTCATACCAAATATTCTCAAGTTTTGATTTTTAGGTCCAAAATAGTGCTTTTTATACAACAGAAGTGCTAGACTGCTCACATTCATCTGCTTTTTAAAATCCAATTGGGTATCCTATCCCCCATAGTGAATCTCCTTTCTGAATTAGCAGTATAGGTAATCCTAACCAACCAGGGATCCTGCAGCAAATCTGATGACATCACAGTATTACATAGCCAATCATATTTGACCATGTGGGGGCAAATGAAGCCAATGCTTACTGAATTGGATGCCAAGGTGACCCTATCCAGTCAGAGATTACATAGTGAATGTTATATCACCGTGAAGCTGTCCAGCCAATCATATCTGGCTATGTGATGATGTCGCTGAGGTTCTAGTGAAGTCAATTGAAAGTGAGTGCAAGTGAAGCCATTGTAACTGAACAGGCGAACGGTTTTGCAAGGTGCACTGCTAAAAGGGTGCACAAAAAAGGGTGAGCAGGTTTGTCTCAGCCTCAACAGTGTTTGGGAGTAGGGAGCTGCTCTTATTTTCTGTGTGCACTGAGATGAGCCCCAGTGGGCCAAGGCCCAGCACCTGCTTTTGGGAAGCTAGTATGGTGTTTTTCAGGTTGAATGATCCAGACACCCGTTGTCTCGATCTTCTCAATTCATGGTTTGTCTGACTTGCTTAGCGTGGCATTCTTCAGGCTTCAGAGCTTCATAGAGCCTGCTCTTGGGACAGCTGTAGTGGCCACTTGGCTGGAGCCAAGCATTTCCTGCCTCTTGCAGATTGGCTGTGTTGTCAATGGATGCCCCAGTTCCTTGCCATCTTTAGCACTAGCTTTGTGGATCTGACAAACAAGGATTTCAAGCTGGGATTCTTTCAAGGTCCCAGGATACACTGATGCAGCAGCAGTTAGATGTTGGGAAGAGTGGAAGGATGTTCTTGTGTTTATGGGGGAGTAATTCGGTGGATTTGTACATGCACATTTGTGCATGCATGTTGTGTGTATGCATACATCGCTATTTTGTGTGTGAGAATCTGTCCGTGCGTATCTGTGACAGAGAGAGGAGGCAGTTGTGGGGTTACACATATGCACACACAAGAGATTTCAAATTTACTTACATTTCTCTGCCGTTGTAAGAAAGGAAAGTACGGAACAGTCTTTATTTTTTTAAAAAAAGGTTCTGAAAACATTCCATCTGTAGGAATCAAAGGCCCATTGAAAACGACAAAAACCCTTACATTCAAGTTTTTAATGAAAACCAAACCTCTCATTCACCATGTTTTTCTTTGTGAGGATTTCCAAGGGAATACAACTGAACTGTGGGGCTGATTTAAGGAACTTGGTTAAAAATGTGTCGTCCTCACCCAGTTGGGCTTTCAGTACATTTGTGTAACCCCCGCTCCTGTTTTCATGATCTTATGATCCTTGTATTTTTATATTCCTTCCCCCTCCCCAAGCATTTGCACTGAGTATGGTTGGGATTTTAGTTGAAAATTAAGTTCAGCCCATGACTTGGTTGGGAAAAACAAAATGGGTGTCTTAGATCAGCAGTGGGGAACCTGACTCTTCAGTTGCTGTTGGACTCCAACTTTCATCAACCCCAGCCAATGGTCAGGGATGATGGGAATTGTAGGCCGACAACATCTGGAGGGCTACATGCATCCCTGTGCCAGATCTCTCTCCTTACAGTCAGCATGAAGCATAAAATCCAAATGATGTCTTCCACCATAACCCCACACAACAACTACACAATAATGTTAAACAACTGATCATTTCTACTAAACTTTCTGCAACCTAGATTAAGGATTGTTCCTAAATTTCACAGTTCTGTGTGGGTTATCAGTTCCTTTTAGTCAACAGATGGAAGCTCTTCATTGTAGTTCAAGGTAGCTAATATAGTGTTCTCCAGACCTTGTGGCTACTATTCCCATCATCCCTGACCATTGGCCATGCTCCCTGGAGCTGGTGAGAGTTGAAGTCCACAACATCTGGGGGGCACTATGTTGGCTAACCCTGCTGTATGTGTTATAGTTTTCATGATAAAGATCCCACATTTTAAAAAAGTACTTTTTAGATCTCTTATACTGGTGCTATTCTCTGCTGCTGACTTTATTCTAGTCCTAGCTTTATTCTGGGTTTAGATTATATTTTTGTTTTGTATTTTAGTATTTTTTGGTTATTTTACTTGTAAATGCTCCAAAGAACCTTTGTTATTGGATGACATACAAACATTGTAAATAAAAAAATGTTGCATCCAACTAAGACCCCATCTGTATTATATAATTAAAACACTTTTGATACCATGATTGTGGCTCCTCAAAGGAATCTTAGGAATTGTGGTTTGTTAAGGGTACTGTTTGGAGAACCTTTTCCCCCTCTGAGACATTTCCCAGAGTGGTTTAACAATCAATCTCTCTTCCCATGGAACTCTGGGAATTGTAGTTCTGTGTGATGAATAGGGGCTCCTAACAATTCTCAGCACCCTTAATGAACAACCGTTCCCATGATTCTTTGGGCGAAGCTATGATTTTTTAAAGTGGTATTCGACACAGCAGACAATGAACCAAATGACATAGTTTTTGTCAGAATAGAAACAACTCTGCATATGCTCTTGCTCTCTAATCCTGCTTGCTGGTATCCCATGGGCAACTGACTGGCCACTGTGAGAACAGGATGCTAGACTAGATTGGTCATTGGCCTGATCCAACAGGCTCTTCTTATATTCTTAAAGCACCACCACAACACTTTAAAGAGTCATGAGTTTCCCCAAAGAAAGTGAAGTGTAGTTTGTTAAGGATACGGAAAGTTTATACTCCTTTATATGTGTAGTGCAGATAGGGCTTGTCTGGTAGCATAGTGATGCCTTTTCTTGTGTTTCTTTAGCCAAACAAGAAGCATTTCTTTGCTTTCTAGACTTAGACTTTTTATGTGGGGTGTTGTTGTTGTTGTTTCTATGTAGAAACAAGGAGGCGGGGAATATCGTACATCTTTGGTGATGTGAAGAGTCTGACTCACCTTATTTAAATCAAGTATCAAATCATCCTTCTATACACATTTGGCTGCTCCCAGCAGGAAACAAGACAGGACTGGGAAGTCCTAGTACACCTTGCACCAGAGCCGTAGCAAGGTGAACTTGTGCCCCTGGCAGAACCGTCCAGATTGTGCCCCCTAGCCATGGACAAGTTAGTTCTTCTTTTCACCTCTCCTCCACCCCCCCTCCACCCATTCAATTTGCCCTCTATTGAAAACCATTTCTTATGAGGCAATAATCAATATTTATATTTATGGGCATATTTTTAGCTGATTTTGTGCCCCCCCCATTGCCTGCACCCCTGGCGGGGGCCCACCTCACCACCCCCTAGCTACTGTCCTGCCTTGCACATGCTCTGATTGTCCACCCAAAAAGTTTTAAAGTAGTGGGGGACATCCTCACCACCTAATCTGAGCAATGTAAGTCAGCTCTGCTCTTGAAAACTTTTCAGTCTCTCTCCTGCTCTCATAAAATGGCCATAGTTTCCCTCCCTGCTTTCACGGGGGCTGAATGGCCCCTTGAAAATGGGAACTGGGGAGGGAAATTTGGCTTGCTGTTATTTCCAGGCATATCAGGACAGCCAGTGTAGAGCAAGGATTTACAGCAGGGGGGTGGTGCACTGTTGTCCCACAATCCAGAACTGACCCACTAAACATTTCTGTGTTTCCCAGAAACACAGTGCCTGGCTTACTAGATGCATAGTGGCACCAGTGGCCAAACACTGCAAGCAGAGTAGCAGCAGTAGCCATTCATGACCATCATGGGGCTGGACTGGATGAAGAGGCGTATCAAGGACAAGACACCCAGAACCACCACTGATATCAGTGTGGAGTTGCTGCTCTTAACTGAGTCATAGATGTTAGGTTTCTGTTATGCCACTGTGCAGTTCTTGGAGTCACAAGACTCTGTTGACATTCCAGACTGTTGGAAGTCTCACGGGAGACAGGAGACGGATGTTGAAGTTACTGGTTTCCGTGTCCTGTTGTTTTCTTTCTCTCACAGAGAGCAGATGCATATTCTTTTGTGTCTTGCGTAGTTAGAAATAAAGTAGCAATGTAGCACATATTTCTGGCTCCTGCTGCTGCTGTCTGAGTACTCTGTGCAATGGAGAGTGTGCCTGAAGTCTCATTCAAAGGCTTAGGTCATTAATCAATGTTGGAGGAGAGCCTGGATGGGGTTCCGAAGATATGGCTGGAGGAGTAGCCATTACAGCTTGGTTGTACAGAGGCTCCGACAATAAGAACTGTCACTTTAAGAACTTGTGCTTGAGCTTGCTTTTCCCTCTTCCCCCCATTCCTTTTTCCTTGAGTGTCATGCCTTTTTGGAAGACAAGCCTAAGGGCAGAGACCACCCTAATACTTTTAAATATTTTTTTAAAGTACACATTGAGAGCCTTTTTTGTTTATAAGGTGGGGTATAAATGCCACACATAACTAAATGTTATTTTTATGCATTCAACAGGATTTCTATATAGTTACGTCTTCAAAACCTCATAAGTGATTTACAAATCTCTTCACCCAGTCCACTGTCATGTTGGGCATGAAAATTGCCCCCTCCCCCCCCCCCTTTATATGATCCCCCGCAACAATTTCTCAAATGACCCTGACCTAGCACATATGCACTAACCTCAGTCCGCCAGACTGTACCACAGAACTGCCTTAGGCAGGGAGAGTATTAGGCTGGATGGGAAGCTAGTAAACTATCTGTCTTGTGCCCCATATTGTCAAGAGTTGGTGCCAGTCCTGTGACCTGAATAGGCTGACTCGGTACCTTGGCTCAGACCCAGTCAGTATCTGGCCTCCACTGTTACCACTTTATGCTCTGTGTCATCTTCTTCTTCTTCTCTGGTGATCACTTGTAGCCAAGTAAGATTATCTTCCACGACCATGGTCTTAACCAGGGGTCAGCAACCTTTTTCAGCCATGGGCCGGTCCACCGTCCCTCAGACCATGTGGTGGGCTGGAGTATATTTTTTTTGGGGGGGGGGGAATGAATGAATTCCTGTGCCCCACAAATAACCCAGAGATGCATTTTAAATAAAAGGACACATTCTACTCATGTAAAAACATGCTGATTCCAGGACCGTCTGCAGGCTGGATTGAGAAGGTGATTGGGCAACATCCAGCCCACGGGCCTTAGGTAGCCTACCCCTGGTCTTAACAGTGACTCTGTAAGTGACTGTGGAGGCCAATTCTGGACCCACACATCCTTCCACAGTGGGGACATAGGTTTCCGGGTGGGAGATGATCACGGTGAGGGTTTGCCAAACATGCCTTTGTCTTAACACATTTCCCCCTTTTGTCCTAAGTTTGAGCATCTTCAAAGTCCATGACACCTTTGGTAAAGGCTGTTCTCCAACTGGAGCGCTCGCAGGCCAGTGTTTCCCAAGATTTGCCTTGAGAGAGTCTTTAAACCTCTTTTGTTGAGCACCAGCATTATGCTTTCCATTTTAAAGTTCGGAATAGAGTAGTTGCTTTGGAAGACGATAATCGGGCATCTGAACAACATGATCAGTCCAACGAAGTTGATGTTGAAGAACCATTGCTTTGACACTGGTGATCTTTCCTTCTTCCAGTATGCTGGCATTAGTTCACCTGTAAAACTTTTCAGAGACACCGTTGATGGAATCTTTCAAGGAGTTGGAGATGGCATTTATAAGTTGATAGTACAATAGCTTTGTAAGCACAGATTTCTCTGTGAAAATCCCGGTCCTCAAACACACTGCACTTCAATTGAGAGAAAGCTGCACTCACAGAGCTAAGGCGATGCTGGGTTTCAGCATTAATGTTGGCCCTTATGGAAAGATAACTGCTGAGGTAGGAGAAGTGATCAACACTTTCCAACATTACACCATTGAGTTGGATTTGTGGCGCTGCAGGGTGGTTGTTTTGTACTTGTTGGTGCAGCACTTTGGTTTTTTGGATGTTAAACGATAGGCCAAGCTATATGTAAGCTTCTGTGGAGATATTTAGGATGGTTTGGAGGTCATCCTCTGAATGTGCACACACTATGTTGTCATCAGCATCATGAAGCTCTATGACAGAAGTTATGGTAACCTTGCTCTTCGTTTTCAGCCTACTCAGATTAAAGAGCTTTCCATCTGTTTGATATATGATTTCTACTCTGGTGGGGAGTTTCCCTTCAACAATGTGTGGCTCATGGCAATGAAAATAATAAATAGAGTTGGGGTGATAAGTGAACCCTGTTTAACACTTGATCCCACTGTGAATGGTTCACTTTGACAGCCATTCTTATCTGCGATTGTTGTTGTCATATGATCATGGAGGAGCTGAAAGATGTTCGAAAATTTATCTGGGCAGCTGTAGTGGTTCTAGGGGTTGCTCGTGCATAAGCCGGTGCAAACACCTGGCTGGGTTGCCTGAGTGAACCTTTTCTGTCCGGACAGCCACTCACCCGTGGCTGTCTCAATCGCTGGCAGAATCCGTCAGTGGGCGTTTCTTAAACTTCTTCCAGCAAAGAAGCTCTTTGACGCCTAGTCTCCTCCTACTCTCTCTGCGCGAAAGCCTTCTGCGCAAGGAGGGCGTAGGCAGCGGAGAACCCCTACTCTCCCCGCTGGTCCCCGGCAAGGAGTCATGGGACCGCCTCGCCGCTTCCCCCATCTGCCCCCCTTCTCCACTGGTGCTATGCTGATTCTCTTCCCCAGAAGATGGGCTGCCTCTCCCAATCCCGGGACGCTCTCTGGAATCCCTCTGGATCTTGCTCTCTCCCTCCGGCACTGATGGCAGTTCCCTGACATCCACCTCCTCCTCAGGAACCCCCCCACCCCTGGCGCGATTTTCCGATACAACCTCCTCACTCTCCTCGGTCGACGATGTGGGGAATCCCCTGAAGGAACTGTCATCATCTTCTGAGGATTGAAAACCAGCCTCCCATCCGCTCGGATCTCTTCCTGCTGGTTGAACCTCCCAGTCTGATTCTTCTCCCTCGGACACCTCCTCTCCCTCCTCTTCGGAGGCAGGAAAACCCACAAAGTCCCCTTCGTCGTCTGTGGGTCCAAATTCTTCCTCCCAGAATCTAGCTAATGGTTTGGGCTTATCCGGGAACAAACTGTGGAATTCTTCCACCAGATACCCGTCAGTGATTGATTCAGCATGGACCCAAGTGTTTTCAGACCTAGGTTCCCCCTCCCAGGCTACCAAGTAATCTACCTGGCGACCTCGCCACCTTGAATCGAGTATTTCCGTGGCTTCGTTACAGTGTTCCCTCTCCTCTACCTGCGGGTGGGTGGTAACCCCTCCCTCCCATCCTGGGAATTCCCGCCCCTCCCTGTAAGGTGAAAGTAGGGACCTATGGAACACCGGATGTAACTTCATGCTGTCAGGCAACTTGAGTTTAAATGCCACTGGGTTAACCTGCTGTATTACCTCAAAAGGCCCCAGCCGCCTAGGCTGCAACTTCTTGCACCCTCCCTTTAGGGGCAACCCTTGGGATGACAACCACACCCGGTCTCCCACCTGTATGGCCTCCCCCTCCCGACGGTGCCTGTCCGCCTGCCTCTTGTAAACTTCCTTGGCCCGCTCCAAGTTCAGCCTGAGTTGCTGGTGTAAGGCCTCCATTTCCTCCACAAATTGCTCAGCCGCAGGTACACTCCATCCTTCTTCCCCCTGCCCCGGGAAGGCCCTGGGGTGACACCTGTAATTGGCCATGAACGGGCTCATTCCCGTGGACACGTGTTCAGCGTTATTGTACGCAAATTCAGCCAAAGCTAATTTCTCTACCCAATCGTTCTGTGTCTCGCTGACATAGCAGCGTAGGTACTGCTGGAGTATACCGTTCGCTCTTTCAGCTTGTCAGTTGGTTTCTGGGTGCCTTGCCGTCGAGAAGCTCACCTCGACCTGTTTTTTTTTTTTTTTTTTTGCAAGTAAATTTTTATTCAGAATTTGTACAAAAAAAAAAGAAAAAAGAACTAACAAATACAAAAATAAACATTTTAACATAAATTATTCATCCTATTTTCATACTATACAAAAAGAAAGCATACAATCGTACAAAAAATAATAATATAACCATTAGGCTCTCCTTAGCCTTTGACTTCCCTTCACCCTTTTGGTAAGTATCAAATAAATCCCGGGTTGCGTAATTAGTTTATTAAAGTTTATAGTTATTAGCTGATAAAGTTTTTCTAATACCGCCAGTTCCTCCTATATATCCGTTCCAATATATTTCCAAAATTTACTCCAATTTTTTTGAAATTTCTGGTCGTCTTGGTCTCGTATTCTGCCTGTTAATCTATCTAGCTCGGCATAGTTGATCATTTTGACCTGCCAGTCACTTATGTTAGGAATAGTTTCTATTTTCCAGTTTTGTGCCAGCATAATTCTTGCGGCTGTGGTGGCATAGAGAAATATTTTTTTATCTTCATTTTTTATTTCCTTACCCATTATTCCCAGCAAAAAGGCCTCAGGTCTCTTGGGAAAAGTATATTTAAAAACTTTTTTAAGTTCATTATAAATTGCTTCCCAAAAAACCTTCACCTTGTTGCATTGCCACCACATATGGTAGAGGTCTCCCTCCACTTCACCACATTTCCAGCATGTCTTATTTTCTGATCTATAGATTTTAGCCAATTTTGCCGGCGTAAGATACCATCTATAGAGCATTTTCCAAACATTTTCTCTCAAACTCGTACAGGCCGTAAATTTAATGTCTCTATTCCACAATTTCAACCACTTTTCAAACTCGATGTTATAACCGAAGTCAATTGCCCATTTAATCATTGCCTCTTTGACTTCCTCGTCTTTTGTATGCCATTCCAGTAATATGTCATATAATTTAGACAATGTTTTGTTTTTGCCTTCTATTATTTCTATATTGAATTTTGATTTCTTGTCCTCAAAGCCCATTTTTCTTTTATCTTGTTTTAACATATCATTCACCTGATGATATTGTAGCCAACCGGTGAATTGATCCTTTATTTCCTCATACGGTTTAAGTTTAAGCCCTTGTTCTGATTTTCTTACCAAATCTTCGTAGGTGGCTGTCTTCCCTTCCATGTTGGTTTTTTTTATTGTTAAGACCTCTACTGGTGAAATCCACCATGGTGTTTTTCTTTCGAGAAGGTTCTTATTTCTTTCCCAGACCTGATATATTGGTCCCCTGAAAATATGGTTTAAGAAAGCCCTGTGGACTTTCACCTTCTCGTACCAGAGATATGCGTGCCACCCATACCGATTATTGAAACCTTCTAAATCCAGTAGGTCTCTGTTCTCCAATTTTATCCAATCTTTTAGCCAAAGTAGGCACGCTGCTAGAAGCTCACCTCGACCTGTAGCAAGCTCATGAGTCTCCGCCTGAACCGGGAAGTAAATTGTTTCCCGCAATCCGAGATTACCCTCAATGGAGCCCCATGCAGTCTAAAAATGTGATCCACAAACAGCCTGGCTGTCTCCTCTGCCGTTGCTGCATGTGAGCAAGCTACGAAATGGCACATTTTAGTCAGTAGATCGACCACTACCATGACTGGAGAAGAGGAGAAGAGGAGGTTAAGGGGTGATATGATAGCCATGTTCAAATATATAAAAGGATGTCACATAGAGGAGGGAGAAAGGTTGTTTTCTGCTGCTCCAGATAAGCGGACATGGAGCAATGGATCCAAACTACAAGAAAGAAGATTCCACCTAAACATTAGGAAGAACTTCCTGACAGTAAGAGCTGTTTGACAGTGGAATTTGCTGCCAAGGAGTGTGGTGGGGTCTCCTTCTTTGGAGGTCTTTAAGCAGAGGCTTGACATATGATCATGGAGGGATGACAACCACACCCGGTCTCCCACCTGTATGGCCTCCCCCTCCCGACGGTGCCTGTCCGCCTGCCTCTTGTAAACTTCCTTGGGTCAGGAGTGCTCTGATGGTGTTTCCTGCCTGGCAGGGGGTTGGACTCGATGGCCCTTGTGGTCTCTTCCAACTCTATGATTCTATGATTCTATTCTATGATTCTATGACCACTGTCTTTCCTCTTGACTTGGGCAGATCTGTCATAAAATCAATGGACACCACCTCCCAGGGCTTTTCCGGTGTAGGTAAGGGTTCCAGTAGCCCTGCGGGGGCAGCCCTTTCCCCCTTTACCCTCTGGCATCGGTCGCACCCTCGTACATATTCTCGTACGTCTTCCCTCACCTTTGGCCACCAGAACTGCCTGGTGACAAGTAGCATGGTCTTGTGCTGCCCAAAGTGCCCAGCTGTTGGGTTGTCATGGAGTTGTCTAAGTACCTTCCCCCTCAAAGTCTCCCCTGGTACATACAGCGCCCCCTTATAGTACAGTAGCCCTTCCTTTTCCTCAAACCCTCCACTGACTTCCTTTCCGTCCCTGAGTTCCCTGATTTTTGTCTGAGCAAAGTCATTGTCTCTGGTGAGCCCTGCCAGTTCTCGTTTCCCAACCAACGCTCTCCCCCACACCCACCGGTCCTCGGGGAACACGTGCCTGGTCTCTGGTGGCCCCTCTCTTTCCATGTACTCCGGTTTCCGGGAGAGAGCATCTGCCCTTACGTTTTCCTCTCCCGGCACATATCGGATCTCGAAGAAAAACTTGGCGAACTCCTGGGACCATCTGATCTGTCTCGGTTGAGCACTCGCGCGGTCCGCCAGTATTCCAAGTTCTTGTGGTCAGTTCAGACCTGGATCTTGTGCCGCGCCCCTATCAATAGATGTCTCCATTGCCGAAATGCCGCATAGATCGCAAGCAGTTCTCGGTCATACACCATGTAGTTTTGCTCCGACTTGCTCAGCTTCCTAGAGAAAAAGGCACACGGCCTCCAGTTCTGCTTGGCCCCGGGCTGCAAAAGGACCGCTCCAATCGTGCGGTTGGACGCGTCCATCTCCAGTCTCATGGGCTTCTCCGGATCCACGTGCAGGAGCTGCTCTTCTGAGGCGAATGCCTTCTTGTTTTTCAAAGGATTGTTGCGCATCCTCTGTCCACGCGAACTTCTTTTTGCTACTAAGACAATCCGTTATGGGCGCTGTCAAGTGAGTGAAGTTCTTTATGAACTTCCTGTAGAAGTTGCTGAAGCCTAGAAACCTCTGCACATCCTTTCTGTTTTTGGGGGCTTTCCATTCCAGCACTGCCTTCACTTTGCCCGGATCCATGGCTAGTCCTTTGTCTGACAACCTGTACCCCAGGAACTCGACCTCCCTGGCGTGGAATTGGCATTTTTCCAGCTTGACCCACAACTGATGCTTCTTCAATCTCTGTAGCACCTCCCTGACGTCTCTGACGTGTTGCTTTTCATTGTCCGAATAGATTAAGACGTCATCCAAAAAGGCTACGCAATTCTTGTACAGCAGGGGCCCCAACACATGGTGCATGAAGGCTTGAAAGCAGGCGGACCCCGATTGTAATCCAAATGGCATGACTAAGTACTCAAAAGCCCCCAGGGGGGTGAACATGGTCGTTTTCCATTCGTCCCCCTCCCTTATCCTAATCAGATTGTATGCTCCTCTGAGGTCCAGCTTGGTAAAAATCTTCCCCTGCCTCACACGTGTCAAAATATTGTCAATCCTGGGCATTGGGAAAGTCACGGGTTCTGACACCAGGCTTAGGGCCCGGTAATCCACGACTAATCTGGGCTGATTAGTCTCTTTTTTGTCCACAAAGAACACTGGACTGCCCCCCACTGCCTTTGATTCCCTTATGAAACCTCTCTTCAGGTTCTTGTCAATAAACTGCCGCAACTCCTGCATCTCCCGGTCAGACATGGCATACAGCTTACCCACCGGTAACTGAGCCCCTGGAAGCAGGTTTATTTGGCAGTCAAATGGCCTGTGGGGGGGGCAGTCTGTCTGCCTCCCTCTCGCTGAAGACCTCCTTCAAATCAGCATATTGTGGTGGCACCTCCCTTTTTTGCTCCAGGGCCACCCCAGCCACAGTCATTCTTGGTTCCTTCCCTACCAGACAGTGTTCTAAGCAGTAAGCTGACCCAAAGGTGACCGACCGCTGATGCCATGACACCACTGGGTCATGTATTGCCAGCCAGCTCATTCCCAGTATTATTGGGGGTCCTGCCAGCGTGGCCACGTGAAAGGCAATGGTTTCCATGTGCCTGGAGACACTCATTCGCATTGGCGGTGTCTGGTGTGTCACTTCCCCTCCCAGGAGTTCCCTGCCATCGATGGTGGTCACCTGCAAGGGAAAATCTAGTGGCAACAGGTGGAGCTGGTGCTCCAGAGCGAAGTCTCTGCTGAAGAAATTACACGAGCTGCCAGAATCTAGCAGCCCCTCCACTTTGACGGGGTGCCCATTTGGGAGTTCTAGCACCACCTCTATGGCTATAGCTGCCTTGGGAGGGTCAGGCTGCGGCACTTCTATTGGTTGCTGGCCTGGCTGCTGCCCCTGCTGGTTAGCAGCCAGGCGTTGTCGTTTCCCTGCACCGGCTCTTCCTCCCCCTTCTCGTCGTGGCCTGCAGCCCCCATCATGCCTTGCCAGGCTTTTCGTTGAGGGCAGACCTTTGCAAAATGTCCTGGTCGCTGACAGAGGAAACACTTCTTGGTAGTTTTCCATTCCTTCCCCTCCCTTTTCCGACCTTCACCAGCGTTTGAAACTTCACGCGCGCACGCTCCATCAATTTCCATTGGCTCCGCCGCCTGGGAAGCCTCCCTCAGCATCTCCGGAATGCGGTTGTCATGGAAACATTTCGCCCTTATCTCCCGCTTCTCCTGAGCCCGCGCTTCCTGGCGTACACCGATCGCAAGCACAGTCTTTGTGAGTTCATCCATCGACCGCGGGCGGGGCGCTCGGGACAACTCGTCTTTCACTTCGGGGGCCAAACCCGCTTCAAACAACATTTGTACTGGTTCAGAGTCCAGATCCCACCCAAGCTTGTGGACTAACATCGCAAAACGCGACCAGTAGTTTCTGACGGACAGGCTCCCCTGCTTGCACCCCATCAGCTCCCTCCATGTCACGCTTTGCTCCACCTCGCTGGAGAACATCGAGTCCATTCCCTGGTAGAATTTCTTAAGATCTTTCAATGCATCATTCTGCGTCGCCATTAGGGGCCTGATCCATTCGCGCGCCCCATCCTGCAGATGTCCAACAATGTAAGCCACCCTCTCCCCATCATCCGCAAAGTAATTTTTCTGCAATTCCAAAGCATACTGAATTTCCGTTCGGAAGGCATTGTAGTCTTGGGGCTTTCCACCAAACTTGTGTACCAGCCCCGGGACCTTCCTCCCTATCGGGGTGGCTCTGACCTGTGCATCCTGAGCCTGTCTCTCCTCCAGCCACGCAGACAGGGTAGCGACATGCACCTCCAGGTCTCGGTTCCTCTCGACCAGACCTCGCACCATGGCTTCTTGCTCTGTCTCTCCGGCCGGCCCTGTTTGGCTCATCATGCTGCCTCTCCTGGGCTGCACACAAGCAACGTCAGAGACTGACAGATTGCTGTAGTGGTTCTAGGGGTTGCTCGTGCATAAGCCGGTGCAAACACCTGGCTGGGTTGCCTAAGTGAACCTTTTCTGTCCGGACAGCCACTCACCCGTGGCTGTCTCAATCGCTGGCAGAATCCGTCAGTGGGTGTTTCTTAAACTTCTTCCAGCAAAGAAGACGCCTAGTCTCCTCCTACTCTCTCTGCGCGAAAGCCTTCTGCGCAAGGAGGGCGTAGGCAGCGGAGGACCCCTACTCTCCCCACTGGTCCCCGGCAAGGAGTCATGGGACCGCCTCGCCGCTTCCCCCATCTGCCCCCCTTCTCCACTGGTGCTACGCTGATTCTCTTCCCCAGAAGATGGGCTGCCTCTCCCAATCCCGGGACGCTCTCTGGAATCCCTCTGGATCTTGCTCTCTCCCTCCAGCACTGATGGCAGTTCCCTGACAGCAGCCAAATTTCAAAAGGAATGTCCACAGGGCATTACGATTTACAGTGTTGAAGACCTTAGTCAGGTCAATAAATGCCATATACAGGGGTTGGTTTTGCTCTCTGCATTTTTCTTGAAGCTGTTGAGCTGGATAAAATCATGTCCACTGTCCCCCTAGAAGGTAGAAAACCATTTTGGGATTCAGGAAGAGTAGCCTCGGATATTGTTAGGAGATGGTTTGCTAAGATCCTTGCAAGAATTTTGCCAGCCACAGCTAGTAAAGAAATGCCTTGATAGTTTCCGCAATCCGTTCTATCACTTAAAAAAAAAAAAGAGATTGATAATTTTGGCATCTCTAAAGTCTGTTGTGATCTCCTCTCTCCCAGATTTTTTAGTTGAGCTTGTGAAATTGTTGCGTAAGTTCAATTCAGCCCACTTTGGACAGTTTGGAGCATTATCTTAAAGTACCTCTTTGAAACAATGAGATAAGGCCAGCCCCATTACACGGCATCACAGGCCCAGATTCTGTAACCAGTTTTGGTCTCCTCTAAATCATTAGCTACGGCCTTTCTCTACAGAGCATATGATCCAGAATAAAAGATTGCTAGATAAAAATCACTGTGAATGAAAATGTGCCCAGAGCTTGGCGCACCCTTTTCCACCTCTTGGCATGGACAGTGTTGCCTTTTCACTCTGACAGACAGTTTAGCTGAAATTTTTTTGATTTTGCATAAACATTGCTCCATTTGTCATAGGAGTTCCCCCTGTAATGTTTCGTAAATGTAAGACTAAACTGGTCATGATCCATGCCTGAGCTTATTCCAGAACCTGTTTTTGGTGCCACAGAATTTCTTCTTTTTCTTCTTTTGGTATTTATCAGAGCCAAAGTATTAAATATACAAGACTCCTGACGGCTTCGCTCACAAGGGTCATAGGAACGTGCAAGCCCACTTACCACCCAGTGAGAGGCTGTGCCTCTCAGTGCAAAATGGGACAGTAGGAAGATTCCTGAGTGTACATATTGTGACGTGGGGTTTGTGATTTCAGCACTCCTGATATAACATGCTGGAGACAGTTCTCTAGTAACACTTCTTTATTAAAGCACAAGACTGAAGACTGGGGAGAGGAAAGCTACATTTATAGGGACAGGGAACTAGCAAGAAAGGATACATTTTGGAGGGAACAATATCAGGCAATCCTGCCTTTTGGAGGGAACCAATAAGACAGAGGATCCAAATACAGCAACTTAAATGAACCAATAGTAGCTGTACCCTCTGGAACCAAAAGGCAGTTACTTTACCCTAATGCAAATACAGACAATAATAATACAGATATAAAATCCTTTGACTCAATACACAACACCCCTTCCCCCCTAGTGAGCACAGCAGACGTAATCTCTCAGGTACTGTGGGGGCCTACAACTTCTACTTGATCTCCTGACAACAGGTGTTGCAGGTTCTGGATTGGGTGTTACCTGTGGTAGAGGGGCTGCTCTAGGGGTTTCGTCAGGAACAGATGGAGTCCCCGACATCTCAGGGTCCCCTATCTGTACCTCGTCATCGTGAGGACTAGCAGACCCTGGTTCATTTGTTAAAGCCCCTGGTGATTGCACCTTTGGGCCATTTTCACTCTGGTCTTGCGGCTCTGCGTCGTTAGCCTGGGATGAATTATCTGGCTCCTCCCTGCTGAGCGCCCGGCGCCTCAGCTGATCTATATGTCTCTTCCACACTTGCCCATTTTCCAAGGTCACATAATAGGACACAGGTCCACTAGCCCGGGTGACCACACCACCACCCACCGCGAACCTCGTGAATAGTTCCTCACCCAGACCAGATCTTCAGGGGCGAGATACCTTGTTGTGTCAGTCTCAGCCTGGGGGGTTGCTCTTGAATTATGGTTTGGCATTTTATCCGGGTGGACATAATCCAGCACCGTTACCAGTCTCCTACCCAAGAGCAGCTCAGCTGGCGACTTGCCTGTTGCGGTACACGGCGTCGCATGCTGCAAAAATAACATTCGCGCGATGCGAGCTGACCAGTTACCCTCCATTAAGCGCGCAATGGATTCTTTGGCTGTTCTTACCATGCGCTCAGCCTGCCCATTGGAGGATGGGTGAAAGGGCACGGATGTTACCCCTCTTATGAAGTTATCAGCCAAGAATGCCCTGAATTCTTGGGATACAAAAGCTGCCCCATTATCAGATACAATGGTCTCAGGTAACCCGTGGGTTGCAAACAGCTGCCTCAACACCTTGATGACGGCAGCTGATGCCATGCTAGGGACCATCGCCACTTCTAACCATTTGGAATATGCATCAACGATAACCAAAAAGACCTTTCCTTGGAATGGCCCAGCAAAATCTAAGTGCAGCCGGCTCCAGGGAGATCTGGACTGCTCCCACCAGTGGACTGGTGCTCTGGCCACTTCTGGCCGCACCTCTTGGCATGCCTTGCATGTTCGTACCCATTGTTCTATGTTCTGGTCCATTCCAGGCCACCACACATAACATCGGGCTAGCGACTTCATCCTGACCATTCCCGGGTGTCCCATGTGAAGCGTCTCAAGAACCCTGTTTCTCAGTGGTGCTGGAATGATGACCCTATCTCCCCACAGGAGACAACCCTTATGCATGGACAACTCGTGCTGCCTAGTCGCATAAGGCCTGAATTTGTCTTCATGCGGACCACCTGGCCACCCCCTCCCCACCCAAGTGAGCACACGGGAGAGAACAGCATCTTTCCTCGTTTTCTCAGCTATATCAGTAGCCGTTACAGGAGCCCCCGGAAGTGTTTCCAGCATCATTATGTGCTCCGCTGGAGCAGGATCCTCAGTGCTCCCGCCAGGAAGGGGCAATCGACTCAGCGCATCCGCGTGGCACAACCGTTTCCCCGGCACATGGGTCAAGGTGTACTGGAACCCGTTCAGGAATATAGACCAACGTAACATTCTGGGGGAGAGAATTTGTGGCATTTGTTTGTTCGGGTTGAACAACCCTAACAGTGGCTTGTGGTCCGTTTCAATGTAGAAATGGCGACCGTACACATAATCATGGAACTTTTTGATTCCTGCCACAATTGCAAGCGCCTCTTTGTCAATTTGAGCATAGTTGCGCTCCGTGGGCGACAACGTACGGGAATAGAAAGAGATGGGCTTTTCCGACCCATCCGGTTCCCTATGACTTAGCACCGCCCCCAGGCCGTATTGAGAGGCATCACATGCCAGGACCAGAGGCTTTGACTCGTCATAATGAGCAAGGACACTCCTGCTACTCAGCATTCCTCGCAAGGAGTCAAAAGCCTTCTGCTGCCCCTGCCCCCATCGCCACACAGTCTTTTTCTGCAACAGTCTATGTAATGGTTCAGCTACCGAAGCTTTCTGGGGTAAGAACGAATGATAAAAGTTAATAAGTCCCAGGAATGACTGCAACTCCGTCTTGTTCTGTGGTCGTGGCGCCTCGATGATGGCCTTAATCTTAGCATCTGTGGGGTGGATGCCTGATGCATCAATTTTAAACCCCAAGAAATCCACAGTTGGCACCCCAAAACTGCATTTTTCCTTTTTCAGTTGCAACCCCACCTCCTTGAACTTGAGCAACACTGCACGAACACGCGCAACCAGTTCCTGTGGGTCTTTTCCAGCAATCAAAACATCATCAAAAAATGGCAAGACCCCCGGCAGACCTCTTAACAGGTGTTCCATGAGCCCTTGAAAAATCCCTGGGGCCACACAAACTCCAAATTGTAATCTGTTAACTCTGAACGCCCCTTTATGTGTGACAATAGTCTGTGCTTCCGCTGATTGTGGGGTTACTGGCAGCTGTTGGTAAGCTTGTGCCAGGTCAATTTTGGCGAACACCTTGCCCCCAGCCAGTTTAGCCAACAGATGTGATACGACTGGAATGGGGTATGAGTTTCCCCTGAGTGCCTTATTGATAGTACATTTGTAATCTGCACAGATCCTGACTTCCCCATTTGCTTTAAGGGGCGTGACGATTGGAGTCTCCCACTTAGCAGAGTCCACGGGTGAGAGAACTCCCTGCTTGACCAATTTATCCAGCTCTGCTTCGATCTTGGGTTGCAGTGCAAATGGCACTCGCCTTGGTTTGAGTCGGATTGGGGCCACCTCAGGGTCCAACTCGAAGTCAACTGGGGGCCCTTTATAACAACCCTGTTTCCATTAAAGAGACCAGCAAATTCTTTGCATAATGCCTCGCTCATCTCAGGGCAGGTTTGGATTGAATTAAGCCCTGATATACTCAGTCCCAGGGCGGGGAACCAGTCAGTGCCCAGGAGACTGGGGCGACTGCCCTTCGCAATCACCAGTTTGAGTACAGCCTGTTTGTCCCGGAACTGTACTCTCACGGCACACATTCCCATAACATGGATGCGGCCCGCTGAGTAATGACTGCAAGGTTGCCGGGAAGGGTTCCAGAGGGGGCAACTTACCCCTGGGGAAGAATGTCCTCGCGGTCTGGTCCGACACGATAGTGAATCCAGATCCGGAGTCCACCTCCATGTCGCACTGTTGACCCTCAATCTTCACCTTGACGTGTGCCTTGCCTTGTGCTGGGAACTGCACGACCCTCCCGTTGATCTCCGTAACGTAGTGGCAGTCCTTTAGAAAATGGGTTGCTGCGGGCGGTCTGTGATGCTCCGGTCTAGGTGCTCCTGTCGCTCCCAACGCCGCCGATCTACAGACTCTGGCGATGTGACCTGTCTTCCCGCACGTCCGGCACATAGCATCCCGGAAACGACAACTCTTCCGCTCATGGTTTCCGCCACAACCTGGGCACCTGCCTCGGTGATCTTTGTGCACTGTGCAGGCCTGACTCACTGACTCGACCCCACGGACTGGGCTCTGGCTCGGAGTAGCCTCTAGCTCGTCCATGGCATGCGCAACTTCTATCTGTGGCTTAGGGGCCTTGCGACTGGCATCAAGCTCCTCTCTTTCATAATTCTCCGTGGCTGTGGCCTCCTTCAAGGCTGAAGCAAGGGTAACCTCTTCTTTAGCCACGATGCGTCTTCTGGCCTTCTTGCTGCTCAGACCACCGATAAACCGATCCAGGAGAGTCTCTTCCAGATTTTGGAAGTCGCAGTGCTGAGCGAGCTTCCGCAGTTCAGCCAGAAATGCAGATACAGACTCCCCAGCATGCTGCTGCCTCTTATGAAACTCCATCCGCCGAGCCATCTTGGTCTCAGTAGGCGCCAAGTGGCTTGTTAGGCAGGCAAGAATATCTTTGAGAGATGTCTCACTTAGCTTCGCTGGAGCAAGCAATGCCTTGGCCAGCTTGAAGGTCTCAGGCCCACAGTAGCTCAGGAATGTGGCCCTTCTTTTGCTGGCACCGGTGATCCCTTGAGCCTCTGCGAAGAACTCGAAGCGTTCGACGTAGTCTTCCCACGTGTCGGGCTCTGATGGCTGGAAGGGCTCCATTGTCCTGTGGCAGGGTCGTCTTCTCAGCTGGTCAGTGAGTCTTGTTCTTAGCTGCAATCCGGACTCTGAGGCAGGGCTGCGTTTAACCGCTCCTCAGCATTCCGGATCCCACCTTCGTCGCCAGTTATTGTGACGTGGGGTTTGTGATTTCAGCTCTCCTGATATAACATGCTGGAGACAGTTCTCTAGTAACACTTCTTTATTAAAGCACAAGACTGAAGACTGGGGAGAGGAAAGCTACATTTATAGGGACAGGGAACTAGCAAGAAAGGATACATTTTGGAGGGAACAATATCAGGCAATCACAGTCCTGCCTTTTGGAGGGAACCAATAAGACAGAGGATCCAAATACAGCAACTTAAATGAACCAATAGTAGCTGTACCCTCTGGAACCAAAAGGCAGTTACTTTACCCTAATGCAAATACAGACAATAATAATACAGATATAAAATCCTTTGACTCAATACACAACAGTACATGCCATAGAAAGATTTGCTTCACTCCTTCCCTTTTCGCTGAATACTTTCTTGTGCAGGTTGGAGACAGCATTTCTTGCTGCGGGGATAGCATAGTCAGGGTACTTGGTTGTCAGGGTTGCTGCTGTTTCAGCAGCCAAGAGTATCCAGTTCTACAGTAGTAACCCCACTCTACAGGCCCTGGATCACTTTCATGGTGATCGCAGCAGGGCTGACGAAGTCCAAATTGAGACCGTAACACTACGTGATCATGGCGCCCATCTCTTTTGACTATGTGCATGGCTGCGGTGTTCTCCTCCTTCTCCTCTCGTCCATTTCTTCTCTGTGTAAGCACATGGGGAGGGGTTGCTAATTGATCCCCTCTTCTGGGAATGCTTAAGGATTGCTACCCGTTTTTGTTCCAAAATAAGGGAAATGAGGGCTAGAGCTGGGAAATGCCTCTCACAAAGGCCACACAAGTTGTTAACCAGAAATGAATTCAGGGCTCACGACTCCTGCTGCTCGAAGGCTGTGTGTTTTGAGGAGGCCGAGAGGGAGGGAGAGAGGAATATATATTATTTTGGCTTTTTTTAGAGAGAGGGAGCACAGATCTTTTAGGAAGGAAAAGCGACCAAGAGCTGGTCTCTCTTCGACATGAACCTCATATATGTTTCACTGTCTCATTAACCAGACCCTTTGGAACAATTCGTTCTTTGAGGCTGGTTTCAAAAAAACACCCAACTTTACTTTACAGCCCATTCCATTTATGACCCAGGAATAAAATTACTGTATCAGTTTCATTACATACATTAAAGCCTGGGTGTTCCATGATCTTTCCCCCCTTTTCTTTTTCTTTTTTTAGGAGAGAAAAAGAGCCCCTGAAAGGTAAACAATAATCATTGCCAAGCTGGAGAGAGAAGGGAGCAAGTAGGCCGCAGCCTCTTGAGGTAGGCGCTTAAATGAGCATCACAAGTAGCAGCAGTCTAAAATGTGTGAATGATGTGGAGAAAGTACTAGCTTTGGACTCTGGATTTCCAGAAGACAGGGATGAGTGAATTTATCCATTTGGGTTTCTTGGGCCTTCTCATTTTCCCAGTCTTCAATTATTCACATTTTTACGCCAGTTTGTGATTTTTTTCTACTCATGAAAATTCATCAGCATTTCACAGTGAATTTCTCCTAAGGAACACATTTTCTTTCAGAGCAATTCCCCTCATATATTTGTGTAAGTTATTTTCACTAATATATGCAAAGTTTAAAGGTAAAGGTACCCCTGCCCGTACGGGCCAGTCGTGACCGACTCTAGGGTTGCGCGCTCATCTCGCTCAAGAGGCCGGGAGCCAGCGCCGTCTGAAGACACTTCTGGGTCACGTGGCCAGCGTGACGAAGCTGCACTGGCGAGCCAGCACCAGCGCCGCACACGGAAATGCCGTTTACCTTCCCGCTATAAAGCGGTACCTATTTATCTACTTGCACTTAGGGGTGCTTTCGAACTGCTCTGTGGGCAGGAGCTGGGACCGAACGACGGGAGCTCACCCCGCCGCGGGGATTCGAACCGCCAACCTTACGATCAGCAAGTCCTAGGCACTGAGGTTTTACCCACAGCGCCACCCGCGTCCATGCAGAGTTTACCTTACCCTAAAATGGTACACATTATTCGACTTGCAAATGGCACTGCAAAATTTGGAGAAATGCAAATTCTGAAGGAGGGCTGTGCATTATTTTGGAAAGTACAAATTAAGTAGGTTCTCCTTCAAATGCAAACTGAATCAGTTTTCCCTTCCATTCCTTGCTGCTAACTTCTGGTTTCAAAACCACTGATGGAGCCAGGATATGGGGCCAAGATGGAATCTGGCCAATGTTGGGGAGCACCAGGACAGAATCTAGATTTTACAGCTTACCTGATGGGACACATACTGGTTACCCGTGACAGATCATAGTTTTATTGATGAAACCAGAAAAAATATGTGTTGGCTAGCAACTTTACTCAGGAATGAAGCTTATATTTTTACTTACTTAAAATAAATAATAGTAGTTGAAGAATTACCAGAATATGGCTGAAGATACGCATTTTTGTTGTAAAAAGCGAGATTATGTAGTTATGAGTATAGCTGTCTCACAAACTTATTTTTCAGCTTTGTATCAGCTAGGGAGAAATACTAGGATGCAGTGTGCATAAACAATGCATTTATTGGTGAGAATAGCATAAAAAATGCATTATATTATTGAAAATGGCTTTGGAAAATGATTTTGCGTAGATTTTAAAATTGTATATATCAGGATAAGATTGCACTAAATGCTCATGAAATTTCATGAGTAATTTTTGTTTGTTTATTAATAACTTCAGATTGGAAAAATATTGGAAAATACTTAAGGACCTTCATGTATCTTGGGAGCACCAGCATTTGGAAACATTTCTGGCTAATTTTTTGAAAGAGAAATAAAACAAGCAAGCAAGCAAGCAAGCAGGCAGAGACTTAGGTCTAATTGCATGCATTGCTTCCTAAAACTGGGAACTTGTAAATATAAAATAAAGTCGACTAGAGCTCAGGGATTACTGGGTCTCGAGCTGTGCAGTGCAGACACAATTTGAGACACAACCAAGAGTACCTCCTCGAGTTTGCTGTCATTTGAGTGTAGCACTGAAACTACAAAGCTATGCAGAGACTTTTTGGTGGCTGTTCTGCCATTTTGGATTTTTCTTTTCTCTGGTGTTGCATTTGAAACAGAGCACCTTCCAAAAAGCAACACATGATCTTTTCTAAATGTCTATCAAGGCTAATAAAGGATTCCTTTTAATTGTGTATTTTAATTTAGACATCTAGTTAATCTTTTAAATCTTCTTTTATAGCTTCTGCTTTACCACGCTCGTTTATCTGCTACTAACCCTTAGGGTCAGGCAGATTATGCATCTAAATAAACAAACAAATTAAAATGCTGCTGCTGCTTCTTTTCTCTCTCTCTCTCTTTGTAGTGCAGTTAGGGGCCACAGGGCTTTGTAACTGGTCTGAATGTTTTGTGTGAGCTTCTTTGCACTGTTGCCCCAGAATGGTAAAGTCTTTTAAGGTAGCGTGCTTCAGATTATTAATATGAGCAAAGCCCATATCCAAGGAATGAACGAAGTGAAAGAGGACAAACTACAGCTCTCAGTTAATTAAGAATGAAATACAGTCATACCTCGGGTTACAGATGCTTCGGGTTGTGCGATTTCGGGTTGCGCGCTGCGCCGAACCCAGAAGTTCTAGAACGGGTTACTTCAGGGTTTTGGCGCTTGCGCATGTGCAGAAGGGCTAAATCGTGCTTTGCACATGTGCAGAAGCACTGAATCGCAACCTGCGCATGCACAGATGCGCCGCTGCGTGTTATGAACATGCTTTCCACACAGATCATGTTCGCAACCCGAGCATCCACTGTATACTCGGAGTCCTGTAGTGATTTCATGCTCTTTATTGCAGCTTGTAAAACAGTGATTGAATTACCCCCCAAACCTCAAGCTTTTATATACATATTTACACAATGAGTCCCGTCTGATTGGCTGATTCTGCTTCCCTCCTGGAGCCTGATTGGTCTTTTCCTGCAGGCCAATCAGTTGTTGCATTCTAGGATCCTACCAGCCTAACAGGCTGATTAACTTCCTCCTGGAGCCTGACTGGTCTTTTCCTGCAAGCCAATCAGTTGTTGCATTCTAGGATCCTACTTGCCTATTGTTCTAGGATCCAAGCTTACCGCATAACAAAGAACATAAGAAAAGCTTTGTTGAAAGTCTGTTTAGTCAAGCTTTCCCACAGTAGTCAGTCACATGCCACCAGGAAGCCCTCAAGCAGTACAAGAAAATAGCCCTCTTCTTAATAGTATCTCATGGATGGGCTTGCAGATTACTGAGAGGGTGTTGGTGGCAGATAAGAGTTTTTGCATGTTAAGTAAGTTGGAATGTGTGTCATGCATTATTAACAAGGAATTGGAGGAAATACATGCATCTGTACTTCACAAGCACAGGCTTTCTACCATCTGATACTCAGAAGCTATACTGCCTCTAAACATGGGGTTTCCATCATAGTTCATAGTCGTTGGCAGACTTCTCATCCAGTAAGTGGTGTAATGCTCTCTATCAAAACATCTTTAAAAGGGCTGGCCAGTGTAGTGCCCTTCAGATTTTGGAGTACTACAGCTTCCATAATCCCTGACCCTTGGCCACGCTGGCTGGGGCTGATGGGAGTTGGAGTCCTGCAACTTCCGAATGGCACCATATTGACTACATCTGATCCCTAAGAACATAAGAGGAACCCTGCCAGAGCCGTCCAACAAAACATCAACATACAAGTTGTACAGTGGGGTGCTAATATTTTTCTTTGTAAATACAAGGCATATATTATTTATATACGTTTTTAACGAATGCTGTTAACAGTTAGCAAGGAAGACAAGTGTCATACAATAAGGTATAAAGCCAAAGGAGGGGAGATAAACTAATATGGCTGATACAGAGAAATGGAGCAAAGGTGTGCTTCCTGGTGTGGGCCTTATACTGCAAATGGGTCGTTCAGATCTGATCCCCCCCCCCCCCCGTGTGTGCATTTGGGCTTCCACATACACCTGTTTTTCCCCAGTTATGAATATTCATTGCTATTCTGCCTTATGTCAACTGAGCCAGTGGGTGGAGCTTGATGGAATGTATCCAGTATCTTTTGCGTGCCCTCCATCGCTTCTGTCTCTCCTTCAAAACAAAAACAAAAACAGAAAGTGTGCAAGAACAAATAACCAAGCCTTGGTTATAATTGCTCACAATATGCAAAATGGAGGCTTCTGCTTTTGGATGGATGCCTTTGGGAGGGGGCCTGCATTTCCATGTGGTTTTTAATTATTATTATAATACTGAGGTCTTGCTCAAGAATGATATTTACCACCTGACTAAGGCTTGCAAAGGAGTGATAGAGGTGTTGTGCAAGACCTCGGTATTATTATTTTTCAAAGCCCGATGCGTGTACTTTGATTACAGTCTCCAAAGTAATCTCCCAGATATACTGGGAAGAGATCTTGAGAAAGCAACTCCTTGATCCAGTTGTTGAAATATGAATGGGCCTTCAGCAAGCAGCAGTTGGTGAAAGTAGGCACGCTTGAATCATCTGGGCTGCGGGAAACCAAATGGGCAGGTTGTGCTTAGGTGAGCAAATGGAAGCAGGGAAGTCGTACTAGGGGCCACCCACTGAAATGTTGGCGCATGTGACAAACTATTCCAAACATCCCAAAGCAGTGGAGGCTGGTCCTTTAGGATGAGTGGGACACTGCACCACCCACCATGGGGATCCGCAGGATTTTTTTTCTGGTGGAGTTGAAGTAAAACACTGAAAGTGGGGAACAGCCTCGCTTTTCACAAAAATGAGAAGAAGAATAGTGTCAGTACACTTGCCTCGTATCTCAGGTTCTACAAATGCTAAAGCAAGTTGTTGTTGTTTTTTTAAGAAAAGCTGGGTTGCCAACCAACCTCATTCTGCCTGCAGCCAGTCTCCACCTGCCTGTCTTCTTATTAACATCCAACCCAATGGCTGGTGCAGCTTCTCAGCGTCCTCCTCCTTAGTCTCAGTGTTGCTGCCCTTGTAGAATTGAACAAAAACAGTGTATAAGTTGAGGAGAAAGGAACAGGGATGTTTTTGTCTTTGTTCAGGCATTGTAGGCTGGACGTGTACAACCAAACAGATGAGAAACTTCCTCAGAAGGACACAACTAATCAGAGAACGTGGCATCTCAGCAATAGTGATGTCGGTGCTGCCTGGTTGCTAAGCAACATCCCCCTCCCTCTTAGCTGACTTCCTGATAACAGAATTAACCCTTAGATCACAAACTGGGTGATCCCTGGACTGCACTTCTAACAGTTGTTGTTGTTGTTGTTGTTTGCTACACTTCTATCATCACCTCAAAGAATCAGAGCTTGCTCTTGTGTGGCTTTCTATGCATTTTTACATTTTCAGGCCAACCTTCCTCTAACGAGCTCATAGTTAACTCTGTGAAACAGAAGGCAGCTCTTGAGTTGACTTTATGTCAGGTTTGGCACTTCTGTGTGGTCATGTATTCCTTGCTGTACCTGTAAATCAGGAAACCACAGGGGATGTATGATGTGGTTGCTTTCCAGGCCACTGCTTTTGGCTCCTAGCGACTGGTTGTGCTGCCATAGGAAGAAACCACGACATTTCAAGTATTGCCAGAGTGGCATGGCCTACAGCTGTGACACTCAAGCAATGCAAGAACTAGTCCTGATTAAGGACGACTGAATCTATCAATTTTGGCTTCCCTCATCTTCCCCATCTTAAGTCCAGTTCATCTCATTTCAGTTTGCATTAAACAAATTGCATGAAATCTCAGTGCATTTTCATGCATATTTCTCTTAATATATGCATTTTCTACACAATTTTGCCTAATAAATGTATTATTGCAAGCAATTTCCCCTAATTTAATGCATTTTTGTATATTATTTTCACTTTAACATGCATTTCCGTGCACACTTTCCCCACATTTTTTTTGTATGCATGTTCTGTTTGGCGAACTGCATCCCACTAAGATAAATTCAACAGAGTAAATAATTTCTGATGGAAGTAAAAGTGGAAAACTGATTTGGGTGGTTATAGTAAAATATGCAGGAATTTATGATCTGTAAAATGAACCATGGAAGGAGAAAAAGGGAAGTCATCGAATATTTCAAAGTTTGCAAAATGTTTATTTTGAAGTGTAAATTTGAAAACTTAATAAAAATTATTATAAAAAAAAATGCAGACCAAATAAAACCCTCAAGCATCCTTAATTTGAACCCATGTAAAGAGGATTGTCTTGGTTCGCCAGGATTGTTCTGGTTCACCAGAAGCGGCTTAGTCATGCTGGCCACGCGACTGGACCTAATGGTCAGGGGTCCCTTTACCCTTTACCTTAAGGAAGAGGTGGGTTGATACTTAACTGCAGTCATGTTTGTCTGCTCCATCAACACAATCCTGGTCACCATCACACACATAAAATGGCTCAATGTTCCTGTGATCAGGACACTGGAACTGACCAGGCTTACGTGTCTTTGTGAAATATTAAAAGTACAGGGGTACCTTGGGTTACAGACGCTTCAGGTTACATACGCTTCAGGCTACAGACTCCGCTAACCCAGAAATAGTACCTCGGGTTAAGAACTTTGCTTCAGGATGAGAACAGAAATCGTGCTCCGGCGGTGCGGCAGCAGCAGGAGGCCCCATTAGCTAAAGTGGTGCTTCAGGTTAAGAACAGTTTCAGGTTAAGAACGGACCTCCGGAACGAATTAAGTACTTAACCCGAGGTACCACTGTACGTTTTATTTTGTATGTTGCCTTGGGAATGTTGCTTAAATATTTCCAAGCAAGAAAATAAATAAATAAATAAATGCAAGACCAGCTGCTGCTTCTGTTAGCCTCAGTGAAAGTTTTTGCCATTGCCTATGGAATTGGGAATTGCACTACAGCTGACTAATCCCTCTCTCTTTTTGCTTCCTTTTCCAGACCAGGTTCTGGCTCCTGTGTAAGGCTCAGGCAACACAGCTGAGCTCCACTGTATGATTAATCCTTGTATTTAATACAGCAGCAATCAACCTTGTTTGCACTGTTGGTAAGTAAAGCCGCAAGGCTTGTAATTAAAATGCATTTAATTACTTGTATGGTTACTGAGGTGAAGTCTCTCTGGATTTTTACACCGTTGAGATCAGAATCTGCCCCCTTTTTCTCACCACTTTTTTGTGTGGATAAAGTATAATGAGCAGGTAGCATCTTTCAGGTGGAGATTTCAAAGTAATTCACAAACCAGTCTTAAGGCGGATGCTTTGGTGTGGGAATATCATTTTAGTTCCATTTCACAGATGACAAAATATCACTGAGGATACACTTGTAATTACTAGAGATGCATGGAGCCCTCGTGAGAATTTCCCCTAGTTTTATAGATACACTTCTTGCTTTCCCCCAGATGTTTCACCTGAGCCAGAAAATAAAAAAATGTCTTGAAGCTTTATGTTAGGCAAAGTTTGGTAGAAAGTTATATTTGGGCATAGCCCTCTCCCCCAAATCATTAGCATTCTTGAAATTATTTGGATATTTCTTCTGAACAAAATAGTCCAAATTAATCTCAGGTTTTTTCTGCCGCAATATTTGTTAGCAGCTCCAACACATGCCTTTTTTCTCCCCTCAGACAATCTGATTTCATTCAATATATGCCAAGTCATTTATTTCCGTGTCTTCTTTGCTTCTTCTCACTGAGGGGAAAAATTAGGCCCCATCTGCACTATACATTTAAAGCAGCATCATTTCACTTTAAACAGCTATCCCCAAAGAATCCTGAGAGTTGTTAGGGAAGACCTATTCCCCTCACAGAACTACAATTCCCAGAGTACCCCGGGAAGAGGGATTGACTGTTAAACCACTCCAGGAACTATAGCTCTGTGAAGGGACTGACAATGCTCAGCACCCCTAACAAACTACACTTCCCAGGATTCTTTGGGGGAAATCATGACTCTTTAAAGTGGTATGATGCTACTTTAAATGTATAGTACAGATGAGGTCTCAAGAGTGTGAAAGAGTAAGAGGCACCTGCTTTCAGCGTGGCTTCACCCCAAAATTTCTGAATAGGTTTCTGTTTTGTGCATTTAAAAATGGTGGTAGCTGTGTTGGCCCATTTGAATCCCCCCAAAAAAGTTGTAATGCGCTTATTGGAACCAATCAAAATGTCATAAACTTGTGAGCAAGTTTTTGAGATCTCCAGACCTCTGGTCTGATAAAGAAATCAGGAGAACATGAAAACTCAGCCACAGATTTGTAGCAAAGCCCGTAATCTGCATGGAAATGGTTCACAGCTCAGTCCCCAGCGTCTCCAGTTAAAAGGGTCAGTCCTGAGGCAATGTGAGACCCTTTTTCTGAGAGAGAACCTGGAGAGCAGCTGCTGGTCAGAGAAGGCAAGATCTGGACGCAGTGTCCCATCATCCTTGTTCAGCCCCCACCTGCCCACTTTCTTACTTATATCCAGTCCTTGACTACCAGCTTGTTTTCCTTGTAGAACTCAGCAGGGGTGGGGTGGGTGAAGCTGGAATTTGTTTGCTTTGCCTGCCATTGGCCTCTAACTCTTGGGTCTTCTGGCTACTGCCCTACCAGTCCAACAGGTACCAGCCATCAATGTATAGATAGGTGGACAATCAATCTGACCCAGTGAGAGGAGGTATGTCTCCATGATGAGGAAGAACAGCTACAGGCACAGTGTCGCTGTCAACAGAAGGAATTGCAGGAGGGGGTGGGGGAGAGAGATAGAAGAAAGACATGGGCCACGAGAGGAGCTAAGCTGGCTGGTCTGGCTGCTTCTCCTTCCTGTTAACATCTGATACAACATATTCCTATGCCATTGCCCATCTTGTGATTTTTGGGCTTGCTCTGAGCATAATTCCAGATTGGAAGGAGACAAAGTCAGAGCAGTGACTCATTGAGAGAGGCAGTGGACAGACTCCTAATGGCTGTGGGGTGGCTGGTCATTCTTACTCTTTCAAACGTCAGGAGTGACTGATCAGTCCAGCTGCACCTGTGACAGAGGCATGGCAAAATTACAGCACCGCCCCCCCCGAAAAAACCCCCAAGGGTGATTCAGAGGTAGCAGGGTCAGAACTATGACTCATGAAGGGATGTGGCAGGCAGCCTCTTCTGTGGATAGGTTGTATAGGTTCACAGCTGTTACTGCTTTACTTAATGCATTTCTGAATGCAAACTTGCAGTTCTAACATAACAAACTGCAAAATACTGTTTCTATTTGGTGTTGGGTTGGGGCAGAGGCCCAAACCCTACTTGGCAGAATGAGCAGGAGGGTTAACAAATGTAGGAGTGTGGGCTTCTTTTTTAAAGTATAATAATAATAATAATAATAATAATAATAATAATAATACCACCCCACCCATCTGGCTGGGTTTCCCTAGCCACTCTGGGCAGCACCCAGCAGAATAGTAAAAAAAAAAAAAAGTAACTACAATAATATACATTACCATCTTTTAAAACCTAAAGTCCATAATCTAAAAATGCTCAGTTGCACTACTGGTCATCCACAGAATAGCAGCAGTCACCCCATAGCCCTCCCCATCTTGTGTTGCAGCTGGGCCAGCTTGACTTGGGCTGGTCAGGGTGTGTGGCAATGCTGCGGCTTCCATTATCATCAGGTCAATAATGAAAATTAATATGCCGAAAGCTCTATGGTAAAAACAATTGCAGGTGTTGGCACTTTTAGGTACACCTGACTCAGCCCAACACATCTTCAGTCACCTAAACCATACGTGTCCTCTTCCACACCTCCATTGCAATCGCTTTAATAAGGAGGCCACTGCTGAGATCTTTTGTGGGTGCTGGTGAGTGAGTGAGCTTAGGGAGGAGGGGTGAGATTTGAACCACCTGTCCAGTCACTGAGATTACCCAGAGAAGCACTGTTACTTGTCCCCCAGGTTACAGAGGCCTGACTGGCATCAACTATAAGTCAGGCATTTAGTGTTATCAGTCCCCGGCTGTGGAACACTCTTCCAGCAGTGATTCGGCAGGCATCTTCGGTTTGACTTTCAGGCATCTCTTGAAAACAACCTATGCAGTTGTTTAATTTTTTATTGAATAGCCAGTCATTTTATTGGTTGCTTTGTATAGCTTTTAAATGTTTCTGCCTTGCTGTGCACCACCCTGATGTAAGAAGGTAGTATAAAAATACTTCTATAAATTAATTAAATAAATACAGTCTTGTAAATAGGACTGCACAAGTTACTAGACCCTAAGCAATTCTTCCCCACTTTGCCCACTCACTCACAACTGTGGCCCATTTATGGACAAATATCTTGCCATGCTTCTCTGACTTAGAGGTGATTCATATTTGCCAAAGGTGAATATACGAGTTGCTGTTTTTAAGCCTAGATTATTATCGCTGCAACTACCAGCTCATGCCACGTATCTGATTGGACAACCTCCATTCTGACATTTTAATTACCCCCTTTTTCCTTGCAACCCTTCCCCAGCATAACAAGTTTTTGTGTGATCAGATATCACACTGGGAGTCAACAGTTTTTCAAAGGGAGTGCTGTTTGGACTGGTTGCATAAAAGACAGGGACAGAGTTAAGGTTATAGGGTATAATTTCTGGGTTTTCCTAGGAAGTGTCTATGCATAAGACACAACTGCCCACTGAAAGGAGGGTGGAAATGGTAAAATAAGCATCCATTATACTCCTCAGTATGATAAGAACACATACCAAATGTATGGGCTACTGTTCAGTCCCATAGGGCCCTCAAAGTGCTTTTCAAAACAAACAAGCAGCAGTGTTGGAACACAGGAATCTGCCTTATTCTAAATCAGACCTACTAGTCTATCCTGCTCAGCAGGCAGTACCTCTCCAGGGTTTCAGGCCCTACCTGGAGGTGGTGGGGACTGAACTTGGGACCTTCCGCATGCAAGGCAGATGCCCTCCCAGTGAGCTATGGCCCTTCCCTCATGGAAGACTCTGCCCCAAAATCAGTATCTCACCACCTCATTGAAAGTGGCAGCACTGGAAAGCCTACAGGGGTGGTGGTGCCACTGAGGCAGAGGTCCAGGGTCCCACTCAGCCCCCCAAATGCAGGAGTACACACAAGACCATAAATTATGAGTCTAAAATTACCTACCTGCGCCACTTTGCAGGGGAAGGGTCTTCCCTTGGCCAGCTCCCGTTTCAGACCATGTGTAAGCATTGAATAACACAGACATGGCTAGTTATCCATCACTGTATTTATCTTGCTCAGGCTGAGTTTAACCAAGGAACAGAACTTTTGGAACTAGTTTTTTTTGGGAGGCAGGGGACATTCCTTATTTCCCACCTCCATTCCCCAAAGGGAGCTGGTAACTTTATTTACTTAGATTGTGCGAGCACTTTGTGGGCAATTCCTGTGGGGTTAGCAGTATAAGCATAAGAGCTAGTAGGTGATGCTGTGCAGGGAGGTCAGAGTTTGCAAGCAGGGAAATAAAAGTGGCTAATGTTTTACCTCTCCCCATGTGGCATCTTGGCTCTGTGTTAATCCCATATGGTCTCAGAGTACCTCCCTTTTTTCCATTGCAGCTCAGGCTTGCAGTCTGGGTGTGCTTTTGGACCCTGCAAGCCACGAGTGCTGTAGCTCACTTTAGGCTGGTGAAGTCACACGTGCTTTATGTCAAGGCTTGATTACTGTAATGTGTGGAGCTGTCTGTCAAAGGGGTTTGGAAACCTCACAGGAATATCGGAAAATGTATTATACTGAATCAGACCATTGGTCCATCTGGTTCAGTATTGCCTACACTGAACTGGCAGCAGCTCCCTAGGGTCTCAGGCAGGAGACACTCCTAGCCCCACCCGGAGATGTCGAGGATTGAACCAGGGACTTTCTGAGCTATGGCAGAAGCTAGAGTACTGGCTGTTTTTTGTTTTAATTGTACCAACTTCATTGGCTTCTGTTCTTCTTCTCAGACAAGTTCAAGGTGTTGGTTATAACCTTTAAATGTCCAAATGACTTGAGGCCTGCGTTCTTTAAGGACCATCTTCAAATAAGTTGAGGACTGTTCCTTCTGCATGATTCTGTGTTCACCTACTTAGGTTGCCAGGAGTGGCCTGGCTCCATGTCTCACTACTGGCAGAAATGCAGTTGAACAACATCAGGGATCATTAAGGGTTAGTGTGGTTATTGGTCTGGCTAACACCAGACTTTGCTTAGCTAGATGTTACAGTCATTCGGGAGTAAACTGTCCACGTTATAGAAAGACTGTTGAGATTTGACAGTTCGAGGAGTTGGAGGGATAAATACTTCTGAAGGAGGCTTATCAGCTTTGTGGTTGAATATTATATCTCATCACTTTCAACTAGACCTGTAAATGATATTCTCCTCAATTTATATACTGTTTTTGTTCAGTTTACCCCAGTAAAGTATATCAATTTATTTTCTTACTGGATTAAATCTGTTTCATTTAAGTCACTCTGTTAACTGAGGATAGGTAAAAGAAGGCTTTCTTTGTTTTGGTACTCAGGCTATGAAATTCCGTTTCCTATCCCCCTAGCACACTCGTTGATAGCATTTATGCTCAGTGAAGACTGCCTAACTTCAGCAGTCCTTTGGTATGATTAGTTAATCTGTTATTTATCTCCTGACTTCTAAAAAGTGTGTCATCTGCTGTTTTATTTGTTTATTTGGTTTTTCAAAATGCATTAACCAGTGTTGTTTGGACATTTCAGTGATGAAGCAGAAAGATGGGATATAAACAGTTTGAATAAATAGATAAGTCTGCTTACCTTCAATGGTCTGGCAGTGTTGTGGCCATACAATGTCTTTCTGTCACTCTCTGGCAATTGGACGATGCACTGGGGCACCTGGTCAGCACGAGAGGCCTAGGGACTTTGTGGGCCAGGGCTGCAAATTGTAGCTTGCCTGCTAATTGACCAATCACAGGCAAGCTTAGTGGCAAGCCTTTCCCAGAGGGCGGAGCCAGCTCCTCCACCCAGTTCATCGCAGGATCTCCCACCTATTCTCCCTTGTATATTAGACTTCTTGTTTGTGCTTGAGTTTGCCATGGACTTTATTGGCTGCTGTGTTCGGGGCTGGGCAGGAATTTCCCACCAGACAAATTGGCTCTGGTCTGGTGTCACAACTTTTGGCAGTTAGGCATTGGGTAATCCATAGTCTTGGTTGGAGGGGAGGTTGTAGTCTCCGCCTGCTCCTCCAAGGGAGAAGGCATTTCTTTTAAAGGATAAGGGAGGAGTTCTGTCCAGTCGCCCTGGTGAGGGCTAAGGATATACCACTCCTCAAGATGACGATCCATTGAGGAGTGTTCCTATTTGATGTAGCTCATAGGACTCTCCTTGGTACCAGGTTGACCCTAAGGAACACTTCCAGCAGGCAGGCTGGAGGTCAGTGGTTACTCCATATCCAATGCCTATATCACAATTGTAATCAGCAAAGTTGTCACCTTATTTGTCCCAATATATATATATGCTGTCTTGTCTGGTTATTACATTGAGGTGAGAGCAATGGATATCACCCTGCCTCGGCCTGCAATCAATATCAGAAGGGATATCATGGTGGGCAGGTTTAGAATTCTCAAAAATTAATCTTTTAAAAAGCAGCTGTTTCCTGGTTCTCAGAATGGGGAAGCCAAAATCATGGAATAATAATAATAATAATAATAATAATAATAATAATAATAATTTATTTATATCCTGCCCATCTGGCTTGGCTTCCCCAGCCACTCTGGGCGGCTCCCAACAGATGTTGTTGGACTGCAGCTTGCATCATATCTGACCATTAGCATAGTGGGGGTTGTAGTCCACTAGTGTCCAGATGACACAACATTGACTACCCCCGTGTGGAACTTTGAGAATATAGGACACTGCATGGGCTCATCACTGACTGGCAACAGCTCTCTGGAATTTCAGGCAAGGGTGTCTCCAAGCCCTACCTGAAAACATCAGGAATTGAGCATGCAAAACGTGTTCTCTACCACCAATCTGCATCCCTTCCCACAAAGACTAGAATACTTTGCTGCTCTCGCAACTGAAGGACTCTGCCTTATTATGGTGCCCACTCAGTTCCATTGGCTCAGTGTTCACATCCCTCTTTTCTATAAATGCCCACATACTGATGTACACACATGTTGACTCAGAGGCGATGCAAAAGCTTTTTTCCTTGTGGCTTTCCTTAGCTTTCCTAATTAAAAACATCTATCTTTCCCATCATCTCATGTGATTCAAAAGTCGAGTTAATGAGAATAATTGTTCTCCATATTTCCCTATCATGCCACTTTGAAGTTTTAAAGTTACTTTCATTCTCTGCTGCTTAGTGAAAATGAGTATTTACTGTAGCAAGCTGGGCAAAATCATGCCAAAGACATGTCATTTCCATCATTTTTATGTCTTGTCTGTACACTGCCAAAAACAAAAGATCCACAGATTAGCAATACATTTTAATTTCTACTCTCTCTCTCTCTCTCTCTCTCTCTGGCTCTCCAATCTGGCAGCCCGGCCAAGTCTCCATAAGGCTTCTTAGGCATGAGACACTTCGCTTGGATTTCCCCGGCTACTGTCAGGGAATTAACATCTTAAAAGTCAACTTTGTCTGCATTGTTAAAAATAATTATTCAGCCACGTCCCTCATGGAATGATGCACATTATGTACTTGGGCTTCTGGTGATGAACGGGTGGGGAAGATCTTGAAATGTCAAGTATCAACAAGTTTGTGAAGAGATTACTGGTACCAAATTGGAGCTTACTCAGGAGATGGCAAGAGGGGCACTTGTTTCTGCTGGGTAGTTCTTTATCACAACCCCTCCTGTGGCTGTTTTTCAAGTGCTCTTGAAAATTCATTCACCACTTCAGTGTTAATTTCTCCTAATATACATTTCTATCTTATATCCCAGCTTGGTAGGCTCATTTTACATCAACATGATGCTGAGCCTTTAGTGTCACCAGCCCAGTCTCATGGAATGCCTCCATTCAGCAGGTGCCTTCTATTTTAACCTTCGAATGTTTGCAGAAAATGTTTCTGTGCCACTAAACTTGTGCAGACAGCATCTTCTGTGATTGTTAGTTGATGATCTGAGATTTTAAATTTCTGCATGGTTTTTATTTTGTGTTTTAAATCACTTTGATTTTCAATGGCATTATGGTATACAAGTATCCCGCCCCCGTGAAACAAGATTTTGGTTCCCTAATGTAATGCATTTTGATACAGGCAGCAACCATATTGCGTGAGGGTTCTGTTCCTGCACCCTCCCCACTCCCTGCATCGGCAGAGTGTGCCTAAGCGCAACCTGCCCCATTTGGCCCTCGGTTCTGTCAGTGGTTGTACATCAATTGATCATTTATGTGTTTTGGTTTGCATTTTGTTTTGGAAGTGCAAATTGGACAGTTTATAGCAGATCAGACTGTTTCACCCTCTATTCCAGTGTTGTCTACTCTGACTGGCAGCATCTCCTCAGCAGCTCAGACAAAGGTCTTTCCCATCACCTACTAACTCAGGTATGGGGAATGTTTGGCCCTCAAGGTTCTGCTGAACTTCAACTCCCACCAGCCCCAGCAAGCATGACCAAAGGCTAGGGATGATGGGGTTGTAGTTTAGCAACTCTTGGAGGACCAAAGGTTCCTCACACCTAACTGTGGTGGTGTTATTGTACAGGTGGCACTAGACTCAGTTGTGCCTGGGTAGGGTTGTTACTGTTTCATTCTTGTTGGAGAGACAGAATAAAGTCAGTTGCATAGCTTCTTGGCTAGTGTGTCCTGTGGGCCTTCCATGACAAGTGTGCTGCATACCACTCAACCATCCCGGACACCCTGGAATTACAGAAACCATTACCGGCTTTTGATTGGTACCCAGAATATCCAATTTTTTGGTCTGGCGTTCTGCCGTGAGTCAGCTGGCTTGTGCCAGAGCTCACACTCGCTCTGGTGTGAGTCAGTTGGTTCCTGCCAAAGCGCCAGACCAAAAGATGGTCATTTTTTGGTATTGCAAGACAAAAAAAGCTTATTTTGCGAGAGCGCAGGATCAAAAACAAGCATCCTAATTTTGGTCCCCAGGATGTTGGAGGGTATGGTGGTGTTGTGCTTAGAGTGTAGGACCTGAGAGACCAGGGCTCAACTCCCCATTTGGCCATGAAGCTCATCACCTCTCAGCCTAACCTACCTCAAAGGGTTGTTGTGTGAATTAAATGAACCATGTACGTCACCTTCAGCTCTTTAGAGGAAGAAGTTGGATATAACTGCAACAAACAAAAGTCTTTCCCAATCCCTTATCTTCATGCAAGGAAAACTTTAACCTTCTTAATTTTGTAGGACTTCTGTTAAACGCACAGAAACCAGGAGAGAGAAAAAAGATCAAAAAATATATTGCAACTTAGGAAGTCCAGGGCTAGTGAAGTTGCCAACTGATAAGAGAAAAACATTCTGGGCTTCTTCAGTGCTTTTAAGGATAGCTTCTTCTACAGAAAAAGAATGCCAACCAGCAAAGCTTTCTGGTTACATGAAGGCAGATCACATGCTTATGATTGTGGATCAAGTTGCTGGTAAAGGGAGAGGAGCAGGGGCTGGTGAATAAGTTGGCATCCCATATAAACATATGATGTATGAGTCTGCCTAATGGATGTCCCTTCTGCCCCACCTATGAGTTGCAGACTGGCAAGCCCACCCTAGAATTAATTGAGCAACACTGGCTCCGAGCATTTAATCCTCTGCTGCAAAGCTAAATAATTGAAACTCTTTCCTCAGGCATCCCTTTCTCTCTGTGTGGGAAAAAAAATCTCATTACTGCACCGCTGGAGTTTTGGGGCTGTTGCAGAACATGACACCTCCAGGCTCTCCTCCTTCCCTCGATGATTCAGAAGAAGCCACCCTCTGCTGCCCTTCCAGAGATCAACTTCTTCCCTCTAGAAATGTCCACATTTGCTGGTTGGCAATTCTCCCCGCCCCACAAGCCACTGACTCAGTCTGACCCCTGTGGAATAACTGCAGTTATTAGAGCTGCTGAAATGGCAGCGCAGCATTCAAGTTCAAAGGGCCTTGATGTGACTCCCTTCTGAGGCAAAGCTTACATTGGCTGACTCGTGTATATGGAGACGAGTCTGTGAAAACTTCCCTTGAGAAAGCAGGAATGAAGAAGAGGGAGGGAAGTTCTAGCTGAGAATGAAGTTGAAGAAACCATTCTCCCTCAAGGCACAAAGTCCAGCCTAGTCAGTGGATTTGAATGCAGACCCTGCTAGTGTCCCTGTTTTCCAGGGACTGTCCCAGATTTACAAAAGGCGTATCGGTTTCTGATTTGATCCCAGAATGTCCCGCTTTTTCCTCAGGGCATCCCTATTTTCATCAGAGAAAATACATTGTATATGCATTTTTGAACATTTTGAGCATAACTTGGCTGGATAACTGCATTGCAAAATTTGAAGAAGTACAAATGTCAAAGGATGACTGTGCTTTGCTTTGCATATTGTTTTGGAAAGTGCAAATTGGTTAGGCTTGTCTTTAAAAGATCAAATTGCTCAACCCCACACCTCTATAATTAGGTCAGAGAGAGGTGACAGATTTTAGGGGATGAGGCATGGTGGTGAAGTGGCAGAGGAGAGAGATGTGTGCTGTATGTCATACTGCCTGCCCTGATCCTCTTAAGGTAGCCTGCTGCCCTCAATCTGGTTGACTCCTATACAGTGGTACCTCAGGTTACATATGCTTCAGGTTACATACGCTTCAGGTTACAGACTCTGCTGACCCAGAAATAGTGCTTCAGGTTAAGAACTTTGCTTCAGGATGAGAACAGAAATTGTGCTCCGGTGGTGCGGCGGCGGCAGGAGGCCCCATTAGCTAAAGTGGTGCTTCAGGTTAAGAACAGTTTCAGGTTAAGAATGGACCTCCAGAACGAATTAAGTACTTAACCCGAGGTACCACTGTACATGGAAAGGGGAGATGGGGCATTTTCTCATTTCCTTCTTGTCCTTTGCCTCAGCCAGCAAAATGTTTTGGGCAAGACATGACTAGATGGACTGGTAGCATGTTGGGGTGATGGAATCAATTACACTGCTTCAAAATGAAGGTGGGGTGAAATCACAGTTTCCTGAAGATTCTCCTTGGTTAAACTCCCTGCATATAGAAGCCAGCAAAGTACACAAAAAAGGGCCAGAGCACCCCTTTCAACTTTGTGTTTGTTTGTTTGCATGGATTTGTCTGCTTTTAATATGGTAGCATCATTTAAAAGTTGAGACCTTCACCAAGGTGATATGGCCCACTCTCTTGCCTCATTCTGCTTTATGTGTAATAGACCCATGATCTTTAAGACGTCAGCCTGTAGGCGGAAGTTCACAACTTGCTAATGTTTCCTAGCATTAGAAACGAAACAGAAAACCCTCCCTGTGAATTGGAAAGTAGCACAGCAAGGAATTGACAGTGCTGGCCCCTTTCTATCTAATGACCCAGTTTATCATATAGGGCAGCATTCAAAAACTATACCTCGCACCTGCAGCAACCCAAGGTGGCCATCTCCTTAGCTCCATGGTTCCTAAAGGTTCCCCCCCCCCCCGGACCACTGGAAAATTACTGAGGACTACTTAACAGCTTTTCTGCTGTTCTCTGCAATCTTCTGTGCTTTGAAATTGTATTTTTATGGCTTCCTTGATTTCTTATATGTTGTATTTTACTGTACTACAATTTGAATTGCACAGAATTCAAACTGTAATGCAATAAAATAGCTCAGTCGGTAGAGCATGAGACTCGGGGTTGCGGGGTTTGAGCCCCACATTGGGCAAAAAGATTCCTGTTTTTTCAGGTGGCTGGACTAGATTACCCCCGTGGTCCCTTCTAACTCTACAGTTCCATGATTCTATAAGAACTCAAGCCATACAAGTACAATTAAAAAGCAATCTGAATATTTAGTTCCATCTTCACAAATCCACAGACTGCTGCGGACCACCTGTATAAAGCTCACGGACCACGGTTTGGGAATTCCTGCCTTTGATTTGGCAAAATATATTTTCTGATGCTGACAGTGTGGATTGCTTTTTGGGACATCTAAGATGGCAGCCACCTGGTGCCAGCTGGAGCTCAGCAGACTGTGCAGCGGCATCAGCAATTCTGGGCTGGGTGGCAGCAGTGGAGGCCTGATTGGGTGGGGGCTCAGGAGGTTGCCATCAGTGGCACAATATTGAGATTGAGGACCCACTCTAGCCTGGGGCTTTGGCACATGGGAGGGGAGCAGCTCCTGAACTGCCACACCTTGCAAAGTCATATTTAGCCATCTCCAGTTGGTAAACCAGTGAACTGGGAGTTAATTAAGAAAGTCTGCTTAACCCAGCGGTTTTTAAACTCTCTGGAGTAGGAAGCCTAGCTGAGCCAAAAGCTGGCGGATAATGGTACAGAGAAGGTTTGCGAAGTCCTTCAGTGTGCAAAAGGGAGCCTCTGATGTTTCCTTCTGCCCACTCCCCTCTAACTGCCTCTTTTAAATCAAGCTCCAAGAAGCTCGGATCAGCTTGGAACGGAAAGTTCCTACAAATAATGGTCACACCCCGGGGGAGTGTTTCCTCTCCCAGAAGCTGTGATAAAAAGGTGGCTCTGTGCTGTGTGGCTGCACTAGAAACATATTTCCGTTAGTCAAGACTGTGAAGCAAAATTCTCACTGTTCGGGTGTTTCTTGTGGTTTCTTCTAAATGCAGCTATGGGGCATGCAGCAGTGTGCAGAAGGAGGGTCGAAATAATTGCTAGGCGTCAGAGAGAACTCTCATTTTGAACTGAGATCCCGAGGCTCAGCAGCACATGGACTGTATTTAAAGCACAAAGAACAGACACACACACCAGGCAATCTGACCTAGGCTCGGGTTCACAAAAATGTCCATTAAAAAAACAAACCAAAAAACCAGGCCTGGGTTCTGTCATGTTCCTAGTTTTCATGGAGGTGGTAAATCTGGGTGAGGGCTGTATGTGAATTGCAGGAAGGAACTTGTGTGATTTAAATATTCCTCCATATAAACAGAGTCCCTGAACATAGAAAACAAGTATGCCTGGATTCTACTACGCAGGTCCCCAGGAAATCTTAGGGAAGTGTGTGTGTTGCTGAGGTGCTCAGATCCTGCTTGTTGTCCCTAACATGGGAATCTGGTTGGCCACTATGAGAAAGGATGCTGGATTAATGGGCTATTGGCCTGACGCAGCAGGCAGGCTCTTCTTGGCTCCTCCTACCCCTCTTCATCCTGCTTGACATAATTACTGGCATTTGGACAGTGTAAATAACAAATCTAGTTAATTTGCACTGGTCTCTGCCTGCCCTCCCCCTGAAGTCCAGGGTGATGTTTGGTCAGTTGGAATTAATGCCTCAAGTGTGGTGAGATAAGAAGTGGTGAAATTATCAGCCTTAATTTGCCTCTGCACCTTGGTCTTTTGAATGGGGTCTGCCACTGCCTAACTTGCTTACTAGTAACACACAGCAAATTGAGCACATTTCTTCTAATCCTGCAAGGGAGATGTGTACATGAAAGCAGCTGTTTTGTGCATGGATCAACTTGCTGGATATGGAACTGTGTTATGTACTCCTCATCTGGAATGCAGTATGCGCCCCCATGTGATCTGTATGGCATGATGTAGATCAGGCATGGGTAACCTTTGTCCCTGCAGATGTTGCTAAACTAAAACTCCTGTCGTCCCTGGCCATTGGCCATGCTTGCCATAGCAGATGGCAGCTGTAGTTCAGTAACATCTGCAAGGACAAAGATTCCCTACACCTGATGTAGATACTCAGTGGCAAAAAGCTTCAGGCTCCTCTGTATGGTACCTCAGATAGATGACAACAGGCTTCAGTAGAATCCCTTTGCAACCCACTACCCCCATCACCCCAACTAGAAAATACTCACTGGAGCCAATACTTCCCATGGTTTTTGCATCTCCAGTGGTTCACCATTCCTATCTACCTTGCAATGTGAAAATGTGCATGCGGTCCACAGTCCCATCCCACTGGTCATGTGCAACAGCACAAACAGCACAAATGTCTCAGGGGTCCTTGGATTGCAGGGCTCCATTTATCACAAGCTCCATCTCCACCTCCTTGAGCCCCCTTCTCATTTTAGCCTTCCAAAGTCAAGGGGAACTACCATGGAAAGTAGAGGGTCTGGGCCCCTGTAACAACCCTCCCTAGTAATTCTAGGATTTTTTAATGGGGGAAATGTGGTGAGCAGAATGAGTCTGAACTTTTAATCATGCTAGGCATTCAGCCATCAAACAGCAGCAGCAATACCACCCAGAAAATTATTTATTTAATGTATTTATATCCCGCCTTTCTCCCAAGTGGTGATTCAACTTTGAAAGATAATACACTGCTAGTCTGATGTACTGCTATGACCAGAGGCATACATAGGCTCTCTTGTGTCTTTGGCAATGAGCTATATCAGTGCTCCCTTTGCCTTGGCAAGGAGATGTATCGGCATGGAGAGGCGTGATTGTTGTGCCTATCCCTGGCCATGATTGCCGCCTTTTTTCAGACAACAATGCAGAAACTTACAGGCATTTGCTCTCCACCAGAAGCCCACTCCTCAGTGCAGTGCAATGGGCATGTGGAATCTGGAATCATACACACGATTGATGAGGAATTGCATCTGGCCTCTGTACATTCAGATATCCCCATTCACTTCAGTGGAAGGAGCATCACTGGGTGAGAGTCAACAGCCAAGAGCCAATTTCTCCATCAGTAACCGTACATTTATTTATTCCACATGGCAAGGCATTAAAATGATTACACGCAACACCTAGCAATATCATCATGTATATCTGATAAAAAACATGGACCTTTTATTTGTCTTCTAGGAAAGGGAAATGCACCGCTGACCACTCTGCTATGGTTGGCTCAGCTCCCAAGAATCTGCAAGACGAGGCTGATGGAATGAGAGGCCATTTTGCTGTTGATGCAGAAAGCACAGGTGGAGAATCTCCATTTTGCATCAAGTGAGAGTAGCTGCCCAGGTGGAAGGGCAAGAGGTGGCAAGGTAAGCTTGTTCAAACATACAAAAACAAAACACCTTTCCATGTTTTCACCAAACTTTGGTTTGGGACTGTTGAATTTTGCAACAGAATCTGCATCCCAGATGGTTAGAAGTGCTACATGTAAAAGAAGTAGGGAAGGCTACATTTCAAAACAGAGCTGCCAGTAAGTAGGGGTGGTATACTGTGCAGACCCTCACCTTTTAAATATTATTAACACATTTTAAAATATTCATAATCAAAATCAGCTCCTTTTAAAAAAGGAAAAGGAAAAAAAGAAAGGACAAACAAACAAACCAGTCTCTGCTGTGTTAAACACAGATTGCGGAGGGTTTTTTTAAAAAAAGAATTCTAGTCAAATTGTTGTTCTGTTTAAAAAGCAACCAACCAATTAAAAACCTTCCACACACAAGCTCTAAGAAATAGGATCCTTCAGCAACATATTTTTTTTTTAAGAATTATATTATTATAACAAATAAAGACCAAAGTAGATTTATTCTTTTTACAGTTAAATATTCCTTGAACCAAACAAAATATTTTACTGTACAAGCAATTGTGCATTTCATTTTTTTTAAAAAAAGAAGCATATTATAGTGCAAAGCATAAAATAAAATAAAATAAAATCCTCCAGGTCAAATATTTTTGACCGCTTTCATAAAACACATGTGTTTTTATTCACACCTGTGCATGACAATCCATCATTAACTTGAAAGGGTTGGGCTGACAGAGGTTGTACTTCCTAATGTGGTTTACAAGTGCCTATCGAGAACACACTTGATAGTCCTGAATGTTTTTGGTTTTCCTCTTTGAGAAAAACCATCAAGGCTCTATTAGAGGCAGCCAGCAGTTACTTAAAAACAAGCTCTCACCAAAAGAATTTGGGGTTGTTCATTTTACACCAGATGCAAATACACATAATGGGCTTGTCAAATGTGTGATGAGCCATGTTAATATGTAGTGACCTATATAGGATGTGGTTTAACATGAGCACAGAGGGATGTTTATAGAACCCAGTAAAGTCCTCTGTTTTTTCCTCCCCCTTCCTGGACATACACTCCCCCACACACCATAGCACATTGGCAATTATTCCAAATGGGGAGCATCAAACTTCCTGTGTCTTCCCTTCCACCATCAGAAGGGCTGTGTGTGTGCATTTGATTTTATTTGGTCTGGGCTGTACGATGATGAAGGTATTGCAGTCTCCCATTTGAGGTCAGTGGGGTAGTAGAGAGGAAATGCAGGGGAGACCTTTTCAGAGCTGGAGTGATGCTGCCGTGTGCTGGAGCATGGGTTAAGTGATGGATCCAACTTGCTTTGTGGAAGTGAATGAAGTGATAACAAGGCTTTCAAGTTTGCTTGTGACAGATTAGCATAGAGGAAATCAGAAAATGAAGAACATAACCAAGCAGAGGTTGGAGACTTCTTGCCTTTTCTTTGATAAGGTTTCTACTTCATGCTAGCGGTTTAAATTATAATACCTCTTTGCAAGATTGTTTGCATTTCTAATAAAAAACTAAAGGTGCATTTCAGCTGGTGTAAGATCTTTTGTTTAAGTTCAATGTGTTTTGCACTTGAATCTAAGCAATCAAAATAAGCACCACTGGATTCAATGGAGCTTACTCACAGGAAATTCTGCCGAGAACTACAGTCATGCTGTTCCTAATAAACTGGGTGTTTGGATGCTCCCTAGGCGGGTGCCTTTGGGAGCTGACATGATGGGCTCTGGTGCTTCAAAATGTTCCGCTGCACTATTGTTTCATGTGATGCCTCACATGTGCAGAGGAAGGAGGAGTCCTTTATGCCCTGTCATGATCCCACTATGGTGATGGATCATGCCTTTGCTTTACAACCTCTGTTAAAATCAGCAGTAAGATACTTGTTCACATTTCTAATACCTGCCTACCTAAAAGCACCTCTTGTCAGAACCCAGGCTGCATACCTAGGAGTTTAAAGTGGGACAGTATAGGCTCTAAACACAGATGTCTACATGGGCTTCTGACGATAGGAATATAGGAAGCTGCCTTATCCTGAGGCAGATCACTGGGCTCCATCAAGCTCCGAATTCTATGTCTGGCAGGGTTTCAGACAGGGAGTCTTTGACAGCCCTGCCTGGAGATGCCTGCAGGGACTTCCTGCTTGCCTAGCAGATGCTCTGCTACTGAGCCACAGGCCTTCATCATGATCTGGCACGCACTGTGGTGGTAAACTGGTGTCTGGGTCATACCACATCAGGCTGCTGGTCGGGGCTTCAATGACTGAAGGCTCCTGTTTACCAAAATATTCCATCTGTATAGAACACAAGGAGGATGTTCACAGGAAAGAAGAGGAGTGTTGCTGCTAGCCTTGGCCTGGACAGTGACAAGCTCATTAGCACAGGAACATAGGAAGCTGCCTTATACAGGCAAGTGCCTCTCAAGTGCCTCTCAGTTCTTTCAATCTTCAGTTCAGTTCACCGCATTTCCACATTAGTTTGCTTTCACCAGCGTATGGGTGCTCATTTCTCCAAATACATGCATATTTGCAATTCAAATCTCATGATGCACACTTCCCCCAAATATACACATTTCTGTACACATTTTTTGATTGGAAAACCGAATCACAAAAATCAGAGAAGCATGGATTTTGAAGGATAGCTGTGTTTCAGTCCACGTGGCGTTTTGGGAAGTGTGAATTAGGGAGGGTTTGCATTAAAATGTGAACTGAACTGGATTTCTCCCCTTTCCCCAATACCGTTTGGTTCATTTAGCTCATTGCTATCTACAGTGACTCTACAGGGTTTCTAACATTTGTCTTTCCAACTCCTTTTCAGTTAAAGGCTGAGATTGAACACAGGATTTTCTGCATGCAAAGCATATACTCTGCTGCTGAGCTGCACTCCTTTCCTTCTGGGGGGGGTCACACAGTCTGAAGGGGCTCTGTGCATGCTCTGCTGCATGCCCAGTAGGGCTGTTCTGTGCAGCTGGCAAGCCTTGTCCATTCAGGGTTCCTGATTGTGTGGAACAGACCTATAGCTATTGGGTCTTTTCAGACTAAAGGAGTGTCTTTTGAAAGGCTTCTAGAGGAGTGTGGCCAATCAGTGTCAGGGGAGGGCAGATTCATTCCTCATTTATTCACTGGGTTGTGAGGGGCTTTTCTTGTGAACAGTCCTTAGATGCTAGGTTCTAGTCAACCTTCCCTCTGATTAGTGATGGAAGGTTCTGTCAATTTTGGTACTCTCATTTTCTCATTTTTCCAATTTTACATTCAGTTCTTCCTATTTATGAAGCAATTTCTGGTTGTTTTTTTTAATCCTCATGAAAATTCATCAGCATTGTAGTTTTGACTAATGCACATTTTCCAAGCAATTTCCCCTAATGCATTTTTGTATGTTATTTTCACTAATAAATTAACTTACACACACACACACTTTCCCATAATATATGCATTTTTGTAATATTGTTTGGTTGCAGAGCTGCATCACAAAATTCAGATAAGTGCAAATATTTATGGATGACTGCATTTTGGTTCTCTTATTGCTTCAGAAAGTGCAAATTTGATATATTCAACTTTAAATATGAACTGAATCAAATTTCTCCTCCATACCTATCCCCGATATGCTGGTTTTCTGCTCCCAGAAATGCTTTATTTTAGTGAGAGACCATCTAAATGTAAGTCCCCAGCAGCAGTCTAAAGTGGTACACCTCAGACACAGGTTTAATATTTTAATGAGAACCAGAGCTTTGGCCTTGGCAGAGTACAGCATGCACAGGGCAACTGGGTGATGAATGCATAGGCTCATAAAGGAAGCTGGAATTATACCATTTGTCTGTCTGGTGAAGACGAAAGGCTAGATTCAGCCCCAAAACTAGAGAAAGGCTAATTTAGGGATGGGCTAAATTTGGTTCCTCTCATTTTCCCCAATCTTAAACTCAGTTCTCCACATTTCTACATAAGTTTGTAAATTCTTTTTAAGTCCTTATGAAAATTCATCAACATTTTACTCTGACTTTCTTCTAATATTGTCTATATACACAATTTTGTAATTCAATTTCCCCTAATATAATGCATTTTTGCAAGTTATTTCCACTAATATTAGCATTTTGATGGACTCTTTATGCATTTTGCACACATCACCTGCTTGGAGAACGGCTTTATAAAATTTGGAGACATTCAAATTTTGAGGTATGACAGTGTTTGGGTTCTTGTATTTTTTCAGAAAGTGCAAATTATGTAAGTTCACCTTTAAATGTGAAATTGAATTTTCTCCCCACCCCTACCTACAACCAGGGGCATTGGTAGGGGGCCCAGGGGGTTTGAGCCCCAGGTCTTTTGCACTTGGTCCCAGATCTCCACCTCCTTTCCTTCTCTTTCCCCCCCCCCCTTAAAAATGAAACAAAAACAAAGCCTTGTTTGATGTTGCTTCTTGGGCAGTTAGCTGAGTATGCTGCTGGTAATAGCCTATGCATTTACCATCATAATTTGCTCAGAAATTTGTATCTCTGTACATAATGTATCAAATGCAAATTTGTGCCAGGAACCTGTTCCTTGAGTACCTAGCAAAATCCCTGCCCACAACCCACTCAGGAACAGATCACCAGCATGATTCCAGCTGCTTTTACTGCTTCTGGATCACACCTGTTGCGATACAGTATGTGCTGCCATTCATGACTCCTCACCCCACCAACTGAATCTGGTGTATTCAGAGTGGTGGTTAAATGACCATATAGGTTCACGGCTGGCGTATGATATTTTGGTAGTATAAAGCAGGAAATTCAAAATACCCTTTCCCAGTTCTAAATTAACTGCAGTCAAATCTGAGATGCTCCTCCCCCTGGCGTACGAGCCCTGCTAAAAGATTAAGCAACTGCATCCACCTCAATGGAACTTGTGTAGGAGAACTTTCCAGCATATCCTGACATTCCAGATTCGCCACCTGATGCGACTGCCTTATGCTGCCTCCTGATAAGGCCTCCACTGAATGGTAGAAAGAGTGCAGTGCAGGGCATGGTGACATTCTGGTCCTGTCCTCATATTAACTTGGCTTTACATATCTTTCTCAACAGTATCTGAAGAGCTAAACACATTCATTCATTCATTCACTCTTAAAATTTCATGACCTTTGAGATGATTGACTAGGGCTTTTCACACTCAGCCACAACACTACAAAGGAACAGAGCATTTCCAATCTGTACATTCCGTACACAATCGAGATTTGTCAAGAGGAACTTTAAGAAGAGGGAGGGAGGGTTTTGTTTTGAAATGTATACAAAGTTCAGCCCATCTCCAGTCTCCATTTGCTGAATTAACTTAACAACCTATATTTTCTACAAGAGCAAATTGGGAAAAGTTGTTGACGGCTTCTTTTCATTATCGCCTCCTTTCTAATGACCAACTAACATAGCACATGTTGGGCATTTTAATTCTGTAAGAGTGAAAGGCATCTGGTTTCCTAGTCCTCTTTCAGTACGGTCTCCAGACAGCTTCATCCATCCTCCCGGGAGTTGTCATGGCTGTAGGTGAGTTACTGTGGCTGCCATCCGCCTCAACGCCGTCATTCTGATTGGCAAGGCTAGGATTAATTAAGTTATTTCCAGCTGATGCACTTGGGCAAGAGGGAAGCATCCTCGTTGGTGAGCGCTCTCCCCCCGCT